>NC_136138.1:7127848-7845973 GCF_965212315.1 Lampetra planeri | reverse complement strand
TGTGGGTGCAGGAGACGTGGGTGTGGGTGCAGGAGACGTGGGTGTGAGTGCTGGTGACGTGAGTGTGGGTGCAGGAGACGTGGGTGTGGGTGCAGGAGACGTGGGTGTGAGTGCTGGTGACGTGGGTGTGGGTGCAGGAGACGTGAGTGTGGGTGCAGGTGACGTGGGTGTGGGTGCAGGAGACGTGGGTGTGGGTGCAGGAGACGTGGGTGTGAGTGCAGGAGACGTGGGTGTGAGTGTTGGTGACGTGGGTGTGGGTGCAGGTGACGTGGGTGTGGGTGCAGGAGACGTGGGTGTGGGTGCAGGAGACGTGGGTGTGGGTGCAGGAGACGTGAGTGTGGGTGCAGGAGACGTGGGTGTGGGTGCAGGAGACGCGGGTGCAGGAGACGTGGGTGTGGGTGCAGGAGACGTGGGTGTGGGTGCAGGAGACGTGGGTGTGGGTGCAGGAGACGTGAGTGTGGGTGCAGGAGACGTGGGTGTGGGTGCAGGAGACGTGGGTGTGAGTGCTGGTGACGTGGGTGTGGGTGCAGGAGACGTGGGTGCAGGAGACGTGGGTGTGAGTGCTGGTGACGTGGGTGTGGGTGCAGGAGACGTGGGTGTGGGTGCAGGTGACGTGAGTGTGGGTGCAGGAGACGTGGGTGTGGGTGCAGGTGACGTGAGTGTGGGTGCAGGAGACGTGAGTGTGAGTGCTGGTGACGTGAGTGTGGGTGCAGGAGACGTGGATGTGGGTGCAGGAGACGTGGTGTGGGTGCAGGAGACGTGGGTGTGGGTGCAGGAGACGTGGGTGTGGGTGCAGGTGACGTGGGTGTGGGTGCAGGAGACGTGAGTGTGAGTGCTAGTGACGTGAGTGTGGGTGCAGGAGACGTGGGTGTGGGTGCAGGAGACGTGGTGTGGGTGCAGGAGACGTGGGTGTGGGTGCAGGAGACGTGGGTGTGGGTGCAGGAGACGTGGGTGTGGGTGCAGGAGACGTGAGTGTGAGTGCTGTTGACGTGAGTGTGGATGCAGGAGACGTGGGTGTGGGTGCAGGAGACGTGGGTGTGGGTGCAGGAGACGTGGGTGTGGGTGCAGGAGACGTGGGTGTGGGTGCAGGAGACGTGAGTGTGAGTGCTGGTGACGTGAGTGTGGGTGCAGGAGACGTGGGTGTGAGTGCTGGTGACGTGAGTGTGGGTGCAGGAGACGTTGGTGTGGGTGCAGGAGACGTGGGTGTGGGTGCAGGAGACGTGGGTGTGGGTGCAGGAGACGTTGGTGTGGGTGCAGGAGACGTGGGTGTGAGTGCTGGTGACGTGAGTGTGGGTGCAGGAGACGTTGGTGTGGGTGCAGGAGACGTGGGTGTGGGTGCAGGAGACGTGGGTGTGGGTGCAGGAGACGTGGGTGTGGGTGCAGGAGACGTGAGTGTGTGCATGTATGTATGTCTGTGTGTCTGTGTGTAATGTATATGTCTCTGTGTGTCTGTGTGTAATGTATGTGTGTCTGTGTGTAATGTATGTGTGTCTGTGTGTAATGGATGTCTGTGTGTGTGTTTAATGTATGTGTGTGTGTAATGCATGTCTGTATGTATGTTTGTGTGTCTGTGTGTAATGTATGTGTGTGTTGTGTGTAATGGATGTCTCTGTGTGTGTAATGCATGTCTATGTGTATGTATGTTTGTGTGTCTGTGTGTAATGTATATGTATGTTGTGTGTAATGGATGTCTGTGTGTGTGTGTAATGCATGTTTATGTGTATGTATGTTTGTGTGTCTGTGTGTCTGTGTGTAATGTATGTGTGTGTTGTGTGTAATGGATGTCTGTGTGTGTGTGTAATGTATGTCTATGTGTATGTATGTAAGTCTGTGTGTCTGTGTGTAATGTATGTGTGTCTGTGTGTAATGGATGTCTGCGTGTGTGTTTGATGTATATGTGTGTGTAATGCATGTCTGTATGCATGTATATATGTCTGTCTGTATGTCTGTATGTCTGTATGCATGTATGTATGTTTGTGTGTCTGTGTGTAATGTAGGTCGACTCAGCCTTAAATGAGTACCTGGTGCGGTGTGTAAACATCGCCAATGAGGAGACAAAGGCGGCGGGCGTGGTGCTGGCCACCCACCCCCTCGTTCGTGTACCGTTCCGGCCTTCATAGGTGCTCGCTAACAGCACTTGCCCCTACAGTCTGTTAAGGCTATACGGGGGATCTCTATCTTTGTTGTGTAATGTATGTGTGTCTGTGTGTATTGGATGTCTGTATGTATGTCTGTCTGTATGTCTGTGTGCATGTATGTATGTCTGTGTGTCTGTGTAATGTATGTGTGTCTGTGTGTAATGGATGTCTGTGTGTGGAATGTATGTCTATGTATATGTATGTATGTTTGTGTGTCTGTGTGTAATGTATATGTGTCTGTGTGTAATGGATGTCTGTGTGTGTGTTTAATGTATGTGTGTAATGGATGTCTGTGTGTGTGTAATGTATGTGTGTGTAATGTATGTCTGTGTGTATGTATTCGTATGCATTCGCGGCTCTTGAAAAATTTAGTTTTGTACCGAATTCGAAAAATTGGGTCTCGTTATTCCTTTGATTTTCGACCCGTATTCTGTGGATCATGAAATGCCATGGAAAGTGGGACTCAACCCACACACGTGTGCAGCCGGTGTCAGGGCAGTTCAACAAACTGGTCACACAGCGAGTGGATCACAAGACGCACCACCAACTTTAACTTTTAAATATGAGACGGGGGGTTGATGGGGTAGTGCGTTTCATCATTCAGAGAATCCGCGCCACGGTCGCTAGGAGATGTTAACTACCTCGCTTGGTATGCAGGAGGTCGTGGATTCGATCACGACCCTGACGCCTGCTGCTGTATATTTGGAGTTTGCGTCTCTCTCTCTTTCTCTGTCTCTCCGCGGTCGCGTGGATTTTACCCGGGTCATGCGGTTGTATACCCCCCCCCCCACACTTTTAGAATCAATGTGCGTATTAGAGAGCAATTGGCTGCTATAAATGTCCACGAGACGATAAGCCACGTTCGATGAGCTCCCGTCTGTGATAGCCAAGCATCTGAAAAAGAGCGACATAGTTTCAGTGAGCTTTTGCCTGGTTACAAAAACACATCGCTTCGTTTAATACGGTGATGACAGTCGGCCGGGTTTCACTGCGGCGGTCCCGAGGTTTCGTGCAGAGAAGGTCCAGCGCCCGCCCTCATTATCGCCGAAGGCCGTGACCCCGCGCAAGGCCCCTGAAGGTGTTGGGTGTCCCCGCGGGACGGTCTCCGGGCTCTGCGCAAACAAACTGCGCGCGGCTACAGCCACCACAGCCACCACAGCAGCAGCCAAAGTAGCAACCAAAGTAGCCGCAGTCAAAGAGGCCGCAGCAGCTACAGCAGCCACAGAAGTTAAAGCGGTCACAGCTACAGCAGCTACAGCAGCTACAGCAGCTACAGCAGCTACAGCAGCTACAGCAGCTACAGCAGCTACAGCAGCTACAGCAGCTACAGAAGTTAAAGCGGTCACAGCCACAGCAGCTACAGCAGCTACAGCAGCTACAGCAGCTACAGCAGCTACAGCAGATACAGCAGCTACAGCAGCTACAGCAGCTACAGCAGCTACATAAGTTAAAGCGGTCACAGCTACAGCAGCTACAGCAGCTACAGCAGCTACAGCAGCTACAGCAGCTACATCAGCAGCTACAGCAGCTACATCAGCAGCTACAGCAGCTACATCAGCAGCTACAGCAGCTACAGCAGCTACAGCAGCTACAGCAGCTACAGCAGCTACAGCAGCTACAGAAGTTAAAGCGGTCACAGCCACAGCAGCTACAGCAGCTACAGCAGCTACAGCAGCTGCATAAGTTAAAGCGGTCACAGCCACAGCAGCCACAGAAGTTAAAGCGGTCACAGCCACAGCAGCTACAGCAGCTACAGCAACCACAGCAGTTAAAGCGGTCACAGCTACAGCAGCTACAGAAGTTAAAGCGGTCACAGCCATAGCAGCTACAGCAGCTACAGCAACCACAGCAGTTAAAGCGGTCACCGCTACAGCAGCTACAGAAGTTAAAGCGGTCACAGCCATAGCAGCTACAGCAGCTACAGCAGCCACAGCAGTTAAAGCGGTCACAGCTACAGCAGCTACAGAAGTTTAAGCGGTCACAGCCACAGCAGCTACAGCAGCCACAGCAGCTACAGCAGCCATAGCAGCTACAGCAGCTACAGCAGCTACAGCAGCTACAGATACAGCAGCTACAACAGCTACAGCAGCAGCTACAGCAGCAGCTACAGCAGCAGCTACAGCAGCAGCCACAGCAGCTACAGCAGCTACAGCAGCAGCTACAGCAGCTACAACAGCTACAGCAGCTACAACAGCTACAGCAGCTACAGCAGCTACAGCAGCAGCTACAACAGCTACAGCAGCCACAGCAGCTACAGCAGCTACAGCAGCTACAGCGGCTACAGCAGTTAAAGCAGCTAAAGCGGTCACAGCCACAGCAGCCATAGCAGCAGGCAGTGGGCTCGATTACGATCCTGTCGCCCGTGTATTAGGTCAGCAGTCCCCCTGCTGTGATTGTTTCACACCTGATGACGGTTGCTTGTGTTGCGATAGAAACGTCGTGATTTGTTAGATTTTTTCTACCTACGTGACTTTAACCGAAAGAACCAAAGAGTATGGATTCCTGCAGTCAGGAAAGCTTCAAATCAAGATTGTGTATTTAGAGTTTGCATGTTTTTTCCCCGTGGTCGCATGGATTTTTTTCTTCTGGGTTTTCCCCTCCACATTTAGAATCAACATCGCGCGTTTCGAGTATTTGGCTGCTATACATTTCCAGATGATAAGCCACTTTGTTGAGCGGTCACTTGTGGCCAGGTCACTTCTGAAAAGTAGCTATGTAGCTCAGTGGGCTTTACCTGGTAAATTAAAAACAGTTTAAAAGTTTAGTTTCAGTGGAATTGCCGATGACCGGTACCAGCGGTGTCAAGATCGGCCTCTGTGGAGGAGGCTCGTGAAGGACGCTGCTGCTGGGCAGTTGGAGGCAGATGACTTCCAACAACAACGGAGGGCAGAGGAGCGACGCTCACAACAACGAGCGGAGCGCCGGGCGGATAAAACACAGCAAGTCGGCACAGTAGGGGGGCACAGGTGGTGCATCGGCCAGTCATCTCTGCCAATCATCTCAGTCAGTCGACCCATGGCACCTGGGTCTGTCCCGTGACGACCTGCTGTTAGCAGCGAGTCTTGGACACTTCACGTGGCCTCAAAGTGCACGTGGCCTGTCACGCACACGCCGTGGGGACGTCACCGCCACTCAGTGGCGAATGGCGGCTGTTGTTGCTGATGTTCCTGATGATGATGATGTTGGTGGTCGGTACCGTGCGCGGTTGCACGTGGTGATGTGGAGCCAATGAAGGTGAGAAGAGAGGGGGAGAGAGAGAGAGAGGGAGAGAACCTGTGGTCGCAATTACTCATAATTGGGTTATGTATCGCGTCGGTGTTTTTTTATGGAGAGTTACAGGAAACAAGTACATTTGGAAAGAATTCACTCGGAAATATAAACCGCTTAATGATGTCGTTTTAACAAACTCTGTTTTCATTCCAGCAGTTTGAAGATAACGCTGCTGTTCAAATCATACAGCCTATGCATAAGCTACACACATATATACAATCGCTTGCGTAATAGGTCATATATTTTTAGGGGAGCGTTGTTGACGAATGTGTTTGCGGTTAGCTTCTGGACATCTGTGAAATCACTGGACATCTGTGAAAAAGAGCTTTACAGCTCATCGGATTTTCCCAGTAGAAATACATAATTTCATTCTGTTTTGTGTTGTTATTTGTGCTTACCAAGACAGCAGCACCACATGTTGTGCTTTAATACTTTTGTATGCTTAGTTTAAATGTACATAAAATAGCGATAACAGATTTAGCAAGAAGGTAATTGTTGGGCAATGACACAGCCCCCCCCGCCCCCCCGTTACTTTAAATCGCAAACAACTGGAGCAGCACAGACTTGGATAGATGTTCACTTATCGCAATAACAACAACAATAACAACAATAACTACAATAACAACAACAATAACAACAACAATAACCTCAACAACAATAACAACAATAACAAAAACAATAACTTCAACAATAACAATAACAACAAAAACAATAACAACAACAATAACTACAATAACAACAAGAACAATAACAACAATAACTACAACAACAGCAACAACAATAACATCAATAACTACAATAACAGCAACAACAATACCAACAATAACAACAACAATAACAGCAGCAACAATACCAACAATAACAAAAACAATAACAACAATACCAACAATAATAACAACAATACCAACAACAACAACAATACCAACAATAACAAAAACAATAACAACAATACCTACAACAATAACAACAACAATAACAGCAGCAACAATACCAACAATAACAAAAACAATAACAACAATACCAACAATAACAAAAACAATAACAACAACAACAACAATACCAACAATAATAACAACAATAACAACAACAACAATACCAACACTAAAAACAACAATAACAGCAGCAACAATACCAACAATAACAAAAACAATAACAACAATACCAACAACAATACCAACAATAACAAAAACAATAACAGCAGCAACAATACCAACAATAACAAAAACAATAACAACAATACCTACAACAATAGCAACAACAATAACAACAATTGCTTATATTTAAGAACGTTCTCTTAAAAACAATGTATAGCCACAATTACGCAGAGGCAGAATTAAAATATTTCTTTAACAAAAATCTTTAAATCTCCACCAACGATACCAACATCGAAGCAGGCTAAAGTTTAAAAGATCGCTCGATCCGTCTAACGATCCCAGAGAGGGCGTATCAATAATATATGAATGCACTAAGCAATACTATATATCCTATATGTGTGTGTATATGTTTATATTTACACCACCAGTAAGGACTCCGCAAAATATCTGTAAATTTCGAGTTTGATTGATCTCGGATGGGTGCATATTTTTCTCAGGCCTTCCACTAAAGGCGACTTGTGTTCGACTTGAAATGTACAAAAGAAGAAGATGATGATAACAACAACAATGCTCGTTTGTGTTTGTTTGGACAATGGGACCCGTCCGTGTGGTTGCTTGCCATCCACCCCTCGTGCGCCACAGTGCCGGCCTTCATGGGTGCTGCCTTCGAACAATACTTGCCCCGGCAGTCTGTTAAGGCTACACGGGGGATCTTCGTCTTTGTTGGCGGTGATACTGCATTGGCAGTGGTGCCTTACCAACTTTTTGTTTCTTTTTCTGCAGCAAACCGTCAATAACAATGCGGCCCGAATGGAGAAATACAACAACAACAACAAACGCGTAATGAGCGACGTTCCGAGCAACGAGCCTTCTTCACAGAGACGAGAGATCAAACCGGAGAATGTCGTCGGAATGTCGCGAATCGTTTCCACTGAGCCCTGCGTGAACACGCGTTCTCTCGCTGCTTGGGGAGAGAGAGGGGGGTGGCGGTGTGTACTGCCGAGCGCGTTGGTGTTGAGTCACAGCCGTATTCTTGCTCCGTGATGCTGGCCAAGCGCGTCCGTGCGTGCGTGTGTCTGTCTGTCTCTCTGTGTGTGTGTGTCTGTCTGTCTGCCTGTGTGTGTGTCTGTGTCTTTGTGCGTGTCTGTCTGTGTGTGTGTGTCTGTCTGTGTGTGTCTGTGTGTGAGTGTGGGAGCGGTAGTGTAGCGGTTAGCGCGCTGCGCTATGAACCCGGCAACCCGGGTTCGATTCCCGTTCACGGCCAACACCAGTGACGATTATCTGAACCTGTCCCGGGCCTCCCCTAGGTCGACTCAGCCTCAAATGAGTACCCGGTGCGGTGTGTTAACATCGCCACTGGGGAGACAAAGGCGGCCGGGCGTGGTGCTAGTCACCCACCCCCTCGTGTGCCGTTCTGGCCTTCACAGGTGCTCGCTAACAGCACTTGCCCCAACAGTCTCTTAAGGCTATACGGGGGATCTTTGTCTTTGTTATGGTGTACTGTGTGTGTACGCACGTGCGTATTGGAGAGGCGGCGGTGCAGTGCTTTGAAACCTGGCGACGAGAGTTCGAATCCAGGCAACGGCCAAACAACCAACGGTGGCGAGTTTAGTCTGAACCAATCCCGGGTCTCTCTTGAGCGACAGATGATGAGAGTCTGGGGCGGTGTGCGAACATCACAGCACAGGGGCTGGGGGCTTGCCACCCCGAGCGTGCCACACAGGCCGTCAGAGGTGCTCGCTAACAACACTTCTAGGCGATCCGGGGTGGCGGGTGTTTGTCTTGTTTTGTGTACGTATGTGTGTGAGTGTGTTCAGGCTCGCAGTATCGGCTGTAGTATTCTGCGATTGTATATGTGTGTAGTGTGTATATACGGGTGATCTTTGTACGTGTAATAGACATTGCAAACGTCAAAAAAACCTGTCCGTTTCGTCAAAATAAACATTAAAATGAACAGGAGTCACGCGAACAACAACAACAATAACCGCTCGAGGCGGCGCTTGTGCCATGCTAGGTGCGCTTTGAGGACACGTGACGTGTCGCAGACTCGCTGGCAGGAGGCTACGGGACAGACCCAGGTGCTATGGGTTAACTGACTGCGATGACCGGCAGAGATGACTGGCAAATGCGCCACATGTGCCCGCTGCTGTGCCAACTCGCTGCCTTTTATCTTCTCGTTGTTGTGAGCTGTCGCTCCTCCGACCTCCGTTGTTGCTGGAGGGCGACTGCCTCCAGCTGCCCAGCGGCGTCCTTCACGAGCCTCCTCCACAGAGGCCGATCTTGACACCGCTGGTACCGGTCGTGAGCAAGTCCACTCAGCTCCACATCCTCTTGTACCGCATCAGACTCGTACACACGAAGACAAGATAAATAATCCCCGTATAGTTTTCAACAGACCGCAGGAGCAAAGTGCTGTTGGCGAGCACCTATGAAGGCCGGAACGGCACAACTCCTTCAATTCCTCTCTTAAAATCCACCTCTTCTTTAGGACCCATTCTCTTCCTCTTCCCGCCCCTCACCCTTCCACTCCTTCCCATCCCTCGTGATCCCCGAAGTGCCCCTCTCTCGCTGTCTCGTTCCTCAATACCTTGTAGCACGGCTCTGTCAACTACACCACTCCATTCCGTGTCACCGTTGTGTAAGCTATGGCAATCGCCTCGAGTGAAGGAGCTCTATAAATATAGAATAAGGTTAGATTTGTTTACCGAAGGTCCAATGTTCTTGCGGAGGGCGCCATCGTAAACAAAGTTTAATTGATTGATTGATGATGGTCACGTATAATCACAATTGACTTATATGCATGGGTGATATTAAAATTGGCAAATTTGGGCAATGACCTCAGGGGACACGACGACCTACTCTTTCGAATGGCGCCATAAGGATCTGCAACGTCAACTGTGAAGGGAACAGCGTGTAGTATCGTTACGATTAACACAGTCGCAGTATTAATCGGGGCTATGTATCCGCATTGGTGCGTCTAGAATCCGACTACCGCGTCTGCCATCTGCAAAAGGCATGAGAAGGATGAATAAAAACAACCAGAAAAAAATTCAACCCGACACAACGACCGAGTGAACGCTCGTCCGTCGAAGCGACGGGCAGGACCCAGCGACATTAATCAGGGCGGCCGCTGGAGTTGGAACCGCGAATCTCTGCGACGCAACCGCTGGGCCGTGTCACGGAAATAGTTTTGAAATATTGAGACGGCCACGGATCTGTATTCCGGCAGAGAGAGAGAGAGAGAGAAAAAAAACACTGCCGTGTGTTGGCGGAAAGCTCCTATATGCCAAACTCCAGTTTAAAAAATAACTTCTTTTAACATCAACCTATAGAATCAAGTGACTTGAAGCGAAACTAAGTGATTCAAAGACGAGACGTACATTGTACGGGACATACTCTTAGTTTTTTCGGTAAAGTCACGTAGGTAAAAAATGAAATAAAAATTAATAAAAAGTGATACAGCAAATCTGGCTGTGACGGTCCCACCTGATGACGGAGACTTGTGTTGCCTCCGAAACGTCGTGAATTTTTTTAATTTCATTTTTTACCTACGTGACTTTACCGAAAAAACTAAGAGTATGAATAGTTGCAGTCACGAAAGCTACAAATCTAGAATGTGTACGTGACATGTTTGTGCGTGCGCGCGCGGTAGTGGAGCGATTCGCATGGTCCACATTTGCTGGGAGCCTGGCGAACCCGAGTTCGCGAATCTCAGTCACGGCCACCAACACCACTGACACTTATCTGTGCTCCGACTCGGCTTCTAATGAGTATACCTGGTGCGGTGTGTAGTACAACATCGCCACTCGGGAGACAAAGGCGGCCGGGCGTGGTCCTGGCCACCCACCCCCTCGTGTACCGTTCCGGCCTTCATAGGTGCTGCTCGCTAACAGCACTTGCCCCAACAGTCTGTTAAGGCTGTACGGGGGGGGGGGGTAGAATCTTTTTCTTCGTGTGTGCAAGGCAAGAATGCAATAGTCGTATATCCCTGCGTGTGAATGTATCGCTGATTGCGTGTTGTACATTCACGCACCACGTGTGCGCATGTGTGTGTGTGTGGCGTGCTGTGTGTGTGTGTGTCAAGGGTCGTATTGTATGAGACGTTACTCGGCAAGTGGGTTGGTCTCGTGGTGTAAAGTGAAATGATTGTTGAGACAGACTGACGCCCCAACGGGTAATTGTTTGGATAGGGTGAAAATGAACACCGCTCGAGCATACACACACACGACGCCACACACACACGCCACACATACACACACACACATACACCACACATACACACACGCACATACACCACACATACGCACATGCACATGCCACACACACACCACAACACACACGACGCCACGCACACACGCCACACATACACACACACATATACACCACACATACACACATGCACATGCCACACACACACCACAACACACACGACGCCACGCACACACGCCACACATACAAACACATACACCACACATACGCACATGCACATGCCACACACACACACACACCACACATACACACATGCACATGCCACACACACCACACACACACGACGCCATACACACACACGCCACACACACCACACACACACACCACACATGCATATGCCACACACACACACACGCCACACACACATGCCACACACACCACACATGCATATGCCACACACACACACACGACGCCATACACACACACGCCACACACACCACACACACACACCACACATGCATATGCCACACACACACACACGCCACACACACATGCCACACACATATGAACATACATATTATATACAGAAATAAGACCCCCTACCCCCCAGCACAGATGTGTTTACACACCGCACCAGGTACTCTCGATAGGTGTTGGGATGCACATGCACGCACAGATATACATCGATGCGCGCAAGCATACACCCACAATACACCCACACACGCAACAAGCTTACACGCGTGTACAAGCACGCACAAAGACAGAGATGCACCCTGTAGCCTTTTGAAAGCTTGTTGGGAGGCAAGCGCCGTTAGCGAGCACCTATTAAGGTCGCCACGGCACACGAGGGGGCGGGGGGGGACGTGAAATGAGCCACCAGTGGCCGCATTTGTCCACTGAGTTCTGATATACACACACACACACCGCTGAGTGCTGATATATATACACACACACACCGCACCAGTGTCCATTTAAAGTTGAGTCGACCTAGGGGAGGGGGGGGTATCCAGGATCAGTTCAGACATTCGCCACTGATGTTGGCCGTGAGTGTGAATCGAACTCGGATAGCTGTGTTCGTAGCGCAGTGCTTTAAGCGCTGCACTACCGCTCCCTCTACACATACACACACACACACACGAGAGGCACACACGTGTACACACAACATATACGTCACAAGACACACACAACACACACACACGTGTGCGGACGAACATACACAACGCACGTGCACACGTACACTCACGCATGAAACAAAGACAAAGATCCTCCGGATAGCCTGAGCAGGATGTTGGTGGCAAGTGCAGTCAAAGAGCACCAATGAATGCACATACACACACGCACACGAGAAACATAGATCGCACACACACACGCACACGTACAAATAGACGGACGTACGCACATTGCCAAGTACACGACATGCACGCGAACGTACCCTACACCCCACACAGACACGCACATACACACACCAAGAGAATCACCCCCCGTGTAGCCTGTAACAGACTGCAAGGGGCAAGTGCTGTTAACAAGCAACTGTCTCCCCAGTGACGATGTTTACACACCGCACCAGGTACCATTTTGAGGCTGAGTCGACCTAGAGGAGGCCCAGAACCGGTTCAGATAATCATTACAGACGGTTGTAGCTAAGCGCTACACTAACGCGCCCCGCAAAGGCGACACGGTGGCTAGGAGATGTTAACTACCTCGCCTGGTATGCAGGAGAGCGTGGGTTCGACCCCGATCCTGGTGTCTGCTGATGTATATTTGGAGTTTGCGTGTCTCTCTCTCTATCCCCGTGGTCGCGTGGATTTTTCTCCGGGTCCTCCGATTTCCGACCGCCCTCTCCACATTTAGAATCAAGCCACTTCGTTGAGCTATCATTTGTCGCTTCCGAAAAAGAGCTGTACAGCTCAGTGTGCCTTCCCTGGCAAAACACAAAAGAGTTTAGTTGAATAGAATAAAGGCACACGCACGAAACAACATGCGTACATACGCAGCGGAACAGCGCGCGCCACAACCCGGTCATTTAAGCAAATAACCCCGTCGAGTTTATTAACATCGCGGTCGTGGATTGCAATTGCCGTGCGGTTGTGATAGCCGGCCAAACAATTGCTGCCAGCCACGAACTTTGTTCATCTGCTTCGTGCCGAGCAGAACCCACGAGGCGCGATTGGCTCTCATCCCTCGCGTGAGTCGCGGCACGCCACGGTCTCGATGCCAGTCTGGGGTGAGCTCTCTCCCTTGCGATACGAGTAAGTTGCTGGAGCTCTTCGCGTTTAAATCACCTCGATGGGAAACTCATTTCTTTACGAGCGCGTTTAGTTTTGTGTCCTTCGCGCGCGCCTCCGATGAGCGCAATGTTGGTTACGTACGGTGCGACAGAAGTTCAACGTACATATGGGACTCGGTTTTTTTCCGATAGCGAAGTGATGAAAAAATAAAAGGCTTTAGCCTGTCCGGAAATATTACAGGAGCTGGTAAGATGTCCAAACTCCTAAGTAGACAACTATTATTGCAACGTAGCAAGTCTGCATTTACCACGCATGCTTCGTGGCGAAACATGAACGCAAGCACGCTTCGATAATAAGTAATGCATTGTCTTTGTGAAACTGATTGGCCTACTCAAGAGACACAGCCTCCTTTATCGCCTCATCTCTGCCACCGGTCGTTGGACCAGGAGAACAGCGCCAAAAGGCGAACAGCACAAAGGCAATGCAAAATATCGAAGCATTCACAGCTCGGGTTGAGCAAGTTGATACGTGCAGAGGCGTGCTGTTGTATTAAACTCGCGGTCCGCACATACATTGGACGAATCCGTCTGTACCGCCCGGCCCTCCACAATGTTTTCCTGTCGCGTTTCGACTCAGGACGGGTTTGATTCTCTCCTAGAGTCATCAGCAGCGCTGTGGCCTGTTTGTTGACAGAGCATTGCTGCTGCTGCTGCTGCTGATGATGATCGTAGCTGATGATGATGATGTTACTCCACTGGAATGCGCGCGTCCTCTGGCAATCTGCTGCTGGATGAAGGCCGACTCTACGTCGTGTCAGTCGTGGGTGGGTGGGTGGAGGGGTTGTTTGACCATACTTCACCATCCTGGTCAGTGCGGACTTGGCGAAAGTAGAGAACGCATTGCAGGACCGATTCAGATATTCCCCGCGCCCAATTCTGTTGGCCGTGGTTGGGAATCGAACTCGGGTGGCCGGGTTCGCAGCGCACTTAACCTCTGCATCACCGCTCGCGACACACACCCCAAAGCAAAGTGGTATAAAGTAAAATATTGTATAAGCTGCGATAAACTCGTGGAGCAAAGTTGC
The DNA here is from genome assembly GCF_965212315.1 of Lampetra planeri. Classification (NCBI taxonomy): domain Eukaryota; kingdom Metazoa; phylum Chordata; class Hyperoartia; order Petromyzontiformes; family Petromyzontidae; genus Lampetra; species Lampetra planeri. Next base: position 7,831,950 of record NC_136138.1, on the reverse strand, counting down.
ATATATATTTTATAAACAAGTAAAAGAAACGGATTCATTAGATGTCCTTTGTTCTAATCTAAGGTCCGCATCGAGTCGAAAATGGCTTTTCGTCAACAGGATAACTGGCACCAACATTTGTTGCAATTATCAGTAGTCTGCAGCGCGATATATACATGCGAAGGCATGCCGAATATGATCTAAAATATATAAATATATTCTGCCGCATTCAAATTTCTAGGTAGCTGCACAAATAATAAAATATTCCTCGGGTAGCCTCTTACCAGGCGGTAGGGCAAGTGCTGTTAGCGAGCACCTATTAAGGCCGGCACAGCACGCGGGCGGAGTGGGTGTGGCCAGAGCCACGCCCGACCGCCTTTGTCTCCCCAGTGCTGATGATTGCACGTCGCACATTAACTTTAGGCTTAGTCGATCTAGAGGAGGCCCAGGAGCGATTCAGAACTCACTCGCCACTGATGTTCAACCGTGGCCGGTATTCGAACTTAGGTTGTCGGCTGTGTAGCGCACTGCGCTAACTACCACGCGATCCGTGTATGTATATATTCTACACGTGCATACATACACATATATATTCACACACACTTACATACTGATATATACACATACGCAAAAGGATGGCCTTTAAGCTATGCACCCGCAAAGTACTATGAACTTTCATGTCTAACCAAACAATGGGAAGTATCAGGGAGCTTTCGGTTGTCAATGTATTGGCGTGATTTTTCAACGAGCGCGCGATAGCTGCGCGTAGCAATCATCGGGCGTGTGCAGCGTGTAACAGCTCAATCGAGTCGAGTTGTTACGCAGAAGATCGATTCGGAGAAGATTGGTTCACGCGGTAAGTTGCAGCGTGGTGAAGTTTTTGGGAAAGCTTGGATTGGACCACAAATGCAGCATTACCATCATCAGCCACGTATGTTATTTATGTATTTTGAACTTCTTTCGCACCGTACGTAGCCAAACCGTGCTCATCGGAGGTCCCATGATCTATCCACGGCTGGATAAACGACCTCCCAACCCCCGTGGCCGTCTCTCGTGACCGTGCGATGCAATAATGCGCAGATACGGCACCTGCACGCACACTGAGCTTGTCGCTTCATCGCGAGCGCCTTTTTTCCTCCTTTGCCTGCTACTCCTTTGTGAGTCTCGACCACTCTGTTTGGGCAACGTGTGCTGCCCCAAAACCCACTCCGGTTTTTATTTTGTTTTCTTTAGCACCCAAATGGTAGTGCACACAGTTAAACTAATACGGTAGCGCTACGGTGGCTAGGAGATGTTAACTACCTCGCCTGGTATACAGGAGGTCGTGGGTTCGATCCCGACCCTGATGCCTGCTGTGTATTTGGAGTTTGCGTGTCTCTCATCATCATCATTATCACGGTGGTGAGGAGATGTTAACTACCTCGCCTGGTATACAGGAGGACGTGGGTTCGATCCCGACCCTGACGCCTGCTGCTCTATATTTGGAGTTTGCGTGTCTCTCTCTCTCCCCGTGGTCGCGTGGATTTTTCTCCGGGTCATGCTTGTTTTCCCTCCACATTTAGAATCAACATCACGCGTTTAAAGGATTCGGCTGCTATACATTTCCACGTGATAAGCCACTTGTTTGAGCCGTAATTTGTGATCGCCAGGTCGCTTCTGAAAAATAGCTATAGAGCTGTGGGCCTTACCTGGTAAAATAAGCAAAAATAGTCAGTTCGGATGAATGCGCCTGAATACAGACACGCTAGTCACTTACAAACATCCGAGATAACATTGCAACATAGATAAATAGGATACATAGTGATCACACCTCTGATTAGCACGGTTGGCTACGTACGACGTGAAATAAGTTCAACATACCTAACAGGTAATGCATATAATAAATATAAATTATACGTACACACCGAACGATATCCGTACGTAAATACGGGTGCGTTGTGTGTATTTTACTTTTATTAATTTAATGTTTTTACCTACGTGACTTTACCGAAAAAACCTAAGAGTATGAATCCGTGCAGTCACGAAAGCTTCAAATCTAGAAATATATACATATTAATGAGACCAAAAAAAAAAGTCCTCGACACGGGAGAAGGAATCAACAAATACAGTTTACAGGAACCGTAGCCATGGCAGTAGCGATAGAAGAGCGATAAGGAGGCGGCTGATGAACGAATGACGGCTGGAGAGAATTAGCCGTTCCTGGGATCATCAATAACCTGGACTGCTTAATGTTGGATGTCACGCAAACATTGAACAAAGGCAAAGATCCCCCCTATAGCCTCAACGGACTGTTGGGGCAAGTGCTGTTAGCGAGCACCTATGAAGACCGGCACGGCACACGAGAGGGCGAGTGAACAGCATCACGCCCGACCACCTTTGTCTCCCTAGTCGCGATGTTTACACACCGCATCAGATACTCATTTGAGGTTAAGTCGACCTCGAAGAGGCCCCGGGACGGGTTCAGCCAATCTTCACTGGTGTTGGAGAACGTGATCGAGAATAGAACTCGGGTGTCCGGGGTTCGTAACGAGAGCGCGCTAATCGCTGCGCCACCGCTCCCCATACACGCGCGCACACGCAGCATCTCGCAATCAAGCAGCAGCTCACAAGTTTGTCTTGGAAGGGGGCAGTCACTCTGTGCCCTCCTCCCCCCTCCTCCTCCTCCTCACATTGCTCTCCAACCCAACCCCACCCCACCCCACTCAACCCCTGCCTCTCTCCCACCCCTCCCCAGGCAGACCCCGGGAACCCGTCCCGGTCCACTCCACCATCACTTCGCTCCGGCGCCCCGAACACGCCGGGCGCGTTCTTTGCACGCAACGCGATATCGTTCTCCCTGCATGCTCGGTCACTCGCCGAATCTCTTCTCTTATCTATCTCCCTCGACCCCCGCCCGCCCGCCCGCCGACTTACCGCTAAACAACAAGAGGCTCGTCTCGGAGTTGCGTCTGACGATAGCCCTACCGGTTCCGACTCCCACGACCCGCTCGCCGTTGTGGAGTTAGTATCGACGTAGTTGCGTGCGCACGTGGTGGGGGGCCCGGGGGGGGGTGTTCGTGGTCGTCTAAAGCTTCACGCTCGTGGTCCAAGTCGCGGGGCAAAGCGCGTTGGGACGTTTCCTCTTTTTTCCCGTGCCCGTCTAAGAAGGCGCGTTACTTACCCCACGATCGATTCTTCACTTTGCAACCGCGGACTAATGTGGGTTGTGTTCAACTAGAGAGGGGGGCATTGGGGGGGGGGGGGGGGCGCGCAGCGCAGAGGAGGTCCGACAAAGTCAACCGTGAGTTCTCTCGTTCATTTGTTTCGCTCGATGTAAGTTGAGCAATTCATGAGCACACGACGCCGCCGTAATTGCTTTACATTTAATCCGACCGCCCATGCTTTGAAGAGTTAAATCATCTACATTCGAGTGTCTAACACATCGCTACATACGCCATATAGAGCGAGACACCGCATATCCATATATACGTTTATACACACACGCACATATACACACACATACACAAGCACATATTCACACACATACACACACACACATATATATAAACACACACATATACACACATACACAAGCACATATACACACACACATATACACACACACGCACATATACACACACACACATATATATACACACACACGCACATATACACACACACACATATACACACACGCACATATACACACACACACACACGCACATATATACACACACACACATATACACACACACATATATACACCCACATATATACACACACACATACACACACACACATACACACACACATATATACACCCACATATATACACACACACATACACACACGCACATATACACACACACACATGTACACACACACACGCACGTGCGTCTGTGCATGACACCGCAGACTGAGTGAGAACCAGCACAACAACAACAACAAGCCGTCACTAAGTAGCGAAGTCACCACGTCGCTTGTGCCAGCCTAGGTGCACATTGAGGCCACACGACGCTCACACGCACGCACATCGACACACACACACACGGGAGGCTATTCACACTGACACACTCACACACACACAGGAGGCTATTCACACTGACACACTCCCACAGGAGACGATTCACACTGACACACTCACACACACATAGGACGCTATTCACACTGACACACTCACACACACGGGAGGCTATTCACACTGACACTCTCACACACACACGGCAGGTTATTCACACTGACACACTTACACACACGGGAAACTATTCACACTGACACACACACAGGAAACTATCCACACTGACACACTCACACACACAGGAAACTATCCACACTGACACACTCACACACACAGGACGCTATTCACACTGACACACTCACACACGGCAGGCTATTCACACTGACACTCACACACACACACAAGAGACGATTACATAGTCCGCCGGGGCAAAGTGTGGAAGTTAGCGAGCACCTATTGAGGCTTCACTCTATCCGACACACACTCTCACTCAGACACACACTCACATTCCCTCACTCAAACACACTCACTCACTCAAACACACACACACTCTCACTCAAACACACTCGCTCACTCAGACACACACTCTCACTCAGACAACCACACATACTCTCTCACTTAGGCACACTCCCTCACTCACACTCCCTCACTCAGACACACACACACACTCGCTCACTCAGACACACACTCTCACTCAGACACCCACACACCCTCAATTAGACACACTCACTCACTCAGACACACACCGACACACACGCTCCCTCACTCAGACACCCACACACACTCTCTCACTTAGACACACATACTCCCTTACTTAGACGTACACGCTCACTCAGACTCCCATACTCTCACCCAGACAACCCACACAACACACTCACTTCTCTCTCACCACTCTCACCCAGACAACCCACACAACACACTCACCCAGACAACCCACACAACACACTCACTCAGACTCTCACCACTCTCACCCCGACAACCCACACAACACACTCACTCAGACAACACACACTCACTCAGACTCTCACACCGACCGACACACACGCAGACCACGCGTCGAGCCGAGACTCGGGGCGAGACCGACTCCCTCCACCGAGCAGTCCGGAGCGAGCCTCCCTGCCCTGCCCCGACTCTCTATGCGCCCTCATGTACATCTATGAGGGCCAGCGGCGCCGGCTACAGCCTCACCCCGCCATGATGCACGCGCCTCATCTGCACGCCGAGATGTTGGCCGTGCCCTTCAGGCCCAAGGTGCTGGTTCAATCCCAGCGGCGGCGCTACCGCTCGTTCATGATCGAGGACATTCTCTCGGCGCCCGCTGCGGCTGCTGCAGCTGCTGCCGCTGCAGCTGCAGCAGCAGCCGCGGCAGCTTCGGTGACCTCTTCGTCGACGTCGTTGTTGTTATCGTCGTCATCGTCCTCGTCGTCGTCGTCTTCATCGTCGTCGTCTTCGTCGCCGCCGCCGCGGCTTCTCAAGCCGCTGTCGAGACCCGCGGCGGAGTTGTTGGGGCTCGGGATCCACGCCGCGTTCCTCTCGCCTCCTCCTCCACCTCCTCATCATCATCATCATGCTCATCATGCTCGCTACCACGAGGCGCACGGTGAGTCGCGTGCAGGGGACGCGTGGACAGCCCCCCCCCCCCCCGATCTCCCACCACCACCACCACCACCCCCCCGGTGTGTTTGTGCAACAATTAGGATTGTTTTTTTTAAACATCGATTGCTTATTTTTTTTGGAGACAGACAAAGATCCCCCCTCGCTCCCCCACCTCCATAGAGTAGCCTTCACAGACTGTTGGGGCAAGTGCTGTTAGCGAGCAGCAAGCAGCACCTATGAAGGCCGCCACGGGGGTGGGTTGGGCCATCCACAACACCGAGCCGCCTTTGTCCCCTCAGCGCTGATATTTTACACACCGCACCAGGTACTCATTTAAGGCTGAATCGACCTAGGGGAGGCCCAAGGACCGCTTCAGATAATAGTCTCTGGAATTGTCCCGGAGCGGGAATGGAACCCGGGTCGCCAGGTTCGTATCGCAGCGTAGCGCTAACCGCTGCAGACACATCGAGTGTGTCGTGGAAAGCTTCCTTGAATGGGACATGCCGTTTGCAAGCGTGTCCGCCGTGTGGAGTATGTGTATGTATGTTTGTTGAACTTCTTTCACACCGTGCGTAGCCAACGGTGCTAATCGAGTGGCAAGTAATTACACGTACACACAAAGATCCCCCCCCCCCCACCCGTATAGCCTTCACAGACTTTTGGGGCAAGTGCTGTTTGCGAGCATCTCACACACGCACACGTATCCACACGTGCACAGGATCTGGCTGTTGATTTTTAAAATTAAATCTCAGAGCGTTAATGCCGCGTCATCTCCCGAAAGGGGCCCATGCCCAACAGGCGGGATCGCATGACGGTCTCAGTCGCGAAAATAACACAAATATTAACACCCACAGCACAATCATCATCATTATGATTTAGCCAGGGTCGATTCACCGCTAGCCGCCCAAAGCCGCCAAACGTCTGATTCCGTATCCCCCGACATATCACGATGTGCGCATTAATATGGTTATGTTCATAGACTCAGCCGGTGTGAGCATCGGCAATGGGGAGACAAAGGCGGCCGGGTGTCGTGCTGGTGTAAGCCTGTACATTATATAGCGACAGTCCGTCACCTATCCTCGTGTCGTGCGAGTGTACGTAGCTTGGTACCTCTACACCAATATGCGCGCTCGCTTGGTTTCATAGCAATTATCCATTTAGCACGTGCGGTGTAGCCTACATGTATATGTACCCACACATAGTTCGATGTCAGTTTACTGCTGGATGAAAAACTGTATAGCAGGCGACGTTTCGGGCAATGACCCGTCTTCATATCACAGTAAACAAACACACGTGCGCATAGATGTTGATTTGAAGCTTTCGTGACTGCAGGAATCCATACTCGTTGGTTCTCTCGGTAAAGTCAAAGCTACGCTTTCTCACCTGATGCGCCCGAAACGTCGTGATTTATTTTATTTTATATTATATCCGAGTGACTTTACCGAAAGACCCAAATAGTATGCTCGTATATCCTTAGTCCCGTTATGAAAGTGCGCGTGTCGTGTTTATGTGTCGGAGTACGCATCGGCTGTGTGTGGAGTTAGCCCATCGCACGCGTACGGGAATGGAATTAGAGGCGCAAATGTTTACGCTTATCAGTAAGACGCGGCAATCGAAGTTGTTCTTGTACGCGTCGCATCCACCTGCTGGATTAAGACCATTTAGAAACGGCAAACGGCCCCATTTGTTCATGTTAAATTACGTTGCGATGCTGTTCAGTCTGCAATTCCGTTACCGTGGAATTGAGCATGCGTTAGTATCCATAGCCCTAAATACTCTAGAGTCACAGTCCTATATACTATAGAGACAGTCCTATATACTCTATATCCATAGTCCTATATACTCTAGAGACACAGTCCTGTATACTATATATCCATAATCCTCTATACTCTAGATACACAGTCATATCTACTATAGATCCATAATCATATATACTATACCGTATATGTAATGTGTATGTAGACTACGAAAAGAAGTTACACGTGTATTTACGGATGGATTTCTCACTCGATATTTTCCGGAACGCTGCAAAGGTGGCTTGCAGCAAGAGACGAAGGCATGGACGGCGTAAGGCACTACCACTACAAGAGTTACAAGATGTTTTATATTCATAAGAACCGGATATTATTGTACGCGAAATGATTTCCTATAGTCCTATATGAACGGGTCTAAAAACAAAATTCGATATGGCCAAAATTAAAGGAGCCCGGTTTGGATGTGTCGTGGCCAAAATGATTCCCGGCATGTTGTGTCGGAGTGTTCGACGGTAGAACCCCCCCCCCCCCGTCTATGCACGCGCGTAGTGAACACGTGGGGAGCGGTGGTGCAGCGGTTAGCGCGCTGCGCTGCGAACCGCGGCGACCCGAGTTCAATTCCCGCTCGCGGCCAACGCCAATGAAGATTATCTGAGCAGGTCCTGGAACTCCCCTAGGTCTACTCAGCCTCAAATGAGTACCTGGTGCGGTGTGTAAACATCGCCACTGGGGAGACAAAGGCGGCCGGGCGTCGTGCTGGTCACGCCACCCCCTCGTGCGCCGTGTCACGGCGGTCGTAGGCGCTCGCTAGCAGCACTTCACCCTCCAGCCTGTTGAGACTATACGGGGTATCTTTGTTTTCGTATTGAAGACAAAGATGTATAAACGTAGCGACATATGTATGCTGTTCTAACTTTTATCAACCCGTTATTTTTTGCGTAAGTCCACGGTATGCATATTTACATAAACGTGAGCGCACGGTCATAATTCCATAGATCCCATGGCCCATACCATAACATGTCTGGGTACAGCCCCTTGGCAATCCACTGCTGGATGAGGGCCTATCCTAAGGGTGTGCGGTTTGCGGGGGGGGGGGGGGGGTATTTGACCATACTTCACCGCGTTGGTTAACACGGGTAGGTGAACGTGTACACGCGCCTTGCATGTGCATTGTATTCTACAATTAACGAATATATCCTACATATATAGAACATGTGATTTATAATCTAGCCGATAGACTACATTATGTAATAAAATGTGTACATTTCGTGCACATGCAAGTATAAAACTGGCGTTCAGAACTAATAGATTGCAACTGAAATGTACGCGTGATGAAATGTAAGTCTATACATCTGTATAGACAAAATGTGTTTGCTTAGATCCATAGCCCTCTAACTTACATGCTATATATACGGTATATAAATTTAATAATAAAATAATGTTAGTTGTCAATCCGCTGCGGATGGTCTAAAGGGGCTGCCATGGGTTGGTTTAGAATTCGCTCGCCACTGATGTTAGCCGTGACTTAGACTCGAACTCAGGCCGTCGGTTCCATACGCGCAGTGACCTAACCTCTCTGCCACCGTCACCACGACCGCCACCCATAATACACTTTGTAAGTGCAGTGTTTACTTAGGTCGATGCGAAACGAACTGCAGCATTCTAGATTTGAAGTTTTCGTGACTGCAAGGGTCCCATACTCTTTGGTTATTTCGGTAAAGTCACGTGGGTATAAGATAAATTAAATCACGACGTTTCGGGCGCAACACAAGCACCCATCATCATCGCTTTCCCACTTGATGATGGACGCTTGCTTGTGTTGCGCCCGAAACGTCGTGATTTATTTTATTTTATACCTACGTGACTTTACCGAAAGACCCAAAGAGTATGGACTGCATCATGTATCGCATGCACGTAAATGTGGGTACGAGCTTACGGCGCCATGGCCACGACCTCTCATTCATTTCAATGCGGGTGGAGCGGTGGCGCATCGGTTAGCGCAGTGAGCTCTGATCCAGGGCCCCCAGTGAGATCACCAACCCGCACTGCCTGACCAGCGTGGTGAAGTATGGTCAATCAACCGTCACGGCGCGAGGAGGCATCCATCCAGCAGTAGATTTGACATACGGGTGTGAATCATCATTGTGATATCAGAATGACACAGCACTCCTGTAAGAAGAAAACAAAAACCAACCGGTTCTAATGAAACTTTAATCTATTCATCGGCTGCTTGCGTTGTGGCCGAAACGTCGTGAGAATTGTATTTTATTATGTTTATTTTTATTATTTTATTATTATTTTTCTTCTACGTGACTTTACCGAAAGAACCAAGAAGATGAATCCCTGCAGTCACGAAGCTTTAAATCGAAATCTATTCATTTGTCAACTTAAACATTCCCCAAGATGTCTCAGGGTTCCACCACGGTGTGACACGTCGGTTGCCTCTCTGCTTTGGAGACGGGCCATTGCATGAAACGTTCAGCGTTGCTGTTTAACATTCATAAAAGACAATGTTAAAGACCAACGCGACTGCGTTGTTTCTACATGTATGTAACATGTTTGTATGCACGTTGAACTTCATTCGCACCGTACGCAGCCAACCGCGCTCATCGGAGGTGAGTGCGGAAGGACAAGAGACTGAAAAATAAAAATGCATTTCTAAAGTAGCGAGTTTTCAATCGAGGAAGGGAGAGCGTTCCAGACGGCCGCATGCAGCATTCAGCTACGTATCCCTATATATTGCAACATGCACTTTGTAAAAAAAAAAAAAGTGCAGTGCATGTTACATTCACCGATTTGCTGCGTGTGTATATATATTTACTCGATGTCAGAGTAACCTGTAGCGCCATTCAGCCGGCTCTGTATTGGCTTTAGCGTCGCACTCCGGGGAGAGGCAAATGACTTGGTTCGCTGATGACAGGGGGATCATCGTGTCTGTGTAAGAGTGGTGGGGTGGGCAGTTGTGCAGTGGCTAGCGCGCTACGTTACGAACCCGGTTCCCGCTCACGGAACGACACCGATTATCTGATCCGGTCCTGGTCCTCCCCTAGGTCGACTCGGCCTCAAAATGGGTACCTGATTGCGGTGCGTAAACATCGCCGCGAGGAAGACCGGTCGTGATGCTGGCCACCCACCCCCTCGTGTGCTGTTCCGGCCTTCATCGGTGATCGCTAACTGCACTTGCCCCAACAGTCTGTTTAGGCTGTACGGGGGATCTTTGTCTTTGTTTACATCGGTGACACCGCAGTACACAAAGTGGTATCTGAAACCTCTCATTGGCCTACACCTAGGTCGACTCAGCCTTTAATTGAGCCGTTAAAAGTGCGCCGCGTCACCTCCAGCCACTGGGGAGACAAAGGTGGCCGTGGGGTGGTGCCGACCCACAACAATCGTGATTCGTTCATACAACTGTTTAAATAGGTGCTCGCAAACAGCACCTGTCACCACGATCTATACGCGGCTGGATATATCACGGTGTTGTATAGGAGATAGATAAATAGCCTCTATATGACGGTGTTAATATAAACGATTCAATTAATATTCGTCTAATTGAAAACTATTTCTAGATATGTTGGTAAAGTTTTCTTAACTAAGTTGCTGCCACTTAAGAGATTATCACGAGCACATATCCCGTTAAAATGTAAACAAGGCTACGCACATACATTTTACTAATAATTTACAGACGGTATAATATGCATAACTTAATTATTCCGAAATTGCGAAATATTTCTCCAGTAATTTCTTTATAATTGTATTTCAATGTGAGTGTGCTTGCGTGTGGTTATATTACTATAAGATGAACTGGGGAGCGGTGGTGCAGTGGTTGGCATACTGCACCATGGACCGGACTACCCGAATTTGATTCCCGCTCAGGACCAACACCAGTGACGATTATCCCAAGCAGTCCACGGGCCTCCCCTAGGCGGACTCAGCCTTAATTGAGTGCCCGGTGTGAAGTGTAAACATCGCTACTGGGGAGACAAATGCAGCCGTGCGTGGTGCTGGCCTTCTCACCCCTTCGTGTGCTGTTCCAGCCTTCATAGGTGCTCGCTAACAGCACTTGCCCTAACAGTCTGTTGAAGGCTATACGGGGGATCTTTGTCTTCGCGTCGTGGGTGTCAACCTGCTTTTTATCGGCTTTAGCGTCAGTCTTACAAAACGTATCCATAAAAAAAGAACAGTTATTTAAAATATGATGTCAGATTTTGGCATCAGCACTCTTCATAACCTCCGGATGTAATCTTTTGTAAACCTTGATTAACTCGCATTTGAATAAAATGCAGATCGATTTTTTTTAAGTTGTAGGATTAAACCTGACCGACATCTAGACAACGCGTCTGCTTTTTGTCTCTTATAGAACGCCGTTAGGACGTACGTCAGTTTAATTATACGCTTTAATTAAATATTTATACTCTATAATTATACGACATTAGATGTAACAGCGGGTGGAGCGGTGGCGATGTGCTTAGCGCATTTTCGCGAACGCCCAATTTGGCCAACCATTTTCTGACCAGCGTGGTGAAGTATGGATGTCTCCAGTGACCGAAGGACGGTAGGCAGGTCTTCAGCCAGCTCTATTAAGGTACTGTACGTATGTGTGTAGAGTGTGTTGAACTTCTTTCGCACCGTACGTAGCCAACCGGGGGAAGGATACATAGACACCGCGAGTATAAAAGTGAATGAATTGGCCCTATGCAGGTAAGCGGATGTTGCAGAACATTCATTAGAGAAATTAAGCTCCCTTTGCCGATGTCAATAAACATCGGGCAGTTAACGAGCATTGGTTCGAGCAAACGTCAACTGCTGATGAGACACTTAGTGGCGAACCCAGGTTCAGTGTTGCTTGCATTGAAGCAACGCTGCTGCTGAGATGTACTCCTGCGATGCCGTGTAGTCTATGAGTTCTGTAAAGCACAAACATGATTTAGTTTTACATGTGCCGAGACGTCCTTTGTTTGGAAGCATGCGTTACTTATTTCGTGATATATGTGTACGGTGTATGATATGATACGTAAATATACCGGAATGTGTGAGAGTGTTTTTTTTTAAATTATATAATCGACTTCGGAAATACCTTTCACTATAACCGACACTTTCAATGCTCGCAGTATCAAGTAACATGCACGTGTATGTTGACCATGCACCGTGGTAACATGTTAACATGTATGTGTTAACCTGATATCTATTCCCTATCACGGCTCACATCAGCGGCGAATTACATCTGAAACGAGGTCCTGGGTCAACCCCCCCCACCATCCTCTCCCCAATATTCACCGAGCCCGCACTCACCATTGTGGTGAAGTATGGTCAATCGACACCTGTGACTCTCACGACGTGGGGAGGCCTTCCTCCAGCAGTGGATTGACTAAGCTAAGCTTATAATAATAATATCCCATTACTTCTACGCACAGCTAGTTCAGAGTTCCCACTATAGGGTTAAAGTAATTCTACCCCAAGAGTCATACTATACAGTATATATATTTGTTCTTAGCCACGCAATCGTGTGTACTTTTAATGACACATTTAATGATTGCGTGATATTGCCGAATCGGCGGACATTGATTTAATTTGCAACTTAAAGTCATTACAAAAGCGTCATTACAGTGAAATACACGCAGGTGAATACAAAGATCCCCCGTGTAGCCTTAACAGACTATTGGGGCAAGTGCTGTTAGCGAGCAGCACCTATGAAGGCCGGCACGGTACACGAGGAGGTGGATGGCGAACATCGCGCCCGGCCGCCTTTGTCTCTCTGGGAGTGATGCTGTACTCATTTGAGGCCGAGTGGACCTGGGGGAGAGGTTCGGCACGGAGTGAGATGATAATCGTTACCGGTGGTGACAAGTGAGGTTGGGAGTCGAACTCGTGTGGCCGGGGTTCGTAGCGCAGCGTGCTGACCGCTACGCTGCGGCTACACACGCGTACACACCGCCTATGCATACACACCGCCTATGTATAGACCCCAACAATGCGTACACACTACCAATGTGTACACACACGCGTACAATATGTGCTCGTGTTCCCATGTGAACGTCCACAATTGATAGGGCGTCGCGGTGGTGGGATGTTCACGACCTCGCCTGGTGTACAGGAGGTCGTGGGTTCCAGCCCGACCCTGACGCCTGCTGCTGTATATTTGGAGTTTGCGTGTCTCTCTCTCATCATGATCACGGTGGCTAGGAGATGTTAACGACCTCGCCTGGTATACAGGAGGTCGTGGGTTCGATCCCGACCCTGACGCCTGCTGCTGTATATTTGGAGTTTGCGTGTATCTCTCTCATTATGATCACGGTGGCTAGGATATGTTAACGACCTCGCCTGGTATATAGGAGGTCGTGGATTCGATCCCGACCCTGACGCCTGCTGCTGTATATTTGGAGTTTGCGTGTCTCTCTCTCATCATGATCACGGTGGCTAGGAGATGTTAACTACCTAGCCTGGTATACTGGATGTCGTGGTTTCGATCCAGACACTGATAATGCCTGCTGTACAGGGTGTTAAAAAAAAGATCCGATTTGAAATCGCTATATCTTTTAAATTGGGTCCATCATTTTGAAACACCTTGTATATTTGGAGTTTGCGTCTCTCTCTCTCTCATCATGATCACGGTGGCTATGAGATGTTAACTACCTCGTCTGGTACACAGGAGGTCATGGGTTCGATCCCGACCCTGACGCCTGCTGTATATTTGGAGTTTGCGTGTCTCTCTCTCCGTGATCTCGTGGATTTTGTCTCCAGGTTCCGCTCCGAGGTTTTATTCCACATTTAGAATCAGCGTGCGTTTAGAGTATTTGGCTGCGATACATTTCCACGTGATAAGCCACTTCGTTGGGCTATCATTTGTGGCCAGGTCGCTTCTAAAAAAGAGCGACGTAGCACAGAGGGCCTTAGCTGGTATAACTAAACATAGTTTTAGATTAATTTCAACTCGTGCTGTGCGTAAGGTTCACGATATGGCTAAGGTGGTGCCCAGTATGAAACACGCAGTACGGACTACTCAACATTACCAGCACATGACAGTCGTGCATGTACCGGTCCAATATAATAACACAATTACCATATGATTTAAATAGTCTTTAACGTGCTATCGTATACAAAAGAATGCGTATGCTACCAACGTAGTATAATATAAATTATCACTGAATTCCAAGTTTGGTCAAATATGACCTTTATTAACAATATTGGCAGTTTTATAAAATAACACGCATTGTACCAATATACTGTATTTCAATGGTATGTATACTACGAGTATAATCCGTACGTATAAAACCTATATTACTAACGTGTGTGTGTATGGGAGGGGGTGCTACTGGGCCTCCCCTAGGTCGTCTCAGCCTCAAATGAGTACCCGGTGTAAATGTGTAAACATAGCCACTGGGGAGACAAAGGCGGCCGTGCGTGGTACTGGCCACCCACCCCTTCGTGTGCCGTGCCGGCTTTCATAGGTGCTGCTCGCTAACAGCACTTGCCCCTCCAGCCTGTTGAAGGCTATACGGGGGATCTTCGTCTCTGTTTTGGAGGTGATGGAGCGGTGCCACAGTGGTGAGCGCACTGCGCTTTGAACCCGAGTTCGATTCCACGCCACGGCTAACATCAGTGGCGAGCGATATCTGACCCGCCGGCAAATTGGCTCCGGCACATCTCACCAACGTGCAAATGACTCATAGCGGTGGTGAAGTACGGTCAACTAAAGACGAAGGCCCACCTCCACCCACCGTGGCGCGTTCAGCAGACCGTTGGGGCAAGTGCTGTTCGCGAGCACCTAACGCAGAAGGCAGGCATGGCCACAATCCCACCCCCCCCGCCCGCCCACCCTCCTCTGCATCAACGACAGGGCATGGGGGTGAGGGAGGGGGACCTTCATCCAGCAGTGGTTCGATAAAGGCTGCTGTGCCTCATTAGAATGACACGCGGTGGGGTGTCGCGTCTCGTATCACGCACGCGATGAAACGCGCGCGGCGCGACTTTTGCGGCCAATTAAATTAGCGGATGGCGCTTTTGCCGTTCACAATGCGCGTCTCTATTCACGAAGTCATTAAGGGGGGGGGGGGGGCACACAATAGGCAGCGGCGCGATGACAGCCAGCGATGCTGGCACCATCCGCGCCAGGGGCCCGTGGAATAGATTCAAAAATAAACCCGCCGCATAGAATGGCGCATTGGGATTTACGGATGAAATCCGCCTTACCAAATGTAAATTTTTATTATTATTCTTCTTAGATTTGCCGCATGTTTTTTGTTTGTTTGTTTGGCTGCGCTGAAGATGGGATAGAATGTTTTTGACCAACGCAGCAATCGCTTGTTTAGACCGGGGATCGCCCGACGGTGCTGATGAGACTCGCAACAAAAAGTCGATGCTTCAGCCACGCCATGCAGAGTTTTGTTTGCCCGAATTAAAAACCACGAAGCTTGCTTGTAAAAAACACTGCCTGCAAGGTGCACAGGCTGATGGGCATGATTATGTACGTGATGTGTACAGGTTTCTCTCGCTCTATGCGGGTTCGCTTTGTGCGATTTCCAAATTCGCTATATGCGGTTTGAAATGAACTTATATTCGCTTTGTGCGCCCCTGTTTCTTTGGAACGCATCTACCGCGTAAAGCGAAGGGAATAAAGCAAATGCATATTTGCATTACTCATGCATTATATACGTGATGCGTATTTATTAGTGACGTATGGATATATATGCATATTTCATGTGTAATATGTGTATTTAATATTCTATATGTTTGCTCATGTAACAACTACTAACTCTCGACCTTTCGGGGCGACTGTTCTTCTCCAGAAATATCGCAACAGTTTATTTTAAAATACATAATGCACGGCTGTCTTTCCTATCAATCCATTGCTGGATGTATGACGGCCTCCTCCATGCCGTGTCGATCATGGCCGTGGGGTGGGAGGGGTTGGTTATTTCACCATACTTCACCACGCCGGTCAGTGCGGCTGGTTGGTGACAGGAGTGGGGGGGGGGGGAGGCTGGGAATCCGAACTCAGGTTCCTCGTGTTCACAGGCCACGGTTGCGTGCTGCTAACAGCTGCGACGCCGCACCAACCAATCCCCCCCCCCCCCCAAATGTTACGGACGCGGCATCGCCGTCCCACGCGTGTCAAGTTGGAAACACATCGGAGAGGGCGTTCGCCAAACTTAGCGTTGACTTTTAGAGCGCCATGGTTTCGGAAAATAATTCAGACGGCACGTGCTTTCAAGCATCGTGTGAGCGATTGTGACGTCATCAACTCGGTCAGCTGAGCCGGCGGAGTAATTCCAGACGATGGGTTTTTTTACTTCGATAAAATCGTCTATTCATTGTCGATAATGGAAGGTGGCCGTGCAATCGACGCGTCAAAGAGTCGAATTATCGTCAATTATTAAGGTCACAAGCTGGGAGTTGTGGCGCCAATGGTTAGCGCGCCGTGCCATGTATGCACGTTGAACTTCTTTCGCACCGTACGTAGCCTGTCGTGCTAATCGGAGGTGCGGGGGAAGGACAACAATCTAAAACACAAAACATCAGTTTCGATTTAAGGCTTTCGTGACTGCAGGGATTCATCTACTTGGTTCTTTCGGTAAAGTCACGTAGAAGGGAAATAATAAAATAATACAAATAAAACATAATAAAAAAATTCTCACGACGTTTCGGCCACAACGCAAGCAGCCGTCTTCAGGTGGAGAACAGGTCTGTCTACGTGACTTTACCGAAAGAACCAATAAGAAAAAAAACATCAGTTGTTAAGAAATAAATGTTTCAATCGAGACGCTTTAAAAGTGCATCGCTCCCGATGGCTTCCGAATGAAGCGGCCGATCTCTGAGTCCCATTCCCAATCGCGCTTCGCGTCGGTGGCGAGCGATATCTGAAAAGGTCCAAGCAGCCGTCCCTCTTCAGCAACGAACCCGCACTGGCGAAGCGTGGCGGAGTACGGGCAGACAGACTCTGCGTGACCCGACTGTTCAGTTAAATGGACAAGTGTGCTTTGGACAGAAAGACGTCGTGCGTGGCGAAGAAGGGATGATCGGAATGAGAATCCGAAGATGTGTGTAGACTGGAGGAATCCGATGGGAAACGAAGCTCTCTCTTCTTCTTGGTTCTTTCGGTAAATTCACGTAGAAGGGAAGTAATAAAATAATAAAAATAAAAATCTTCACCTGAGGACGGCTGCTTGCGTTGTGGCCGAAACGTCGTGAGAATTGTTTTATTATGTTTTATTTTTATTATTTTTATTATTTTATTACTCTTCTACGTGACTTTACCGAAAGAACCAAGAAGATGAATCCCTGCAGTCACAAAAGCTTTAAATCGAAGAAGCTCTCTCTTTTTTCACCTGGCCACCTGGTCGGTGGTGGAGAGGCTGATGACGAAACGGCAGTCAAAGGAGTGCACGCACTGGAGCGCTAAGATCAGCTTTGCATGCGAAGAAGTTCACTCCGTGAAACGTTGCACGGCAGGGCCGTGTTGAGATGGCGACGGCCTTCATCCAACAGTGGATTTTTCATAATCAACGATTTTTGGGTTTAGATCGCGTTATTTATAAACATTTATAAATAACGCGATCTAAACCCAAAAATCGTTGATTATGAACAATATTGGTCGCGAAAGCCTACGTGTTAAACCAACAGTGGATTGTTCATGGCTGCTGCTGCTATGATGATGACAGTGTATGTTGTGCACAATCTATGTTCAGGCTCGCTCAGCGATCACAACTGCCGTGCACATTAAACGGGAACGGCAACGCCGCAGAGGCGACACCGGCGAGACGCACGGGGAGACGACCCGGCGACGATCGAGCCACGCGCCCGATTTCGTTCCACGACACCCAGAATTTAGTGGCAATTCGTCGTCGAATGAAATACCCCGATGAATGTAATTGAATGCTCGCGTCGGTGTGCACGTGGTGTGCAGTCGCGTTGCACATTCGTCCCCCTAAATATGTCCGAGTTGTAAACTTTTTACCGATAGTTGAAGGTGGGAGCCGCGTGGCTGTGGCCGAAACATTGGGTCCAATTACGCACGGGAGATCATCCATCGCAATGTAAATCAGTTTTATATTTAATCAGAACATACATGACGTCTGCAGTGTCGGATTAAGGTAGTGCGGGGCCTGTAGCATATGTTATAAAGGGGCCCTAAATAAAAATAAAAAACGTAAATATTAAAACACATTTTAACCTACATAGTAAAGTAATTGTATTTTTTCATTTGCTATACGGCCAGATACCACGACAAATCGCTAACCTTAAACACCCAGTGGTTCATAAAAGTTGAAGGCGGTATAGTACTATAGTAATAGAGCAAGTGCAGAATCACTGAACCGGAATTGATAATAGCTTGAAAACAATTAGCGCGGGGCACTTGAAAGTGTGGGGCCCGTAGCATATGATACTTTTGCTACAAGGATAATCCGTCATTGGACGCCTATATATATGCCAGTGTGTGTATTTATTGCTACTCATTTTTGCGTCATGCAATAATGTCATTGTAGTTGGTCGCTGGAGTTAAAACGTCTTGCAGTTAAAAAAAAATACATTGTTGGCTCTCCATGAAACTTTTATGGTCTAAAACGAACGTCGATTTAACACGTTGTCAGCTTTCGCGGCCAATGTTATGATTCATAATTGATTTTACTTTTTGGGGGTTTGATCGCCGCGTCAGTAAAAAAAAATGTCAATGTGTGTCGTATACCCCGCTTCCACCCAACACGGCCAAATAAATACAGTTGTCACCTAACGAACAGACGTCCTGGAGTTTGCATTTCATTCACGCGATCTCGCCCCTAAAATCAACCGTGAATCATATAAAATGAACATAGTTGACGACTATTTCGATTTAAAGTTTTCGTGACTGCAGGGATTAATCTTCTTGGTTCTTTCGGTAAAGTCACGTAGAAGGGAAATAATAAAATAATAAAAATAAAGCATATTCTCACGACGTTTCGGCCACAACGCAAGCAGATGTCCTCTGAGGACGGCTGCTTGCGTTGTGGCCGAAACGTCGTGAGAATTGTATTTTATAATGTTTTATTTTTATTATTTTATTATTTCCTCTGAGGACGGCTGCTTGCGTTGTGGCCGAAACGTCGTGAGAATTGCATTATTTTATTATGTTTAATTTTCATCATTTTATTATTTCCCTTCTACGTGACTTTACCGAAAGAACCAAGAAGATAGTTGACGACTGTTTTAAAACTTCGTGTAAACTTTGTCTACATAGAGAGGACACGTGTGTGTGTGTGTGTCGTGGAGCCGTGGCACGGCCGTTGGTGCACCGAGCTTCGCTCCCTGGCCAAGGCCAAACATCGGTGGCAATTCACGGTAGAAGAACCGGTCCTGGGCAACCCGTTCGGAATCGGAATATATTTATTTGTCCTGGAGGAATCCGATGAGCTACACAGTTTTCAAGTTTCAAGTTTCATTTATTAGGTATAGCCCTGTGAGCCATTCGGCTCTTGAATCGGGTGCAACCGCAACAAACAAAAAACCAAAAACATGAACAAGAACACATCTTAAAGTGACTATGTGCAAACAGAAAATCCAAGAAAAGACAGTAAAATATTGCAGAAAAAGCACCGTACACCAACACCACAGCTCTTTTCCACAACAGATGCCCACCAATCAGATGTCACAGATTCAGCAACCCGCACTCATGGGCGCGGTGAAGCATGACCACGTAACCACCACGTGCAGCTGTTGGGTTTGTAAATTACGTATTTATATTTTTTACTGATATAAATAATCATGTGTTATTGCCGGAAAGGGTAAACAAAAAAGTTTCTTATTTTTTCATCATCGTGATACGGGCAAAAAAAATGGTCCCGTAGATGATATGTATTGTGAGTGATATATAATTGCGCTTGCAATGTTATCCAAGTATGTGCAAACATTTGTATGCGAGCCTTTTGCCCGTCCAAGGACGGGTGTATTGCAGTAAATCTGAAACTTGCAAGGGAAAAGCAGACCGCGACGTGATATATTCACTGCATCAATTCGTGTGCAATTTGTGAGGGCGCGGTGACACAGACCTATTTCCTTTTAAGGTTATAATCCCTTGTTCATCACGACGTCCTTTTTACTTCGATGTCTCAACAGCGTTACGGAGATCACGTGACGTGAGGGTTCTGCCTTTGTAGTGAGGGTTGTGAGTTGACGCCGAGGAGGGGGGAGGAGGCGCCTCGCCCCCCCATGTGGAGTGACGTCACCCGCTAATTAATATTGATAAGGGGGGTGTCCATTTGGAAGACGTCACCTTATAATGATTATTAATGAGTGGCTGTTCGATGTGGAGTAACGTCACCTGCTAATGATTATTAATTAGGGGGGAGTGCTACATGTGGAGTGACGTCACCTGCTCATGATTATTAATGAGGGGGGTGGGTTCATGTGTAGGATGTTACCTGCTCATGAATATTAACGAGGGGGGCTGGTCGACGTGGAGTGACGTCACGCGCGGGACACAGACATTCTTGGCTCATGATAGTAGTACATTGTAGGAGTAAGCAAATTGTCACGAATAATGCTTGTTGCCGATTCTGATTAAGAATCAATATCGTCGAATTGACTCGATGACGATTCTCACGCAGCTTGGGAAGGCCTTCATCCAGCAGCGGATTGAACACGTGCGAATGACTACCATGTTGATGTGATAATTGTTTTTTTATCCTTTTATCTGGCAACAAAACTGACACCTTTTTTACAAGGAGTCATGTTTGCATAGACCACAATACCTGCAGTCATAATGCAAACAAAGAACACAACTCTGATAATGTATGCACTGTCCTTGAAGTTGAATACTTGATTTTTTGTTTGCATTATGACTGCAGGTATTGTGGTCTATGCAAACATGACTCCTTGTAAAAAAGGTGTCAGTTTTGTTGCCAGATAAAAGGGTAAAAATCCAATTATCATATTTTTTACTGGCAAATGAGATTCCAATGGTGATGTTGATGTTCTTAGTATTTCTATGATGATGATGATGAAGACGACGAATTCACTGATGATGATGATTACATGTTACTTATTCCCGATGATGATGGATAGTCCATTGTGACTCTCACCTAAATGCACGAGAACAAACAGTGATCATTTTCCTGTACGAATCGGGCGAAGGTGACGAACGGTGATGGATGAGCGACGATCGATCACCGGGTGCGACCGGACCCCGATGCGTGCGCGCGCGTGAGCCCCGTGTGGGGGGTGAGGGGGGGGGGAGCCACCCCCCCCCCACCTTTCCCCCCTCCCTCTCACCCCCTCCAACCCCCTCCCCAACTCCCCTTAACGAGCACCTGGAGGAAGCGACGCGTTCGTTGGTTAATTGGATTTCAAGATTCACTCAAAGGGGAACTCGCCCGGGGAATTGCCCGCGCGTTGCGACGCATTCCCCTGCCCCCCCGCTCGCGTAGCGAAGCAAAATACAAAGGTCCCCCGGATAGCCTCGACAGACCGATTGGGGCAGGTGCTGCGAGCGAGCAGCACCTTGTAAAGGTCGTCGACGCGTCACGCGAGGCGATGATGCGGGCAGCCACCACGCACGGCCGCCTGTGTCTGTGGGCATTGTTTACGCATCGCAACAGGTACTCATTTGCGGCTGAGTCGACCTAGGGGAGTCACCCATACGCACACGCCCATCGAATTGACACTGGCGTATTAGAGGTAATGCCTCTTACAGACCAATTCAGACCGTATTGGTGACCCCGTGCCCCTTATAAACCTCAACCTTCAACCTACAAAGTCCCATCACAAGGCAGAAACACAAACAAAGAGACAAACACAAAATGTTTTGCCCGTATTGAATCTGCTGTTGGCCGTATGGACCTGAAAACTCAATTTCCCTGTACAAGAATACGGGGTAAACCGTATGGGGGTTGACAGGTATGCCTTACATACTGTGGTACTGCTGTGTGTGTATATATATATACCTACTCCTGTGTGTTGTTTCGTAATCACAATAGTGAATTTGTGTTATTACAGACGCATGTGCTGTGTGCGACTTAGGTAACGCACACATACCTACACGTACCTACACGTACGTCAGAGCGGGATTATCCCAGTAGCACAAGCATCACATGCCACGGACCCCGCACTTTCAAGGGCCTCGCGCTAAATGCTTTCAAGCTATCAATTCCGGTTCAGTGATTCTGCACTTGCTCTATTACTATAGTACCATACCGCCTTCAACTTGGATGAACGACTGGGTGTTTAAAGTTTGCGATTTGTCGTACTATCTGGTTCTATAGCAAATGAAAAAATGCAATTACTTTACTATGCAAGTGAAAAATGTCAGTTTTAATATTTACGTCTTTTTTTTATGAAGGGTCCCTTTATAACATCATGCTACAGGACCCGCACTAGCTTAATCCGGCACTGCCGTACCTACAACTGTGGTAGCACTCAACTAATGCTAGTGTGATTGCTGTTGTATGTATGCATGTATTACATAGACATACAACGACGATGATACGAGATATGGCTAGGCGTATTACATACAATAAAATGCGTGTTATGTATTATATCTATGTATGTATGTGTTACATATTATAAAACATGTATAGAATATTATATATGTATGTCTACACGCATCCAACTGCAATAACGCGCGTATCTGCTCCTGTCATTGCACAGGTATGTGTTAAATGTTTAACATGTGTATCTATTTATAAGGACCAGTGTGATTTGTGTTAAAGTGGAGTTTGTAGGAGGGACCCGGCACACTCAGGTTGCAGAGTTTCTGTTCCTGGGTTCGGTTTGTGCGATTTCGCTCCATATATGCGGCTCACCGATTTCGACACAAAATTCGCTGTATGCGGTTTGAATTCACTCATATGCGTGACATGCGGTCAGACGTGGGACAACATTGTCTGTGTACTGTGTGTGTACTCTGTGTGTGTACTGTGTGTGTACTGTTTGCGCTACTCGGCTGGCAGCTGCCTCATTGTGCGGTTTCGCTTTGTGCGCCCTTTGTTTTGCGAACGCATCTACTACTGCTACGACCACCGCATAAAGCGAGGCAAACCTGTATATCGTGTAATAAGCGCATGAAGTGCGCCAACCACTGCAGCCACGGCTCAAGATAGTAAGTCGGCTAATCAGATGCAGAATTCTTTATTCATGCACGTGTATGTGCCAATGGGAATTGTGGTGTACACGTGTGAGTGTGTTTGTGTGTGTGTGTTTGTGTTTGCTGCTTTTGGCTGGGAAACAAGCGAATCGCACCATATTAGTGTAATTGTGTACGCAATTGTGTGTGTGTGGATGTGTGTATGTATGTTGGACTTGTTTCGCGCCGTACGCAACCGAGCGTGCCAATGGGAGGGGGGGGGGAAGAAATGTGATTCCTGTTCACGGCCAACTTAACCGGTGGCCACGATCTGAACCGGTCTTGGGCCTCTTCTAGGTCGACTCAGCCTTAAACAAGTACCTGGAACGGTGTGTAAACCTCGCCATTTATCCCCCTGTAATTGTGTGTATACACCTGTGTGATTGTGTGTGTGTATACACCTGTGTGATTGTGTGTGTGTGTGTATACCTGAGTGATTGTGTGTGTGTGTATACCTGTGTGATTGTGTGTGTATGTGTACCTGTGTGATTGTGTGTGTGTGTACACCTGTGTGATTGTGTGTATGTACACCTGTGTGATTGCTATTTATAGAACCGTGTGCTCTGAGTAAAGGAAAACTGAACTCATTCTACAATATAAAAAAATGGAATTTAATAATATCAGTAACAAACTTATATAGGTGACGTTTCGTGCAACGGTACTGCCTCATATCAGAGAGATGCTATGAAAAAGGGCCATTGCCCGAAACGTCGGTTAGTCTATATTTAGTCCTCATTGTGGCAGTCGTGTTGGCGAATGCGTCATACTATTGTTACTGTCAATGCAGTATCATAGCAATGTGTGTATGCATCTGTTTAAGTGCTTGTGTGTTCGTAGATACGTCTTGAGTGTGGGTCTGTTTATTTGGTTATGTATTATTGTATATGTTTCTATGCGCAAGTGTATGTGTCTTAACACGTGAAGGTTGATATGTATATGTGGATATACGTTTGTATGTATATGTGTGTGGAGCCGTGGAGCAGCGGTTAGCACGCTGCAATACAAACTCCGCATACCCAGTTCGATTACCGATCATGGTCAACACCGGTGACGATTATCTGGGTCGACTTACCCTCCAATGAGTACCTGGAACATTGTGTGAACATCGCCACTAGAAAGACAAAGGCGGCCGGGCGAGGTGTTGGTCACCCACCCCCTCTTGTGCCGTGCCGGCCTTCATAGGTGCTCGCTAACAGCACTTGCCCCAACAGTCTGTTACAGGCTATACGGGGATCTTTGTCTTTGTATATGTGTAGTGCTATTCACATATATATATAAGCATATGTATGTACGTATATAGGCATGCACCGTTGGTTGGCACATGCGACGGATGGAAAAATTATAATTCCTGAAGTTTGTCAATTGTGCAAAACACATTGCCATACCGGCGTCAGTGATGTCAACCTGTTGGGTCATACTTCACAACTCAATGGGTTCACAAATATTACTCGCCACTGACGTTGGCCGTGCCCAGGGATCGGAACTGAGGCCAGTGGGTTCATAGCACAGTGGGCGCCACGCTGGTGAGATGTTAACTACCTCGCCTGGTACACAGGAGGTCGTGGGTTCCATCCTGATCCTGACGCCTGCTGCTGTATATTTGGAGTTTTCAGGTTTCTATCCTCGTGGTCGCGTGGATTTTTCTCCGGGTCCTCCGGGTTTTCCCTCCATATTTAGAATCAACATCCGTTTCGAGTATTCGGCCGCTATAAATTACCACGTGATAAGCCACTTCGTTCGGCTATCATTTGTGACCAGGTCGCTTCTTACGAAGAGCTACATAGCTCAGTGGGGGCCTTACCTGGTCAAATAAACCACTGCGCTTGATTCACAGTTGATCGATACACATATTCTTTGGTTCTTTCGGTAAAGTCACGTATAAAGATAAAATAATAAATTAAATAATAGCATACGACGTTTCGATTGCAACACAAGCAATCATCATCAGGTATAATGAAATAGCGACATAAAATCTAACCAGAAAACAATAGACAGACATATAAACAGACAGATATCACCAAGATACATAGAGAGAGAGTAACACAGGTACAGAGAGGGGGGATCGTCTCTGTGGGGTGGCCTTAAATAGACAGAGGGGGGCTGAGGCAGAGAGAGGGAGGGGGGTTAGAGAAAAAAATTACATGTCAATGAGTACGAAGAGACGCGTAGTAAAGTACGCAGGCTTGAACATTAGGAGAGATTTTTTGTTGCTATTTCATTTATACCTGATGATGATTGCTTGTGTTGCAATCGAAACGTCGTATGCTATTATTTAATTTATTATTTTATCTTTATACGTGACTTTACCGAAAGAACCAAAGAATAATTCCTGCAGTCACGAAAGCTCCAAAATTAAGATCGATACACATATGTTAATAGACAGTCTCTTTCAGCAAAGCACACGAGGCTACTTATTCGAGACTTATTACGAAAGGGAAGCGACTCAATTCACCGTGAGCAGGAGGAGCGAGGCGGATTGTTGCATCGTTACAACGCGAGAGATGGCGACCGTCCAACCACGAAGTAGACAGCTGATGATTGTGACGACGACGATGACGATGATGATGACGTAGGTTTACACGTACGTCATGACGCACGTGCTCCATCACGCGTGGCTTATCTCAAACGAGCGTAGCGCTCGGTGAGCGGTAATAGGGGCTCGGTTTGGTTTTTGTTCAAATCGTCCATTTTAAAAATCAATTCGTTGTTCGTATAAAATATTGATTCAATCGAATCTTGAAAAAAGAGCTTTGTGGGTGTGCGTGTTGCCAACTGGCTGATTGTTGCTGATGAGAGACACTTTGATCGAAACCGGTCCAGACTGTTTGCCTGTCTTGAATCAATTGCTTGCCGAAAATGATGCACTTCCACAAGGCCGCGCGAGCGATGTTGATGTGTACGAAATACTTTTGATTGTGAAGGAATATTTAAAAGTGCATAACGTTATATTTGTATGCGTCGCCAATATACATTTCTTGAAAACCAGCGTTATCGTCAGCCATGATCAATCCATTGCTGGATGAAGGCCCTTCCCCAAAGCGACACCATCTCTCACGTTCCTACGATGCGAACTAACGATCCACTTAGCACCGACACTCGAGCTCATTTGCATACGATTTGCGTAAAATTTGCATACATCACACGCAATCATTTCTCTCAACGGGCACGCATCCGACGCGACCCACGCGGTTTGAGCGCAATCATAGATTGTTTTAATCGATTAATCGATTCGCCGTTTTGCAATACCCATTAAACGAGTGACTCTCAACCTTCCTGGTATGCCCCCCCCTCTCCATTTCACCCCCAATCAGCGTCCTCAACCATGTCACAATTAATGGACAGACCGATCACGTGTCCACGCTTCTCGTCAACGCGGTGTTCCCACGACGTTCGCTCGCTTCATGTTGTGTGCTCGCGCGTTCTACCGCAGCAACGTTACGCTGACGTCCACTTGAGCACATCCAAAATTTTTACCTGCACGGTTTCCATGCCGCAGCCTGCCCCGGCTTTGCCCCCCCCCTCCCCACCCGCCACTCGCCGCACATCCAAAATTTTACCTGCACGGTTTCCATGCCACTGCGGGTAACCATCCTCCTAAACTCCCTCCATCATCATCCTCCTCATCCTCCTGCTCTTTCTCTCCATGCCGGCTCAGACCACGCGGCTCTGCTGAAGTTCACGGGCGGAGGAGCCGCCCTCCACCACCACCACCACCACGCCGTGCAAGCGGGGGCCACGTTCCTGGGAGGAGGAGGAGGCGGCGGTGGCGGTGGCCCGATGGGTGGCGGCAACGGTGGCGGCGGCGGTGCCTCGGGGGGAATGATGTGCGGAGGGGACCACACAGGGAGCGGGGGGCCCGGCCGTCCTGGCGTGGGGAGCTCGGTGCACTCGCTGTCCATCGCCCTGCACCTCCGCGGGAAGCTCGGGGCTGCGGCGGCGGCTGCGGCGGCGGCGGCCGCGGCGGAGGCGGAGGAGTGTGGCAGGAAAGGGAAGAAGTGCAGGCGGAGTCGCACCGTCTTCACCGAGCTGCAGCTGCTCGGCCTCGAGAAGAAGTTCGAGAAGCAGAAGTACCTGTCCACGCCCGACAGGTGGGTGGTGGGTGGTGGGTGGTGGGATGATGGGTGGGGGGATGATTGGTGGTGGATGGTGAGTAGTGGGTGGTCAGTGGTGGGTGGTGAGTGGTGAGTGGTGGTTGTGGTTGGGTCACAGGATCTCAACCTCCACTGCTCGCTGCTCCTCACAGGCCAGCATGTGGTGTGGAGCGAGCGAGTTCGTGAGCGGCTCGCGATTCCAATGTCGCGATAGCAATGTCGCGATTCCAATGTCGCGATGAATCAGATTCTGGTTTTGGTGCTTGACCCCGTCGCCTTCCTCATGTCCGGGGGGTCGATGCAATGAACATAATTTCGTGGGGGATGTCAACAGTAGTTGCCCCTATGGAATGTGCTCGCCCCCGTCATAGGAACGTGGAATTTCTGCCACTGACCCATGGATGTAAAGATACGAACGCCTCCACAAGAAATCACTTTGACTTTGAATAGACAAGAGAGCTGGTCTTCGTGCGCCCCCCCCCCCACATGATTCAATCTTTGTCGCATGGTGTGTGTTAGGATGTTGATTGATAAGCAGGTTGTAAAAAAAAACATTCAGTACGGAAAGCCTCAATGAGTCTCAGGACTCTTATTTTTCAGTAGGGTCCTGTATTTGGATGCTTAGCCATTAAAACAAAATATTAAATATTTTATTTCTGGGACACTATTTTGTCCAGGGGTGTACTCAACGCCGCGACTGGGGCACCAATCAATCCGAAATCGGTGCCACACTCCGCGATGTCGAAACGCAGCGAGGACGATTGCGCCGAAACCCTGAACGCTCGCGGTACGCACCGTAGTGGTGCATCGTAGTGTACAGCTCGTCGAGATGAGTCGATTGCCTCATCGCCGACCATCAACAGAGTAAAAATGACTGCATCACGGACATTATGCGAGAGCCGGGGTACTATGGTACCCTGGGGTACCGCCATAAGGTTAATTATAATATAATATAAAATATAAAATGTTATATATAATAGACATTTCAAACATCATCATCGTCAACATCATCGTCAACATTCTCCTCCTAAGCATCGGCAATATCATCATCATCATCATTGCCAACATCATCATCATTGCCAACATCATCCTAATCATAAAATATAATTTTATATATGAAACGAAAAATAATACTAATATATAAGGAGATGTGAGTCCGTAGTGTAGGAGACAATCTGGAGAAATCCTCGCCATGAATGGCAAGATAAGACTCCAGTATACACATCTCCGCACGGATAGTTTCAATAATCCATTGTGCCGATGCCCACATCAGAGCCTGTAAGTAAACAACCGCTCATGTTGCAGATGGCCACCAATAGGAATGTCTGTCCCTAGCCGTCGGACAATATTACAAACCCTCGTTAGTTAGAAAATGAAGACTTTCAACAGTTAAGATGAATGCAGCGTTCTATGATAACTGGATAAGTGAGCGCCCAGAACAGGTACTTGGGTCCCATCATCATCATCATCATCGTCATCGTCAAATAGACATTGCAAAAAATAATCATCATCATCATCGTCACAATCACCACACGTTGCCTGCGTGTTTCAACTGAACTACATTTTTTATTTTACCAGGTAAGGCCCACTGAGCTGTATAGCACTTTTTTCAGAAGCGACACGGCCACAAATTATAGCTCAACGAAGTGGTCTATCACGTGGAAATTTATTGCAGCCAAATGCTCTAAAGGCGCGTGTTTAAATGTGGAGAGAGGGAAAAACCGGAGAACCCGGAGTAAAATCCACGCGACCGCGGAGAGAACACGCAAACTCCAAATAAACAGCAGGCGTCCAGGATCGGGATCGAACCCACACTTTCCTGTATATCAGGCGAGGCAGTTAACATCCCGCCACCGTGGTGTCAC
This sequence comes from Lampetra planeri, assembly GCF_965212315.1. NCBI lineage: Eukaryota > Metazoa > Chordata > Hyperoartia > Petromyzontiformes > Petromyzontidae > Lampetra > Lampetra planeri. Next base: position 7,802,581 of record NC_136138.1, on the reverse strand, counting down.
CGTGACGAGATGTTAACTATTTAGTGAATCCACCTGCACGCAAACGCTGAGTCTGGAAAACCGTGAGTGGCGTTTGTTATTTAAAGTGTGGTGATTGAAAAAAAACTATACAGTAGTCCATTGGGCCTGATGCAGGGCAGATGGTCCGTCTGCCTTCTGTCTCTGCCCGTACTGCAGATGGGGAAATGTTAATGGCTTCAATGCTTTTACAAGGTAAATGAGCGCGAAATCACCATCATCATCATCATCACTATCGTGAACCATCACCACTACCACCATCATCTTCACGAACATCACCACTACTATCATCATTGTCATGAGCATCACCACTGCCACCATAATCATCATGAACATTACCACTACCATAATCATCAAAGGCATCACCACTACCACCATCATCATCATGAACATTACCACTACCATAATCATCAAAGGCATCACCACTACCACCATCATCATCATGAACATTACCACTACCATAATCATCAAAGGCATCACCACTACCACCATAATCATCATGAACATTACCACTACCATAATCATCAAAGGCATCACCACTACCACCATCATCATCATGAACATCACCACTCCCAACATCATCATCATGAACATCACCACCACCATTATCAAGAACATCACCACCATCACCATCATGAACATCACCACCAACATCACCATCACCACCACCATCATCTAGATGCGTGTCTTATCATGCAATTCGATTAGTTATAATCGTTATCATCATCTAGTTAACATAGCTACCACCTCCATCCGAGTGAGTGTCGCACAATCTAATTCAGTTCATCATCATCACCACCACCACAGTGGGAGGGGGGTGGCACGTCCCCCCTCCCCCAATGATCCGATCGAAATCCCTAATTTCGATCGGATCATTGTTTTTTTTTGTAATGAATCGGCATTTTGCGACCCCCACTGCCACCGTGTAGCATATTATTACGTTCCAGGGACTCGATGAGATGATAGGACAAAGTATGTGTCCATAATTGGCAATAAGTAGCGGCAAAGCAGTTATAAGTGACTCACAGAATTGTGCGCAGTTGCGTATACAGGACACGACTTCCCTGAAGGCATTCACCTTCAGCGAGCGCGATGCCGATCACACGACGCGGTTCGAATTCGACCCTCGATCGATGGCTGCGCCATCGTCACACACGCGTCGAATAAAAAGCAAGGGACAAGTCCTCACTTACTTACAACTCCTCTAATTTGTCATTGCTGGAGGGGTTACCCCCCCTACCTGAAAATCCTGACTCCGCCATTGACCACCATCACCGTGATTCTGACCTCTGTAAGATTGTGAGAGCCTGTTAAGACAAACTTCTATTTTTGCAGTGATGAACAAAACAAGAGAATAGGTTTTACCCTTTCTGGCAATAACACAGGAGGCGTTAAGGTGTTCAGACACCCAAACAGCAACCTTTTTGCAAGGCATCAAGTCTACAGTCACCGACACATACCTGTGGCACGCTCTGACAATATGCAATGCCTTTGAACCCGATTGGCCTACACACGAGACGGCCTACTCCATGGCCTAGTCTCCGCGCCAGTGTTACATCAGAGAATGCGAAAATGCGAACGGCACAAAGGCCATGTAAGCATCAAAGCACGAAGAGCTCGGATTGAGCATTTATATATCCGTGACCTTTTTTGGGGGGGGAGTAAGACACATTGTGTGGTTAATGCAGACTTTTGATGCCTCGCAAAAGGTGTCGTCTATTTGTGGTTTGAACATCTTAAACACTTCCTCGTTTTACGCTTTGGTTTTTTCGGTAAAGTCACGTAGAAATAAAAATAATAATTAAATAATAGCTTACGACGTTTCGATTGCAACACAAGCAATCGTCATCAGGTACAAATGAAAGAGAAAACAAACCTAGTAAACTTAGAAATATAATTCAATACAACACAGAGAGTCGGCGAACAAAACAGTCAACACCCTACCTGGTTGATTACGTTCTTCCAAAGATTGCTAAATTTGAGAGAGAGACAAACACAGACACGGAGACACATAGACAGACACACAAGCAGAGAGAGACAACACAGAGACACACACAGAGAGAGACACACATGGGCACACAGAGAGAGACTCACACAGAGACAAACAGAGAGACACACACATAGACACACAGACAGACACATAAGCAGAGAGAGATAACACAAAGACACAGAGAGATAGAGAGACACACACACACAGATAGGCACACAGAGAAACAACGCCTTTACCGAAATAACCAAAGAGTAATTCCTGCAGTCACGAAAGCTCCGAGTCAAGTTTGAACCTGCTCTTTCATTGCCAGAAAGGCTAAAGTCTATATTTATTTCTCATCATTTAGATACTGGCAAAAAAATGAATGTCCCATAGAGACCAGAGCAGTGCTTTGATGTCCATCCTCCTCCTCCTCCTCAGTAGCCCGCTGACCACCACGCACACGAGTCCACAAAGTGGAGAGTCAGCGTCGGGAAAGGAAAGACAAAGGCGGTTGATCGTGCGCGGTTCATGGCCAGACCACCCCCTTGACAATATCGCCGCTCGCTAACGGCACGCGCACCGAATGGTCTCACGCGGATAACGATGAATCTCGTGTAACGCGTGAAACATCCTAATCCTGACTTGTTTAAGTTACAGACGCGGTGACGAGATGCTATTAACTCCCTCGCCTGGGATGAAGGAGGTCGTGGATTCGACCCCGACGCCTGTGTATTTGCATGTCTCTCTCCCCCGTGGTCGCGTGGATATTCCTCCGGGTTTTCCCCTCCACATTTAGAAGCAACAGCACGCGCTTAGAGTATTTTGGCTGCTATAAATGTCCACGTGATAAGCCACGTGGTTGAGCTGTCATTCGCGGCGAGAGGCCGCTTCTGAGAAAGAGCCATACACCTCAGTGTGCCTTACCTGGAAATATACAAAAAATAACAGTAACGTGATTACCATCGTGACATTTTCTGGACGAATTTTTCATACAAAATATATGTGCATAATTGGTTTTTTACCCTTTTATCTGGCAACAAAACTGACACCTTTTTTTAAATTAATGGTGTCAGTTTTGTTGCCAGATAAAAGGGTAAAAAAACCAATTATCATATTTTTTACTGGCAAATGAGGTACCAATGGAATATATATGCAGTTTAACTATCAACGCCATCAGCATCGTGGTCGTCATCATTTATTGTTCGTGCCGCGTCCTCCGCGCAGTAGGAGTCGAGGCGCCGCTGCGCCCGACGGGGGCATTGTTACATTGCGGCGGATTGGCAATCCCCTATCATCCAGCAGTGGATCGACCATGGCTTGCGACGACGACGACGACGACGATGCGAGCACGTGACGAGCAATCGGAAAATGGCCGCGAGTTCACGTGGCGGTCGCGAGGTCCGACTCGGGCCCAGCCAACCTTTGCGCGCGAATTTTAACGGACCGCTCACAAAGGGGGTCGGATTCGTAATCCAGACGATGTCTCGTTTCTGTTGGGGGTTGTGACGCCTGCACCCGTCTCGTTCGTAGGATCGATCTGGCCGAGTCCCTGGGGTTGAGTCAGCTCCAGGTGAAGACTTGGTACCAGAATCGACGCATGAAATGGAAGAAGATGGTAAGTTCCTCTCCGAGCTTGGTTCTTCTCAATTGTTTTGTTCGATCCACTGCTGGATGAAGGCCTCTCCACACTGGTCAGTACGGGTGTTGGGGGGGGAGGAAGGGAGGTGAGGGAAGGAGATGGAGTATGGAGGAGCATGTGGTAGATCGAGGGACGTGGGGGGGGGGCGCTGACGCTCAGCACTTCCCTTCGCCTGGCCACACCACAACAACAATCGCCGTTCGCCGCTAAGTGGCGGTTGACGTCACCGCGACGCTTGTGCAAGGCTAGGTGCACTCTGAGGCCACGTGAAAGTGTCGAAGGCTCGCCACCGGCGGGAGATGCTGTAGGTTGATTGACTGAGATGACTGGCAGATGCACCACCTATGCTCCCGAGTGTGCGAACTTTTTTCATTTTATCCACCCGGTGATCCACTCGTTGTTGTGAGCTTTGTTGTCTTCCGTTGTTGCTTGGAGGGCGACAGCCTCCAACTGCCCAGCAGCATCCTTCACGAGCCTCCTCCAAAGAGGACGATCTTGACACCGCTGGTAGCAGTTATCGGCACGGCCACTCAGATCCACATCCTCCTGTACCACATCAACCTATTTCTTCTCTAGCCACACTCACCATCAGCAAACTCCTGACAAGCCCCGATTTCTCCCATCCAAGTGCCAACCAGGACCAATTTCTGCTTAGCTTCCGAGATGCGATTTAAATTGAGCGCACGTATTCGTAATTTGGTCGTAGGTAAACATATGTTATGTATTAATGTAAGCTTCTGAATGAAACTAAGCACGAATGGCAATGCAGGGCATTGTGTGACTGCGATTGGTAGCAGTTGAAGTGTAGTTTCATGGTTTTCAAATGGTAGTTTATTCTTAGTAATTGCATCAAATTAGAATGTTCTATGCTCATTGAGCAGAAAAGTACAAATTGCCTTTGTGTTTGCATTTTGGAAGTAGGATAATTTTCTACAATTATTATATATGTGCGGTTTAATCTGTTTGACTCTATCCTACATACATTTATCGGAACAAAAAATACCGTATTAAATTACGAATGTAGAAATATTTGGTCCAATTCTTGAGTGGAATAATTTGTGTATTCTCTCAATTACCAAACAGCATGCGCGATCTGGTACTTAAATGGCCATTTAAACATTTGTGTTCATTTCCTGCTCACAGCGGTGCAGAGCCAGTGGTGGAAATTCCACATTCCTATGGCGGTGAGGGGGGGGAGTTGGCAAGTCTCTTCATACGACAACCACCATTGATTTCCCCCGCAAAGTGGTACTCATTGTACCGACCCCGGAGGGGATGATGCGCTGAGTAGATCCCCGGCAAACCTGGATTTTAACCTCACAAGATGCCCTCTGTGATCCGCTCGCCCTACGCAACTCGCTCGAGCACAGCCAGGCGAGAGGAAACGTGGCGCATATGCCGTGAGATGAAGCGTTAAATTAAATATATCACGTTTCAGAGAGAACAAAAACAATTTTCTCAGAATATGTTGACCACGTATAATGAAACACAGAAACCATACTCGTAGCCACCTGCACGTCAACGTACTTAAAATGTTAATGCGTACAGTACTATAAACACCATATATTCACGTGCTTTATGTCATATTTATTTGTTCACTCTGCTATTGAACGTGTAACCATTCACACTGATTTTGTGATTAATATTCACCGCCGCGAACTTGCTGATCGCGTCTGTGCTATGCGCGATATAGTTGCTAAGAGCACTTGCCCCAACAGTCTGTTGAGGCTATACGGGGGGGGGGAGGGGGGTCTTTGTCTTTGTCATAGTCCGAGGACTAATTTCGAACCTACCTGGGGCGTTGCCTCTGAACGTTGGGCACTTCGCCGAGGCATTGCTTCAAGTGAGGCTGACTCCGCTGATGAGACACAATGAAAGTCGAAACCGGTCCAGAGTTTTGCTCGTACTGAACCAATGCCGCTGATACGATTCACTACTCCCAGAAGGCCGTTCGGCGGATGAGTTGCGTAACAAAAATATAAATAACACATTCCTGCGGAGGGAGCTGGTAGGAACGTTGGGTTGCTCGGTCAATGGCCAGGGTCAACGGCGGCGTGGTGTATTCCGCAAATATGGCCGACTGTGAGGGCGGGCACAAGCCGGCGTGAGTAGGTGAAACGTTGAGTTTTATAAGGGCACCACGGGGTGACCAGCCCCTCCCCACCCAGCTCCACCCCACCCACCCAGCCCCACCCTCCCCACCCAGCCCCCTCCCACCCTCCCCACCCAGCCCCTCCCTGCACGACGGACACAATAATCCCCTGTGGGCTGGTGTAACCAGGAGGTTCCTACCAGTATAACTTTTATTCAGTTACGTGGACAGATACATATCGGGTCCAGGCGTGACGTATTTGGTTATACGCACGTGTGTATGCTGAATTTCTTTCGCACCGTACGGAGCCAACCGTGTTTCATCGGAGGTGCTGGGGAAGGACAACGAACTAGACGCAAAGAAAGCAGTTCCAAAGGAACGAGTTTTCAATCTCGATTTAAAGCTTTCGTGACTGCATGGATTCATCTTCTTGGTTCTTTCGGTAAAGTCACGTAGAAGGGAAATAATAAAATAATAAAAATAAAACATTAAATTCTCACGACGTTTCGGCCACAACGCAAGCAGCCGTCCTGCTTGCGTTGTGGCCGAAACGTCGTGAGAATTATTTTATGATGTTTTATTTTTATTATTTTATTATTTCCCTTCTACGTGACATTACCGAAAGAACCAAGAAGAGGAGTTTTCAATCCACAAGCAGCGCAAGTTGCGGCGCTGCCCCATCGCATCCTCTTCGTAGGAGCGTCATTTCAGTCTCGGAGGCATCTCACGCAACAACGCAACACGAAAGGAGCTCTCTGAACACAACACAGTGAGCGCCTTTGTGTGCCAGGGAAAAGAGAGAGATAATTACTTGGGCCAAGCCGACTGAAGCATTGCCAACCCACCCCCGCTCGCTCGCTCGCTCGCCCCCCTCCCACCTTACCATGATTCATCCCTCACCTTTGTTTATTTAAGGATGAATGAAGGAGGCGCGTGGGAGAGAGAGAGGGGGGGGCAGTGCATTAAATATCTCGACAAGTAACGTCCATGCCCCCCCTTCGCTGAAGGCACGCGCGCCCAGCGAGAGTAACGCAAACTCTCGCGCGCGCTACCCGACACAGCAGCGGTCTTCATTGCAAGTGCCCCCCCCCCCCCCCCCCCGATGAAAGTTAGCGAGGAAGCCTGGGTTACACAGAGAGTCAACGTGAGAGTGTGGAATTTTTCGACGCCACCCGATGTCGGCGGGTTGAAAATTCCACGTTCCTATGGCGGGTCCGCATAGTGCCTTCGTATACATAGGACGGTGGTTCATTTGTGTTTTCGATTATTTACCTTCTAAAAAGAAATCTGGCCATCTCTCGCACCCCAGCTTAAGAACCACTGACATAGCACAACCAACTGTTGACTTGTTCACAAAGTGGTACTCATTTTTATCCGCCGTGGAGTAGGATGATGGGCTGACTCACCTCCCCCCCCCCCACCAAAAAAAAACCAGGAACTGATATCGGAGCCTTACCTGATTGTGAACGTGCTCTAATTAGTATCTGGACACGGAGCGGGCCTCCCCTAGGTTGACTCGGCACAAACCAAGTTTGCTTGTCGGTGGGTTTGCTCCAGTGTGGTCGTGTGGAGTGCTCGCGTGCGTGTGTGTGTGTGTACGGCGACCCGAGTTCGATTCCCGCTCACGACCAACATCGGTGACGAATATCTGAACCGCTCCTGGGCCTTCCTCTAGCTCTACTCAGCCTTAAATGAGTACCTGGTGCGGTGTGTACACATCGTCACTCGGGAGACAAAGGCGGCCGGGTGTGGTGCTGGCCACCCATCTCCACGTGTGCCGTTCCGGCCTTCATAGGTTGCTACTCGCTAACAGCACTTGCCCCAACAGTCTGTTAAGGCTACACGGGCCATCTTTGTCTTTGTTTTGGTGGCGATGATGATAGTCGCAACGATCGTGGTGGTGGTGGTGCCGAGTCAACTCAGACCCGTTACTCGAGTCCACGACCTTGGGAAAGTGTGGGCTACACGAGGCAGATAGATGCCCTCGGTGAATGTTAGCCACATGTCGACGGTTTTGAACGTGCTGGCCTTAATAGGCGCTCGCTGACAGCGCTCATTCGCATCGCGTTGCGGTTAAACTTCTGGTTGTGGTCGAAAATAAAATAAAAGTTCAAGGCGCAGCCCTGCAATTGCTTTCCTCGCACAACTGCTGGTGGAAGGGCCTACACTACAGACAGCCCGAGAGAGGGTGTTTGGCCTACTCTTTCACGCCGGCCAGACGTTTTAGAAGGTGACTTTTTACGCTATGAATACGTATTTTAAAGAAAAATAATCTTCAAAGACACCCGTCAGTTCTGTCTGTGTTCCCCGCGTGTTCCATTTCATGTGTCGTATCTATTAAATAATTTTGGGCTATTTTGGAAAATGTAAGTATCGTATATTAAATGCTATATAAGTTATAGACACACGAACAGAGACACACACACACACATATATTAATAAGCCCACCCACATACTGTGTAATAGACATACATATATTAGAAAAAACACACGTCAACTTACATTACAATATTTAAACATTGTGTATTTGCTCGACACGGGCAGACTTTAAAGATGTAAGAGAGAGAGAGATGAAATTTTAAACGTGTGCATTAATGTTGGAAACTCTAAGATTGTTTTTTTTAAACGAACACGGATGAACCCAAAGTGTTTAGTTAATTAAGAGAGCGATGAGCGGTAGCGCAGCGGGTTTGCAAGCTGCGCCACGAACTCCTGGGCCTCCCCTAGGTTGACTCGGCCTCAAGTGAGTAGCTGATGCGGAGTGGGTGTATTGATGAGTAGTGTGGAGCGGTGGTGTAGCGGTTAGCGCGCTGCGCTATGAACCCGGCGACCCGAATTCAATTCCTGCTCACGGCCAAACCAGTGACGATTATCTGAACCGGTCCTGGGCCTCCCCTAGGTCGACTCAACCTCAAGTGAGTACCTGATGCGGTGTGCAAACATCGCCACGAGGGAGACAAAGGCGGCTGGGAGTGTTGCCACCCCCTCGTCTGCCGTTCCGGCCTCCATAGGCGCACTTGCCCCAGTAGCCTGCTGAGGCTACATGGGGCATCCTTTACCTTTCTTAAAACCCCGGCTTCTCCCAGTTTTCATTCCCGACCACGGCCGTACATCTCAACCTCTCTGCTGACCACAACAACACGACTCGGCGATCACAACGCTCACTCGGGGGAGACAAAGACAGCCGGGCGAGTCACACCCCACCTCTCGCGCGCCGTCCCCCCCCCCCTCACACCTTAATAGGTGCTCGCTAACAACATCCGTTTTGCCACCCCCCCCCCACACCTTAATAGGTGCTCGCTAACAGCATCCGTGTGCCCGTGGTGGCAGGTGTTGCAGGGCGGAGGGCTGGAGTCACCCACCAAGCCCAAGGGTCGTCCTCGCAAGAATTCGATTCCGACCAGCGAGCAACTGGAGGCGGAGGAGCGGCAGCAGCAGCAACAGCAGCAGCCGCAACAGCAGCAACAGCAGCAGCAGCAACAACAGCAGCAGCAACAGCAGCCGCCACCTGCCAGACGACCCGAACCCAGAGTTGAACCTGAACCTCCGACAGTTTGCGGCTCCATTGCGGCGTCTCCGAGCCGAGGAGGAGCGGCTCCGTGAATGCGAAGTGCACGCAGACGAACTCAGCCGTGGTCTAAAGTCTGCGACGATGCTTCAAGCAATGTGATTGTGTATACTGTGTATATACCTGTGTGTGTGTGTGTGGGGGTTTGTGGTGGCACCAACGCGCTCTGAACCCATACCACCTGCGGTTGCCACGTGGGCCCTCCTCCTCCTGCCAGCGGCGAGCCCTCGAGGTGCACCTAGCCTGGCACAAGCACCGTCGAATGGCTGGGTGCTGTTGCCGTTGTGATCGTAGCTACGACCGACCTGAGCGACTGGTGGAGAATTCAGCCCATCATCTCTATATCAGGCGCGGGGGTCGATAAATCGAGTACCACTTTGTGAGAGGCAAACAGCGCATGTGTTTCTAGACAAGCAGAGACTTTGCCACAGCTAGAGAAAGAGCTGGAACCTTTCTACAACAACGCAACCCTCCCCCCACACACACACGCGACATCCCCCTCCAACGGAAATACAGTATACAGGTAGGTATATGTAACGGGACAACACACACGGGCACACAATGCGTGTGCTTGTATAAATACCGACTGTAGAAGATACAAAGGCGGTGGGGGCGGGCGGGGGGGGGGCTGGTGAGGGTTGGAGGTTAGCGGACTGTGATGACAGCGGTTTCTGCTGTGCCTGCCATTTGTTCGGTGACCTGGTAGAGGTTGTGACGACTCCCCGGGGCCTTTGTCGCGGAATCATTATTTTTTCGCGAAGCAACAGAGAGAGAGAGAGAAGAAAAGAGAAATATATTGAACGCCGCGGATAGAGACGCGAGCTAGAATAACACACATGTCGTCGTTTTGTGTGTGTGTGTGAGATAACCGCCTCGTTGGCAGCGGTGTACAAACAACGAAAACGCTCAACGCATTCGTCGAAAACACTGCTGCCAGAAAGAAAGACCAAAAGAAGACACGTCATCGGCGACGTTTCGGGCAATGGGCCCCCCTTCTGTTAACAACAGAGCGATTGAATCGACACCGTGGGATTCGTGCGACTACGGGGTCACGGGTGATGGACCTTGACCTCTGACGTTCGACTCGCAAGAGGCTACCCGGAGTTTCGTTATATTATCTCGGTCGTCTTTCCTCTTGTTACGAATCTTTTTTGGTGCGATCGTTTTACTTCTGGCAGCGGAGATTCGCGGTTATCCCTCCACGCGACCTCCGAAGAACATTTCGTCCGTCCACTCCCCCCTGATGTCTGTGCACCACTCGAAGAAGACGAGGTCTCGGAGGTGGCTCTGTGATATCCCATTCCGCGGGACGTTCTCGCACAACACGGAAGGTCGGGGATGGAGCCTTCGTCTCGTCACTTCACTCCGAGAGCAACAATTGTCATAAAATTGAGGGGCAGGGGGGGGAGGTGGGGATTAGGAAAAATGTCTTTCTAGCAATTCTCTGATTTATGTCTCCCTCTTTTTACGTCGTTTTGCAAATACGTCGTCACTTTATGATTCACGCCACTACCCGATCTGCGTCGCTCCAACCCCCACACTCACGTCGCCTCTCCGCCTTCGCCTCCACCGACACCCACCGCTGTCAATCCGCATCGATTAGCGTCGTTTCGACATTCGTCGTCGCACGTGTCGGGAACGCATGCCCGACGTTAAGCGGGGTATTGCTGGAATGTTTAAAATGTTTTATTATTCATGCCTCGAGTTTCCTGGCTGGCTGCTGGCTGGGCTCCTCTCCACCCCAACAGTAACTCTGTTTTGTTCGTGGCTGCTGGCCATGGCAAGCGAAAGTATAGCTGGGTAACTGGCTACACGGGGATTCTCCGTGCAACGAATAAACCTTCGAGTTGAGTTGAAACGGGGGAAGGAGACGTTCGGACGACGTTTGTTAGATAACGACATCGTAAGAGGTGGGAGTCACGAATGCAGAAGACTGACCACTGTTCATTTAAAATTACTCCAACTTTTAAATTCGCGCTATGATTTAAGAATAGAATTATTTCGCCAGAATGGTATTTAAATCCTCGAGAATATAAAACAAACACCTCCCAATCACGTTATATACATATTTTTTGCATTTTATTATTACGTAAAAAAAACGATTTCAGGTGACCTTCGGTGATCCCGAGTACAGGAGGATCGTGAGAAGAGTATAAAATTGACAGCCGCCCTCCATCGAAGAGGAGTAACGGGTTCTGTGCTCGTATTGTTTAGATATAAATATAATAAAAAATAATCTCCAGCTGTGTGCAGAGCAACTGTCATAGCGCCGTGGTGCAGCTGTGGGCACTGCGTGCAGACGGTCCCCGGTGATGTGCTCAACAGCTTTCCACTGTGGTATTCGGCGTGTTGTCCGACGTTTCGCTCCGCGTGCTGGCACCTTCTTCTTCTACTTCTTGAGGAACTCGACCGTGGGCCATCAACAACAGCAACAAAACCCCGTTCCAGAACGTGTAGCGAAACGTCGGACGTTGTGTCACAATGCATCACGCGGTACAACGCGGAAACGCATGGCAGGGAAGTCCGCGCGTGTGCGAAATTAATTTTCGGGGCTTCCCCCCGCCCCTCGCCCCCCTCTCGCCCCCCTCTCGCCCCCCTCCCCCCTCGCCCCCCCGCACCCCCCTCGCCCCCCCGCCCTCAGTACTCACGTCCTCGCGACCCACCACGCATCCCTCCGCCTGTCCACCCTTTACCAAAACTTCATCCGTTCAAATGGCAATTTAAGTCGTTACACGCCGCCCTTGCCCGATGATTGGCAAACACATCCCGACGTGCAGACCAGTGACGATTGCAACGCAGGGTAGAGAGCGCGGCGTCCGTGCGCACGCCCGTGCGCGTGCCCGTGTCGTCGGCGCGCTGAGGAGCGGTGGCGCGGCGGTTAGCGCACCGGGCTACGAACCCGGCGACGCCGAGTTCGATTCCCTGCTCACGACCTACATCAATGACGATTATTTGAACCGGTCCTGGGTCTCTGCCCTAGGTCGGCTCGGCCTCGAATGGGCACCTGGCGTGGCTTGTAAAACATCGCCACTTAGGAATACAAAGGCGGGCGGTGGTGGTGCTGGCCAACCACCCCCCGTTATCTTCTTGGTTCTCTCGGTAAAGTCACGTAGAAGGGAAGTAAAAAACAGCGCTGTCTCCCCGACAGACCTAGTCTTCACCTGAGGACGGCTGCTTGCGTTGTGGCCGAAACGTCGTGAGAATTATTTTATTATGTTTTATTTTTATTATTTTATTACTTCCCTTCTACATGACTTTACCAAAATAACCAAAAAGATGAATCCCTGCAGTCACGAAAGCTTTGAATCGAAAAATACACCCCCGTTAGTATGCCGTGCCGGTCTTCATAGGGGCTCGCTAACAGCACTTGCCCCAAAAGTGTGTTAAGGCTACACAGGAGGGGGGGGGGTCTTTGTCTTTGTGAGCGTGTTTAACGATCATCGGGTGCGTGCGGCGCGTAACGGCTTAACATTTAATTTTCGATTTAAAGCTTTCGTGACTGCAGGGATTCATCTTGTTGGTTTTTTCGGTAAAGTCACGTAGAAGGAAAATCATAAAATAATAAAAATAAAACATAATGAAATAATTCTCACGACGTTTCGGCCACAACGCAAGCAGCCGTCTTCAGGTGGAGAACAGGTCTGTCGAGAAGGCAGAGTCTGAATGTTACGCCCCAGGCTTGGAGCGACTATTTATGCTGGGATGGAGGGGCGAAGAGCGTCTTGACAAAATAATTTGCATATCAAGAGGAGTGTAAATGCGATTGGTATTACCTTAGAGTCGCGGCATCTCTTCAGAAAGGTGAGAGACTCGATTAGCTGAGCCTTTTTATCCCGGAGCTTGTTGAAGCATCTTTTGTCAAGACGCTCTTCGCCCCTCCATCCCAGCATAAATAGTCGTTCCAAGCCTGGGGAAAGAACCAAGAAGGCTTAACATTTGTGAAATCCTGGCGTGGGGCGGGTCGGGGGTGGGGGGGGGTCTTGCGAGCTCCGTGTCGGCGTGATGATCTTGGCTGCCGAAGCGAGAAGGAGCAGACAATGTAGATCATCTCGACGCGTGCAGTATCCGCGAGACTCTCTCGCCTCGTCCAACTTTCCATTCATCATTTGCGGGAATCTGCCCCTATGGCAGTGATGCTACGCGCACGTAAGTGAACACCAACAAAATAACCAAACCTCAGTCGCCGTCGTTATCATCATTATTAACATTGCCCTGTAACGGAAACAAATATATCTGTTGGGCTATTACGATGGCTCGTTGCCCGAAACGTTAGCCAACTCTGCTTGTATGTATATTTTTACGTTAATATATAATGTTGTGACGCATGGTTGTCCATAAAACATTTAATGCATAATTAAAGGAATCAGTATTGTTGTTGGGCAGCTGCTTGGGCGACGTAGATACACTTAGAGAAACAATTTGTGTTGGTGACATTACCGCATGGCTTTGTCAAGGAAGTTACACTTCGACAAAGATCCCCCTTGTAGCCTTAACAGACTGTTGGGAGGGGTGGCCAACACCACGCCCGGCCGCCTTTGTCTCCCTCGTGACCACATTTACACACCGCACACATTTTGAGGCCGAGTCGACCTCGGGGTGGCCCAGACAACCGGTTAAAATAATCGTCGCTGGTGTTGGTGGCCGTGTAGCGGGAATCGAACCCGGGTGGCCGGGTTCGTAGCGTGGCGAGGCTAACCACCGCTGCACCGCCTCTCCCCCCCCCTGAAGAAAATTGCATTGTATCGGTCTCATCGCTCGCACTCCTCCACGTGTCAGTCACGTGGTCGGCGGTCGTTCGTATCGAGATGTGGCGGTGGCGAGGCCGAGGAGCAGCGCGTCTGCCGCTCGCTCTCGCAGAGATGTTCACGGTTTGGAATCTCGCAGCGGCCGCCCTGGTCATAACCGCGATATGCGATCATCATGACGGTACCACGAGCCGTCTGTTGGGTTTTGTTGTCCTCATTACCACGCACCTCCGGTTGGCTACGTGTGGTGCGAAAGAAGTTTAACGATACATATCTCTTGACGTCATTGGCAAGTGTTAGCTCGTAGTGTGCCAGCGTCAGTGTGCACATTATATATAAATAAAATATAATAATCGGTCGATTTAAAGCTGTCGTGACTGCATGGATTCATCGTGGTTATTTCGGTAAAGTCACGTAGAAGGGAAATAATAAAATAAATAAAAAACATAATAAAATACAAATTTTTTGTATTATTTACAATTTATTATGTAATTTTTTAAATTTCATTATTTCCCTTCTACGTGACTTTACCGAAAGAACCAAGAAGATGAATCGTTAAACTATTCAAGGTGTGTGTGGGGGGGGTGAGATTCTACACAGCGGCAGTCAATCATCACCCCCCACCCCCTTCTGCCATTGCTAATGCCACAGGGTACCTCTTCGAAATTTGTGACACCCATGCTGGTCTCTTGATCGCTCACCTGCGCTGAACGAAACGCACGCGGAGACTTGAGGCTCGAGGCTTGAGGCTCGAGGAGTCGCACGTGGTTGCCAGCAACTTGGCCGTGATTGGCTGGAACGCGCCTGTTGTCCCGTGACGTTGAAGATCACTCAAACTTCTTGGTTCTTTCGGTAAAGTCGTCACGTAGAAGGGAAATAATAAAATAGTAAAAATAAAACATAATAAAATAATTCTCACGACGTTTCGGCCACAACGCAAGCAGTCGTCCTCGGGTGGAGAACAGGTCTGTCGAGGAGACAGAGTCCATTCAGACTCTGTCTTCTCGACAGACCTGTTCATTCAGACTCTGTCTCCTCGACAGACCTGTTCTCCACCTGAGGACACCTGAGGACAGGTCTGTCGAGAAGACAGACCTGGTCTTCACCTGAGGACGGCTGCTTGCGTTGTGGCCGACACGTCGTGAGAATTATTTTATTATGTTTTATTTTTATTATTTCATTATTTCCATTCTACGTGACTTTACCGAAAGAACCAAGAAGATGAATCCCTGCAGTCACGAAAGCTTTACATCGAAATCACTCAAACTTTTTAGGGTTTTTTGTTGTTGTTGCGTGTGTGTGTGTGGCATCAACTTCCATCATCGTCGTCATGGGCCAGCTCCACTGAGATTGCGTAAAGATAGAAAGATAACGCGCATTAGGAGGGGAGTCGGACGAGGTGGGACACATTCACCCAACGTGATTGACGGCGACATCACAATACGTTTCATAAACATTGGACTTGAGAAATAAAGGGCATGAATTCAAATCCCAAACTCTACGTTTCACACCCCCCCCTTCCCACTAAAAAAGTAATTAAACCACGCAGCTGTTTAAAATCTCACGATTACTGAGCACAGGCTCGAAAACGCCAAGCGGTCAGCCACAAACATCGCCTCGAACGTTGTAATCGATACGAGCTTAACGCGTTTCTTGAAATTGAGCGAGCCTATGAGAAACTGCGGGGGAAAGAGAGGCGATGGGAGGGAGATTCCAGAGTCGGGCGGTGTGCCAGGGACGAAGCAGGAAGGAAGGGAAATGTTGATGGGTGGGCGTGTGGTTGAGTGAGTGAGTGGGTGAGTTTGCGAGTGAGTGTTGGTGAGTTGTGGGGAGCGGTAGTGTAGCGGTTACCCGGCGACCCGAGTTCAATTTCTGCTCACGGCCAACACCAGTGACGATTATCTGAACCGGTCCTGGGCCTCTCCTAGGTCGACTCAGCCTCAAATGAGTACCCGGTGCGTTGTGTAAACATCGCCACGAGGGAGACAAAGGCAGCTGGGCGTGGTGCTGGCCAACCACCCTCTCGTGTGCTGTGCCGGCCTTCATAGGTGCTCGCTAACAGCACTTGACCCAGACAGTCTGTTACAGACTATACGGGGGATCTTTGTCTGTGTGTGTTTTTTGTGTTGGTGAGTCGATAAGTTGGTGAGTGAGTGGCTGTGTTGGTATATGAGTGGGTGTGTTGGTGTGTGTGTGGCCGTGTTGGCGAATGAGTGGGTGTGTTGGCGAATGCGTGGGTGTGTTGGTGAATGAGTTGGTGAGTGAGTGGGTCTGTTGACGAATGACTGGATGATTTGGTGACTTAGTGATTTGGTGAGTGTGATGTTGTGAGCTGCGGTGTGCTGGCGGTTGAACACGCATTGTGTGGTGGATGAGACGACCCAGTCAGTGTCTGGTAGGCCGGGCCCTCAACACGAGTGGAGGAATGAATGAGTGAAGTTCACGGGAATGGTAACCATGGTTAGAAGAGAGATACGGGGGTTTAAACGGCGGCATAATTACAAATTATTTAATAATGGGCGATACTCGATTAAGGTGGTGAGTGTTTAAAACATTTTTTTTTTATTAACAATGGATGGTGATGTTGAAAATAACAACGGTGATGACGATAACGATGAAAACGATTTTTACAAGTCACAAACAATATATTTTTTCGAAAGGAAATTTTTAAACTATTTTTTTTCTTACAACAAAGAGAGAGAGAGAGACAAAACCAAATACAGAAACAAATGATTACAGTTCCAAAAGTACTCACACATGCAGCTAAATCGAGACTTTTTTTTGTTGAGTTCGGCAACAACACGGCCACACAAATTGCGGGGGTCATTCGCTCGCAGCGAGTTCAGACGAATGTTTTCGAAGGAAGGGAAAAACGAGATATTTTGTGTGTCTGTGTGTGCGTGGGAGTGGTAGTGTAGTGGTTAGTGCGCTGCGCTATGAACCCGGCGACCCGGGTTCGATTCCCGCTCACAGCCAACACCGGTGACGATTATCTGAACCGGTCCTGGGCCTCCCATAGGTCGACTCAGCCTCAAATGAGTACCCGGTGCGTGGTGTGAACATCGCCACGAAGGAGACAAAAGCGGCTGGGCGTGGTGCTGGCCACCCACCCCCTCGTGTGCCGTGCCAGCCTTCATAGGTGCTCGCTAACAGCACTTGCCCCACCAGTCTGTTAAGGCTATACGGGGGATCTTTGTTTTTGTCTGTGTGACACCCAGTGAATTGCGCAATGTCACGAGTTGACTGTTGCGACGGCGTCGTTTGAAGTCGCTCGACTCCGTTCTCCGAGAGCCGTCCCCATTAACGCATTCGGACTCATTAACAAAAATAAAATGTGTTAAAGGCGCAACCCTGCAATGTCTCGCTCCAGCCACTGCTGGCGGAAAGTCCTCCCCACTCGAGGCAGATCTGGGGAGCCTCCCCCATCCATACGTTGACCTACTACTTTCACGCTGGCCCAAGATGTAGAATCGTGGAAAGCTACCTACACTTTACCCCACCCCCACGTGACCTGCCGACCTGTGTTGGTGGGAACCCATTTGTGTACGCTTGGTGGTTCGTGGTGGGGCGGTGGGGCGTGGGCCGTGCGTGACATTAAGTCATGAATGGCACGCGGGTCGTGGGTTCCACAACCGTGATGTCACACACGTTGTATTACGTTCTGCGACGCCAGTTTCTCACGAAATATGTTCGTCTCGATGGGCTCCCGTCCCTTTATAATGTAAATATCGTTGGCGATGATAGCGATGGTGATGTTGATGACGATATTGATGTTATAATCGTCCCGTGTTTTTGCTTAACTTATTCAGTAGCGCTCGTTGCCAATGGCCATGCGAGCACTTGCGTGTTGGCTATATACATATATTTTACATTTCCAAAAAAATGCCACTTAATTTTAGGAAAGCATCGCTGTGTATATACATATAAAAACATCGAAGTGTTAGTGTAGCAATTAGTCTTCTTCTTCTCTCGTATGGGCCGATGTGGATGCAGAACAACAACCACAATTTCACATTCAGGTGGTCAATCCCAGATAATGTAGCGACGCTCAATTAGAAACGTCAATATGAAAGTACAGCCTCTTTACTGGACGTCTGTGGGAAAAAATGAGCTTTTGAGCTCATCGGATTTCTCCAGTATAAATCAAGATTCTGATCCACTGATGGAATGAAATCTTCTCCACGCCTTGTCGGTGTCGAGTGCGGGGCTGTTTATGCTGTGTCGTAACCTCACCGTTTGTAGGTGTGGGTTTGGCAAACGTGGGCAGGGTGGGAAAGGGGGACAAGCCGGAGGGGGCTCATCTCATCTCACCCCTCCCAGCCAGTGCCGGATTAAGCATGTGCGGGGCCGTAGCATATGTAAACAAAGGGGCCCTAAATAAAATAAAAACTTTAATATTAAAACACAATTTTTTTTACTTGCATAGTAAAGTAATTGTATTTTATCATTTGCTATACCGACAGATAATGACAATTCGCTAACCTTAAACACCCAGTCGTTCATGAAAGTTGAAGGCGGTATAGTACTGTAATAATAGAGCAAGTGCAGAATCACTTATTCGGAATTGACAGCTTGAAAGCATTTAGCGCGGGGCCCTTGAAAGTGCGGGGCCCGTAGCTACATATGTAGCGACTTGTGCTACTAGGATACTCCGACATTGCTCCCAGACAAAGCCCTGCCCATGAGCGGGGTTCAGATCTTCCCTCGCCACTGATGAGAGCCGTGGCCTGGAATGTTTCTCCGTTGGTCGGAGTCACGGCGGCAGTGGCAGTGCGCCGACCACTGCGCTACCATTCCAACCTCATCGCTGTTGTTGTCCTAACTAAAAATAATAACAATGCAACATCTAAAATGTCGCAATATAACTGTAAAAAAAAACTCATCACGGGATAATCAAAGTTGCCAGCAACCTCTCGTTCGTCACTTTGTCGCGAGTTTTAATCGCAAACGAGTTCTCAACTCGTCCAGAAACTTAAACCATCGCTGGGCTTTTTCCGTGAACAGCTCCCAACGAATCGCTCGACTCGTTGCGTGTTTAAACAACTCGCCGATTGCCTGCAGACGTCTCCGTATGTTAGAGCAGCGGTCCCCAACCTTGTTGGCACCAGGGACCGGTTTTCGTGGAAGACAATTTTTTCACGGACCGGAGGGGGGGGGGGGTCATTATTGGGTCGTTCCCCTTTTCAAAGAAGCTCTCCAGCGACGTTTGTTTTTTTACTCATTCTGGCTACTCGGGGTTAGCAGCTTGTGGGCTCACCAACACTGTGACCGAGACAAGCGCGCAGTGCGGGGAAGAGGCGCGGACGGAAGTGGTGAATACAATAATTGGCGGGACACGCGCGGACTCACCGCTCTCG
This sequence comes from Lampetra planeri, assembly GCF_965212315.1. Lineage (NCBI taxonomy): Eukaryota > Metazoa > Chordata > Hyperoartia > Petromyzontiformes > Petromyzontidae > Lampetra > Lampetra planeri. The sequence goes on along the minus strand of NC_136138.1, from coordinate 7,783,190 downwards.
CCTCCTGCTGCTGTGCGGCCCGGTTCCTAACAGGCCACGGGACCGATGCCGGTCCGCTGCTCGGGGGTTGGGGACCGCTGAGTTAGAGAACCTGCAGAGCGGTTGTCGGCGCCCCGTTCGCCACCAGGCACAGCCTTCCACAGCTGGCGCCCGTGGCTCCTCGTCAACGATTGTGAGAGAAGCAACTTGTACGAACGACGCTGTGTAAAATTAATCGTGAGATTTTTTTTGGTTGGGGTAGAAATAAAATTCACAAACCCACCCCCCTTCCCCCCGCCACAATACTCCTATGTTATAACTCTGAGTTTGAGTGTCTGCCCGTTTTCCAAACCAGTTTCTTAATTTCAGCACACAGGCCCGTACGGTGCTGAACATGTGTTGAGAGAGCTTCACAGTTCGTCGACTTCCTCCAGTGCAAGTACAAATTCTGATAAAGATGCCGATTCTCTATGGCCACCAATCTCGTTCTCTGTCGGTGGTCGGGCGTTGTTTGCCCAGCAGCGTCCCCGAATGGAACACTATTTTCTCTCCCTCTCTCTCTCTCTGTGGCTGGGAGAGATTCATCGCGTGGATACAAGTAGCTCATTCATCGCTTTTAGACGAAAGTGGCTCGCGTTAAAAAGCAACACATCTCAATTACAAGTGCTATTCGCGGGTACAGCCAGGGATGCATTGTTGTTATTCTTTATTCATTTAGTTGCCTTCATCGGAAGTTCGGATTCGTTTTAATCCGAGCATGTGTTTGTAAATGCGATTTCATTAACCGGCACTTGTAGACCCGAACGAACGGAGAATTGGAAAATTCGGCAATATATGAATCGATCTAAGTAGTTGGTGTACATTTGCACGTAACGCTCCTTTCGTGAATACACTGCTGGATGAAGGCCCTCCCCACGACGTGCGAGCCCTGGGTGGGGGGGTTATTTGACCATACTTCACCACGCTGGTCTGCGCGGGTTGGTAAATATGTGTTGAGCGTAGCGGAAGTTGGGCAATAGCTGAACAACGCAAGGCTCCAAAGCAGTCGCTAACACCTGATTCTTTCTTATTCACGGCGGTCGCCCATCCAGACACTATCCAGGCTTAACCCCTGCTTAGCTGATTGATGTAATTGGATAGAATCGTGTGGCACGCACGGCTCAATTGTTCGGCCGCCACCTGCTCGCCACGCTCTCACAGCCGGTGCTGCCAATCAATCACTGCTCATTAACCTCACCTGGGCTCACCTGAGATAATTAATGGGTGGATGGAGGGGGGAGAGTGTGGGGGTAGGAGAGGTGAGCTGAGAGATGAGAGGGGGTTGGTGGTGTTGCTGTTGCTGTGAGCTGCGACACGCGTAATTAATTCCACACGGTCGAGTTCTAAACACAACCACGGTAAACTTTTTTTTAAAGTAGATTTGTTTTAATTGTTGTTCGCTGCTGAATGACAGCGGACTAACAATCGCATAGTCCACAAATATAACGATCGCCTTCACCTTCATGAGTTCGTCCAACGCCGCAGTAATGTGGTTGTCTGAATTGTACCTGTATACTAGAAAACAAGTTTTACTGGCTGACTGGCTGGCTGGTCGTCACGTCCGGATCGAGGTTCCGACGGACATCTTGATAGAACAAACAACACAAGTTTTTATCAAGAAAGAAGTTTCAGAAGCGAACGTCAGATGTTTAAAAGTTGTATTTCTCGAGAAAAATCCTCGCAACGCACTACCACCAACGCGCTCGGTCCTTCCCCGTTCACCAACGTACTCCCATTCATATTGAAGTTGGCACACACGCGCTGCACGCACCCGATGATTGTCAAACACGGCCAACGTGCCGCGCTGAGCGATGGACGCTGTCTACGCAGGACACGAACAGAATTCAGAGCGAGATCACGTTGTGTGTCCGTGCGTGTCGACACGTGTTCCAAGTCACGCAGACAGCCGTCACGTGGCGCGCGATTAGCAATCATCTGGCGCGTGCAGCGTGGAACGAATTAAAATTTGTTTTTGAATGGGAGTAAATGTACATTGCATTAGTGATCGCGGAATTTTTTGGTATTTATTTTATTAGGTAAGGTCCACTGAGCTACACAGCTCTTTTTCAGAAGCGACCTGGCCACAATTGATAGCCTAATTAAGTGGCTTATCATGTGGACATGTATATCAGCCAAATACTCTAAACGCATGTTGATTATAAATGTGGAGGGGAAGACCCGGAGAAAAATCCACGCGACCACGGCGAGAGAGACCATGCAAGCTCCAAATATACAACCGACTTCACAGCATCTGGATCAAACCCACGACCTTCTGTATACCAAGCGAAGGTAGTTAACGTCTCGCCAACGCGGTGGAACATGCAGCGTGCCGGTGGTGGTGGTGGTACTGATGCTGCTGGTGGTTGCTAGTGGTGGTGATGGTTCTGGTGGTGCCGGGCAGAAACAATAGCGACAACAATTGTCGTCCGCATACCACAAAGCACGCGCTTTACAATCAAAGCGAATGCGATCGCTCGCTATCGAATGGTGTCAAATATAACAGCCATAGTCGGTGCCTTTTTTTCGGTGTAAAAAAAACAACTTACGTGTGTAAGATCCCTCCCTACACCATGTGCTGTCTGCACTTGTGCAGCCTTTGTCGTCAATCCACTGCTGGGTTGAGGGCCTCTTTATTTTCCGCTCCCGTCGGGCACTGGGGGATTGACTTTGGCGATGGTTCCCCACGCGGTTTTCTGGAACTCGCTTTTGCTATTTGTACAAAGACCCCCCCCCCCCACACCACCCACCACCGTGAAGCCGACTGCACAGGCAGTGTTAGTTAGCGAGCGCCTATTGAGGTTCAACCACACACACACCATCTACGAAACATGCCCATCCAGTGCTGTAACCTGTGTTTCTCATATAGCGTACGGGATTCTTGGACTGCGTATTTGGTATGTTGATAGCGGCGACTTGCTAGCAACACGTGTATATATTGCATATAAATGTTTATATAGATTTTTGGTTTACCGTCGTTTGAAATTAAAGTACACTTTGCCTATTCTGTAAGCGAGTACGCGTGCAGATGTGTGTTTGTACACGACAGATACACAAGCCAAGCCATTTGTTATGTACACGAGCTATAAGATTATTGTGTATTCGCATTGCAAGGCAAAGATCCCCCGTATAGCCTTCACAAACTGGTGGGGCAAGTGCTGTTGGCGAGTATCGCCTAATGAAGGCCGGCACGGCACACGAGGAGGTGGGTGGTCAATACCACGCCCGGTCGCCTTTGTCTCCCCAGTGGCGAAATTTACTAAATCGCATCAGGTTCGAGGGTCAGAATCGATTCGGATAATCGTCATAGGTGTTGGTGGCCGCGAGCGAGAATCGGACTCGGGTCGCCGGGTTAGTAGCGCAGCGCACTAACTACTAAACTAACCGCTCTCCATACGCATATCCATGCAGATATATATACACACACACAAGCATGTCACGGGGACAAATATCCCTTGTATAGTCCGCACACATACTATACTCTTTGGTTCTTTCGGTAAAGTCACGTAGGTAGAAAAATAAAATAAAACCAAAAATAATACATCACGACGTTTCAATCGCAACAGGCGGAATAAATAATCAAGCAGTGGACCTGCTGAAGCAGCTTCAAATCAAGATCCGCACGTACTGTTTGCTGGTGCTGCTAGCAACGCACCATATACTCGGGGATAATGTGGTCAGCACAAACGCCAGGGCCGCCTTTGTCTCCCCAGTCCTGACGTTCATCGGATACTCGGTGTGAGGCCGTGCGGATCTAGTGGGAGGCACCGGGACAGGTTCCGATAATCGTGGCCGTGAGCGGGATATCGAACCTCGGGGTCGCCGGATTCGTGGTGCAACCACACAGACACACGCGTGTACACACTGACACGTACACATCGTGCACACACGTGGACACGAACACACGTCATCCCGCATGCGTATACTCGGCTACACGCGCGCACATCCACACGTACAGGCGTATACACGAACGCACACATCTGTATACGTACACCACGCACAGACACGGGCATGCACGGGCATGCACACTTTCCCAGATAAATACCCACACACACACACACGCGCGTAAAAATGTGTACGCGCACGCGCGCATATGTGTATTCAGACGTACAGATACACGCGTAAAGATACGAAGACTAACATCCCCCGTATAGGCTAAACAGACTGTTGGGGTGGGGTAAGTGTTGTTAGCGAGCACCTATTAAGGCCGGCACGGCACACAGGGGAGGGGGGGTGGTTATGTTCGGCCGCCTTTGTCTCCCGATTAACAAGTGTTTACACACACACACACACCGGGTACTTGTTTGAGGCCGAGTCGACCTAGGGGAGGCCCGGAACCGCTTCAGATAATTATCGTCACCTGGTGTTGGCCGCGAGCGGGAATCGAACTCGGCTCGCCAGGGTGGGGTTCGTAGCGCAGCGCGCTAACCGCTACACTACACCTGTGCACACACACATACCTATTAACACACACATACCTATTAACACACACATACCTATAAACACACACATACACAAACACACACATACCTATAAACACACACACATACACAAACACACATACCTATAAACACAAATACACACATACCTATAAACACAAGTACACACAAGCACACATACCTATAAACACACACGCACACACACAAGTACACACACATACAAACACACATACAAACACACACACACAAACACACACAAGCACACACATACCTAATAAACACAAGTACACACACATATACACACACACCTATAAACACAAGTACACACACGTACCTATAAACACAAACACACACATACCTATAAACACAAATACACACATACACAAACACACACCTATAATTAAACACAAGTACACACACACAAACACACACACAAGTACACACACGTACCTATAAACACAAACACACACATACCTATAAACACACACACAAACACAAGTACACACACACACACACCTATAACCACACGCACACACGCGCGCACAGAACGCCACCTTTGTCGAGCGCGTTCGCGATGTGCCGTGGGCGAGCGCGTGCACTCTCACGCGCGCGCGCGCGCGGCTGAAACGTGACCCGTTAATTGACCCTTAATTGCACGAAAATATTCGTGCCGCCTTCCCCGATGCGTGAGTCTTTATTGGTTTTTGCCATGTGGCCGAGGCCGACTCGCGCGTGTGCGTGCGCGTTACACGCAAGCAGTGTTAGTCGATCGGCAGGTGGGGGCAATGTGTGTGGGGGGGGGGGTCCCACTTTGGTCCGAGACGTCCGTCTCCGAACGACGTGGAAGAGTGGGGCGCCACGGTGGCTAGGAGATGTTAACTACCTCGCCTGGTCTACATGAGGTCTGTGTCTCTCTCATTATCATCATCATGATCACGGTGGCTAGGAGATGTTAACTACCTCGCCTGGTCTACAGGAGGTCTGTGTCTCTCTCATTACCATCATCATCATCACGGTGGCTAGGAGATGTTAACTACCTCGCCTGGTCTACAGGAGGTCTGTGTCTCTCTCATTATCATCATCATCATCATCACGGTGGCTAGGAGATGTTAACTACCTCGCCTGGTATACAGGAGGTCTGTGTCTCTCTCATTATCATCATCATCATCATCACGGTGGCTAGGCGATGTTAACTACCTCGCCTGGTATACAGGAGGTCTGTGTCTCTCTCATTATCATCATCATGATCACGGTGGCTAGGAGATGTTAACTACCTCGCCTGGTCTACAGGAGGTCTGTGTCTCTCTCATTATCATCATCATCATCACGGTGGCTAGGAGATGTTAACTACCTCGCCTGGTCTACAGGAGGTCTGTGTCTCTCTCATTATCATCATCATCACGGTGGCTAGGAGATGTTAACTACCTCGCCTGGTCTACAGGAGGTCTGTGTCTCTCTCATTATCATCATCATCACGGTGGCTAGGAGACGTTAACTACCTCGCCTGGTCTACAGGAGGTCTGTGTCTCTCTCATTATCATCATCATCATCATCACGGTGGCTAGGAGATGGTTAACTACCTCGCCTGGTCTACAGGAGGTCTGTGTCTCTCTCATTATCATCATTATCATCATCATCACGGTGGCTAGGAGATGTTAACTACCTCGCCTGGTATACAGGAGGTCTGTGTCTCTCTCATTATCATCATCATGATCACGGTGGCTAGGAGATGTTAACTACCTCGCCTGGTCTACAGGAGGTCTGTGTCTCTCTCATTATCATCATCATCATCACGGTGGCTAGGAGATGTTAACTACCTCGCCTGGTCTACAGGAGGTCTGTGTCTCTCTCATTATCATCATCATCACGGTGGCTAGGAGATGTTAACTACCTCGCCTGGTCTACAGGAGGTCTGTGTCTCTCTCATTATCATCATCATCACGGTGGCTAGGAGATGTTAACTACCTCGCCTGGTCTACAGGAGGTCTGTGTCTCTCTCATTATCATCATCATCATCATCATCATCACGGTGGCTAGGAGATGTTAACTACCTCGCCTGGTAGACAGGAGGTCTGTGTCTCTCTCATTATCATCATCATGATCACGGTGGCTAGGAGATGTTCACTACCTCGCCTGGTCTACAGGAGGTCTGTGTCACTCTCATTATCATCATCATCATCACGGTGGCTAGGAGATGTTAACTACCTCGCCTGGTCTACAGGAGGTCTGTGTCTCTCTCATTATCATCATCATCATCATGATCACGGTGGCTAGGAGATGTTAACTACCTCGCCTGGTCTACAGGAGTTTCGTGGGTTCGATACCGACTCTGACGCCTGCTGCTGCTGAATATTTAGAGTTTGCGTGTCTCTCTCTCTCATCATGATCACGGTGGCTAGGAGATGTTAACTACCTCGCCTGGTATACAGGAGTTGTCGTGGGTTCGATCCCAACCCTGACGCCTGCTGCTGCTGTATATTTGGAGTTTGCGTGTCTCTCTCGCTTCCCGTGGTCGCGTGAATTTTTCTCGCGGGTCCTCCGCTTTTTCCCCACCCCTCCACATTTAGAATCAACATCACGCGTTTAGAATATCTTGCCGCTATAAATTTTCACGTGGTTAAGCCACTGCGTTGAGCTATCATTTGTGGCCAGGTAAATTCTGAAACGCGTTCCTTCGGAGTGGGCAGGTAGGTACTTCATTGGACAGCGCATTCGTGCCCGACAGACAGACAAATAATCCCTGGTGGGCAGTGTGGAACCTGTTGTTCCTACCTGTAAAAGAGCTACGTAGCTCAGTGGGCCTTAACTGGTAAAATTAAAACAATAGGTTCTCGTTTTAAATCATTTGAGTGGGGCCAACTTAGCCCCCTCCATCGAGGTGACAGCCCTTTCTGCCTGCAGTACCGTGAGTGAGATGTTTCAAGGCTGTACCTGTATACCTTGATGTAGATTCCATCTTTCTAGCCCTTGCATAACAACATTAGAAGTTGCACCACTCGTCGCCGACTATATATACACACACACACTATATATACAACAGCTATACATTCGTCAATAACACTGTGCCCTTAATAAGATATACTGTATAAAAATATATATATAAATATATAATGGATGACCTTTCTGGCAATGGACCTTATTCATGGCAGAGAAGCACGCTGTTTCGTGTGGAAGGTTGCGAGTTCAAATCCTGGTCGGGGGTTTGACTCCAGCCCACTCTCCCTCCCGGTGGTCGATAAAATATGTATCACCTGTTGGAGGAAATTAACAGTGCTTGTCCAGTGGATGGACTTGCCATCGCCATAGGAACGTGGAGTGTCCACCAGTTGACTCGGGGATGTGCACAGGCGGAGAGTGAGAACCGATTGAAGTGGTCGTGTGATCGAAAACATTTTTTTATTTGACTTTGGACGACTCGGTGGGAGAGTTGTAAAAAAAAGAAGGGAGGCACTGTAGTTATTAATGAATGTGCTGGTGTATATCACGCAGCCTAACCTCCCAGCCACCCTCTCTCTAAACGACTTGGAGGGGGAATAAAAACAACTAAATATACCGCAGTTCGTCACGAGTGTGCGAGATTAAAATCAATTCTGGCTTAAATACCTTTCGGACGTGACCAGGGCGCGCGCTCGCTCGCGATGTGGACCGAGGCGAGGGGCGTCATGAACACCACTTGGATGATGCTCTTGCGAAATTCTCGGGAAATGTCACCGTTTAAGTCCCCTGCCCCCCTGTCCACACCAGGAGGTTCCGTTTGTACCACGGGCGGCATTATTTACGTGCGCAGAGACGAAGCGGTGGTGGTGGTGGTGATGATGATGATGATTGCACACCCGCACCAGCTACACGTTCTTTTTTAAAATCCTTTATATTAAGTTCGCTTGCTTGCTTGCGTGCTTGCTTGTGTGCTTGCTTACGTGCTTGCTTGCGTGCTTGCTTGCGTGCTTGCTTGCTTGCTTACGACCGTGCAAATCTTTCGGTCGTTTTTTTAACCCACTTCCCGTGATCCAATCGAGCTGACATTTTCCACACAGACTCGTTGTGCGAGACAATTAATGTTCGTGAAAAAAAATTCCCAAAATTTTACACTTTTTAGGGAAAACAAATTAAATATTTAATTACCAATTGCTTTATACTGGCAGACAATCATCTGACCCATAGGTGGCAGCCATCTCAAGCCAGAGGACGAGAAGACTCTAGCCGCCACGCATATAAAGGATTTATAGTGAAAAACTTTGTTTTTACGGGTTTACTTGTTTCCCTTCAAGCTGATGCCCGTCACTGGTGTCGGTGGTGATCGTGAGCGGGGACCGAACTCTGCTTTCAGGGTTCGTAACACAGCGCGCTAACCCCTCACACCACCGCTCCCCACCCGAACCAAAGACAAAGATCCCCCGTCTAGCCTTCACAGACTGGTGGGGCAAGTGCTGTTAGCGAGCACCTAATGAAGACCGGCACGACACACGAGGGGGTGGGTGGCCAGCACCGCCCCCCCGGCCGCCTTTGTCTCCCCAGTGGCGATGTTTACACACCGCACCAGATGGCCAGAATCGATTCGAATAATCGCGACACTGGGTGTTGATTTGCCGCGTGCGGGAATCGAACTCGGGTCGCCGGGTTCGTAGCGCAGCGTAGCGTTGACCGCTGCGCTACCACTCAAGCGCAGCCTCGCCACCGTCAGCGCCACTCGAGTGAGAACGCACGCGAGCCAAGATCATCTCAGACGCGATCCGCTCCCGGCTCCAGGGAGCCCCGTGGCTCCGCGTGTCTGTGCCGGGCCTAATCAGCACACGTGGGCCACCCCTGAGGTTTTGCCTCATTATTACGACGTTGCCGTATGCGGTGAGCTATCCACTGCTGGATGAAGCCTGCACCGCCCCCCGCCCCCGCCCCCCATCCAATCCAATCCTACCCGCTCCTCGCCAATGCGTCGCTGTTCGTCACGGTCTCGCGCTGATTACGAAGATAATGATGATGATGTCGGTTCGAGGAATAGCAACCATTTAACAGGACACAATAGATTTCGATTTAAAGCTTTCGTGACTGCAGGGATTAATCTTCTTGGTTCTTTCGGTAAAGTCACGTAGAAGGGAAGTAATAAAATAATGAAAATAAAACATAATGAAATAATTCTCACGACGTTTCGGCCACAACGCAAGCAGCCGTCCTCAGTTGAAGACCAGGTCTATCGGGGAGACAGCGTCTGAATGAAACACCACCACGCTTGGAGCGTCTATTTAAGCTAGGACACAATAGAATGAGGCTCATTTTTGATGTCCAGTCCGAGAGATGCGGGGTGAATTTCCAGGCTGTAGGCCAGTGGTGCTTCACCTGTATTGCAGCCTGCACACATTTGGTTCTCAGAAAGGGCATCTCGCTTGCACCCCAGGTTAAGAACCGCTGCTGTAGACAATGCATGGAGACCCGCAGACTCACACGTGACGGTGGCTTATGGGATTAATAGCAACGGTTAACAGTGCGCGAAAGAATAAGAATTGTCGACGGGTATGAACGACAGGCCATCGACAATTCCCATGGTGGACACTGCCCATGGTAGACTATTCCCACGGTGGGCACTGCCTTGAGGATTTGCATCTCCCCAGCTGATGCCAATCCCACACTGCGTCGAGTTCGTCCTCGAGTGACCGTCTATTGGGGTGTCCACGCGACGCTCCGGGTGCTGTCCATGACGACGACGACGATGCCGACAATCTTCAATCCACCGCCGCCAAAGAGGCTCAATCCGCCGAGTGGGGGCCCAGATCTCGCGAGAGGCTCTCGGTGTCTCGCGTCCTCTCGACCTCCTCCACGGGCCGGCGTGTGAGCGGCGTGTGAGCGGCGTGTGAGCGGCGTGTGAGCGGCGTGTGAGCTGCGTGTGAGCGGCGTGTGAGCTGCGTGTGAGCTGCGTGTGAGCTGCACGAAGGCAGTCGTCGGCCGTTCTTGAGTTGTGCCGCTGAAGGAATTCCCCCACCGCTCCCCTTACCCCCCCCCTCTCCCCCCCCGGACGCTGTTTCATTAATTAGCAGCGCGCAATTGCAGGATTAACCCCACGGGGGACGTGTAATCTTTAGGAATACATTTCGTAAGACAGGCGAGTATATTTAAACATAAAAAAAATTGTATTTAGACGTGGCCGATAATATAAGTGGTGGGAATGAATAAGAATAATATCGCTTGGAAATTTAATAATAATATTGTACTAATCACGTGGGATGGAATAATTATCTGGGCCAATCTTTCGGCGAAATGCCCAAGGTCTCGTCGTGTTATTAAGGCCAGCGTGCTTGGATATGTAGACTGAATAGAACGATTTGACTGGGAATACTACAGAGGTACAACGAGAAGAAGGGGAATTTGCACCGTAAGCGATTTGAACAACTGCATGTTTGTTGACCTTCTTTGGCCAACAACCGCCATCATCGGAGGTGCGGGGGAAGGACAACAAACTAAACACACAAATCAGTGCTAAATTAATGAGTTTTCAATCTAGATGATGATTTAAAAGTGCATCGCTCCAGCGGCTTCCTAATATGGGAGAGAAGAGCGTTCCAGACGGCCGCAGAAGCGCATCTGAAAGCGCTCGATGCGGTGACCGCCGTCTTTGTTACAAAAGCCGCTGCTTGTCGGGAGGATGAGCGGAGTGTCGCGTGATGATGGTTTGTGCTCTTTGACGCGATCAGCGCGACCAGGCTGGGCTCCTGGTGGCATAGCACCCCCCCATTCAATGCAACGGGGAGGAGAATCCGATGCAGGGTTTTGTTGGGTTAAACATCGCGGACAGAGCTGAAGAGGAAGCAAGGCAGGCAGGCAGGCAGGCCACGATCGCCGGTGTCTGTGAGAGAGGACATGGCACACACACACACAGAGACTCATACTCTTAGTTTTTTTCGGTAGAGACACGTAGGTAAAAAAAGGAATAATAATAAAATAATAATAAATGAAAAATAACTAAACTGTGATTTAACGCAGTTATTTTTCATTTATTATTATTTTATTTTATTATGAATAATAATACAATAATAATAAAAGAAAAATCACAACTGTGATTTAATTAAGTTATTTTTCATTTATTATTCTTTTCTTTTCTTATTATTATTATTATTTTTTTACCTACGTGACTTTACCGAAAGAAACCTAAGAGTATGGATCCTTGCAGTCACGAAAGCTTCAAATCTAGAATGAACACACACACACAGAGACAAAGGCGGCTACGCGCACGTTTGGTGGTTATTAATTTTTTTAATTAGAGGAGTATGATGATAATGACGACGCGGGTGATGGTGTCGAAAAATTGTTTTAGATGTTGATCATGTTTAATAGTAATGCAGAAGGAAATCATAATCGTTGAATTGGAATATATAAGTTTATGATAATGACGTCACGTTCGCATAATCAGGAGCTTGCTGCTTTATAAATTCAACAGAAACATTTATTTTCAATTGAATCTCTGGGTCTACTGGGCCATTGGGTCCCACGATCGTTTCCGTCACCGATGCATCTCCTTGCCAGCGTCTCTCTCAGAGGTCGCAACCGGGTACCCGATACCCGTACCCTACCCGTACCCGGCTACCCGGCCCTGGTGCGGCCGGGTACGGTACGGATAAGGAATCAAAACCCGTTTGCGACCTATGGTCTCTCTCCATCCCTCTCTGGCCATCGTTGGATCTCTCTTCCCTCGAGGCGGATTCCATTCCGTGCGGTGTTTTGACATTTTGACGTCCACTTGCACCACTGTCCACGGTCTTCCTCTGCAAACTGACACCTTTCACCGCCACCACCACCGCCACCGCTCCCTCCACCGCCACCACCACCGCTCCCTCCACCTCCACCGCTACCACCACCACCATCAAAGATCCCCCGTATAGCCTTAACAGACTGTTGGGGCAAGTGCTGTTAGCGAACACCTAATGAAGGCCGGAACGGTACATCGAAGGGGTGGGTGACCAGCACCACGCCCGACCGCCTTTGTCTCCCTAGTGGCGATGTTTACACACGCCACACCAGGTACTCGTGTGAGGCTGGGTCGAACCCAAGACACCGGTTCAGATAATCGTCACCGGGTACTGGCCGTGAGAGGGAATCGAACTCGGGTGGCCGGGTTCGTTACGCTACCATCCGCTTCAGCCGGTCGCAATTCATTCTGGCCACGTGGCCAGCATCTATCACCCCCCCCCCCCCCCGCACTTGACCTGCCCTCGGCAGCCCTGACTCTGAGTGTCTATTCCTCTCTCTCTCTCCAGACCTTCCGTGGTCTCTGCATGCTCAACTAAATCGCGGATAAAGCGCCCTGGGATGAGAGAGAGAGAAAAAAGTCACCACCAGTTATTATTATTATTGCTATTAATATTTTTTTTTTACCGAACTGTGTTGTTTCAAAGCTCGTGCACTCTAAGATCAATGAAGCAAAACAATAACTATTTGAAACGCTACATAGCGAACGGTACACGTAACATGTACACGCGCGTGTTGATATGAAGTGGGAACTCTGCCGTCTCATTCAAATACCCGAACGGGACCATTCCCTGCCGATGAACCATTTGATCTAATTGGCAGGGACTTAGCGCGTGATGCCAACCGGAAATGAAATGAATACGGAGTTTAATCCTCCCCCACCCCCATCATGTCCTCCTCAACCCCTCCCCCAACGAGAAACCCACCACCCAGCCCGTCACTCGCTCACCACCCAGCCCATCATGCACTCACCACCCAGCCCGTCACACACCCACCACCCAGCCCATCATGCACTCACCACCCAGCCCGTCACACACCCACCACTTAGCCCGTCACACACTCACCACCCAGCCCATCACACACCCACCACCCAGCCCGTCACTCACTCACCACCCAGCCCGTCACTCACTCACCACCCAGCCCGTCACACACTCACCACCCAGCCCATCACGCACTCACCACCCAGCCCGTCACTCACTCACCACCCAGCCTGTCACTCACCACCCAGCCCATCACACACTCACCACCCAGCCCGTCACATAACCCACCACCCAGCCCGTCACATAACCCACCACCCAGCCCATCACACGCCCACCACCCAGCCCATCACTCACCACCCAGCCCATCACACATTCACCACCCAGCCCGTCACACACCCACCACCCAGCCCATCACACACTCACCACCCAGCCCGTCACACACCCACCACCCAGCCCATCACACACTCACCACCCAGCCCGTCACTCACTCACCACCCAGCCCGTCACACACTCACCACCCAGCCCGTCACCCACCGCTCACCCTTCACCCAATCGCTACACCCACCAGCGCACCAACCACACAGCCAACACACACATCAACCATCATACCATAACCATAACACTCTCACGCCCTCAATCACACATCGCATACACCATGACACATACACACCATCACACATACACACCATCACACACCATCACATACACCATCACACACACCATCACACACACAACATCACACACCATCACACACACACACCATCACACACCATCACACACCATCACACACACACCATCACATACACACACCATCACACACCATCACATACACACACCATCACACACCATCACACACCATGACACACACACACCATCACACACCATGACACACACACACCATCACACACACACACCATGACACACACACACCATCACACACACACACACACACCATCACACACACACCATCACACACCATCACACACACCATCACACACACACCATCACACACACACCATCACACACACCATCACACACACACACCATCACACACACACCATCACACACACACCATCACACACACACCATCACACACACACCATCACACACACACACCATCACACACACACACCATCACACACACACCATCACACACACACCATCACACACACACCATCACACACACACCATCACACACACCATCACACACACACCATCACACACACACCATCACACACACACCATCACACACCATCACACACACCATCACACATACACACCATCACACACACACCACACACCATCACACACTCCCCATCTTTCCCACGCACACCACGCGCAGCAATCCATCGTGCGGGAATCGCACCGCCATGCCCAGCGCCAGCGATCACCACCCTCTCCTTTCAACTCTCACCACCAAACACCCCGCTTCCCTCCCTCCCTCCATGCCTCCCTCCCTGCCCCCACGGGCAGCCCGTGCTGCCCCCCTCCTCCACCTCGTCTCTCTTGCCCCTTCAAGGCCAAGTGCGACAGCTGCACAGGCATTTTCCTTCCGATGTAACCTCAACCGAGCTCGCACACAATGGAGAACGCATGCACATGTGCCGTTGTTGAAACCCATCGACGCGTTGTCTTCTTAACATGCGGGTTGGTTTCTTTTTTCGCGTGGCAATTAATAATTGTTTTTATTGTTATTACGTCCCATGTTGTTACCGTGTTGTGTGTGGATTATGAGACGGGGAGAAACGAAGCGTTGAGGGCGGTGCGTCTTATAATCCGGTAATGTGTGCGTGTGTGTGGGGAGCGGTGGTGTAGTGGTTAGCGCTACGCTGCGCTACGAACCTGGCGCCCCGGGTTCGATTCCCGCTCACGGCCAACACCCGGTGACGATTATCTGAACCGGGTCCTGGGCGTCCCCTAGGTCGACTAAGCCTCAAAATGAGTACCTGATGCGATGTCTAAACATCGCCACTGGGGAGACAAAGGCGGCCGGGCGTGGCGTTTGCCACCTACCCCCCCTTCATGCACCGTTTCGGCCTTCATCGGTGCTACTCGCTAACAGCACTTGCCCCTACAGTCTGTCACAGGCTATACGGGGGATATTTATATTTGTCTTTGTGTGCGAAACCAGATTTGTATCACTTCATTGGCACTGGGCACGCGTTTTGGGTGCGTCTTACTGTTTTGGACGCGAACTGACTTAGTCTTTGCTGCGGTGAGAACATTGAGGTGAAACTTAAACGCAAGCAGCAATTCGGCCGGTGTCTGCGTGGATTATTTGAGAGTATTCTTGCTGATGTAAATGTCCACACGCATTGACAAGAGCCACTTCTGATTTAAAGCTTTCGTGACTGCAGGGATTCATATTCTTGGTTCTTTCGGTAAAGTCATCACGGAGAAGGGAAATAATAAAATAATAAAAATATAAAATAAATACAAATTCTCACGACGTCTCGACTGCAGCACAAGCAATCGTCATCAGGTGTGAAATCCACAGCAAGAAAATTCAAATTTTCTCTTGCTGTGGATTTTATAATATTATTTCTTTATTATATTATTTTATTATTTCCCTTATGCGTAACTTTACCGAAAGAACCAATAACATGAGCCACTTCGTTGAGCTGTAGTTTGTGGCCAGGTCGCCGCTTCTGATATAAAAAGAAATAAGCTAATATCTCAGTGGGATTGATCTGGTAAGGTGGTTTAGTTTTTTTATTCTTAGGTTTTTTCGGTAAAGTGTGCTTCAGCCGCACCGAACCTCACAAAAATAATATTCAGGGCCTACCTTGGCTCCTCCCACCCTCAACCAGTATATATACAAGGACTGTTTTCTTGAAATTTCTCTTACTTGATACAGCTATTGGGCTGTGACGGTTCCACCTGAAGACGGAAGCTTGTGTTGCCTCCGAAACGTCGTGATTTTTATTTTATTTTTATTTTACTTGTATTAATTTTAATTTTTTACCTACGTGACTTTACCGAAAAAAACCTAAGAATATAAATCATTGCAGTCACGAAAGCTTCAAATCTAGAATGGTTTAGTTTAATTTGTAACACGTTTCTAAGTTATTTGTTCAACTTTCCTATACTTTGCACTCCAATCACGTGTGTGTACTGTTTGTTGGTGTAAGCTCCTGACTTGCCCCAACTGGACATCTGTGAAAAAGAACTTCATTGCTCATCGGATTCCTCCGGTGTAAATGAACATCAACAAAAAAATCGAGTCCATCAGTCGATTGACTTCCCACACCAATCTCATCGAGCAGCCGTTGTTGAACAAAGTCCGACGTTTTTCGAACTTCTGTGGTCTCATCAGCAGAGCGAAGCGTGGCCCGCTGGGTTGCCGGACGTCATCGGCAGGAGCACTTCGTACATGGGGCCTCCCTGGCCAGTATCAAAATATAATAATTGTTTTTTACACGATTTCTATTAACTCACTCTGTCTGTTGTTGTTGTTGTCGTATCCTCAAATCTTGTAACTCAAGTTTAACCCACTTTCCAATGTGCTATCGACTGCAAACTTGGCATACTTATGTCATACTGATGACAATACTATATTCTATCATAAAAAATGAAAAACATATATTTTAACATTGTTTTTTATATGTTATGTTTCGGCTTTGGTCTAATTGTCCACGCTCAACTGACGTTGGCTGTAAATCACCACGGCCCCTTACGTTATGGCAAGCTTCGGGGCCACTTCCTGGAGTCGTGGAGTTTTTCCATTACGAGTAGGGTACATTCCATTAAAGCGTGTTTAAAAAAAAGTAGTTTAAAATATTTCTTATTTTTTTATTGCCAGAAAGGGTAAAACCTATTTCTAATAGAGCAGCGCTCCTTAAACTTTCACTGCAGCCTTGCATCCATTGGGTTATCAGTCGATAATGCAACAAAGTACAATGTCAATAAATGCATCGGGGTTTGATGAAACAAAGTGGTTGGGATTTACACTATGAGACCTCCTTTACCAGTGACAAAATATAGTAATAGGTTTTTACCCTTTCAACTGGTACAAAAACTGACACCTTTATACAAGGCATCATGTTTGCAATAACCACAACACAAGCAGTCAAAATGCAAACAAAAAGAAACAACTCTGATGATGATAATGACAGTGCATATCATTATCATCATCAGAGTTGTTTCTTTTTGTTTGCATTTTGACTGTTTGTGTTGTGGTTATTGCAAACATGATGCCTTGTATAAAGGTGTCAGTTTTTGTACCAGTTGAAAGGGTAAAAACCTATTACTATAAAGTGGTTGGGCTTACGTGCCAGTGCTTACGTTCTCTTTTGGATGATTTACCTTTTAAAAAAATCTTCCCAAGTTGTCGCCAGCCCCAGAAAGGGCATCTCTCACCCCCAAGGGGGTGCGGCGTGCTGCCCAGGTTAAGAATCACTGGTTTAAAATTTGGAACGCCCTATATATATCACATATTTTACGAAAGTAATGTTCTCATAAGTTTTACTCTACGCAGGTTAAGAAGTTGAGTACATGACGCGTGCGAATAACCGCTCCGTCGATGAGAGAGATTGGGCTCTGTGAAGCCGATCTCGAATACGCGGTGACACGACTCAGGGTAGGAGTTTCGGGTGGGTCGGTCGGTCGTCTTTGGTTCATTAATAACGAAGTCCCACCTGTTCATCCTCTGTGAGAACCCTCTGCATTGCTGCCCAGTCGTCTGCATGTACAGCATGTTGAACTTCTTTCGCACCGTACGTAGCCAACCGGTGGGGGGGGGGGGTTAAGGACAACAGCGGTCTGAGCTCTGTGCTCGCATCGCGCATCCAAATTTGCCACCGTGAAAATTAAAATGTGAAACCACCTCTCCAGAAACGGCCAAGCACTCACTTGCGATTGCATCGCTCCCTGGCGGTGGCCCAACGGCCCACCTGGTGGACCGCTCAGGAATGGCTGCCAACGTTGTTGGGTTTTCACTTGAGTTTGATTTGAAGTACCCCCCGTGAGCTAAGACGCTCTTAAGGCGGGTTTCGTCGATACAAAACCGCACGCCGTTTTCGTGACGGGCATAACAGAGAAAGAAAAATACTTGAATGATACAATTAATAATTAACAAAAAAAAGGTAAGAAATTATATAATTTGAAAAGTAAAATTTGTCTTTTTAAAAGTGAGTTAAGTAAAAATTCAAAAAAGGTGCAAGATTAAGTCATAAAATGTGCCAATGGTAAAACACGCCGTTTCCCAAGAAACACTTAATTTAAATCTCTAATAATTGTTTTAAATATCAATGCGCCAGCAACGACATTGCACCCAGCAAACCAGGCGACGTTTCGGGCAATGGCCCTTCTTCATAGGATTGCCTGAGACGTCGCCTGTTTATACATTTCATATATATGTTACTATTAAGGCCACACACTCATTGACGAATGTTTCTGCTGTTTATCTGGGCTTATATTTGTCTGCTATAAATTGTCACATCATAAGCCACTTCGTTGAGCTGTCATTTGTGGCCAGGTCGCTTCTGAAAAAAGAGCAATACTTCGAGATTTGAAGCTTTCGTGACTGCAAGGATTCATATTCTTAGGTTTTATCGTTAAAGTTACGTAGGTAAAACATTAAAATTAATAAAAGTAAAATAAAATAAAAAATCACGACGTTTCGGAGGCTTGTATTGCCTCCGAAACGTCGTGATTTTTAATTTTATTTTACTTTTATTAATTTTAATGTTTTACCTACGTGACTTTACCGAAAAAACCTAAGAATATAGCAATACTTCGCTCAGTGGGCCTTACCTGGTAAAATCAACAAATAAGAATCGTCTGTTTGTTGTGCACCACTGTCAACACGGCAGTATCACCAAATAATCCGTCCTCATTAAAATTAAACTTAGGGCGCCAAATCTCTCGCACCATCATCATCATCATAATAATTGTTTCCGATCCACCGTGGCGGCCTGGCCGTGGGCTGAGAGATGATACCTCGCGGCAGGGCTCTTTCTCCGTGACGTGGGCTGGCCCAGGGAGGTGGTGGGGGCTCTGGAAATGTGGGGGGGGGGGGGGCTGTGGAGGGTGACGCGGTGCGAAGTGGACTTGCCTGAAGATCGGTACCAGCGGTGTCAAAATCGGCCTCTATTGATGAGCCTCGTGAAGGGCGCTCGCTCCTGGTCAGTTGGGAGGCAGTCGCCCTCCAACAACAAAGGAGGGCAGAGGCAGAGGAGAGCGACGCTCACAGCAACGAGCAGAGCACCCGGCGGATAAAAAACTCAGCAAGTTGGCACAGTTAGGGGGGCACGGCTGGTGCATCGGCCAGTCGTCTCGGTCAGTCAACCCATGGCACCAGCTTGGGTCTCTTCCGCGAAAGTTTGGTCAACGAGCCTTCGACACTTCACGCGGTAGCCTCAAAGTGCACCTGGCCTGGCACAGGCACCGTGGTGACGTCACCGTCACTTAGTGGCGATTGGCGGCTGTTGGCATTGGCAGGGTTTAGGGAGCGTCGTTTGTCATCCCCCCCCCCCCCCCCCCAGTGAGATCCTTTCCATGATGGCTCGGTATTGCCATCGTGCTGGGTATAAAATTAGCTTCTTGTTCGGCGAATTAATTGCACGCCCCCCCACCCACCCACCACCCCCACCCGCCGTTTCCCCATCGTCACCTTCATCAGTAATGCATAATAATTGTCATCATCATGATAATCGTAAGAATAGCGACAACGATAATGCTGCAATTTGTAACGGGGCGCCGACATAAAAATAGAGTGACTCCGAGGCGCGAGGCCAACCTCTGTGGCCCTCCAAAGCCAGGAGAGAGAGAAGAGAGTTGGGGGGGGGGAATGGTGGGGGGCTCTTTAAGTGTCTCTTAAAATAGGCGTGGATTAAACGTTGCTGCTGCGATTTGCGTAGCGGGACGACGACGACGATGATGAATTTGGCCGCGTTCCCGACGGCCGGGCTCTCACGGAGGAACGATGACCGGCAGTAACGGTCTTGGCCATCATAATTCATTATATTTACTGATCTTGCGTTGGTCATTGATTGATCATTTATTCACTGATCATTCACTTATCCACCACGTGTCACGCAATGAGCACCCATCGTCATGGAATAGTCATTGACACATCATGTCCCACACAATCATCAATCGCAGGTCAATCGACAATTATATTTACTTTCCTGGCTTATATAAATTAGGGGTGCTGCTGGATTCGTTAACAGACTCGAGCTTGCAATCCAGAAGTCTACACCGGCTCGACCTCCCGGCGTGGCAGCTGAAACAATAGTGGCAGGCTTCTTAAACCAACCACCCCACCACCTCCGCCTCTGCCCACCCAGAAAGTGTTTGTACCTACACCGCAGAGACTCGATCCTGCGCCAGGCCACGCATCACGTGACAACGCGGTGGCCACTCGAACCTCCTCCGAGACATCCGAGCCCAGGTGCCTCTCGCTCTCAGCGGAGCGCACTTTCGTCGGCACTGAAGCGAACAAGGACATTCGTGAGGACTACGCCTCTGCCGAGGAATCACCCTACGGGGACACTGCCTCCCCCCCCCCCCGCAAATTTGCGCGGGATACACGGCCGCGCGGGAAGGTCTGGAGGGTGTGGGTCGGGGGATGAGAGACGTCGTCGGCAGGTACGAACGTGTGGGCGCGAGGGTGACGATGGTGTTAACGACTTCGGCGTCGGCTCCTCGGGGAGTTTTCCCTCCACGTTTAGAATCGACGTCATCACGCCCTGTAGAGGAGTCGGCCGCGATGCATTTCGCCACGTGTCACGTGATGAGCCGCTTCGCTGAGCTGTCATTTGTGGCCGGGTCGCTACTGGAAAAAATAAAGAACCCGCATAGCTCATTGGGCCTTACCTGGTAAAAACACAACTAACTCATAGTTGAGTTTATAACACTGTGGGATGCGGGTGACGTAATCGCGCTGATTTGTGGCGTGACGTTACCACGGCCCGCCTGCCCGCCTGCCCACCCGGGCAGCAGCCAGCAAAACTTGTTTTTTTCCTTTCCCGATATAGCGTTGTGCATGAAGCTGCGCGCTCCGTGTGTCTCTTTGCATGTGCGCACGCGTTGTGCCACACGTATCGCTGCCTGTGCGTCATTTCCACCGTCGCGTCTACAGTAGACACGTGCCGAGGCAGCTGAAGATGAAAATTGCGCCCTGAATGTTATTTAGACGTGGACATAATGTCGGAAATTACCTCGTAGCACGCCCCTGCCCTCTACGTCATTTCATTCGGTCACCGTTTTGCCAGCTATGCCGAGCGCCTTGGGTGAAGGCGCTCTATAAATATAAATTGGACTCGATCCACGTGTTCTTCTCGCCGTCTCTCGGAATCATTCCCAGCGTGCATCTCTCCACGTCAGCGTTTGTCCCATTTGCCTGTGCCACTGCGCATGATGCGTCTGATCCGCTTGTCTCAGCTGGGAGTCTTAATCCGTGAACGAACCCGGACCAGACATTGCACTTGTCGGTACCATCCGAGATGGCATAGCTTCATCAGCCGTTCCAATTTATTGTATGTATGTTGAACTTCTTTCGCACTGTACGTGATCAACCCGTGCTAAGCGGAGGTGCCAATAATAGCGAATTCTGCCACGGTCGCGACATGTTAACTACCTCGCCAGGTATACAGGAGGTCGTGGGTTCGATCCCGACCCTGACGCATACTGTATCTTCGGAGTTTGCGTGTCTCTCTCCTCCGTGGTGGCGTGGATTTATCTCCGGGTCCTCCGGTGTGTTTTTCTCCACATTTAGAAGCAATGTGCGTTTAGACTATTTGACTGCGATACATTTCCACGTGATAAGCCACTTCGTTGAGCTATCATTTGTGGCCAGGACGTTTCTGAAAAAGAGCTACATAGCTCAGTGGGCCTTACCTTGAAAAAAAAAAGTTCTTAATTAAAAATCAGGTGGGTTATTACAATAATTCGTTCGTATTAGCCGTAAAAATAAATTCATTTGCTACGAATTCCTGCTCTGCCCGATGTATTACGTGATTCAAACTTTTGTTGTTGTTTCTGAAATCGTTGTTATTCGGGCACGCCGCGCCTGGCGCAAGGATTCAAACGGGACAGGGTCGGGGTGGAGGGGGTGGGGGGGGACCTCCTTCGTCCACCAATGTTGCCATCCCCTCTTTGGTAGTCCGGCACCTTCACTGGGACCAACCACCTTGTGCCACCCGGTGCAGTTACACCGCCTGCACACACCATCGCTGCGCCACTGGCTTGCACGCGCGCAAAATCCGTGGTGGTCTTGCATTTGCTGCCGTGCGTTCTTTATTTCATGTTGTTGCAAAATACGTGCATTTGTCTCCACCGTCTGCTAACCATTTCCCCGTAATAATAATAATAATAGTGTAATGATCATAATGAGGCATTTACCTACAATGTCACTGACAACTAATACGCACAAATCTGACGCACAGAACAATTGGCCCCGGCGAAGTTCGTGTTTACGTGCGTTGGACGCACGACGTCGTGACATTTGCAGCTGCAGCGGTGAACGACTGCGTGCAGATGTGCAATGAGACTCAATCCCTGCTGCTGCTGCTGCTGCTGCACGATATTACTCGTGCGCAGTGCCAGCAGCGAGGAGCGTGTCGGCTCCGAAGAGATGTTCACTTTGGTTTCACCAAAGTGGGGGGGGGGCAAGAGATGTTCGTTAGCGAGCGCCTATTAAGCGAATATCATGCACGTTGACCTTCTTTCGCACCGTACGCGGCCGAGCGCGCTAATCGGAGATGCGGATTTTGGCCGGCCGTCGAGCGAAGGCGGTTACTACCGCACCGCGCGGCGCTTTGAGATGCGCTTTTGCGGCCGTCTGGAACGCTCTTCCTTCCGATCGTAGGAAGCCACCGGAGCTATGCACTTCTAAAGCATCTTGATTGAAAACTAATTTATTTTTGTGTTTAGTTTGTTGTCCATCCACGCAACTCAGATTAGCACGGTTGGCTACGTACGGTGCGAAAGAAGTTCAACATGCATGCATTCCAGGATCTTTGTACTGTATTTGTATGTGGCTGCGCTGCACTTCAAACGTACTCGCTAACAGCACTTTCCCCTACAATCTGTACGGCTAAATAGGTGGTGGGATCGTTGTCTTTGTAAGTGACTGCGCTGGACTTCGTAGGTGTTTAGCTACCAGCACGTGTCCCCTACAGCCTGTACGCCTAATAATCGTGGACGAGCCTATTGCCCCTCGCCGCACGCACATTAATATTGTGGACAAATGTGCCTTTGGCGCACGCACTCCCTGCAGGGGGAAGCCGTCATAATTACGGGAGTAGGATGACTCGCAGGAGACGCCGTAAGACGGCCGCAGACCCCTCATTGCCCAAGCTGGAGACACGGCACACGCGAGCCCAAAGACAAAGCTCCCCCGTGTAGCCTGAACAGACTGTTGGGGCAAGTGCTGTTAGCGAGTAGCACCTAATGAAGGCCGACAGGGCGCACGAGGGGGTGGAAGGGGGGTTGGCCAGCACCACGCCCGGCCGCCTTTTTTATACCCAGTGGCGATGTTTACACATCGAAACGGATGCTAATTTGAGGCTGAGTCGACCTAGGCGAGGCCCACGACCGGTTCAAATAATCTTCAACGGTGTCGGCCTTGATCGGCAATCGAACTCGGCAAGGCGCGCGCGCACACAGAGACAAAGATTCCCGTGTAGCCATACGGACCGGAGGGGCAAGTGCCGTTAGCAAGTTCACTATGAAATCCGTCAAAGGGGCACTACGGGGTGGGGTGCGGTGGTCTGGACCACCCGCTGCCGCCTTTGTCTCCCCAGTTGGTGATGTTTGCACACCGTGCCATGCAGGCACTAATTATTGTTCATGTTGAGGCTGCATAGCACTCGCCACTGGTATAATAACCGTAGCCGGAATCGTACTCAACCCTCCGAGATTTCTCGAGCGGTGCGCGAACACAACAACAACCCCAGTTCGCCACTGCGTGGCAGTGACGTCCCCAGGGCGCTTGTGCCAGGCTAGGTGCACCTTCATACCACGAGAAGTGTCGAATTCTCGCTGCTGGCAGGAGATCACGGGTACAGACCCAGGTGCCATGCGTTAACTGACTGAGATGATTGGCTGATGCACCACCTGTGCTTTCCACTGTGCCAAAGTTCTCCCTTTTTAACCGCCGGCGCTCCGCTCGCTGTTGTGAGCCTCGCATACCAAAGGCGATAGCCCCAACTAAGTAACGGTGGCGTCACCACGGCGCCTGTGCCAGGCCAGGTGCACTTTAAGGCTACCACGTGAAGTGTCGAAGGCTCGCTGACAGGAGGTCTCGGGACAGACCCAGCAGGTGCCATGGGTTAGCTGACTGAGATGACCGGTAGATGCACACCAACTGTGCCCTCTACTCATTTCAGCCGCCCGGCGCTCCGCTCGTTGTTGTGAGCGTCGCTTCTCTACCCTCCGTTGTTGCTGGAGGCCTCCAACTGCCCAGTAGCAGCGTCCTTCACGAGCCTCCTCCACAGAGGCCGATCTTGACACCGCTGGTATCGGTCTTCGGCAAGTCCACTCAGCTCCACATCCTACCGTACCCCATCAGTCCATTTCGTCTCCAGATGGATTGTAGGCATGCCAGTCTGAATGTTTGTTTCTAACCGGCGCAGATATTCCATTATAAGGAGGGCATGACTGGGCCAATGCCACCCGACTGATTCGGAGTGAGACATCTGCTGTCAAACCGGAGCTGCTCATAAGCACACTGCCCAGGTATGGGAAACTCTCCTCTCTCTCCACAACTGCGCCATCAACATTGGGAAGCTGAGGGGTGGAGTGTGTTTTGGTGGCACAAAATACCCAGGCAGGTGCCTAGTTTTGGTGGGTCTCGTGGCAAGACCCTATCTCTTAGTGGCACACTCCAGGCTCGGCAGCAGCGCCTCCAACTCCTCTGAGTGAGCAGCAACCACCAGGCACCACTGTGGAAACACCAACATGAGCTCGTGCCTGCGTCGCATATACATATACACACATACACGCAATTGTCCATACATACACACCAAGACATATGCAGTTACACACGCACACACACACACACCGCGCACACGTGCACTCGTAGCAGAAAGCCCGTTATGAAAGAGAGAAAAAAGATTAAAACCGCCTCCAAAACAAAACAGCTCTCACACGAAACATTAGCAGATTTGAGAAAGTGCGGGGTGAGTGCGGGGGGGGGGGGGGAGGGCAGGGGGGGGGCATTGGGGGGTGGATAGGGGGGGGGCAGGGGGGGGCATTGGGGGGTGGATAGGGGGGAGGGGTACTCTAGAATGGTTCGAACTTCCCTGCAGAGCCCATTCATCACACGGCTTCTAATGCGCGCTAATCGCGCTGCGAGGAACGGCTGGAATTCACAAACAAGACGGCCCCCCGACTCTTACCCCCCCCCCTCTCCCCCGGGGTAGGCTGGACACACAGGGCAAGCACACGCATCATCAGAGATGACGACTACTCACGCGCACAAGAGCCCCGTACCCGACTAAACAACAACAACGACAACAACGGTGGTATAATAATAATAATAATCGAATCGTTTGTTTGCCATACGCGCGCTGAAAGGATTCAAGGCGTCCAGGAGTCGAGCCGGCCAGCAACGCATCACTCGCCCGGATGGCTATAACGTGCAGGGCCCGTAACGATTAATCGATTACAAATTCGATTCGTGATAAATTCGTCGAGCGGGGTCTGTCCAGGAACGTCGAGTATGCGCTCACACACGACACGCGCATCAGACGCCCGGATGACTAACAAGTACAGGGCCCGTAACTAAAACTAATTTACTAAATTATATCTTTTATCTTGACTTAAAGCTTTCGTGACTGGAGGAATTCATATTTTTGGGTCTTTCGGTAAAGTCACGTAGATAGGTTCAAAGAAAAAAATATATATATTTTATTTGAACCTATCTCCGTGACTTTACCGAAAGCTCCAAGAATATATATTTTATGTTACCTATGTAGCTCTTTTTTTTAGAAGCGGCCTGGCCACAGTGGATAGCTCAACGAAGTTACCCACCATTATAGCAGCCAAAATAATCTGAACTCGTGATGTTGATTCTAAATGTGTGGGGGGGGGGGGGGGCTGGAGGACCTGGAGAAAATCCACGATACTACGGGGAGAGAGAGAGACACACGAAAACTCCAAAAATACATCAGGCGTCAGGGTCGGCATCGAACCCACGCACTCCTGTGTACCAGACGAGAGAGCTGACATCTCTTCAAACACGATTCGTACTCAAATATAATCATGTTCGTGATGGCTGTGGATCTAGCCAGATGCACAACAAGCGCATCCATCCCACATCAGACGACTAAAGCGAACGGCGCGTCTCACAATTAATTAGTTTAACAGTAGATTAATCAGCTCATGAAACGAGCATGAATTGCAACAATAATAAAAAAACATCTTCTTGGTTATTTCGGTAAAGTTACGTAGAATGGAAATAATAAAATAATAAAAATAAAACATAATAAAATAATTCTCACGACGTTTCGGCCACAACGCAAGCAGCCGTCCTCATGTGGAGAGCAGGTCTGTCGAGTAGACGTCGTGAGAATTATTTTATTATGTTTTGTTTTTATTATTTTATTATTTCCATTCTACGTGACTTTACCGAAAGAACCAAGAAGATGAATCCCTGCAGTCACGAAAGCTTTAAATCGTAGTTTAACAGTAGATGAATCAGCTCATGAAACGAGCATGAATTGCAACAATAATCAAAACCTCACACATTCGTCATCAATAGGTGGACGGACTCTCTGACCCATTCCATTCCTCGGCTGCCCGTCCGTTGTTACCCTTGACCATCGGCTAACATCGTTCCTTCTCGCCATGACGCATTCTGTCCAGCGTGCATGGCGTTTATCGTCTTGGTCTCCATAATCCACGTGCTCCTCTTTCTGCCTTTCAACGCGATTCTTAGCGCGCGCGTATTTCCATGCATTCTCCGTGTTATTGTTTTCATAGTATGTCCCGTTCATGGCCACGTTATCACTTCCACAATCGAGATAAACTTTGTGTGGGGGGGGGGGGGTAGGGATGACAAATTGGTGTAACAAAAATATTTAAAAATAAATTCTAAGTATTCGCGCTGCACACCGACTCTGTTCCACGTCTTTCAACTCTCTTCACATCTTTCGCGCTCTCTCTCTCCCCTCCCTCCCCTCGCTCACTGGTTCCTTCCCTCCCTCCGCCCCCCTCCCTACCTCCCTCCCTACCTCCCTCCCCTCTGTGCGTCTCGTTTTTATTTTAAGTGCGTTCGACACGAACAATTACACCTCTCAAGCGATCACAAGATTTCTGAGCGCTCTTTTCCCAGCAGGTGCACGCGGGGCGCGCGTGCACGCGAGGTCGTTTGAAGCGCCACCGCCAAATTTCACGCATATTTAAAACGCGCGCACGCACGCGCGCGCACACACACACACACGCACGTACGCACACGCACGTACGCGCGCGCACGCACGCTCGCGCGCTTCCTTAAGAAAAAAGAAGTCACCTTTTGGTGAGAAATTATTTAAATATATATTTTTACAGAAGCAAGTATTTTTTTTGTTAACGTATTAGTGTGAATAAAACAAATGTGGCTTTTTGGAAAGGGGTGGTGGGTGCGTTATGATGATGATGATCGACAATTGTCTCAAGCAGGGGTCGACAAACCTGGGGCTTCGGAGCCGCGTGCGACTCTTTAAGGACCGCTTCGTGACCTCGTTTATGAATGATGACCACCACCGTCTCGTGTTCACCACACAGTGGCATTGCGCCTCTTGAAATATTGAGGGTTTTTTGACCGAATTAAAAAAAACAAAGTATCGTTGTTATTTTGATTGATGACCTCTGGTCTAGAAGAATAACGGAGTGGGCAGTCAAGGAGTGGAACGCGTCCGACAACGACTGGGGCCACTGTCGAAGAGATGGAGCCATGAGTTCGTGCGCCCGGTGCTAAGGTGGATCCGTAGCATCGCAGGTATCCTGCTACAGTAGGTGGCTGCGGATTGGAGGTCTTCCTCCAGCAGTAGATTGGTCATCATGACGAATGATGATTTTTTTTAAAATTACCAAATCATGTAAACATCAGCCTCTGACCAAATCAGCCCGAACAATTATTTTAAAAAGCAAGCGTCCGATCTCGCCAGATGCCGGAATCTAAGCAGGTGTTGAGCCTGGTCAGTGCTTGGATGGGCGTCTACCGTGCATACAATCAGGTGCTGTAGGTTGCTGCTGCTGCTGCTGCGGGGCTGCGTTGTTATCAGAGGGCAGTGCAGCCAATCCCACGCTGACCAGCAAGGTGAAGTATGGCTCAAATATACCACAAGAACTGCAGGGTGCGGGGGAGCCCTCGTCTCGCACGTTAATTATTAAAATAATACAAATGAATAATTCCCAGCCCTTTGTCCATCCACTGCTGGATGAGGTCATCTCTATGTTGCGTGGAGCAATCTGGTGAGTGCGGGTTTTGCGATGAGGGGAACGCCAGCACATTTTCGACGATCACTCGCCAATGAAAATCGCCGTGGCCCGGAATCGAACTCTGGTGGTTGAGTTCGTGGCGCAGTACGCTCCCGTCGTGCACGTGACGGGGCTGGCCGCGTGGCGCTGAGGTTGAGAGTTAAACTCCAGACCGCGTTTCTTTCATTCAAACGGCGGTGGATCAAACGGCGGTGGTGGGCCGATATATAAATTAAAACCTCGGTCCCACCATATTAATATTACATTTCCACCGCTACAAAGAGAATCAATGTTTGTTGATTAAACTACCATGGGCGAGAATCGAACCTCGGGTCACCTGCTTCGTGGCGCAGTGGACGAACCGCTGCGCCACCGCTCACCCCACCGCACACCACACACACGCACACAAAGATCGAACCCGACCCCCCCCCCCCACACGTATAGCCTTCAAAGACTTTTGAGGCAAGTGCCACAGTCTCACTCACCCACCCACCCACTAACCAGCCCGCACAAATAAACACAAAGACAAATGGCTCCTGTGGAGCCCACTTAGAGACTCTGTTGGGGGAAGTGTTGTCGGCGAGTGCCTATTAAGGCCGGCACGACGCGCAAGGAAGGGAGGGTGTGTGGGTGAGCTCGGTGCCACGCTCGCAAATTCTCACACAGACAGACACAGACAAAGATCCCCCGTGTAGGCTTAACTGACTTTTTTGGCAAGTCCAGTTCGCGAGCAGCACCCAATGAAGGCCGGCACGGCACACGAAGGGGTGGGTGGCCATAACCACGCCCGGCCGCCTTTGTCTCCCTTAGTCGTGATGTTTACACACCGCATTTGGTATTCAGTCAATCTAGGGGGGAGGCCCAGGTCCGGCTCAAGATTAATCGTCACTGGTGTTGGCCGTTAAGCGGGAATCGAGCTCAGGTCGCCGGGTTCGTAGCAGAGCGCGTTAGCCGCTACACTACCGCTCCACAGCAGCCCCCTACGCCACACACGCGCACACACGCACGCACACACACGCACGCACACGAACGCACAAGCACGCACACACACGAACGCACACACACGCACGCACACACACGCACGCACACGAACGCACACGCGCGCACGCACACACACGCACGCACACGAACGCACACGCACGCACACACATCTCCTCATTCGGCCACACGTGTTTGAAGCTGCAAGATGGATGCTAAAAACATCTCGCTCAGGAAGCGCTGGTGTTTTTCAAAATCCGGACCTCATTCATTAATTGGTCACCGTTACTTCCCCCTCCCCCCCTCCTCTGAGTAACCCCCCCCCAACACCACCCCTCTCACCCCACTACCCCCCCCCCTCTCTCTCTCTCAACCTCCAGCCCCTCCACCTCCTCCCTCACCCGCTCCCCCGCCACCTCCTCTCGACCGCTCGCTCTCTCTCTCGTACCTCAACCCGGAGCTCCCTGTTAGCCGCAGAGCGTCGCCTTTCCACCTGCTCACACATAGCCACCACCACCACCGTAACCGTCATGATCATCGTCACGCTCTGTACGACGGCTATCTCTTAAATTTCGATTTAAAGCTTTCGTGATTGCAGGGATTCATCTTCTTGGTTCTTTCGGTAAAGTCACGTAGAAGGGAAATAATAAAATAATAAAAATAAAACATAATAAAATACAATTCTCACGACGTTTCGGCCACAACGCAATCAGCCGAAACGTCGTGAGAATTATTTTATTATGTTTTATTTTTATAATTTTATTATTTCCCTTCTACGTGACTTTACCGAAAGAACCAAAAAGACGGCTATCTCTTTATGCCGTGCATTTTGTTTATTTATCGTAATTATCGTCGACATCTTCAGCCATTTAGTCGCAGACAGCCACGACAAACGAAGCGAACGTCTCAATCTAATTCAGTCTGCCATGGACATTACCAACTGCACGCACTTGTGCTGCACACACAGCGAGCGAGGAATGAAGGTTTGAAAGCGCAGCGTGGTTTTTTTTTAGCCTAGGGGACCCCCCCCCTGATGGCAGCTGTCCTTGTCAACACTGCCACCAAACCACGTGTCGCCAAGATACATTGTCGGTGAACGTGTTGTTAAGTGAGCACCATGTGAAGAACGAAACGGCACACAGCGGAAGGTGGTGTAGCCAGCAGAGCGCCAGGCTGGATTTGTATCTCCACTTTAAAGGCCGAGTCGACCTAGAATAGGCACAGGACTCTCGTTCAGATATGACTTCAGCCGTAGCCAGAAATCTACTTCAGGTATTGCCGCGTTCGTAGTGCACAGTGCACAAACTATTACTGCGCCACAGCTCCCGAACCATCTGTACCAAAGACAAAGATCCCCCGTATAGCCTCAACAGACGGTTGGGGCAAGTGCTGCTCGCGAGAACCACGTGAAGGCCGGCACGACACACGACGGGAGTGGGTGGCCAACCATCGGTGACCATCATAATCTCATCGTATAGTAGTTGGTAGTAGTAACACCATACGGCCAAATTCTTAACAGCATATGGACCATGTAGCAAATCACTGTCGTCTGTGCTTCTTCAACGGAGGAGGAGGAGGAAACGCAAAACCACAACAACTTTCTGTCTCTTTTTTCTTCTTGGTTCTTTCGGTAAAGTCACGTAGAATTGAAATAATAAAATAATATTTCCATTCTACGTGACTTTACCGAAAGAACCAAGAAGATGAATCCCTGCAGTCACGAAAGCTTTAAATCGAAACTTTTTGTCTCTCTCCCTCTCTCTGCTGAAGCCCTCTCGTCGTGGCGTGCAGCGGGTAACGACGTGGATATCTCGCTCCTGAACTTACCGCCGCCGCCATCCCGCGCATGAACGGAACAGAAATAGTTTTTGGGCAAATGTTACTTTATGGGCCATATAGTAAAACTAAACGGAAAAAAAATAAATAAAAATGTATTTTACCGGGTAAGGCCCACTGAGCTATATAGCTCTTTTTTCAGAAGCGGCCTGGTCGCAAATGATAGCTTAACAAAAAAAGCGGCTCATCGTGTGTACATCTATAGCAGCCAAATACTCGAAACGCGTGATGTTTATCCTAAATGCGCAGGGAGAAACTGGGTGGACTCGGAGAAAAATCTACGCGACCACGGGGAGAACACGCAAACTCCAAATATACAGCAGGCCGTCAGGGTCGAGACTGAACCCACGACCTCCTGCATACCAGGCGAGGTAGTTAACATCTCGCCGGCGCGGCACGCCAGTAGTAAACCACGTTTGGTTGCGTGTTCTGCCACACGCGTGTGTGGTTAACGCAGACTTAATGATGCCTTGCCCAAGGTGTCTACTTTGGTGTTTTGAACATCCTATTATTGCCAGATAGGGTGAAAACGTATTCCTTTTTTATCATTCATGATTTTAATAATGGCAAAAAGGTCCCATAGATTCAACAAACCGCTGTGGTCTGTGCTACTTCAACGGAGGAGGCGAAATATCAGAAACGACACGAACTGACTCCTCTCTCGCTCTCTCTCTGCAGAAGCCCTCTTCGTCGTGGTCAGCAGCAGACCTCGACATTGGCATCGAGCTCCTCAAACTCAGATGCAGGAATATGTAATTCATACCATAGAGATCGGATGAGCTATGAGGATCTTTTTGCACACATACATCCAGTATAAGCTGCTTCCACAGCACAGGGTATACACCCTAACCCATTCGCGTAGCACCCCCCCCCCCTCCCACCACTACGCGTTTAGCTTCATTGCTTTTCTTGCGCCTTCTAAAAACAAAACAAAAAATCCCTCCAACGCAGCGAGCGCATCGCGAAAAGCAACGCAGCCACTGAAAATTACTGCCATTTCCTCCTCGCCACGGAGCGGCCTGGGAACAGCTGTGAGGGTTTTCACCCCCCCCCATCACCACCCATAACCCCCTCCCCCACCACTAACCCCCTCCCACCACCACCACCCATTACCCCCCACCACCACCTCCCATAACCCCCCTCACCACCACCCCCCATAACCCCCCCCACCACCACACCCCATAACCCCCCCCCACCACCCCTCACAACCCCCTCCACCACCACCCCCCATAACCCCCCCACCCCCACCAGCCCCCGTCAGCTTTCTAACCCCCCCCCCTCCCCTTTCATAACACCCCCCACCACCCCGGCGGCCCCCGTCGACCTCCCTGACACAATTCACTCTCCGCTTCGTAACCCCCCCCACCTCCTCGCCCCCCCGCCCCATCACCCCCCGCCCCATCACCCCCCGCCCCATCACCCCCCGCCCCATCACCCCCCACCCCATCACCCCCAGCCCCGCCCCGCCCCCTGGCCAACTGTTTAAACACGGGAATTAGCGCTAAATGCCCCCAGTGCGAATTCTCGCGAGCGGTTTCTCACACGCGCCCATTGGTGGTGGTGGTGGTGTTGCTTGCCGGTGGTAGTGGTGGTGGTGCCCGTGGGAGTTGTGGCTGCAGAGGTGATGGTGGTGGCGATTGTGGTTATAGCGCTTGCTGGCGGAGATGGTGGTGGTGGTAGTAGTGGTGGTGATTGTGGTGATTGTGGTTAGAATACTACTGGTGGTGCTGGTAGGTGTTGGTGGTTTGGTTGTGGTGGTGATTGGGGTGGAGCGGTGGTGTAGTGGTTAGCGCGCCGCGCTACGAAACCGGCTACCCGGGTTCGATTCCCGCTCACGGCCACCAACAGTGACGATTATCTGAACCGGTCCTGGGCCTCCCTGAGGTCGACTCAGCCTCAAATGAGCACCTGGTGCGGTGTGTAAACATCGCTACTGGGGAGACAAAGGCGGTCGTGGGCCACACACGCCTTCCTTGTGTGCCGTGCCGGCCTTCATAGGTGCTACTCGCTAACAGCACTTGCCCCAACAGTCTGTTCAGACTACACGGCGGGTGCCCTTTGGTGGAGATTGTGGTATCGTGCTGCTCAGTCTATAATTTTAATGGTAGGGTTATTTGAACAGTGAGAGACAGAATAACAACAACAAAATCCAGAAAAACGCATGTCAAAATGTTATAAATTGATTTGCATTTTAATGAGGGAAATAAGTATTTGACCCCTAGATTTTGTTGTTGTTGTTATTCTGTCTCTCACTGTTCAAATAAACCTACCATTAAAATTAGAGACTGATCATTTCTTTGTCAGTGGGCAAACGTACAAAATCAGCAGGGGATCAAATACTTTTTTCCCTCACTGTAATTGAGGTGTCCCCTTTGGAGAAAAAAAACATTGGGAGACCCTGTGAATGTTGCTGTGAATGAACGATAACAGAAGTAGGTGTGGCACATTTATCACATCGCATAAAACAAGCAACAAGCAACACACAACGCCGTCGCCATCGTTACCGGGCGGAGCAGTGGGCCACGTGCTCCGTGCGCTGTGCCCTCCGTCAAACTGAGTTCGATACCGGCCACGGACAACATCAGTGGCGAGTCTTATCGACACCGCTCCGAGGCTGCACACTTCTTCCCCCAGCCCCCCCCCCATCCACCTGCCCCTTCACCAACTCGCACTGTGACCAGCATGGTGAAGTATGGTCAAACAACTTCGTCACGACCAACACGGCGTGGGAAGGCCTTCATCCAGCACCGGATTGGAAAAAGGGCTTAAAATTATTGAGTGACCAAAGTAAACGAATTGAACTTGAAAAAAATTCCTCATCATCGTCAACAGCAGGATACATGATCGATCTACTGCTAGATGAAGTGCCCCCTACCCCCCCCCCCCCCTAAGCCCTGCGATATAACGATCCACATAGCACCTACACACACACACGCACTGGTTTACTCGCTCCATCTCCCCCGTTCGGACGTCACCAGGGACGCATCCCATTCCTTGACTTCCACTCCGTTATTAACCTTGACCATCAGCCATCATTCTTTCTGGCCATGGCGTGTCCTGAACCACCAACACCTTGGTTATCTCGTCGAGGGGCATACACCATCACGCGAACTCCATCGGACAAAGGCTCTCAGGATAATGTTTGTTTGCGTGTTGAACTTCTGTCGTACCGTGCGTAGCCAACCGTGCTCGTCAGAGGTGCGAGGGAAGGACAACAAACTCAACACAAGAAGCAGTTCTCAATAAATTAATTTTCAGTTTAGATTGAAAGGTGCATAGTTCCGGGGGCTTCCCTAACATGGGAAGGAAGAGCGTTCCAGACGGCCGCAGAAGCGCATCTGAAAGCGCGCGATGCAGTGGCCGTCGTCAGCGTAGCGACGCGCTTCGGCAGAGCACACGGCACATCGAGGGGGGGGGGCGAGGGTGGACGGTTATACGCACACACACACAGCTCAATGTATTACCATCGCATCGTAACTCCACAGGAGAGACTCGCACAGAGACCCATAGCGCTGACAAGAGACCCACATTGGGATCGTAGACTCGCAGAGAGAGAGCGAGATCCCTCCGACTTGGAGACCCTTAGACTCACGTAGAGATCCATAGAGGCATCAAAGTATACACACACACTCACGTAAAATTCAACGCATCGTCGAGAACACTGCCTTCAAAAGGAAAATGCAATAATAAGCGGCGTTTCGGGCAATGGACCTCATCCATAACAAACGTAGAGACACAAGCCCGCCTCTGTATAATAGTCATGCCATGCACTGTGTTTTTTCTTCTGTCCAGCATCTTGAGATGCGGTCACACGTGGTCTCCTCCGCGTGCCACCACCTACAGCGTCTCCAACGCACGAGCAGTGGAGAGACAAAGGCGGCTGTGCGTGCCTGCCGGTTTCCTGGTAGTAACGTCCTCCCCCCACCTCCCCCCCGCTTCGTCCACGTGTTCCGACTCGATGTCGCGACAGGGCAAGCACGGCGAGGTTCATTGTGCGCGACGGCGGCGGGAGCTGACAGACGCCTCTGCGCAAATGGGCCGTGGGGTTGCGCGCGCGCGCTCATCATCGGGGCCCCATTGTGCCCCGTGCGAGCGGCACCATTCAACCGAGCGCCGAGCCCCAGTTGCGCGCTACTGTTGGGGAAGGCGGAGGGCGAGCAGCATGCACGCTGGCTTGCTACCTGGCAGGGGCGATTACACCCCCCACACACACACAGCGCTGTAGGGTTAACCACTACATCACCGGCACCACCAACACAACTACCACCCCACACACATACAGCGCTGTGAGGTTAACCACTACATCACCGGCACCACCAACACCACAACTACCACCCCACACACACACATAGCGCTGTGAGGCTAACCACTACATCACCGGCACCACCAACACAACTACCACCCCACACACACACAGCGCTGTGAGGTTAACCACTACATCACCGGCACCACCAACACCACAACTACCACCTCACACACACACAGCGCTGTGAGGTTAACTACTACATCACCGGCACCACCAACACCACAACTATCACCCCCAACGCCCGCTCGCCTCCGTGTGTATGCATTGCGTAAATGTGTGCGTGCGTGTATCTGTGCATAGCTGCTCGTCAACAGCACTTGCCCCAAAGAGTGTGTTGAGGCTGTACGGGCAGTGCCGGATTATCCCAGTAGCGAAAGTAGCTACGGATGCTAAGGGACCCGTACTTTGAAGGGCCCCGCGCTAAATGCTTACAAGCTATCAATTCCGGTTCAGTGATTGTGCACTTACTATATAATAGTACTATACTGCCTTCAACCTTTATGAACGACTAGGTGTTTAATGTTAGCGATTTGTCGTACTATCTGGCTGTATAGCAAATAAAAAAATCTAATTACTTTACTATGCAAGTGAAAAAATTGTGTTTTAATATTTACGTGTTTTTATTTTATTTAGGGCCCCTTTATAACATCATGCTACAGGCCCCGCACTAGCTTAATCTATGCGTGTGGATACGTGTGTGTGTGTGTGTGTTAGTGTAGCCGTGAACGCGCTGCGCTACAAATCCGGTAATCCGAGTTCGATTCCCACTCACGGCCTGGATCTCGCCTAGGTCGACTCAGCCTCAAATGAGCACCTGGTGCGGTGTGTAAAAACATCGCCACTGGGGAGACAAAGGCGGTCGGGCGTAGTGCTGGCCACCCACCCCCTCGTGTGCCGTTCTGGCCTTCATAGGTGCTCGCTAACAGTCTGTTAAAGGCTAAACGGGGGATCTTTGTTGTGTGTGTGTTCACGCATAGCCGAAGATGTTTATCTTTAACGAACATTCGCTGCCACGGGCGTGACTGCATCCATCCGGTGGTAACTGTGTGGTGAGCTCTTGTTGAGCAGACGCACTCAATCACACACACACGCTGCACACCGTATCGCGTGCGTGTGTGTGTTATTGTTATCATCGTCGTCGTCGTCATCATTATCATCACCGCGAGCATTACGATCTGTCAGCGAAAGCGGATTTGCGAACAAGTCACGAAAAGTGTGCGCGCGTGTGTGCGTGCGTGCTTGTGTGTGCGTGTGTGTGCGTGCGTGCTTGCGTGTGCGCGTGCGTGTGTGCGTGTGTGCGTGCGTGCGTGTGTGTGCGTGTGTGTGTGCGTGTGTGCGTGCGTGTGTGCGTGCGTGTGCAGCGTCTGCGTGTGTGTGTGCGGCTGTATTCAAACACGGCCTTGTGGATTTGCAAAAAACTTTGAAAACGGTTGTACAGTAGTTACAAAAAAACAAAGGCAAAGATCCCCCGTTTAGCCTCAACAGACTGTTGGGGCAAGTGCTGTGAGCGAGTAGCACCTGCTGAAGGCCGGGACGACACCCGAGGGGGGGTGGGGGTGGCCAGCACCACGCCAGGCCGCCTTTGTCTCCCCAGTAGCAATCTTTTTACGCACCGCACCAGGTACTCATTTGAGGCTGAGTCGACATAGGGGAGGCCCAGGACCGGTTCAGGTAATTGTCACTGGTGTTGACCACGAGCAGGAATTGAACTCGGGTCGCCAAATTCGTGGCGCAGCGAGTTAACCGCGACACAAGACAAAGACAAAGATCCCCCGTATAGCCTTACCAGTCTGTTGGGGCAAGTGCTGTTAGCGAACACCTATTAAGGCCGGAACGGTACACGAGGGGGTTGGGTGGCCAACACCACGTCCCGACCGCCTTTGTCTCCCCGGTGGTGGCCCACCCCCTTTTCTAGACGTGCCGTGTCCTGTCGTAGCCCTGGTGCTTTGCTTCGCGGTTGGAGTGACGTCCATACCGCGTCGATGCACCTCCGATCAGCGCGCTTGGCTACGCACGGTGCGAAAGAAGTTCAACATACAACACACACACACACGTATGCCCTCGACAGATGAGCGTGCGTTCCTCTTATCGCTCGTCGTCATTCCGAGCGTGCAATTTTCCTCTCCACGCCGCTTTGCCCTCTTTACATTTCCCTTCGTGGGTGTCAATGTTTCTGGCTCGCGTGTCCAAACAGGTGTCGTACGTTACGCGCGGTCATCAAAACACACACATTAAATATATATTTGTAAAAAATATATAGTGTGTCGATCGTTTGTCCGTTACTCAATAGCTACGTAACTTTTCCACGGGGCAATTTAAAACTGGCGATCGGAATGTTTTAATGTGATTATCATCAGGCCCCATAGTTGCAAAGTGCAGTCTCGAACTCTAATGATCCACTCTGTCTCTTTGGACCGTTGCCCGAAACGTCACCTATTATAATTTTCTTTTTTTTTAGGACCACAATGTTACGTATGAATTTTATTTTGTCATTAAACAGATATGACAAACGCGTGTTTGGAAGGCGTAACGGAAGCTACGCGTTCATAATTGTCTTTTGAGTCTGATTTATGGAAGTAAAGTGTGTGTCGTAAACCCTCCTTCCGTTCGACGCGGCCAATTTAATAATAAGTTTTCACGTGATGGGGAAAAAACGCACAAATGTATCACTGCTGCAGCAATAATTAACAATTGGGTAGTGTGACGTGCAGCTGATGGTTGCAACCGGCTTGTACGTTTGTTGAACCGTGCTAATCGGAGGGGCATCATCTGGCAGTTTCCAGAAGCCCCGTAGTATGGCTGGTTCTTCTTCCTTGGTGTCACAGTCAGAATCTGCGGGACACATCTTATGTCTGCTTCCGAATCAAAGACAGAGATTTCCCCCAAGAGCTTGAACGGACTGTTGGGGCAAGTTCCGTTAGCGAGCAGCAACCTACGAAGGCCGTCACGGGACACGGTGGGGGTGTGTGTGGCCAGCACCACGCCCGGCCCGGCCGCCTTTGTCTCCCCAGTGGCGATGTTTACACACCGCATACCCAGGTACTCATTTGAGGTTTAGCCTAGGGGGGGGGGGGGGCAGGATCGCTTCCGATAATGGCTGCACAGTCGTTGCAAACAAACAAAGACAAAGATCCCCCGTATAGCATAAGCAGACGGTTGGGGCAAGTGCTGTTAGTGAGTAGCACCTATGAAGGCCGGCACGGCACACCAGCGGGTGGGTGGCCAACACCACGCCCGGCCGCCTTTGCCTTCCCAGTGGCGACGTTTTACAACATCGCAGCAGGTACTAATTTGCGGCTGAGTCGATCTAGGGGAGGCCCATGACCTGTTCGAACAATGTCCACCGGTGGTGGCAGCCGTGAGCGGGAATCGAACTCGGGTCGCCGTGTTCGCAGCGCTAACCTCCAACGCCACCTTCGCTCCCCGCAAAATAACAAAGCACACACACACACACACGCAATGTAAAACACGCAGTAGTAGTAATACTAATAACAACGATGATGATAATACGAGCGGAAAAGGTGTGTGGGGGGGGGGGTGGTGGGTCGGTGCGTTGGTGTTGGGGGTGGGGGGACACACAACTGCGTAGCGGCATACAAGCCGACGAATGATCCGCTCGCGAGCAAGTAGCCCGGGAGTAATTACGGAGCGCCCGGCTCCGTGCCCAAACAAAAGAGCCGGGCCCAGACGTGGGTGGTGCCTCCACGCGCCCCCCCCCCACCTCCTCCGTCGCTCGCGATGACAGCCCCAGCGCTGCGCTCCGTGTCAAAACACTCCCAACCCGCTCCACCACCGCCGCCGCCGCCGCGGTTACAGCTCCCGCTCGCACCCCCCGCCACCCCACCTCTCTATCTATCACCCTCCATCTACCCTTATCTCTCTCTCTCGCTTATCTCTCTCTCGCTTATCTGTCCCCGGTCTCGACGATGTGCACGCGCCAGGCGGTGCAAATGCACCGTCCGTGCAACGCTCGTGCGAGAGTGAGAGCCGTAGACTCACACATAGAGCCGTAGACTCGCACAGAGAGCCGTAGACTCACACAGAGAGCCGTAGACTCACACAGAGAGCCATAGACTCGCACAGACCCGTAGGCTCACAAAGTGACCCATAGACTCTCACCAAAGATGCATATACTCACACAGAGACCCATAGACTCGCACAGTGGCCCATATAATTACATCGTGACCCATAGGCGCATATAGACCTTACGTAGGGATCCATCCATATCCCAACATAGAGACCCATGACCTCACAGAGCGACCCACAGACTGACGAATAGACCCCACTTGTACTACAAGAGGCCCGTGTACTAACGGATATCGAGGCAGCTGTCGTCGAGGGTGCAGGCAGCGCAACTGCACCCAGAAGGGGGAGGGGCGGGGGAATTGGATACGAGGTGGGCGGTGGAGGGCACAGGGCGGTCATTTATTCCTCGTTCTGGTGCCCACGACATCATATCTGCGGTGGCTAGGAGATGTTAACTCCCTCGCCTGGTATGCAGGAGGTCGTGGGCTCGGTCCCGACCCTGACGCCTGCTGTTGTTTCTTTGGAAGTTGCGTGTCTCTCTCTCTCTCTCTCCCCGTGGTCGCGTGGATTTTTCTCCGGGTCCTCCGGCTTCCCCCTCCACACCTTAGAAACGTGCGGTTTCGATTATGTGTCTGCTATAAACATCCACATTTGTGACCAGGTCGCTTTTGCAAAAGAGATATCTAGCTTAGTGGGACTTACCTGGTAAAATAAATAGAAAATAGTTTAGTTTTCAGTTCAAACCGCTCTACACCACCGACTCACTTTTATCCCTCTGTTTTTCTTTCTCTCCTCCTCTCGTTTCCTCGATCATTCTCTCACCCCCCCCCCCTTCTCCTCTCTCCCTCTCTCTCTCACTCTCCCTTTCGCGTCGCCTCCTCCCCTTGCTCCTGACAAGATGAACAAAACAGGAATAGTACAAGCAAAATGTGTCCCGCCCTCGGCTGTTGTTTGACTCGGGGGGGGGGGGGGGGGGGTTGGCCCTGGGGGCAGCCGGTGGCTACGACCGGGAGGGCTTTTGTCCACGAGCGGGGAGAATTCACTCACCCACTCCTGTAAGGGGTGGTATGGGTGAGGGTGGCGATAGAGGGGCGGGTGGGTGTGAACCATTGGTGGGTGGGTGGCGAGTCAACTGCGTTGTGTTGGTTGGGGGCTTTTTTTGTGTTGTGTGTGTGTGTGTCGGTGGGTGGTGGTGCAGGTGTGGGAGCGGTGGTGTAGCGGTTCGAACCCGGCGACCCGAGTTAAAAGTAAAACTAAACTATTTTTTGTATTTTACCGGGTAAGGCCCACTGAGCTATGTAGCTCTTTTTCAGAAGCGACTTGCCCACAAATGATGTGGAAATTCAAATCAGTCAAATATTCGAAACACGTGTTTCTATGTGCAGAGGGGAAAACTGGAGGACCCGGAGAAAAATCCACGCGATCCTCGGGAGAGAGACACACAAACTCCAAATATACAGCAGCAGCAGTTGTCAGGGTCGGGATCGAACCCACGACATCCTGTACACCAGGCGAGAGAGGTAACATCTCACCAGCTTGGCAGCTATTCGATTCCCGCTCACAGCCGACACCTGTGACGATTATCTGAACCGGTCCTGGGCTTCTCCTAGGTCGACTCGGCCTCAAATGAGTACCTGGTGTGATGTGCAAACATCATCACTGGCCGGGTGTGGTGCTCACCACCCACGCCGTCGTGTGCCGTGCCGGCCTTCGTAGGTGCTCGCTGGTGTGTGTCTTATATGATGGGGATCGTTCGTATCGTGGTTAGCGCTTATATTTTAACACGTAGGCTTTCGCGACCAATATCATCCATAAAACAGGTTTTTTTTGGGTTATATCGCGTAAATGTATGTTTACACATCCCGTTTGGTACTCATTTAAGGCTGAGTCGACATAGCGGAGGCCTAGGACCGGTTTAGAATAACCGTCGCTGGCGATGCCTGTGAGCAGGAATCGAACTCGGTTCGCCGGGTTCGTACCGTTCCCCGTCATACACACACAAAGATCCCCCGTGTAGCCTTGACAGACTGTAGGGGCAAGTGCTGTTAGGGAGCACCTATAAAGGCCGGCACGGCACACGAGGGGGTGGGTGGCCAACACCACGCCCGGCAGCCTTTGTCTCCCTAGCGGCGATGTTTACACATCGCACCAGGTACTAATTTGAGGCTGAGTCGACCTAGAGGAGGCCCATGACCGGTTCAGATAATCGTCACTGGGTATTCGCCGTGAGCGGGAATCGAACCCGGGTCGCCGGGTTCGTAGTGCAGCGCGCTAACCGCTACACCACCGCTCTCCACACACATACACACACACACGCACAGACGCATGC
This sequence comes from Lampetra planeri, assembly GCF_965212315.1. NCBI lineage: Eukaryota > Metazoa > Chordata > Hyperoartia > Petromyzontiformes > Petromyzontidae > Lampetra > Lampetra planeri. The sequence goes on along the minus strand of NC_136138.1, from coordinate 7,741,142 downwards.
ACACACACACATACACGTGGAATAGATAGCAATCCTACTGTGAATGAACTTGCCTCGCGTGTGTGCTCGCTACGATATCACGCAACGGCCAACAGGTGCAAGCACAAGTGTCGTCGCCCCCCCCCTACCCCCCCCCCCCCCATGGCACCCCCACCACCACCCCATAGAAAACAGCGGAGCGCGCCCCATTGCATCTCTGTAGCTCGAGTATATAAAACAAAAACATGTAAAAACATTCTGCGTGGTATCTCTACAAGCCTCAATACAGCCCGCAGTGTGACGCTGCGTTGGCAGTGGTGCACAAACAGCAACAACAACAACAAAACACCGTAACATATTTGTCAACGACATTGCCCTAACAATAACAAAAACACACGTGGAAACGCAATACCAATAACTACAACAATAATAATGGACTCGGTTTCATAAGGAGTATAATAGGCGACGTTTGTGGAATGGCAAAATAGCAATTGCCCATAAAGGTCGCGTATCGGTGTCGTTTTTGTTCTCTGTTTGCTCAGCCAGCAAAGCCTCGCCGGGAGTCCCGTGGCGTTGCGATCAAGAGGGTCCTGCCGAGCTGTCGCAGTCCGGGTTCGATGATCGCCAATTTGTTTGGAGTTATTTCTCTATGGGGTTCCTGTGTGAGTCTACGGGTCTCTGTGTGAGTCTGTGGGTCTCTGTGTGAGTCTACGGGTCTCTGTGTGAGTCTGTGGGTCTCTGTGTGAGTCTATGGGTCTCTGTGTGAGTCTATGGGTCTCTGTGTGAGTCTATGGGGCTCTGTGTGAGTCTATGGGTCTCTGTGTGGGTCTATGGGTCTCTATGTTAGTTTACGGGTCTCTGTGTGAGTCTATGGGTCTCTATGTGAGTCTACGGGGCTCTGTGTGAGTCTATGGGGCTCTATGAGTAGACACGTCTCTCTATGAGTCTATGGGTCTCTCTGTGAGTCTATGGGTCTCTGTGTGAGTCTACGGGTCTCTGTGAGAGTCTGTGGGTCTTTTTGTGAGTCTATGGGTTTCTTTGTGAGTCTACGGGTCTCTCTGTGAGTCTACGGGTCTCTATGGGAGTCTATGGGTCTCTTTGTGAGTCAATGGGGCTCTGTGTGAGTCTATGGGGCTCTATGAGTAGACACGTCTCTCTATGAGTCTATGGGTCTCTGTGTGAGTTTACGCGTCTCTGTCTGAGTCTATGGGTCTCTGTGTGAGTCGATGGGTCTTTGTGTGAGTATATGGGTCTCTGTGTGAGTGAAAATCGTCAAATTTGCCTAGTTTAAACTATAAATTAAACTGTTCTTTTTTTTACCAACTAAGGCCCCCTGAGCTATAAAGCTCTTTTTCAGAAGTGACCTGGGCACAAATCATTGCCCAATGAAAATATATGTTCACGTGTGAATTGTATAGCAGCCAAATACTACAAAACGCATTTTCATTCTAAATGTGGAGAGAAAAACCGGAGGACCCGGAGAAAAATCCAAGCGACCACGGGGGAGAGAGAAACACAAACTCAAATAATACAGCAGGCATCGTCAGGGTCGGGATCGAACCCACGAACCTCCTGTATACCGGGCGAGGGAGTTAACATCTCCTAGCCACCTCGGTACCCTACAACGCCGGCACACAATGCCCTCCTCTTGCGAATGTCGCCACGTTGATGTTTAACGTCCATTGTAGAGCAGACTCGTGTGCGTGAAGCGTCGTCACGGTTAATACACCCGTAGTGCCGTGCTCGTCAGGGCTATATAACCGCATTTGGTGAACACAAAAAAAAGTCTGCCGGTTCGAACCGCTCGTCTCTCATCTGAGAATCCATAACGATGACGACGGCACACAAAAAGTGAAGCCCCGCAATTCAAGCCGACCTATAGCAGCTCAACGTTCATCCGTCAAAAGCGACCGGGGAGAGTCCAGGGCCGTTCACCAGCGGCGAACGCGTTTCCCTGCCGCCGTGAGCAGAACATGACGAGGAAAGGGGGGTGGCTGACCGATCTGTTGAATTCGTGTTCTCAGCGCTGCAGTGTTTACGAACGAACGAGGTTTTTGTTTCGTTGTTGAATCTCGCTGTCCCTTTTATCTCTCGATCGGCTGCACTGCGCAAAGGTTTAAAGTGGCTGACGGATGGATGAATGGATGGATGAATGGATGATCCATTGCCTGGAGGAAAATAGAGAACGGTTATGGTTTTCACGATGGAACGCTTTTCTCTTATTTTCTTCACCCAAGATCCCCCGCGGGTCATTCCGGTAAAACTGCTCACGGCTGAAATGTATCTTAACCGCTTCAACAAATACAATCATCAACAACCAGTTAGAGACACCAAAATGCGTGTGCGTCTTCATATACATCGTCCTCGTGTGTTCTCTAACGGCACTTTTCCCAAGTGTATTTGTCTCGAGTCTATACGGTCTATAGTTTGGGTTGCATGCCCACAATTGCACTCCTGTAGCTCATGTGTCTCTATGTATCTCTGTGTGCCTCTATTAATCTCTATGTATCTCCGTGTGTCTCTATGAAGAAGATGTGTGCATCGGCCTTCTGTTGATGTTCTGATGCTGTTGATGTGTTGTTACACGGGCGGGATCTTCGACAAGGAGGAGGAGATGCGATGATGTTTTGGGTCTCGACTGAGCAACCCGACGATGAAATTCAACGCCGCAAAAACGCGCAGGAATGAACGCAAACAAAATGTTTCTCGAGTTGAATTCGGAATAACGTTGGGCAATTACTTTCTCTCGTTCGAGAGGTTTCGCCGTTCAGACTTCGAGGAATGGTATTACACGCGTACGTGTATTGCAGGTTCGTGTAACGAGATACTTTGTAGTTGGTGTGTATCTTTTTGGGGTTCCCGAGTGATTTCGTGAACTCCGCATTGCAGGAGTTTGGCGCGCACGGAATTGAAAGCAACACAGGCAAAGGCCCCCCGTGTGGCCCACACGGGCAGTTGGGACAAGTGCAGTATACATCTTGAGTTGAAGCTGTCGTGCCTGCAGGAGTTAATATTCTTTGGGTCTTTCGGTAAAGTCACGTAGATAGGTTCAAAGAAAATAACAAAAAAATACGCAAATTTGTATTATCTATGTATCTCTGTGTCTCTTTGATCTCTGTGTCTCTCTGTTACTCACTATGTATCTCTGTGTTTTTTGTTATTTTCTTAGAACCTATCTACGTTACTTTACCGAAAGACCCAAATAATATGCCGTGTACATATATAGCGACATGCCTACACGCGTAATACATACATACATGCTTACATACACATATATGTTAAAATGTACAGATCACCCGTATAGGCTGTGAACAAACACCAGCACTGCGCACTTAGTGGTGGTGTCGACTGAACCACGCCCGACCGCCTTTGTCTCCCCAGCGCTTACGTGTAAACACTGCAGAAGATACTCCCCTAAGGAAGGCCGAGTAAACCTAGTGGATGGCCAGGGCCGGTTAAGGTCGCACTTTCTGTAGTGAAATACTGTTAGCCATGACCCGGTATCGAACACAGGATTCCAGTTTCGTAGCACAGTGCTCGAATCACCAGAGCCACCGCTGCTGCAACAGACTGTAGGGGCAAGTGCTGTTAGCGAGCACCTATGGAGGCCGGCATGGCACACGAGGGGGTGGGTGACCAACATCACGCCCGACCGCCTTTGTCTCCCTAGTGGCGATGTTTACACATCGCACCAGGTATTCATTTCAGGCTGTGTCAACCTAGAGGAGGCCCAGAACCGGTTCAGATAATCGTCACTGGTGTTTGCCGTGAGCGGGAATCGAACCCGGGTCGCCAGGTTTGTAGCGCAGCGCGCTAACCGCTACACCACCGTACAGACACACACACACAACTACACACACAGACACACACACACACAACTACACACACACAACTACACACACAGACACACACAACTATACACACAGACACACAACTACACACACATACACACACAACTACACACACACACAACTACACACACACACAACTACACACACATACACACACAACTACACACACAGACACACACAACTACACACACAGACACACACAACTACACACACATACACACACAACTACACACACAGACACACACAACTACACACACATACACACACAACTACACACACAGACACACACAACTATACACACAGACACAGAACTACACACACAACTACACACACACACAACTACACACACAGACACACACAACTACACAACTACACACACAACTGCACACACAGACACACACAACTACACACACAGACACACACAACTACACACACATACACACACAACTACACACACAGACACACACAACTATACACACAGACACAGAACTACACACACAACTACACACACACAACTACACACACAGACACACACAACTACACAACTACACACACAACTGCACACACAGACACACACAACTACACACACAGACACACACAACTACACAACTACACACACAACTGCACACACAGACACACACAACTACACACACAGACACACACAACTATACACACAGACACAGAACTACACACACAACTACACACACACACAACTACACACACAGACACACACAACTACACAACTACACACACAACTGCACACACAGACACACACAACTACACACACATACACACACAACTACACACACAGACACACACAACTACACACACATACACACACAACTATACACACAGACACAGAACTACACACACAACTACACACACACACAACTACACACACAGACACACACAACTACACAACTACACACACAACTGCACACACAGACACACACAACTACACACACATACACACACAACTACACACACAGACACACACAACTACACACACAGACACACACAACTATACACACAGACACAGAACTACACACACAACTACACACACACACAACTACACACACAGACACACACAACTACACAACTACACACACAACTGCACACACAGACACTGACACACGCGCGCACACACCACAACCTCGTGTAACAAATACCGCGCGAATCGCAAATGCACCGTGATATAAACTGCGAACGATGCATTTGAAACTGATACCGAAGGCGTATAAACAGAGTCGGTACGCTCGTAGGTTAAGTCACGAAGGATGCCACGGCACTTGAACACGGCCCGTGAGTTAGCATGCACATTCTATTTAAAGCTTTCGTGACTGCAGGGATTCATCTTCTTGCTTCTTTCGGTAAAGTCACGTAGAAGGGAAATAATAAATAATAATAACGTCGTGAGATTTTTTTTTGTTTTATATTTGTATTATTTTATTATTTCCCTTCTACGTGACTTTACCGAAAGAACCAAGAATATTTAACATTTTAGTTTCACTTCTGAATTTTTTTAAATGTATTGTTCTTTTAGATTCCTACACGGGTGTTGTTTTTTTGTTTCGATCTCAATCTACAACACACATGTATATATTTAAAAATACTGACTTAATTTCAGTTAAATCCGTTTACAAACAAAAATAATTGAAGTCTTTTTTTTTATTTAAAGCTTTCGTGACTGCAGGGATTCATCTTCTTGGTTCTTTCGGTAAAGTCACGTAGAAGGGAAATAATAAAATAATAAAAATAAAACATATTTTTTTCCCTTCTACGTGACTTTACCGAAAGAACCAAGAAGATGCACATTCGAAGCTGCCGGATGATTCTGGGGACCAAGCGAAGAGGAGGGAGCGAACACAGCGCACGTGTCATCTCCCTTCAGAGAATCTGGGCGCTATACATTCGTGCACGCGATGAGCCACTTCGTTGAGCTATCATTTGTGGCGAGGTCGCTTCTGAAAGAGAGCCATAGCAGTTCAGTGAGCCAATAACTGGTGAAATGAATTTTTTTCATAATTGTTTTTTTCACCCTTTTATCTGGCAACAAAATTGACACCTTTTTTACAAGGAGTCATGTTTGCATAGACCACAATACCTGCAGCCATAATGCAAACAAAAAAACATAACTCTGATAATGTATGCACTGTCCTTGAAGTTGATTGGTCCACACCCGAGACAGCTTTCCTTAGAGCCTAGTCTCACATGGTGTTGGACCAGATGACGCCAAAAGGCAGTGCATACATTATCAGAGTTATGTTTTTTGTTTGCATTATGACTGCAGGTATTGTGGTCTATGCAAATATGACTCCTTGTAAAAAAGGTGTCCGTTTTGTCGCCAGATAAGAGGGTAAAAAAAAAACAATCATCATATTTTTTACTGACAAATGAGGTTCCAATGGTAGTATGAATTTTGTTTGTTTAGTTTACTTGACGACCGTGTTGCCGATGCATGTGTCATGGCAGGCCACCACTCTGTGTGCACAATAACGACAGACGTGATGTTGTCGATGTTGTCAGTGAGGATTAAAAAAAAAAATTCTTAAAGTTATGGGGCAATTGAAAAAAATATCTCATTTTTTTAACGATTTAATTATTTTATTACTCGATCTTTACAAGGCTCGGCGAGGCTACGGAAGGAGGGGAGGACGTGGGGGAGGGGGCATGAGTAGGGGGGGGGGGGGTCAAGAGGGCGGGGGTGAAGGATTTGTACGCGAATCGCTGGGAGATTAAATTCTAATTAAACGTGGCTCAGGTTAGATAGACAGCGCTAGTTAGACAGAGAGTCTGGCAGACGAGCAGGCAGAGAGACAGTCGGAGAGAGTCAGACAGTCAGGGTGACACACACTACACAATACGTCAGACAAACAGACACGGACACAAAGAGAAGACAGCTTGCAAAAGGTATCACAGTCCGTCTGCCACACAGACACACATCCCGAAAGATGGGCAGACAGACGGCGAGTTTTACAGACGGGACACATGGACAGGCAGAGATCGTCTGGTATCCATGCACAGACGGCTACACAGCAGTGTGAAAGAAAGGGTGAACGTACGGATAGACTAACAGGGGGACACCCAGAGAGATTGTCTGACAGACAATCCTACAGACATACAAAGAGACAGGCTAAGACAGCCTCGGATACACATCGACAGATAGCCTGGCAGAGACAAACCAATGCACGGATAGACAATTATAGATACACTCAGACACACAATAGTGTTGCAGACGGATGGACGGATGAACAGTGACACGGACAGAGAGATGAACAGGCGTGCATTCGCACCGACGGACATTCTACGAAGAAAATCGGTCAATCTGCACACAAGCATGGGGGAGGACCGAGACGGACAACCCGTCACGCAATTGAACAATACCACCCGCAGTCAGAATCGCAATCGCTTGTCGCGGGTCACAGTGCCAGAGAGGGAACAGCGACAGAGACACGGCAGCAATCGGTCAGACGGACATAGCAGAGGGTGAGCGAGACACGCATGGGGCGGACGTAGCGGATCTTGATTACAGAAATGAAAGGGCTGAACCCCCGCGCTCCCCGTTGTTTTGTCTCAGAAACCCAAATGGTCTCTCCCCTCCTAATGAAGTGAACCTCGCGCACCCGGCTGCCCGCCTCTGCCTCCTTTATTACGGGCGCCGAATGTAAACACGCGTATCACGTTTTGGGGGGAAGTATATCCGTTTTTTTGGGAGCCCAGCTGCCGCGTGACTTTTTCTTGAATTGCTGCCACGAAAAAAGGGAGGATTTTTTCGCGTTAATTCTTCAATTTCATTAAAGATTGCAGTATGATAAATATATATTTAAAGAAGTTAAAAAAAAATTAGAACGCTTTGAGGATGTATTATTAAAAGTGAACTGGCAAGCGATGGCATGAGTTTCGCAGCTGGTACAGAGAGCGCATGAGCCAAAGTGTGGGGGGGGGGGGTGTTGGTCGGTACCACTTGGGGTAGAAAACTTAACAATGTTCACCATGGGCAGTGTCTACCGTGGGGCAGTGTGTACTGTGTGTGTACTGTGTGTGTGTACTGTGTGTGTACTGTGTGTGTGTACTGTGTGTACCGTGTGTGTGATCTGTGTGTACTGTGTGTGTGTGTGTACTGTGTGTCTGTGTACTGTGTGTGTGTACTGTGTGCACTGTGTGAGTGTCTACTGTGTGTGTGTGTACTGTGTGTGTACTGTGTGTGTGCTGTGTGTGTGTGTGTACTGTGTGTGTGTGCACTGTGTGTGTACTGTGTGTGTGTGTACTGTGTGTGTGTACTGTGTGTGTGTGTACTGTGTGCTCAACTCGGCAGGCAGCCGTCTCCTCGTGCGGTGCATTGTGGGGTTTGGGTGACCGTGCGCTCCCACGCTACGCGATTTCGCTTTGTGCGCCCCCCCCCCCTTTTTAGTTTGGGAACGCATCTACTACTCCCGCGTGAAGCGAGGGGGAGACTTGTGCCGTGCAAGCTACAACTACGTAACGTCGATCGTCGCGCACGCGGCACAACCGGCAACAGCTTTGCAGCACAACCGCGGTGAACCGACGCGGTCAGCCGGCGTTTGTTACGTGCTGTGTATTAGGGTCATTGCCCGAAACGTCGCCTTAATACGTTGTTTTGTTCGACGGCCGCAGTGTCATTGAAGAATGCGTTGAGTGTTTTTTTTTTGCCTTTTGTAGTAATTGTTTTGCTTGTTTTACCGTTAATTCAGCCCATAAATAGAACAGACCCCCGTAGTATTAACCAGGGCCGCCGGTGGTGGGGGGGAGAGGGGAATCGAACCGCAAAGCTCAGGAAGAGAACGGCCTGTCGCCACACCTCTACCTCCGCCATGCGGCAGATATTCGGCGAGAAGCAACGTGGCAAGACTATAAATTGCCCAGAGCCAGTCGTCACGGGGGGGGGGGCGTTGGGGTTTGAAACGTAACAATACAAAAAACACAACGCTTTTGAGTTGTTATCTTTGTGTATTTATCGAGGAAATGAGCGGCGAGGCGGCGTGAGTGTCTCTCTGTGTGTCTTTCTCTCTGCATGTGTAGCAACAAAAGTGTGCGCGCGCGTGTGTTTGTATAGGTCCACTCGGCCTCAAATGAGTACCTGGTGCAATGTGTAAAACATCGCCAGTAGGGAGACAAAGGCGGCCGGGCGTGGTGCTGACCACCACCAACATCTGCTCCTCGTGTGCCCCTGCCGACCTTCATCATTTGTTTTCTCGCTGACACTCTGTCGAGGCTATTAAGGGGGATCTGTGTCTTTGTATTTATATATGTCTGTGTGTGCAAACTGCGTGGGGAGCGGTAGTGTAGCGGTTGGCAGCGCTGCGCTACGAACCCAGCCACCCGAGTTCGATTCCCGCTCACGACTAACACCAGCCGACGATTATCTGAACCGGTCCTGGGCCTCCCTTAGGTCGACTCGTCCTCAAATCAGTATCTGGTGCGGTGTGTAAAAATCTTGCCAATAGAGAGACAAAGTTCGGCCATTATGAATGCTCCAACCTTCATAGGTGCTCGCTAAACAGCACTTGCCCCAGCCGTCAGTTGAGGCTATACGGGGGATCTTTGTCCCTATGTACGTGTGTCCGTGTGTGCGTGTGTAAACTGTGTGTAAATTGGCGTACAAGTGCAGGCTGTAAGGCAGTCTAGGATCGTCCTGTATACACTACTTAAAGTGTTTGCTTTTCTCTGATGTTAATTCTTGGCAGCTGTTTTCGGGTGTAGTGGGGAGAGTGGGGGGCGGCACAGAGAGAGTGGGGAGAGAGTGGGGGGAGAGTTGGGGCAGAGTGGGGAGAGCGAGGGGAGGTGAGTGGGGAGAGCAGGGAGAGAGCGATAGACCGTGGTTTGTGCCTAGCCCCCTTTCGAACCTGCGTCTGTACCATGAGCACGGATCGGCAACCGAAATAACAAGACACGTTTTGGTTTATTCGGTAAAACAAAAACGAAAAACCTTAAACAGCCGCATGCTGCTCCGCATCCACAGGTTGAAGACTCCTGCCCATGGTAAACTGGCCTTCTATGGTGAACTGGACTTCCATGGTGAACTGGACTTCCATGGTAAACTGGACTTCCATGGTAAACTGAACTCCCATGGTAAACTGGACTCTCATGGTAAACTGGACGTCCATGGTAAACTGGACGTCCATGGTAAACTGGACGTCCATGGTAAACTGGACTTCCACGGTAAATTGGACTCCCATGGCCACGGGTCAGCAACCAAAATAACAAGAAGAGGCGGCGTTTTTTTCCGAATTCGCTAAATAAAAGAAAAACCAACTCGATATTTCAAGAGCCACAACGCAGTCCTCAAAGAGCCGCAATTCGGCTCAGGAGCCACGGGTTGCTCGCCCCGTGGCTCCATAGCACCAGCCTCTGCATGACCGAATCACCGTGAAATACGCACCACCATCGAATCGGATCTCGGAAGCTAAGCAGGATTTTGAGCCTGGATTTCAGACTGTACGGGACCGTTAATAACAGGTGTTACAGACTTCGCGTGAACACATTTGTAGGCATCAAAAGGATTGTGGTAGAAACAACAACAACAACACATTGTTGTACTGTACTCGTGTGCTGCAACGTCTATGCTCCCCGGCCTTCACCAACCTGTCCTGTGTGTGGTGAAGTATGGTCAAACAACAACCACGACCAAATAACAGCGTGGGCGATGACACTCTCATCCAGCAGTAGATTGATTCAGCGGTCTGCACATGCGTACATACGGTCGCGTCGATATTGTTAATTTTATTATTTTTAAACACCGGTCATTTGGCTGCACGTGGCCGGGTAATTCTGGATGTTCACGGAAAGGCGCCGTGTGTGTGTGTGCGTGCAAAACGTGCGCAATTAGCGCTGATTGACAGCTGCCATCACCGCGCCGCGAACTCTAACCCCGCGCTAATGATGCTTTCTTTTAAGCCGTAATTATTTAGTGATTGCGTGTCCGTGTGTGTACGTATGAGTGTATCTATTGTGCGATAAAGCATTCATTCATTGATTATTTTTTAACGCGTGTTTTTGTAATGTATATAAAAGAACAACGAATATTTTATTGTTCAAAAATTAAGTGTTTCAAATTACTTTCCACGTTTGTAAATTAGCACGCTCACATCATGTTCTCGCGGGGAGCGGTGGCGTAACGGTTAGCGCACTGCGCTATTAACTCGATCAGTGGCGAATCTCTGAACCGTTTCTGAGCCTCCTCCTGGGGTCGACTCGAACTTAAATGATCACCTGATGCGGTGCACCAACATCCGCACGGGGGAGAAAGAATTCGGTCACACCACCACCGCTGGATGTTCCGGCTTGAAATAGGTGCTCGCTATCAGCACTTGCGCCAACAGTCTGTATGATTATACGGGAGGGGGAAGGGGTGATATGTGTGTTTGGACTACTCTTTACTTCTTCGTGGTTCTTTCGGTAAAGTCACGTAGAAGGGAAATAATAAAATAATAAAAATAAAACATTATTTAATTATTCAGGCGCTGTCTTTCCGACAGACCTGTTCTTCACCTGAGGACGGCTGCTTGCGTTGTGGCCGAAACGTCGTAAAAATTATTTTTATTACGTTTTATTTTTATTATTTTATTATTTCCCTTCTACGTGACTTTACCGAAAGAACCAAGAAGATGAATCCCTGCAGTCACGAAAGCTTTAAATCGAAATTTACTCTTTACTTTTAGCTTTTATTTTAAGGCCCACTGAGCTCTACAGCTCTTTTGTCAGAAGGACCTGGCCCTCTCAAATGATAGCTCGATGAAAGTGGCTTCTCATCATCATCATCACCACGTGGAAATGCTCTAAACGCGTGATGTTGATTCTAAATGTGGAAGGGAAAACCCGGAGGGGCCGGAGAAAAATCCACCCGGGGGGGCGGGGGGAGAGAGGCATACAAACTCCAGATATTCAGCATGGTACGTAAGTATCTGCTACGACGACCACTACTCTCTCTCTCAGTCGTTACTTCAAGCGCCAGACGAAGCGTCGATTCATATGCGAGTTGTGTCGGGTTGCCCCCCCCACCCCACCTACTAAGGTATACCAAGTAAAACAAAAACGCGACATTTATTCGTGAGACGTATGGAATATCTCACAATTATCCTGGAGGAAGAGGGAATTATTCACGTACATCAGGAGTGTAACGAGCCCTGGGGGCAGGAGGTGGCCAAAGCTACGAGTTGGGGGGGCCCCCTTGACAACCACCGTGACAACCACAGTGACAACCACCGTGACATGTTTTCTAACAGCAGCAGCGTAAAAGAACAACAACACTTATTTAAAACGCGGTTCAACATTTTTTTAAATGAAAATGCTTCCTCTTCTTGGTTCTTTCGGTAAAGTCACGTAGAAGGGAAGTAATAAAATAATAAAAATTATAATAATGAATTTACGTATTTTAGTGGGGAATATTTGATTATTTAATTATTTGATTATGCTTTATTTTATTTATTTTATTATTTCCCTTCTACGTGACTTTACCGAAAGAACCAACAAGATGAATCCCTGCAGTCACGAAAGCTTTAAATAAAAAATGCTTCAATTTACGTTCCACGTTTTATTTTTTTATTTAATTACAGCGGTAACGTTTGGCTTACGCAAATTTGCTCAAATCAAATATTTCAGGGCCCCACCTGACCAATTGCCGCACCCCCTGAGCTGATGATGTCGTTACGACGCCACTCCTGTGACATGCATCGTCTTGAGTGGTGGTTGTACTCAGGGCTTGGCTCATCGCTCGATATTCTCCGGAACGCTACTCGGGCTGCCTTGGGAGAAGGGATTCTATTGGCGTAAGGCACTACCACTACAGAAAAATTGTCGGCTATCCATACTAACCCCCATGTGATCGTACCATTCATTCCTACACTCCTATGAATAGTTTTTTTTATTTACCCAAAAAAAATAATTTAAACCTAAAAACGCCTAAATTTATTGCGGGCATTGTGTTCCGGACACTTCTGGACAAAATGAAGCAGAGGCTTTATTATTTGTATTATTGTTCAGCGCCAGTGACAACAATAAAAACAACCGGGTACTTGCCAATGGTCCCGGGAAGACTTGCAGATTTCCCAAAGAGAAGAGCGATTTCAACTGGGACAGGTGGCAACCGCGGATTCGTAACGCCGACGATGGAGGGGGGGGGGACGGCAGACAGCACGTGCCTGCTTTTGAATGAATCACCACGTGCGGTGGCGGTAGATAGGCCAGTGGCCAGCGCATTGCGCCCACCAATCCGCCGAGCCAGAGTTCGATTCCCGGACACGGGCCGACATCGGCGGCGAATGATAATTATCTGCACCGCGGTCCTGGTGGAAAAAAAAAAGAAACCGTCAAAGACGGCCGGAAGCGAGGTGCTGCCCGCATCACTCGCTCGCATGCTGCTGCGGCCTTCATAGGTGCTGGCTCACGACACTTTGACCAACAAGCATTGTATAAGCTATCCTGGAGAAGGGGGAGGGCGGGCGGGGGGGGGATCTTTTGTCTTTGTTTTGGTGAACAAGAAAGTTGTAAAAGCAACACGAGAGAGAGAGAAAGAAAGATTGTCGTGAGATAGAGATTTTCCTGCCGGGAGAGAAAACGCAACCACATTGCGGGGCCTCTACCCCCCCTCACCCCCCACCCTCACCCCCCACCCCAACCCCCCCGTGCTCACCAACAGGTCGGAGCGCCGCGCGAGACTCCAAGCCACACGTGGATGTGGCGCTTGGGGCGACCTTTGAACTAAGGAGGCAGTTGGAACGTGTGTGTGTGTGTATGTTTGTGTGTGTGTTTGTGTGTTTGTGTGAGCAACAGTGGGGAGCGGTGGCGCAGCGGTTTAGACCCGGGTTCGATTCCCGCTCGCGGCCGACACCAGGTGCCGAATATTTAAATCGGTCCTGGGCCTCCCCTAGGTCGACTCGGCCTCAAATGACTACCTGGTGCGACGTGTAAATATCGCCGATAGGGAGACAAATGCGACAGGGCGTGGTGCTGGCCACCCACTCGCGCGTGTGCCGTTCCGGTCTTTAAAGGTGCTTCCTAACAACACTTGCCCCAACAGTCTGCTTTTGTCTGTGTGCACGCACACATATTCACACACCCATGCACACTGATGTGTGCGCACACACACAAAAACAAATCTCCCCTTATATCCTTTAATATGCTTTAGGGGCAAGTTAAGTTAGCGAGCACCTTTTAAAGGCCGATACGGCACAATGAGGAGGTGGGTGTCCAACACCACGCCAGGCCGCCTTTATCTCCCCAGTGGCAATGTTTACACACCGCACCAGGTACGCATTTGAGGCCCCAGGACCTAGATAATCGTCACCGGTGTTGGTGGCCGTGAGCGGGAATCCAACTGGGGTCGCCGGGTTCGTAGCGCGTGCACACGCACGCGCACGCGCGCACACACGCTCACCCACACGTGGTACATGGGAAGTGCCCTCTGTGCCCGCCACTTCCCACACGTGCGAGTTCATTCATTGACCTCTGTTGTTGATTAGACCTTTGTCTGGCCGTGGCAGGTCTCATTGCCGGTGGCAAAACGAAGCACTGCAAGGCAAAGTGCCTTCATCATCCTCCTAAACGAAGCAATCTTTTGCTGGGGGGGGGGGGGGGGTATTTCACCAGGTAGGGCCCACCGTGCCGTGTTGCTCGTTTCCAGAAGCGAACTGGCTGCACGTGATAGCTCAACCAAGTGGTTTACCATCACGTGGAAATCTAAAGCGGCCAAATACTCTAAACGCGTGATGTTGATTCTAAATGCGGAGGGGCGAAACTGGAGGACCCGGAGACAAATCCACGCGGCCACGGGGAGAGAGAGACTCGCAAACTCCGAATATACAGCGTGAGTCGTCGGGGTCGTGGTCGAACCCACGACCTACTAACCACCACCGCTGGATGAGGTGCCTCCCCACTCCGTGCGCGTGTCTCACGGGAGGTTGGTTGACCATACTTCACCACTTGGCTTCGAGAGCGACTTGGATCGCTCATTGGGGTCGCTGGGGCCACGGCACGAGCGGCTGCACCGAGGCGACCCCTGCACCGCGAGATTGGAGGAGCGCCCCGGATGTTCGGAGCCACCCTCCACCTCCCCCGATTGGTCTCACCCTGGCCCAGATGCAGTGCCGGATTAAGATAGTGCGGGGCCTGTAGCATATGTTTATGAAGGGGCCCTAAATACAATAAAAACATGTATATTAACACTTTTTTTTTTACTTGCATAGGAAAGTAATTTTATGTTATCATTTGCTTTACAGACAGATGATACGACGAATCGCTCACCTTAAACACCCAGTCGTTCATAAAAGTTGAAGGCAGTATATTACTATAGTAAGAGTGCAAGTGCAGAATCACTGAACCGGAATTTATAGCTTGAAAGCATTCAGTGCGGGGCCCTTGAAAGTGCGGGGCCCGTAGTATGCTACCTAGAAATCCGGCACTGTCCAGATATATGTGCGTACTGTGTGCATGTGGAACTTCTTTCCCACCGTACGTAGCCACCAACCGTGCTAATGGGAGGTGCGGGGGCAAGGACAACACAAACTAAACAGAAAAAAGCGGTTCTGATTAAATGAGTTTGTCGATCTAGATGTTTACACACCGCACCAGGTCCTCATTTGAGGTAGAGTCAACCTAGGGGAGGCCCCAGGACCGGCTCATATATTCGTCACCGGTGTTGGCCGTGAGCGGATTCGTAGTGCAGCGCGCTAACCGCTGCGCCACCGCTCCCACGCTCAGCGGTACACACGCAGACAGACGACACACAGACACCGGTCACACACTCGATCGCAAGCACAAAATGTGGCCCGGCTCAGATCGCCTGTCACTCGCCCGTCTCCGTTCCGGCCTCTCGTACGCGCGCGCGGTGCAGCACGAACCGCAAATCCCCGGGCCCCTTTCATCCGCCGCCCGCGAGCGCGCGGGACCGAGGGAACACTCCATCAGCGCTTGCGTCCGGCAGCGTGCGACCCCCCCCCCCATCCATTCCTCGTCACTGCCGCCGCTGCTGTTTGCTGCACGCTGCAAGCGGCTGGAGCGGTAGCCTATCTAGCGTGGGGGCAGGGGGTGCCTTGCCTTGACAACCACCATGACATATTTTTGTTCACCAAGTGTAAAATAACAACAAGCGCATTTAAAACGCGGTTTCAGTTTACTAAGAGCCGTCTTAGCGGTGACGTGCCATTGCAAAGACGGTCTACGGAGCTGTCGTGGGGGGCTGCATTCTGCCAAGACGGAGCGCCCCCACAGCGTTACATGTTCGAGACCGTGAGCGTCACCACGACGATGTGATTGAGGCAAGAGTAGCCGCGACATATCGAAAGCGTCTCGGTGCGACCGTGCGAGACAAATCAAACATTGGGGGCCCCCACCTGACCGATAGCCCCCCCCCCCCCACTACGGTGATAATGTCATTCATGCCACTGGACTGGGGTCTGCGTTTCGAAGTCATTTGGAGGATGCTGCCGCAGCACTGTATAACGGTTCGCACATCGGACTTGCAATCCAGGGATAGCCTGTTCGATTCGATCTCCTGGCGCGGCAGTTGAAACAACAGGGCAAGTTTCTTGAACCCCCACCCCTTCTGCGTTCAAGCACAGTCCATCTGCAGGGTGCGTGTGGTGGGGTAAAGTGTGGGGGGGGGGGGGGCGTAGGCCTGAAGCCACCCCCTAAGAGCGGCAGCTCACTCGTGAAAGGCCCTCCCGCCAACAGTTGCGCGAGCAGGAAATTGCAGAGCGGCGCCCTTGCACTTGTGTGTTGTGGTGCGATATGAGAAACAAGTTTTGCTGGCTGACCGGCGGGCAGGACGTCACTTCCGGAGAGGATGGGCGGACAGTCCCGTCCAAATGTGCGCGCTGCTCGTTTGTGAACATATATAAGTAATATTTAAAAAAATACTTTTTCAAACACGTTTTAATGAAATGTACCCTAGTCGTAATGGCAAAACTCCAGGAAGTGGCCGCAAAGCTTGCCATAACGTAAGGGGCCGTAGTGATTTACAGCCAACGTCAGTTGAGCGTGGACAATTAGACCCAAGCCGAAACATAACATTGAAAAATATTTTTTTATGATAGAATATAGTATTGTCATCAGTATGACGTAAGTATACCAAGTTTGCAGTCGATACCACATTGGGAAGTGGGTTAAAATTAAGTTACAAGATTTGAGGATACGACAACAACGACATCAACAGACAGGGTGAGTTAAATAAAAGCGTGTAATAATAAAAATGAGCTCAAAATATCGGCGACAGAATGTTGAGCACAGCATCGCCGCCAAACACAGACGCGCACACCTCCGATTGGCACGGTCGGCTACGTACGGTGCGAAAGAAGTTCAACGACCACCACCCACCCACCTAAAACCACCCTTGCCAACCCCCTTCACACAACGCACGTGCTCGCAGCCACCTGCAGCACAGCGCGGCTCATCACTGCCGGGTTCCGACAGGACGCTGTGAACATTTCTCAACTACTTTGCCTGGGAGCCAATGTGCGCTCTCTCTCTCTCACTCTCCCGCCTCTCTCACTCCTTCTCTCTCTCTCTCACACGTCTCTGCCACGCAAACTCACCCCACCCACACCCCACCCACACACCACCACCCACAACACCCACACCACCACCACCTTCCCCGAAGCCACAGCCCCCCAGATGGGCTTCACCAAATTGCTTCCTGCGATTATCGGAATGAAGTAAAAAAAAACCCCAACCAACGCTCATTTAGCCTATCCGCAGTTATTGCCACCGGAGGACAATTTTAAGGCTGACCCAGCGACGAGCCCCATCGAAATCACGAAGCCGTCAATCAACGGGCGGCCGGGTCTGTGTTTTTTTGAGTAGTAAGGAATTGAGGAATTGGTAGGGGGGGGTGTGTGGGATGGAGGGTGGGGAGAGGGTTAGGAGAGTGGGGGGGCATGAGCTGGTATATAGCGCTAGGGCTAGTGGACAGGTCACTATGCACTTCCAGGGTGCTGCTTGTGGTTGCGGTGGAATGTACGTGTGTGTGTGTAGCGGTTAAGGTGCTCGCTAACAGCACTTGCCCCTACAGTCTGTTAAGGCTATACGGGGGATCTTTATCTTTGTCTTTGTAGCGGTTAGCGCGCTGCGCTACAAACCTGGCGACCCGGGTTCGATTCCCGCTCACGGCCAACATCAGTGACGATTATCTGAACCGGTCCTGGGCCTCCCCCTAGGTCGACTCAGCCTCAAATGAGTACCTGGTGCGATGTGTAAACATCACCACTGGGGAGACAAAGGCGACCCGGGCGTGGTGTTGGCCACCCACTCCCTCGTGTGCCGTGCCGGCCTTTATAGGTGCTACTCGCTAACAGCACTTGCCCCTACAGTCTGTTAAGGCTACGCGGGGGATCTTTGTCTTTGTTGAAATTATTTCGCACCGTACGTAGCCAGCCGTGCTAATCGGAGGTGTGCGGAGGAGAATAACCACAAACTGAAACACAAAAAAGCAATTTTGAATAAAAAAAAAACAAGTTTGTCAAACTAGATGATGATTTAAAAGTGAATAGCTCCCAGCGGCTTCCAAATATCGGAAGCGCGTTCCAGACGGCCGCAGAAGCGCATCCGAACGCGAATGAGTCGATGTCAATCCAATTCGTGGGTCAGTGGTTTTGTTTTTCTTTCCTCCCGTAACGAGGCCGGAGCTGATTGCGACGAACTCTCTGCGGCTGCGTGGGTGACCTGGGAGGCGGCGCTCAGAGCATTGGGGTTGACAGCTTTGCATTTTAGTTTGTTGGCGATTTCAGCTGGCAGAGTTATTGTCGATAATTGCAGCGAATCGTTGAATGCCCTCGTTTTTTTTGTCGATGAACTGTTGGGCGAAGGTCCCCACCCCCTACCAACCCCCCCACCGTCCCCCTCCCTTGTCAGGGGTAAGTTTAGCCATACTTCCCCACGCTGGTCGCTGAAGGTTGTTGATGGGAGATGGGGGCGGGGGGGATGCGGAGAGACCAGTTCAGGTTCACAGATATCGACTGGACGTCTGTGAGAAAGATCTTCCTAGCTCATGGGATCTCCTCCTCCACTATAAATACATGTTCTGATTCCGAGGTATACCACTCCTAGCTGATGTCGGCTGATGCTGGGAATAGAACTCGATTCGCCGGGTTCGTAGCGCAGTGTAAACGAAAAGTAAACAATTTTTTTTTATTATACCAGGTAAGGCCCACTGAGCTATATTGCTGTTTTTCAGAAGCAACCTGGCCACAAATGATTATACACTAAAGGCATGTTGATTCTAAATGTGCAAAGAAAATCAGGAGGACCCAGAGAAAACTCCACACGACCACGGGCAGAGAGACACGCAAACTCCATACACCCAGGCGTCAGGGTCGGGATCGAGCCCACGACCTCCTGTATACCTGGCGAGGTAGTCAACATCTCGCCACTGCGGCGCCCCACCCCCACTTAGTCGTATTGTCATCAAGATCATCATTCCGCCGTGATGAATCGACTGCCGGATGAAGGCCTTCCTCCCGAAGCTGCAGCCATCTCTCCACAAAACTTGTGATGTGACAAACCCGTCTAGGATCTGTGCCCGCGAACTGATTTAATTCGCTCTGTCCCCACAGCGAGAAAGCATCCTCGTCTCCATCATTACGCGATGTCGGTTTGATCCAAATCGCCGTCTGGATTGTAGCCCAGAGAGCGCGAACGAGAGAGAGAGAAATCAGTCATTAATTTGACTTATAACACCTTAATATATAGAGGACCGCAAAGCTTGGGTAATCGTTGGTAGCGCCGAATCCTCATCACCTCGCGGCTCCTGCCGCCTTACAGCTCGTCTGTGGCTTCTCCTCCTGGCGCCTGTGAGTCGTCCTCTCTCTCTCTGAGTCGTCCTCTCTGAGTCGTCCTCTCTCTCGAGTCATCCGCCCTCTATGAGTCGTCCCCCCTCTCTCTTGAGTCTTCTCCTCTTTCTGAGTCGTCCTCTCTCTCTGAGTCGTCCTCTGAGTCATCGTCTCTCTCGAGTCGTCCCCCCTCTGAGTCGTCCCCCCTCTATCTTGAGTCTTCTCCTCTCTCTTTGTCGTCCTCTCTCTCGCCGAATCGTCCTCTCTCTCTCTGAGTCGTCCTCTCTGAGTCGTCCTCTCTCTCGAGTCGTCCTTCCTCTATGAGTCGTCCCCCCTCTCTCTTGGGTCGTCCTCTCTCTCTGAGTCGTCCTCTCTTTATCTGAGTCGTCCCCCCTCTCTCTTGAGTCGTCCTCTCTCTCTGAGTCATCCTCTCTCTCGCCGAGTCGTCCTCTCTCTCTCTGAGTCGTCCTCTCTCTCGAGTCGTCCTCCCTCTATGAGTCGTCCCCCCTCTCTCTTGAGTCGTCCTCTCTCTCTGAGTCGTCCTCTCTTTATCTGAGTCGTCCCCCCTCTCTCTTGAGTTTTCTCCTCTCTCTCTGAGTCGTCCTCTCTTTATCTGAGTCGTCCCCCCTCTCTCTTGAGTTTTCTCCTCTCTCTGAGTCGTCCTCTCTCTCGCCGAGTCGTCCTCTCTCTCTCTGATTCGTCCTCTCTGAGTCGTCCCCCTTTCATGAGTCGTCCCCCCTCTCTCTTGAGTCGTTCTCTCTCTGAGTCGTCCTCTCTCTCGCCGAGTCGTCCCCTCTCTGAGTGGATCCTGTTCGGAGGCGACGAAGCGGCGTCACAACGGGACACCATGATGATTACATTCTCATTATTAGAACATTAAACGCGCGAGAAGCAATACGATTTGTTTTTTAAACAAAATACTTTGAAGGCATATGAAGGAAGATGAAGAATAATAATAACACCGGTGAGTGATTGCGAGCTGGGTTCGTAATTTGCGCGCCGGTATTTGTTGCGCAATTTCATCGGGAATTTGCACGCAAGTAGCGAAAACAAATAAACCGCCACACTAAAGCGGCAGTGTGCACACGCACACACACGCTACACACACACACTACACACACGCACACACACACGCACACACACACCACACACACACGCTACACACACACGCTACACACGCTACACACACACCACACGCACACACGCTACACACACACGCTACACACACACACGCTACACACACACTACACACACACACTCTACATCACGCTACACACACACACTCTACACACACGCTACACACGCTATACACACACACTCTACACACACACTACAAACACACTCTACACACACACACTCTACACACACGCTACACACACACTCTACACACACACTCTACACACACACACGCTACACACACGCTACATATTCTACACACACGCTACACACACGCTACACACACACTACACACACTACACACACACGCTACACACACACTCTACACACGCTAGACACACACACTACACACACACCACAAACTCTACACACACACTACACACACTCTACGCACACACACCACACAATCTACACACACGCTACACACACACTACACACATGCTACACACGCACACTACATACACACACCACACACTCTACACACACACTACACACACTCTACGCACACACACCACACATACACACTCTATACACACTATCCACACACGCTACACACACACTACACACGCTACACACACACACACTACACACACACACTACACACACACTACACACACACTCTACACACACACTACACACACACGCTACACACACACTCTACACACATGCTACACACACACGCTACACACATGCTACACACACTCTACACACACTCTACACACACTCGACACTCTACACACACTCGACACACTACACTCGCTGCACACACACTCTTCACACACACTACATACACACGCTACACACACGCTATACACACACACTACACACACTCGACACTCTACACACACTCTACACACTACACCCACTGCACACACGTTACACACGCATCGACCAGGGACCCACGTTCCCTCGTGTTGATGGCGTTGTAGAGTTCTGTGTAGGATCTGCCCGTCATCCTCAGGCAGTCAACTCCTAACTATACTCGACGACTAAATTGTTACTATTTTATTTTACCAGGTAAGGTCCACTGAGCTATATAGATCGTTTTCTGAAGCGCCCTGGCCACAAATGATAGCTCGGCGAAGTGGCTTATCACGTGGAAATGTATAGCAGCCAAATACTCTAAACGCCTGTTCCTAAATGTAGAGGAGGGGAAAACCCGGAGGTCCCGGAGAAAAATTCACGCGACCGCGGGGAGAGAGAAAGAATCGCACAAACTCCAAATATGCAGCAGCAGGCGTCAAGATCGGGATCGAACCCACGACATCCTGTATACCAGGCGAGGTAGTTAACATCTCCTAGCCACCGTGATGATGATGATGATGATGAGAGGAACACGCAAACTCCGAATATACAGCAGGCGTCAGGGGTCGGGATCGAACCCACGACCTCCTGTATACCAGGCGAGGTAGTTAACATCTCCTAGCCACCGTGGCGCCCATCTCCGCACAACACATGGGTCTGTCCGGCGACCTCCTGCCCATCATCTCAGGTAGTCGACCCATAACACCCGGGTCTGTCGCGCGGGCGAGAGCCTTCCACACTTCAACGTGAGGGCCTCAAAGTGCACCTAGCCTGGCACGAGCGCCGCTGTTGACTTCACAGCCACTGAGTGGAGAACGGCGTCGGGGGCTGTCATTGTTGTTGTTTAGCTCTGGTACGGAGGCCACGATGGAATTCACTTTGAGAATGGAATAATAGCCGTGATCATTATAAAATAATCATTTTGAAATGTGACTCGCGGCTTTTTTTGTCACATCCACTGCTGGATGAAGGGCTCCTCCGCGCCGTATTCGGCGGTAGACGACCCAGAAAATACATTTTCCACCCGGCACACCACGTCCAGTATCCGTACTCCTCGCTCGCTGTGGCTACGTCGACCGTCCACGTACCGCCTGAGTCGGTTACACCCCAGCGACCCAGAACGTATTCGGTGCGCAATTCATCTGTGGGAACAATTCTAATGACAACAATGTTAATGTTTTTAATTAATGTGACGGACGGCGTTCGGTCACTCCGCGGTCCGAACGAAAGCCTTCCCACGCTGTCGGCGGTCACGTGAGGCTGCTTGACCGCCCTTCACCAATGCCGGTCATTGGTGAAGTGGCGACGGGGGTAGCGGTTCAGATGTCACTCCCGAACTGATGCGAGACCCGAGGGGCGAGATTTGACCACGGCGCGTGAATCGACGCGCGGCACCGTCGTGTATTTATTTATTTATCATCGCTGTGAATTTCTGCACAAACGAATCCTGGGGAACCCCCCCCCCCACCAAACCTCCGCGCCCCCCCCCGCCCCCTGGTCCTCTTGACCCCGAGAATAATGACAGAGTGGAAGGCCAAAATAATGCGGCTCACCAGAGAGAGTATACCCACCGCAGAGTGTGTGCGCACGAAACGAGCGACGCACGTGGGAACCACGCCGATTCGCGCATCACGAGCCTGCTCGAGGTGGCGACGGCTTGGGGAGGGAGGGGGAGGCCTTCATCCAGCAGTGGAGAGACCGCGACTGTTGCCACTGCGACTGCTGCTGCTGGTGGTGATGGTGGTGATGGTGGTGGTGTCGGAAGCGGTAGTGTAGCGGGGAGCGCTACGCTGCGCTACGAACCCGGAGCACCAGGGTTCGATTCCCGCTCACGGCCATCACCGGTGACGAGTACCTGGTGCGGTGTGTAAATATGGCCACTGGGGAGACAAAGGCGGCCGGGCGTGGTGCTGACCACCCACCCCCCTTCGTGTGCCGTGCCGCCTTCATAGGTGCTGCTACTCGCTAACAGCACTTGCCCCCAACAGTCTGTTAAGGCTACACGGGGGGGGATCTTTTGTCTTTGGTGGTGGTGCGTGAGTGAGTGAGTGAGTGGAACGAGTGACCTCCGCAGAGCAGCATTCGAGTTGTGACAGCGACTGTCCAGACGGACGCGGGGTAAACACAAAAAAAAGATCGCGGGCGATGTTTGGCAGCGGAGGGCCGCCACCGCCACCGCCGATTTCACGCCTCGCTCTTGACCCCCCCCGCCCCCCCCCCTAATCTATAATTAGCAGACGCCCGCTGACAGGGACCGGCGCTGATGAGCTGGCATCAGCTGCTAAACTCTGGATCTCGCGGGAAGCCTGTGGAAGATCGGGTAAACGCTGATAATGTGGTAAGCTAATCCTCATGATAGACCCCATGGGGGGGAGGGATGGGGAGGATGGGGGGTGGGCGGTAGGGGTCGATGGGGTAGGGAGGAGGCGGGGAGGGGGAATCTGGCCAGCCACGCTGAGCCAAGCGGTAATGACTGAGAACTTACTCGCTCGCTTTGCCGCTTTGTCCAGTGAGCAGCAGCAGGATGAGGAGGATGATTAGGAGGAGACACTGACAGGAGAGGGTTGGTGGAGTGGCGCGGGGGGAGGGGGGAGACAGGTGGTGGTGGGGGGGGGAGATGGATCATGAGCGCATGGAAATCCATCCGTGGGGCAGCGGCCAATGATGAGGGGTGGGGGGGGTGATGACGAGTGGGGTAAAGAGGGACACGGCACTTGGAGTGACATTCATCTCCTTCAAATTAACAGGGGGCTTGAGTTATTCAGATATTTAGCCCCTTTAAGCCTCCTCGGCAAGTCTTTTGATGGATGAGTGTCCCAAGTTACCGCCCGAGTGTGGTGGTGGTGGTGGTGATGGTGGTTGTTGTTGTTGTAGTTGGGTGGTGGTAGTTCACGTGTTAGCCGGCGCTGTGCGCGACTATTTTAGAGACCCCTCCACCCCATCATCCCCAGTGTCGGGCTAGAGGCGAGCTCCACCACGCACCTTACAAAGACACTCACGGGTCCCGATGGCCGCCGCGGATTCATTAGCCTCGCCCGTTAATTGGGTTATGCAGCGTCGTAAATTTGGACTTTGGTATCGAAGCCTAATTTTTTTTTAAACACTTTTAACGAGTACTGGGATTTATATATATATTTTAAATATATTTATATATTCCGGGTTATGAAAGGGATAACACTCGGCTCCACTTTCGAAAGGTCATGGGTTCAAATGTTTTGTAGGCCCAGGCATCTTGGTTTGGTAAACACGTCTGGTTGGTAAAGCGAAGGCGCCGAAGGTTGGAAACAATCGCATTGACTCTTCTATGGTTACGTAGATGTAAAGTAATAAAATAATAAAAATAAAACATAATAAAATAATTCTCACGACGTTTCGGCCACAACGCAAGCAAACGTCGTGAGAATAATTTTATTATGTTTTATTTTTATTATTTTATTTTATTATTTCCCTTCTACGTGACTTTACCGAAAGAACCAAGAAGATGAATCCCTGCAGTCACGAAAGCTTTACATCGAAATTCTTCTATGGTTCTATCGGTAAAGTCACGTAGATAGAAATGTCGTGATATTTTGAATCACTTTATTTTTATCTATTTTTATTTTTTATTCTTATTTTTTTTCTATCTACGTGACTTTACCGAAAGAACCATAGAATATGAATTCTTGCAGTCACGAAAGTTTTAAGTCAACATTTAATCGTATTGACTGTCGCATGAATGTGCGCTGGGGCAGGAAGTGGCTGGAAGGGTTGGCAGCCGCTGGCCGAGACCAGGTGCAACAGCGTTGCATCTGTTAAACATTATATATTTTTTTTTTATTTCACCAGGTAAGGCAAAGTGAGCTTATATAGTTTTGTTTCAGAAACCATCTGACTATCACAAATGATAGCTCAACGAAGTGGCTTATCACGTGGACATGTATAAGCAGCCAAAATACGCCAAGCGAATGTTGATTGTAAAGGTGGAGGGGAAACACCGAAGGACCCGGAGAAAAATATACAGCAGCAGGCGTCATGGTCGTGATCGAACCCACGACCTCCTGCATACCAGGCGAGGTAGTTAACATCTCCTAGCCACCGTGATGATGATGATGAGAGAGAGACACGCAAACTCCAAATATACAGCAGCAGGCGTCAGGGTCGTGATCGAACCCACGACCTCCTACATACCAGGCGAGGTAGTTAACATCCCCTAGACACCACGGCGCCTCCGCAGGACCATCAGACATGGCAACGGCTTGGAGAGGCCTGCATCCAGCAGTGGATAGATCATATCTCACGATGATGATGATGATGATAATGACGATGATAAATGTGTAGGTGTCAGATGGCTTCTTGCGTCGCAAGGCTGTGCGAGAAAGCGCCCACAGCTTGTAGATTCGACCTTCATCCAGCAGTGGATATATCTTGACAGATGATGATGTGGGTGCACGATTGTTTATTTGCACGGTGAGACCTTGAGAGATGGCGGCGACAACTTTGCAGTTGGCCTTCATGCAGCAGTGGATAGAACATGGCTGGTGACCGTGAAAGTAGCGCTATTTTTTTTTGGTTGTCTTCAGTTTGTTTTTGTGTCTAGTTTGATGTCCTTCCGCCGCACCTCCGATTAGCACGGTTGGCTACGTACGGGGCGAAAGAAGTCCAGCATACACGTACGTACATAAAGGTGCAGCCCTGCAATTGCTCGCTCACTCTACTGCCGGGGGAAAGGGTGCTTAAAACTGGTGTATTTGGTCTACTCTTCCACGTTTGACCGGACGCGTTGGAAGAGGTGACCGTTGCCCACGATTTTGCCCCGGGATCACGTGTGACCTGCCAGTAAACTTCGCTGTATTGTAATAGGAGCCTCTCGAAAGCCAGTCGAACGCAAAGAAGCCTGGGAAGCAATCCAGGACAAACGTGCCTAAAATGTGGCACACGCGGGAATACGATACGTAAAATAATTTATAATACAGCTTGACCCTTGTGTAATTTCACTGTAGCCTCCTCCTCCAACATGGAAAAAAATGCGACCTCGAGGAATAGAGAAATGTTCGTTTGAGTTATCTCGTTTTATTTCATTATTATTATTATTTGTAACTCGGCACAAAAATCTTCTTCTTTCATTTTGAGCTGTTGTGCTGACATTTATTCCAGCATCGCTGTTTAAACATTTGCTCACTCCTGCATCGAAATATAAAAACGTCGTAATTTTAGCATCGTCATAATCATCAACAAAACCAGTCATCATCTATTAATTGCTGGATCAAGTCCAACCACCCCTAGAAAAATGTCATCCCCAAATATATATACCAGGTGACGTTTTGGGCCAGGGCCCTTCTTCATGGCAGAGAGATGATGAAGATGATTAAAGAGAAGCAGAGTCATTGTCTTCTTTTTCTTCAGGGGCGATGTTATTGCAGCATGGTTTGAGTTTGTGTTATTTGTGAGTCTGCAGCGATGCCAGTGCAGAAACACAAACACGTTCTGCTCATTTACCCCAATTTGTTTATTTTCTAAAAATGAAATAAAATAGTTGACTGAATATCACCGCCAATGTTGTCTTGTATTTGTGCCAGCGAGGCGCACGCAATGTTGTTGTTGTTGTTGCTGTTGTAGTCTTAGTTTGTGTTAGCTGGCAGGAAGAATGAGCAGCATGCCTCGATTGCTTCTTCGTAGCAGGAAGTCGTCACCTTGATGCCTGCTGTCTGACGACGCTAGCAGAGAACTGCACCCAGAAAAGGATGTCACGTGCATTTGAAAGTATCCGGTAATTATCGATTACATTTCAGTTTGGTGTTGAGAGATTAACAAGTTCCCGTGTTTAGAAGGCGCGCTCCGAGTAGTGCTGGATGCAGGTGAACAACCCAGAGAGTTTTAAATCACATGGCTGCTGCTGCTGCTCAAGTTAATAAACGTGAAACTAAAAGTTTTTGGCTAAAAATATAAAGCCACCCACAGTCGGAATTTACCAAATTTAGCGGCAAACCAAATGAAACGCGTAATTTAACAAAAACATCGTTATTATTATTATGATAGAGACAGAGCGGAGAAACACGTGGATTGGAGAGCAGACGCCGGTTACACGCAGCATCATCTCGCCCATTGAGGACAGGAACACGTGGGGGCTGGGGAAGGACTGGGTGGGTCACGTGTGCAGCAGGGTGGAGGAGGGTGGATACCGAGAGGACAGCCTTTTAGGGGAGAAAGCGACAACGACGATGGTGATGGCGATGACGACGATGATGATGACGATGATGATGGCAATGACGACGATGATGATGACGGCGATGATGACGGCGATGATGACGATGATGACGACGATGATGATGGCAATGACGACGATGATGATGACGACGATGATGATGATGATGATGGCGATGACAACGATGATGATGACGACGATGATGATGACGACGATGATGACGGCCGGTGGTCGAGACCAACAACGGAGCGGCAGCCAACAGGAGGGGGGGGCGACAACAACAACGACAACAACAACAACAAGGCGCACGTGGCAGGAGACGTCCACAGCGCATGAGTCAGAGCGAGGAACTGGGTGGCTCGGGCGCAGCAGGTGCGAGGTCGACCGCGAGAGACGGCGGCAAGGGTTTGAATGGAGGTGGGGGGGGGCTGGTGACGGTGTGGGGGGGTGGAAGGGAGGGATGGATGGAGGGATGGAGCCCTTCCTTCATCCTGTAATGAAGAGATCACGGCTGATAACGTTGACGACTTGAGAATCCTGGGCGGGTGAAACCGTAGCCCCCCCACCCTCTCCCCAGTGCTTATGTCGCCCCCCCACTCCAACCAGCCCCCCCCCCGCCCCCCTCGCTATGGGAGAGAGAGGGAAGCGCACGCCCCCCCCCCCAATTCCTTCCTGCGTACGGCTGTCAGGACCCCTCATTAACACGTGCGAACGGTTACGGGGTAATTTCAGCGCTCGCCTGCGCAAGGTTCACACGTGGGAACTATCACGGCGAAATGGGGAGACCATTAGGGGCTCTTGACAAAGAAGATGGAATGAGAAGGGGGGCGGATAGGGGGGGGGCAGGGGGCAGGGGGGGCGGGCGGGGGGGGTGCCGAAGACGGGGTATGGGGGGGGCTATGGAGTCGTCGGTGTAAGGGCAGAAGGAGCGGAAGGGACGTCCGTGGGGGAGATGGAATGGATGCGGTGGAACGAGGACGCGGTGAAGAGGATAGTGGCGGTGACCGGAGAAAAGATGCCGGGTAGAATGGCACAGAGAACGCTGTGATGGGACTTCTGGTTTAGCAGAAGATGATGTACGTCTCTGGGTCTCTATGCGGGTCTATGGGTGTCTATGTAAGTCTGTGGGTGTCTCTGGGTCTCTATGTAAGTCTATGGGTGTATATGTAAGTCTATGGGTGTCTATGTAAGTCTGTGGTTCTCTATGCAGGTCTGTGGACCATTTAAATTTGTTTGACTCTATGGGTGTGTATGTAAGTCCATGGGTGTCTATCTAAGTGTGTTGTGAGTCTATGGTTCTCTTTGTCAGAATAGTGAATGTTGACTTAAAGCTTTCGTGACTGCAGGAATTCATATTCTTTGGGTCTTGCGGTAAAGCCACGTAGATAAAAAAAAAATGTTGTTAGTTTTATTCTATCTACGTGGCTTTACTAAAAGACCCAAAGACGATAGATAGTGAATGTGACCGGAGAAGCTGCACAGAGTATGAGCACGTGGAGAGAGAAAATCCATTCGACCGTGCCCCCCACACAAAACTGAACTCCCACCCCCCTCTCAATCGGTGCCCAGCTTCTACTAATCCAATCGCGTCGGATTTGTTCCTAGATTCTCGGGGTTTTTTTTGGTGAGTGTGCTGACGTTTCTCCTCCCTTCTTCCCCTTCTACCTCCTCTTCCTCACTCTCCTCCTCCTCTTCACTCGCCCATCTCCATCCCCCTCCTTCCTATATCCCTCCTCTGTGGCGGTGGTGCCGCTCGTGGTTTCTGTTGTTGCTGTTGGACGTTTTTTGATGGGCAAGGAATGTGCAGTAATAAACGAGCGGAGAGGAAACAAATATGTTAGGAAGATAAACACTCATCACAGTGATTGATCAATTCGGTGTAATGGGTAACACATTGGCGCTAGAGGCAGGCGCGTTTCAGCGTGGGATAAATCTTTTTTTAAACGACTTTTTATTTGTAAAAAAAAGAAATCTAACTTACGTGTTTTTCTTGAGCTTAGAAAAAAAATGGTTAATTGATGTTCAAACCAGGAAGACAAGTCATGCATACGCGTGTTTAATATTGGTGTTGTAATCCTTTCCAACGCCTTGCGTTAATCCTCGGGAAGTGTTTAATTATCGGTAATAATAACGACCCCTCGTCCATGATCAATCTGCTCCGTTTTCTCTGGGGGGGGGGGGGGTGGGGGTAAAGTTCCTAAAATAGCAATCGAACTTGACACCGAAGTTTAATTTACGCAAGGGGTCTACTCCGCGGGAGCTATCGGGTCGACCACACTCCAGACAGACACGCGGAACACGGCACCCGCACGAGCGGTGTTCAACCTTCGGCGTGGAACGCGTTAAACTGTTCAGTGAACATATTCATATGTGAACAGACGAAAGCATGGCCAGCTAAACAATGTCCATTCGAAGAGCAAGCCAGGGCAGAACTAGGAAACAATAGATTGATAACATTAACAATCGCCAATTACTCGCAGCATTCAACAAAACACCCGTCGATATGGTTGAATTTTATTATTTATAAATGTTCCAAAAACATATATCGTGGTAATAATCATTTATATGGCGGCTTTCAGCAAAAGGGTCACGAAGCCCTCGTACGGGTGAAATTGTCAACGCGCCATGCAAAACCAGACCTGTCGGGGAAACGCATGGCACAGTGTACAAGCACAACGCGAAACGACACAAGTCCAGATTAGCGTGAACAGATGTCCAATTTACCATGGGAGTCCAGTTTACCATGGAAGTCCAGTTCACCATGGAAGTCCAGTTCACCATGGAAGTCCAGTTCACCATGGAAGTCCAGTTCACCATGGTCAGGGTTCGGCAACCTGCAGCTCCAGAGCCGCATGCGGCTCACCAAGGACTGTTTCGTCACGGTTTTGTGTTTATTAAAGACTCACCATCTCGCATTCACGTTGCATTGCGGCTCTTAAAATATATATTTTTTAGCGAATTCGAAACAAATGGTCTCTTCTCGTTATCGTGGTTGTGACCCCTGGACTCGTGCTCCAAAAGCGATGGCACAGAGGTGAATTCACGTGACGTCATGATGCGAATACTTATCAATCTCGAACTCCCGCAGAGCAACGCAACCCCTTCCATTGTGTTACAGGCGCCACGGTGGCTCGGAGATATTAACTACCTCGTCTTGGTATGTAGGAGGACGTGGGTTCGATTCCAACTCTGACGCCTGCTGCTGTATATTTGCAGCTTGCGTGTTCTCCCCGTGGTCGCGTGGATTTTCTCCGGATTCTGCGGGTTTTCCCTCCACATTTCGAGTCAACGTGCGTTTCGAGTATTTGGCTTCGATACATTTCCACGTGATAAGCCACTTCGTTGGGCTATCATTTGTGGCCGGGTCGCTTCTGAAAAAGAGCTATATAGCTCAGTGGGCATTACCGGGTAAAATAAAAAAAATATATAATTTAGTTTATCGTTTAGACCAGGGTTGGGGAACGTCCGGCCCGCGGGCCATACAAGGCCCGAGAAATCATTTGGTGTGGCCCTGCCAAGGCAACCGCAGGCGGGACTCGAAATTCAATAAATCTAGGAGCAAACCTGGAAAAGCAGTTGCGAGTAGCAACATCATCAATATCAGCTAACATCACACGCCTCACCAAAGAGAAGCAGTTCCAGCCACCACATTAGGGGGCGAGTTAATTAAATGCTTGACCAAATATAACAGCCAAATTTTTAAGTTGATCATTTTGTATGGCCCGCGAATGATGTTATAAACATCCAAATGGCCCTTGGCAGAAAAAATGTTCCCCACCGCTGGTTTAGACAGACTCGCGGAAACGGATATACAACTTCTGAGATCTCTGCTCGTTCAGAGCAGTGTCCGTTGCATGGCATTTCATCCGAATTAAGCGAAGCACCGAATTTCATCCCATTTGTTTTTGCAGCCATTGACTGGTAGCCTGTCTGAGACCATCAACCCACGACAATTGAGAATCCGGTTTAATCACGGACAGTGGCCGTAACTTAGATTAAGGCTCAGCCTACTCTGACCTTCGAACCAACGGGCCTCCACGTGTCCAATTGTATTCAGTTACATTTCAATTTTCAAGTTGAAGCGGCCGTGGCGGAGACGCTGTGCGTGTGGTGGGAAAGACGGGGGATCGGGGGGGGGTTGGCTGGGTGGTAGTGTGGGGGGGGGGGGTGGTTGAGTGGTCGTGTTTCTAGATTTGAAGCTTTCGTGACTGCAAGGATTCATATTCTTAGGTTTTTTCGGTAAAGTCACGTAGGTAAAAAAATTAAATTAATAAAAGTAAAATAAAAATAAAATAAAATCACGACGTTTCGGAGGCAACACAAGCTTCCGTCTTCAGGTGGAACCGTCACAGCACGATAGCTGTATCAAGTAAGAGAAATTTTAAGAAAACCGTTCTTGTATATATACTGGTTGAGGGTGGGAGGAGCTTGGATATTATTATTATTGTGAGGTTAGTGCGACTTCAGCCGCAACTCACCTCGCAATAATAATAATAATATCCAGGGGCCTACCTTGGCTCCTCCCACCCTTAACCAGTATATATACAAGGACGGTTTTCTTTGAATTTCTCTTACTTGATACAGCTATCGTGCTGTGACGGTTCCACCTAAAGACGGAAGCTTGTGTTGCCTCCGAAACGTCGTGATTTTGATTTTATTTTAATTTTACTTTTATTAATTTGAATGTTTTACCTACGTGACTTTACTGAAAAAACCTAAGAATATGTATTCAGTTACATTTCAATTTTCAAGTTGAAGCAGCCGTGGCGGAGACGCTGTGCGCGTGGTGGGAGGGACGGGGATCGGGGGGGGGGGGGTTCGCTGGGTGGTAGTGTGGGGGGGTGGTTGAGTGTGCGTGGTTTTGTGGTTACATGGTGACGCGCTCGTGGTTGCCGTGGCTGTGGTCTTGTGCGCTTAAAGCGTGGTTGCTGCCTCAGCTGACTGGCCTACAAGCTACTGGGAGCGGTGGTGTAGCGGTAAGCGCGCTGCGCTCCGAACCCAGCTACACGGGTTCGATTCCCGATCACGGCCAACATCAGTGACGAATATCATCTGAACCGGTCCTGGTGCGGCGGTGTGTAAACATCGCCCGCTTTGGGAGACAAAGGCGGCCAGGCGTGGTGCTGGCCCAGCCACTCCCTCGTGTGCCGTGTCGGCCTTAATAGGTGCTCGCGAAGAGCACTTGCCCCCAACGGTGTTTTAAAGGCTACCCTGGGGATGTTTGTCTTTGTGTCTGTGGGCGTTGTGTTTGCACGGTGACGCGGTGTTCGCGGCTGGGGCGGTGCGCGTTGACACCGCTGATTGACGAGCTCGCGGGCGCTCCCCAATCGCCCCCTTTCACCTGTCCCCCCTAACGCACAAGCCCCCTTCGTGCCCCGCCTCCCCCTAACCCCTTCACCACCACCATCACCACCACCCTCACTACCAAACACTGCACTCCGTTTTTATTTTCGATTTAAAGCTTTCGTGACTTCAGGAATTAATATATTTGGTGCTTTTGGTAAAGTCACGTAGAAGGGAAATAATAAAATAATAATTAATAAAACATCAAATCAAATGCTCACGACGTTTCGGCCACAACGCAAGCAGCCGTCTTCAGGTGAAGAAACAGAGCTGTCGGAAAGACAGCGTGAACACTTACGAGAATTTGCAACAATACCAAAAGAAATGTGCCTCTTCTGGGGCTCTGGACAGCACCTGGAGAAGATTCCAGCCACGCGTTGAAAACGATGGCGAACAAGTGGAGACTTTTGAATTTCTGAAGCTATTGACATACATTTGTTATCATGTTGTCCTTTAAAAAACGATAGCCCCATATAAGTGTTAAAAAAATGTTTTAAGCACCCTGTATAATCATCTTTAGGTGCGACCGTGCGAGACAAATTACACGGGCCTCCACCTGACCAACTGCTGCACCCATTGAGCTGATAATGTCCCTTGCTGCGCCACTGCCTGTCTCGGTATCCATCCTCCACCCTGCCCGCACGTGACCCACCCTGCCCGCACGTGACCCACCCTGCCCGCACGTGACCCACCCTGCCCGCACGTGACCCACCCTGCCCGCACGTGACCCACCCTGTCCGCACGTGACCCACCCTGCGCACACGTGACCCACCCTGCACACGTGACCCACCCTCAGCATCATCGAGAGTCCGGTACAACGTCCACCTGCCACCCTTCTCTTCCGTACTCGTGCGTGGCTTCTCCCGTCTCGCCACGTGGATGATGCTCAGGTTAATAGAGGATCACTATGGGCAAGGCGCACATTGTACTTTACGCTGATAATACTTAACTCTAAGCCAGCATAACAGCGTTATTAAAATATATAGGAATTACCCCCTCGTAATATAAAACGCAGTCCCACGTAAAATAATTATTTCTTTACACTCAGACTTACCTCTCTTCTCTTCTAAACTGGTTTCACAACCCAATCAACAGTATGCTCACTCACCCATCCACTCAACGACTCACTCGCCCACTCATCCACGCACTCACTAACTCAAACGCTCGCTCGCCTAGTCACTCAACCACCTACCCACCAACTCACTTGCCCACTCACTCCCATCAACCCACCCACCCATCCACCTACTTAATTACCCGCTCACTCACCCATGCACCCACCTACTCACCAACCCACTCACCCACCCATCCACCCACTCACTCACGCACCCACTCACCCACCCACCCATCCGCTCACCTACTCACTCGCCCACTCACCCACGTACTCACTAACTCATTCGCTCGCTCGCCTAGTCACTCAATCACCTACCCACCAACTCACTTGCCCACTCACTCACCCACCCATCAACCCACCCACCCATCCACCTACTTAATTACCCGCTCACTCACCCATGCACCCACCTACTCACCAACCCACTCACCCACCTACCCATCCACCCACTCACTCACGTACCCACTCACCCACTCACTCACTCGCCTCAAAAGCCCACAACAGCACACAAGTGCGACATTGTGACATATCCTGGCTTGAAAGGGTGCACGGCAAAAATTAACCTCTTGAAACGAAGAAAATAAATATTTTAAACGAAATTTTTTTCTATTTTGCAACAGGGATAAGAGAGAAATATGTGGGGCGTGGAAGGGGAAAGCTGGGGGAGTGGGCTAACTTTAAGGGCCCAAGTTTGCCAGGTGGGTGGGTGGGTGTAAGTGGAGGGAAAATTAGGGTGAGATTGATTGAGAGAACGAGAGGGCCGACGTAGATGTGAGACGTGAAATGTGAAACGTGGATGTGAGACACGAGACGTGGACATGAGACGTGAGACCTTTCTCTGTCACAACTATGCCCTGGGCTCAGAGCCGGTTTCATGGCAGCGGACGTGACAAGCCGTACGGGGAATACCAAACGCACGCCAGGAACACGCCACGCGCAATCGCTGACACCGCATCAACAGCAGCAGCAGCAACAACATTGCGATTACAAATAAAACAAATACAAAGATCCCCCGTATAGCCTTAACAGACTGTTGGGGCAAGTGATGTTAGCGAGTAGCACCTATGAAGACCGGAACAGCACACGAGGAGGCTGAGTGGCCAGCCCCCACGCCCGGCCACCTTTGTTTCCCCAGTGGCCATATTTACTCAGCGCACCGAGTACTGATTTGTGGCTGAGTTGACCTAGCGGAGGCCCAGGCCCGGTTTCAGATAATTGTCACTGGTGTTGGCCGTGAACGGGAATCGAACTGGGGTCGCGGCTACAAACCACACACCCACACACGCACACCAGAGAGGAAAACCCGTGATAATTTACCACGAACGAGAAATCAGGTGCATGGGCACCCAGATGTGGGCTGATTGGCATTTCAGCTGCCAAAGTAATTGGGTGCCATTACGAAGCTTCCGTAGCAGTTTCACATTTATTGACATTCTTGGCGTCAAATTGACTTAGGGCCCGCTCAGCCAAAAGTTAAGAAGAAGTTGAAGAGGGGGGGGGGGTCCAAATCGCGCGTTGCTGGCCTGTGTAAGAGAGGCATTGAAGTGATGCGTCTTTATCGAACGATTTTGAGCTCAGTCGCAGCTCAATGTGGTCTGTCGACGGATTGATAATGATTTAAGCACGGCTCAAAAACTGTTTTTTTACCGTTTAGAAGCCGTGCTTCAAATGCGTTCTGGATTATTTTTTTAAACCAATTTATTCGCGCTTGATTCGGGGGTAGCCCTCCCCCCCCATCGCCTCCCATCCCAAAAAGTTTAATATTTCAAAAAAAATAGGCCGTATGAATTGGCCGATCAATCTTTTTTGTGAGAGAGGGGGGGGGTTAAAAACGCAAACAAAAACATGATTATGTTATTAGGCTTGGCCTTGTCACGCTCTGCCAATCACGCCTTCTGACAGCGGGGGGGGAGGGGGGAAGTGCCGGCTCAGAAAATAATCTAACGGCGCTGCGAATTTATTCGTGAATGGGTTTCCTTCACTACCTCGCTGGTATACAGCAGCGCATGGGTTCGCTCCCGAACCCTTACGCCTGCTGTATATTTTGCAGTCTGCGTGTGTTCTCTCTCTCTCTCTATTCTCCCCGTGGTCACGTGGGTTTTTCTCCGAGTGCTCCGGTTTTTTTTTCCTCTCCACATTTCAGAGTGTTTGGCCGCTACCTTAAATTTGCACGTGGCGATGATGATGATGATAAGCCACTTCGTTGAGCTATCATTTGTGGACAGGTCGCTTCTGAAAAAGAGCTGTGTAGCTCAGTGGGCCTTACCTGGTAAAATTAAATAAAAGTTTAGTTCTTTCGCTTTAGTTTATGATTCGCTTGGGCGTCTACGAGTAGGTCTACAACTAC
This sequence comes from Lampetra planeri, assembly GCF_965212315.1. NCBI lineage: Eukaryota > Metazoa > Chordata > Hyperoartia > Petromyzontiformes > Petromyzontidae > Lampetra > Lampetra planeri. The sequence goes on along the minus strand of NC_136138.1, from coordinate 7,704,574 downwards.
TCTACGTGGAGGGCCACCCTCTGTCAGAATCATAATATGTATTGATACTGGAGGAATCCGATGAGCTATGAAGCTATTTTTCTTCACCGATGTTCAGTAGACAGATCTCTCCCTCTCTCTCAGACCGGTTAACGTGATGTTTTGAAACAATAAACCCCTTGGACTTCTCTCTCTCTCAATTGAGCTCCTTCCAGCATCAGTGCCGCGAGTACGGCACTGCAGGACCGCGCCTTTATGTTAATGCAAAGCCCGATTGTCTTTTAGGGAGATTATTTTTCCCTGGACCTTCAGTGCTTTGCAAGAACAAATACACGGCTTGCTTTCTCTGGCCGCTTGGTTAATAATTACAGATGGTTAATTTAAAGCCCAGTGTCGATCCACTACTGGATGAAGGCCTCCCTCCGCCCCCCCCCCTCATGCTGTGTCAGTCATAGGGACGGATTGTCGGATCTTATTCTTAGGTTTTTTCGGCAAAGTCGCGTAGGTACAAAATTAATCGGTAAAGTCACGTAGGTAAAAAATTAATCGGTAAAGTCACGTAGGTAAAAAATTAATCGGTAAAGTCACGTAGGTAAAAAATGTATCGGTAAAGTCACGTAGGTAAAAAAATAATCGGTAAAGTCACGTAGGTAAAAAAAATTTAATTAATAAAAGTAAAATAAAATAAAAATAAAATCACGACGTTTCGGAGGCAACACAAGCTTCCGTCTTCAGGTGGAACCGTCACAGCACGATAGCTGTATCAAGTGAGAGAAATTCCAAGAAAACAGTCCTTGTATGTATACAAGGATTATATCACAAAAATAATATCCAGGGCCTACCTTGGCTCCTCCCACCCTCAACCAGTATATATACAAATACTGTGTTCTTGGATTTTCTCACTTGATACAGCTATCGTGCTGTGACGGTTCCACCTGAAGACGGAAGCTTGTGTTGCCTCCGAAACGTCGTGATTTTATTTTATTTTATATTTTACTTTTATTAATTAAATTTTTTTACCTACGTGACTTTACCGAAAAAACCTAAGAATATGAATCCTTGCAGTCACGAAAACTTCAAATCTAGAATTGTCGGATCATAATAAAAATAAAACATAATAAAACAATTCTCACGACGTCGCCTCGACAGACCTGGTTTTCACCTGAGGACGGCTGCTTGCGTTGTAGCCGAAACATCGTGAGAATTGTTTTATTATGTTTTCTTTTTATTATTCTATTACTTCCCTTCTACGTGACTTTACCGAAAACAACCTAAGAATATGAATCCTTGCAGTCACGAAAGCTTCAAATCTAGAATTGTCGGATCATTCTTCACCAGGCTGGTCAGTGACGGTTGGTGACGCGGAGGGAGGGAGAGAGAGAGAGGCCCAGGACTGATTCAGACCTCCCTGCTCGCACCGCGGTCAGCAGAGTGCAATGGCAACACAATCCGTTGTTGTACTGTACTTCAATGCTCCCATGTTCTTACCGCTCCCCTCCTTCACCAACATGCAACTAACCAGTGCGGTGAATTATGGTGGTAAAATTACCCCCCCCCCTACCCACAAAAGCGGGTTGTCTTGGGAAGGGCCGTCATCCAGCAATTGAGTGGATTCACAAGAACAACAACAACAAAACGCACACAAGGCGCTGTGCGTGTGCACGTGTACAAGCGGTAACGCTGGCAGCGGCACGGGCCGGCGGTTTGATGTTAACATCGTTGGCTGAGCAAGACAGGGTAAGTGCGCTCGCTCGCCAATGTTCATATACAATTTTGGCACCTGACGTCTGGAACGCTCTTCCTTCCGATGTTAGGAGAACACACGCCCGCGGTGGCTAGGAGATGTGAACTCCCTCGCCTGGTATACAGGAGGTCGTGGGTTCGATACCGACCCTGACGCTTGCTGTATATTTGGAGTTTGCGTGTCTCTCTCTCATCACGGTGGCTAGAAGATGTTAATTTCCTCGCCTGCTATACAGGAAGTCGTGAGTTCGATTCCGACCCTGACGCTTGCTGTATAATTGGAGTTTGCGTGTCTCTCTCTCTCTCTCTCATCATCACGGTGGCTAGAAGATGTTAACTACCTCGCCTGGTATACAGGAGGTCGTGGGTTCGATCCCGACCCTGACGCTTGCTGTATAATTGGAGTTTGCGTCTCTATCTCTCTCATCATCACGGTGGCTAGGAGATGTTAACTACCTCGCCTGGTATACAGAAGGTCGTGGGTTCGATCCCGACCCTGACGCTTGCTGTATATTTAGAGTTTGCGTGTCTCTCTCACCGTGGTCGCGTGCATTTTTCTCTGGGTCCTCCGGTATTCTCCTCTCTATTTAGAATGAACATCGCGAGTTTAGAGCTGTCACTGGCCGGGTCGCTTCTGAAAAAGAGCTATGCAGCTCAGTGGGCCTTACCGAGTAAAAATAAAAATAAAATAGTTTAGTTTTAAATGGTTAGAAAAATATTAGTTAGTGATTAACTGTAGGTAAAAAAAATGTAAGTGGTTGTCTTGGACATGACACGTGACTTATAAGGGGTGATGATAATCATGGTAGTGAAGATAATGATGATGGTGATAATGATGGTGATCATGATGGTGGTAGTGATGATGGTAATTATGAGTATAGTGATGATGGCGATGAAGATGATGATAATGGTGTTGATGGTGATGATGATGATGATGGTAATGATGATGATGGTGGTGATGATAATGGTGGTGATGATGATGGTGGTGGTGATGATGCCGGTGGTGATGATGACGGTGGTGATGATGATGATGGTGGTGATGATGGGCGGTCGTCGAGACTAATGACAGAGCGCCAGCCAGAGTGCTCGAGCGAGGCTAAAATCTGGCGGGCATCATCATCATCAACAACAACAACAACGCATCATCGCCCGATGCAATACCGCAAACATCACCCTCTCGTGACAAACCCACCACCCCCTCGGTTACAGCTGCCATCGGAGGAGGCATTCGCTCGCTCCCTCGTGCCCCTTCAACGATCGCAGCTGCCGCGTCGATGAGCGACTCGACGGATGCAGTTGCGCCGCAGTGTTCCGCGTGAATGCATCACGCGATCATCACCACGTGCGTACGCACGCACGCACGCAAAGTTCGACTCCGTTCGCACCGTGCGTGCGTAGCCGACCGCGCTAATCGGAGATGCGGGGGAAGGGCAACACACTGAAAGCAAAGAGCAGTTCTAGACAAATGAGTTCGTCGGGTCTAGATGACGATTTAAAAGTGCGCAGCTCCTAATATGGGAAGAAAGAGCGTTCCAGACGGCCGCAGAAGCGCATCTGAAAGCGTCGCGCGGTACGGTGACGACCGCCGTCTTTGTTCGACGGCGAGCAGCCAAAAGCCGCTCCTGCTACTGCTGCGAGGATGACCGGAGTAGACGTGATGATGGTTATATACTCCTTAACCTGATCACCGTCATCATTATCATCATCGTCATCGTCATCATCGTCATCACCGTCATCACCATCATCACCGTCATCATCGTCATAATCACCGTCATCATCGTCATCATCACCATCATCATCATCGTCATCACCGTCATTATCGTCATCAAGCATGCTGCCACGGCCTTTCCACTGCTTGATGAAAGCCGATTCCCAAACCGTCGCCGTCCTCTCACGGACGGTCTCGCGAGGCGACAATCCGTCTGCCCTCGAGATCCCTTTGTCGCACGTCACACTCCGCGATAGACCACGTGGTGCAAGCACGTGGTCCCTCCTTGAGCTGCTACTCCATCGTGAGTCTCGACCACAGACCATCGTGCCCGCCCCCTCCCTCACTAGCCACGGACGTGTCCCGCCATCTGTGAAAAAAGACATCTGTCACGAACAACACATCGGATTCCTCGAGTGTAAATACAGATGCTGATTCTGTTTCTGAAACACGCTCTAGCTTTTAGCGGTCGATTGGAATGTCCCACGCTCGCGTATGTTCTGCGACGTCACGTTCTCCTCTCTCTCTGTCTCTCCGTACAATCCCAAGCATGCCACCTCTCCATTGCTTTGAACACTTTTTAGATTTTGTGTTGCATTTTCTCCATCAAAGTTCAATTGTCTCCATCAGTGTTGCATGTTCTCAGTCAATGTCCATGAATGTTCCATGCACTCCAATCAATGTTACATTTCATATTCTTAGGTTGTTTCGGTAAAGTTACGTAGGTAAAAAATTAAAATTAAAATTAATAAATGTAAAATAAAAATAAAATAAAAATCACGACGTTTCGGAGGCAACACAAGCTTCCGTCTTCAGGTGGAACCGTCACAGCACGATAGCTGTATCAAGCTTGTGTTGCCTCCGAAACGTCGTGATTTTATTTTATTTTTATTTTACTTTTATTAATTTTAATTTAATTTTTTTACCTACGTGACTTTACCGATAAAACCTAAGAATATGAATCCTTGCAGTCATAAAATCTTCAAATCTAGAATGTTACATTTCCTCCATCAATGTCCATAAATATTCTATGCACTCCAATCAATGTTCCATGTTCTCCAGCAATGTTGCATGTTCTCCATCAATGTCCATCAACGCTCGATTTTCTCCATCAATGTCCACGTACGTCTTCCATGCGCGAGGCGTCCAAGTACCAACCTCCGATAGGCACGGTTGGCTACGTACGGTGCGAACGAAGTTCAGCACGCGTTGAGCACACACACAACCCGGCTTGAGACGCGACGAGGCGTTAGATATTCGCGGTGACCTGGTCTCGCACTTGCGCGGCCGCTGACTTTGACCCCCAATCACCGGAATTCGCCCGATCTCATTCAGATCTCGAAAGCTAAACAAAGTTGGGCCCGGACAATGCTTTAACGGGCGACCACTTCTGCACAAACAGGTTGCTCTGCTTACAGGTTGCTGCGGTTGTCATGCGACTGGCAGCAGAGGGCAGTGCAGTCAAATCAGCCATTGGACTGTTCTTCCATCCTCCCAAATACACCATATGTTCCCCGCCTTCGAGCAACGCGCACTGACCGGCGTGGTGAAGTATGGTCAACTAGATTTGATACACAACAAAGACTCATTTCCTGGCAGCGATTTCAGCTGCATCATCTCTACATAACAAAAAGGCTCAGTCCCTTTTACACGCACCTTTACATCATCCGCACCTAGTTTACACAACAAAGGCTCATTCCTAGCAGCGAGCTTCAGCCGCACCGAACCTCACAAAAATAATATTCAGGGCCTACCTTGGCTCCTCCCACCCTCAACCAGTATATATACAAATACTGTTTCTTGGAAATTATCTCACTTGATACAGCTATCGTGCTGTGACGGTTCCACCTGAAGACGGAAGCTTGTGTTGCCTCCGAAACGTCGTGATTTTTATTTTATTTTTATTTTACTATTATTAATTTTATTTTTTTACCTAAGAATATGGTCAACTAACCACCACCCACAAAGGCATGTGTGTGGGGGGGGGGCAGAAGGAGGGAGGCTCTTGTCCAGCCTCGGATTGACAACGTTGGAGGTTCGTGCCATTGGCAGGGCTGAAGACACCGCCGCTGCCGGGTTGAAGGAAGAGAGGAGTCTAATGTGGCTGTGATGGCAGCGACGCGCGGCCACGCATTCCCGTCTTGAGTGTCCCCTTTGAGGAGGCCGTCGCACCCCCCCCCCAGGCCCCCGTCGAGGCGAATGTTTTACGAAGTTGGGAGTTTACAAACACAGCGCCCGCTGCCGCTGAGCGCTTAATCCCGGCTGTTGACAGGCGTCCTGAAAATAAAGCAGCCACCCAGCCACACCCGTCCACCACATTTATGCTGCGTATTCTTTTTGTGCTTAAATTCGTTGACTTTTGTTTTTTTTAAACCACCCAGGTGAGAACTCAAGAGGCTAGAATTAGAGTTTTACCCGGGTCATCGAGCCGAAAAAAGCAAAACAATAATACAATTGCAGCAATTAGGTAAATAACAATCAAGAGCACTTGCCCCAACAGTCAGTGAAGGCTATAGGGCGACCTTTATCTTTGCCTTTTACGCGTGCTGCGCGTGTGTCTAGGGTAGGTGCACCCACGTGGTGTGTGTAATGTGGCGCACATCTGTGAATTATGATTATTTGTATGATTAAGCGCATTACCACTGCTACTATTATTAATATGTTGAGCAGTCGTGCGTTAAAGAGCCCCATTTCCCCCACGTGCTTCTCTTATCTGCAATGCAAACACGCAGCTCCACAGCGGCAGAGGAGGAGGGAGAGAGTGAGGAGGGAGCTGGGGAGAGTGAGGAGGGAGAGTGAGGAGGGAGAGTGAGACGGGAGCTGGGGAGAGTGAGGAGGAGAGGGAGAGTTGATGGAGCTGGGATATGGAGGAAGAGGAGGAGGGAGCTGGTAGAGGGAGAAGGGGGAGAATAGGGAGGAGAAGAGTGAGGACGATGAGGATGAGAGGGAGGGAAAGGGAGCTGAGAGAGGGAGGAGGAGGAGGAGGAAGAAGAAGAGGGTGGGGGATGGAGCTGGGATATGGAGGAGTAGAGAAGAAGAGGAGGAGGGATGAGGTGACGAGAGAGAGAGAGAGAGGCTATGTTTCGGAGTGGAATTCTGCTTGAAAGGCTCGCTCGGACAGCCAAGGGAAACAAGGCTGAGGTGCGACCACACGCGCTCCTAATTGCGGAGCCACATGCAACCACATTCTTCATTCAGTCTTTTTTTCCCCCTTTGTAATTTTCATTTTTCAATATTTTTTTTCTCTTCTGTGTCTCGTCTGAGCCACCCGCTGCTGCTGCTGCCACGAGCCCTCGACTGGAGGGCGGAGACGCGGTTGATAGTTGTTGATGGTTGTTGTCGATGGTTGTTGTTGAAGGTTGTTGTTGGTGACGCGCATGGTGGTGGGGGCGGTGGTGGTGGCGGTGTTGGCGGTGGTGGTGGTGGCGGTGGTGGCGGTGGTGTTGGTGGGGGGTGGTGGTGGCGTTGTTGGTGGCAGTGTTGGTGCTTGGTGGTCGACTCAGTCTGAAATGAGCACCCGGTGCAGTGCGCATCAGCAACGGGGAGACAAAGAGGGACGAGCGTGGGTGCTCACCACCGGCACTTTCCCCAGCAGCCTGACGAAGGCTGCATGGGGAATCTTCGTCTCTCTCTCTCTCTTGGTGGTGGCTGTTTGACTGCGTCTCGGTGTCCACATGACGACTTGGTGAAACTCCACCTCGGCCCACTAAGAGACGATCGTGCCTCGCCAACACGCATGTTGTTGAGACTTCTTTCGTGCCGTACGTAGCCAACCGCGATGATCTCGAGGTGCGGGGGAAGGACAACAAACTAACGACGAAAAGGGGAAGTTCTAAAACACACGACAGTCCTAAGCACAACACAACGTCGCATATCCGCCCAGACCAATGAACCGCCCCCATACCCAGTGCATGGCGTCGCGATAAATATTCAATCGACGCTCACACATCCGACTTGACGCCTTGTCTCCAGCGAATCAGATATGCGACGTTGAAATGTAATTTCGCAATGTCACTGCCCTTTGTAACTAATCCACTGCTGGATGAAGGCTTCACCAGGCCGCGTCGGTCTGTGGGCGCTGTTTGACCATACTTCACCACGTTGGTCAGTGTGGATTGGTGAAGGGGTGGGAACTACTACCCTACTGGAGATCGGTGAGAAATCGTTTAATAGCTCTGCGGATTCCTCCGGTATAACTAAATATTCTCATCTGATTCTGAACTCGGGATCGCTGGGTTCAGAGTTGCAGTTGCACCGTCTAATCATCATCTATAATCACCAATCTATCAAACATTTTATACCAATCAATCGGGACTATTTTTCATTGACCACTTGACATTTTGAGCCTGTGCTCTGCAACGATGTATGGGCGCCACGGTGGCTATGAGATGTTAACTACCTCGCCTGGTATACAGGAGGTCGTGGGTTCGATCCCAACCCTGACGCCTGCTGTATATTTGGAGTTTGCGTGTCTCTCTCTCTCCCTTTAGTCGCGTGGATTTCTCTCCGGGTCCTCCGGTTTTTTCCCTCCACATTTACAATCAGCAATCACGCGTTTTAGAGTAATAGGCCGCTATAACATTTCCACGTGAAAAGCTTCTTAAAAAGAGCTTCATAGCTCAGTAGAAAAACACAAAAATAGACAGTTTAGTTTTAATATACCTAATTGAAAGGAAATACAAATCCACTGCTGGATGAAAGCCTCTTCGCCAAGCTGCGTGTGGCCTCAAGAAGTAATCCAACTCGACACAGGCGACCCACTTTGTTCCTTTGTTTTCTTACATCGGATTGATGTTTTCTTTTTCTTTCAAACTTCTTGAAGCCCACGGTTTAAAGAAGCGAGCACGGGGGAGGAGAAGGAGAGGGGGGTGGGGGTGGGGACAGTGGCGGAAATCCTTCTCGCGTTTAATTTGGAATCGACAAGGAAACCTTCTCATTGGGCGCGACGTGCGGATCAACACGAACTCGGGCTCCTCCAGAGACGCACGTGGCCTTCACCACCACCACCACCACCGCCACTCTCACGCCTCGACCCGCCACGCCAACTCTTCACGAGCCTCCTGACAGCGGTGGTGGTTGGTGGTGGTGGTGGTTGGTGGTGGTTGGTAGTGGTTGAAGGTGGTTGATGGTGGTTGATAGTTGATGGTGGTTGATAGTTGATGGTGGTTGGTAGTTGATGGTGGTTGATAGTTGATGGTGGTTGGTAGTTGATGGTGGTTGGTAGTTGATGGTGGTTGGTAGTAGTTGGTAGTGGTTGGAGGTGGTTGATGGTGGTTGATGGTGGTTGATAGTTGGTGGTGGTTGATGGTGGTTGATAGTTGATGGTGGTTGGTAGTTGATGGTGGTTGGTAGTGGTTGGTAGTGGTTGGTAGTGGTTGGAGGTGGTTGATGGTGGTTGATGGTGGTTGATAGTTGTTGATGGTGGTTGATGGTGGTTGATAGTGATTGGTTGGCGGTGGGTTCGGTTGCTCTGTACATTTCCACGATAATGATTTATAAACGTACGATGATGACGACGATGATGACGACGATGATGACGACGATGATGACGACGATGATGACGACGATGATGACGACGATGATGACGACGATGATGACGACGATGATGACGACGATGATGACGACGATGATGACGACGATGATGACGACGATGATGACGACGATGATGACGACGATGATGACGACGATGATGACGACGATGATGACGACGATGATGACGACGATGATGACGACGATGATGACGACGATGATGACGACGATGATGACGACGATGATGACGACGATGATGACGACGATGATGACGACGATGATGACGACGATGATGACGACGATGATGACGACGATGATGACGACGATGATGACGACGATGATGAGCCCCTTCGTTGAACTGTCGTTTGTGGCCAGGTCGCTTCTGAAAACAAGAGCTATCTATACAGCTACTCAGCGGGTCTTACCTGGTAAAGCAACATAACAAAGAGTTTAGTTGGTGTCGGTGGTGATGATCAGCCAAATCTTTCGTCTGCCAAGTTTTACATAATGCCTTCCCCCGCACCTCGATCGGTACTGCGTTAATAATTATAATCGCTTATTAGTGTGCGCAACAACTCCGCTGATAATGTACGGTTCACAAAACATGGACGGTGTCGGGACTAGAAAAAAAAACATGCATTTGAATAACAATTTAAATACGAGACTAATATTGACAGCCGTTGCCACGTGCATTGGACACATATATGGGCAAAGGGAAAGAAATCGCGGGGGGGGGGGGTGGTGTGGAAAGAAGCTTGGAGAAATGCGTGCTTGGAAGTTAGACTGAGAGAGAAGGCGCCGCCAAAATTCCCCGCGAGCATTCGACATTTGTCCTGCACGGTATCCAAGCCGCAGCCTGTGCACCCCCACCCCCAAACCCCCCGACTCCCCCCTCTGCACGGGTAGAGCAATAAAACCCACGTGGTTTTTTTCTATCCGATCTCAAACATGTCACTTCGCAACAAAAAAAAAAACTCTTCTGCGATCTAAAAAAATATATATAATAAAAATATAACATTAAGAATTCTTGCGGTCCTATTACACGGTCGGGCGCGTAGACGAAAATACCCGATGGCATTTATTTCCCTTTCGTGCTCTGTCATCGATGGGAACGCCGATGAACTCCGAAGCGAACGCTCCGCGCAGACCCGTGCACACAGCCAGTAAAGTACCCAGCCGCGAAATAATTACTCCGTGCAGTTGGTATTTTTTTTTTAATTCCTAGCACCACATTCATTCAGAATTTTTTTTTTAATCCGACGTAAATCTATCGCCGTAAACATCGTCGCCATTAGCCACGTTGCTTTTCACGATTCGTGTTTTTTTCTTTGTCTCAAAAGCGCGCACGTTGAGCCTCTTTCGCGCCGGACGTAGCCCATCGTGCTATAATCAGAGGCGCGTTTGGAAAGACAACAAACTGAAACACACAAGAGCACGTTTTCAGAAACACGAGCGGGAAATTCAGAAGTGTCACCTTTGTCCGGGCAAGGGGGTTTCTTGTTCGCTCGGAGATTTGGGTGAAGAAGTCCAAAAGGGAATTTGAATCTGCTTCGTATCGCCTCCGTCGGCGTTGCATTTCCTCATCGCCCGCTAGTGATCATTGCCAGTTCGCACGTCGGCGTGCAGAATGTGGAACGTGTATGAAGGTCATTCTGCCGTCGGTATGGGATGGGAAGAGTCGTCGTATAGGCCAAGAAGCATCTCTGGAACAGGGGGGTCGGCAACCGCGTGGGACTGTTCAGGGACTGCAGTTGCGACTCTTGAAAGTCGAAAAAAAAATGTCTCTTCCTCGTCATTTTGGTTGCCAACCCCTGACCACGAAAGTCCAGTTCACCATGGAAGTCCAGTTCACCATGGAAGAAGTCCAGTTCACCATGGAAGTCCAGTTCACCATGGAAGAAGTCCAGTTCACCATGGAAGTCCAGTTCAGCATGGAAGTCAAGTTCACCATTGAAGTCCAGTTCACCATGGAAGTGCAGTTCACCATGTAAGTCTAGTTCACCGTGGAAGTCCAGTTCACCATGGAAGTCCAGTTCACCATGGAAGTCCAGTTCACCATGGAAGAAGTCCAGTTCAGCATGAAAGAAGTCCAGTTCACCATGGAAGCGCAGTTCATTGAGAACCGCTTCATTAAGAACCGCGTCACGACGTTATTAAGGACCCACCGTCTCGTACTCCCCACAGTGTATTGCGGATCTTAAAATATTGAGGTTTGTTAAGGCTACACGTGGGGTCTTTGTCTTTATATGGGGAGCGGTGGTGTAGTGGTTAGCGAGCTGCACTACGGGCCCGGCGACCCGAGTTCGATTCCCGCTCACGGCCATCTGAACCGATCCTGAGCCTCCCCCAGGGCATAGAGGCAACTTCAGGGGGCGCTCTGATTTGACTCTCGCACACAGAGCAAGCACGGCTCCAAAAAAAAGGAAAGGAAATTAATCGGGGCAGCCAAGGCAAATTTCTTAAAAATTGAAAAATTTCTAAAGTTTACATTGCCTCTTTAGGGAACGGAGAGTTACATCCTAAACGTGAATTATATAATAAAGTAATTAACTGTCCGGGCATATTTTCGTAAAAGCAGACGTATCTATGACACAGGCGTGCCCAAAGTTGGCTTTAGTTCGCTACCATCATGATTATCATGAGCAGCCCGTGGTCAGTCCACTGCTGGATGAAGCCACCTTTATTATTCTTTTTATTCTTTCTTTTTTTTCTCCATCTCTCTCTGTCTCTCCTTCTCTCGCTGTTTCCCCTTCTCTCGCCACGTCTCGCGAACCTGCGATGCACCCGGCACTTGGGCCTACCACGAGTGGATTTCATCGCTCCGTCTCCATTCGTAAGGTCGCGCTCGTTACACAAACACACAAAGCGCTTGCCACAAATGAACAGCAATACCTCGCTAGCTCGTCAATGAGCTATAAACCATCATCACGCGGCACTCCGGTCCTACTCTTAGGTTTTTTCGGTAAAGTCACGTAGGTAAAAAATTAAATTAAAATTAATAAAAGTAAAATAAAACATCACGACGTTTCGGAGGCAACACAAGCTTCCGTCTTCAGGTGGAACCGTCACTCCGGTCCTACTCGCAGCAGCAGCGGCGGCGTTTGGCCAACCCATCTAGCAAAGACGGCGGTCACCGCATCGCGCGCTTTACAATAATTATATTCCTCTGCGGCCGTCTGGAACGCTCTTCGTTCGGATATCAAGAATATACTAGAGCAGTGCACTATTAAATAGCCTATATTGGCAAACTAATCTATGTATAACTGCTTTTTGCATTTAGTTTGTTGTTCTTCCCCTGTCAACCCCTTATCAGTGCCCTACCTGATTACAGACCAATTCAGACCTTATTGGTCACCCCGTGCCCCTTTATAAATCTCAACGTTCATCCTACAAAGTCCCATCACAAAGCAGATACACAAACAAGTCGACAAACAAAATGGTGTTGCTCGTTGTGAAACGGCTGTCCGCCGTGTGGACCTGAAAACTCAATTTCCCTGTACAAGAATACGGCATTTATCGCAGCCAAATAATCTAAACGTGCGGCATTGACTCGAAATGTGGAGGGGAGAAAAAACCGGAGGACCCCCGGAGAAAAATCCACGCGACCACGGGGAGAGAGAGAGAGAAACACACGCGAATTCCAACTATACAGCAGCAGCAGCAGCAGGCGTCAGTCAGGATCGAAATCGCACGAACCTCCTGCACACCCGGCGAGGGAGTTAACATTTCCCATCTGTAACGGCGGCTGCCAAAAAAGCACGCGCCAGAGAGCGAACCGAGAGCTTGCACGTGTTCAGCTCGGAGCCCGGACGGACCTTTGCTCGCGTTTAAAAATAATGCCGGTGAGCCGTATCGATGGATTTACGGATCTCTGTCATCGCGCACACATTCGCGAGGCCCCGCGCCGTTGGGTCACCGTAGCATTTTCTCGATTCGAGGGCTGTCCGCGAGATGGACCCTGCTAGACCACGGTACTCTCTCTCCTTCTCTCGCTGTCTCTCCTTCTCTCGCTGTCTCTCCTTCTCTCGCTGTCTCTCCTTCTCTTTTTTTCTTTACGTTTTATTTTTTAGTTTTATTTTTGTTTGTTGTTCATCTTTTTTATTTTTTCTCTTCTTGTACTTTATTCTTCTTTTTTTGTCTATTCTTTTCTTTTTATTCTTTCTTTTTTTTCTATCTCCTTCTCTCGCTGTCTCTCCTTCTCTCTCTGTCTCTCCATCTCTCTGTATCCGGGAAGTTGTCACATTTTTCTTAGCACGTCTTAACTGGACATTTGGTAAAACAAAAAAAGCGCTTCATAGCTCATGAGATTCCTCCGGTCTAAATAAACATTTTCATTGTGATTCTGACACCTCCATAGAAGAATGAGCCATTAGCCCGACGTTGTCTAGATGGTGTAACTTTTTTCTTTGTCTTTTAAGGCCACACAGAGTGTTGTTGTTGTTGTTGACGAATGTTATTGAGCTGTTGTTGTTGTTGTTGACTGTGCTTGTGCACCACCGCCAACGCATCAGCAACAGCAGCAGCGTCAACCAGCCGCCAAAGAATTAGTTGAATCGGAAAACTATTAACATTCAAAGTGCAAACATTATTGCCAACGCAAAAGTTCGATGTTTCCGGGCGTTTGAGACGAATGGAGCGAGCACGTGGTGCGTCACGTGATCCACCGCTCGGTCGGTCCATAAATGACGTCACGCACCTAGGGGGGGGGGGTCAGACATTTGTGACGACGTGTGACAAGGGGGGGGGGGGGTTGAGAAATGTGACGTCACGTCAAAATGCGCAACTTTAAATAAATATAGATAGTTCTACTTAATTAAATAGACTTTTAATAAATGTTTTCTCCTACAACATCAGAGTGCAGCGCCACATTAAATACGCACTACAATGACAATAGTTTAAAGAGATTTGAAGCATGTTTCATTTTTGGGGGGGCAGAGCTTTGTGACGTCATATTTGAGGGGGGTCTGACTTTTTGTGACGCCGTGTGACGAGGGGGGGGGTCAAAAATCGTCCGAAATCGCATGACGTCATTTATGGACGCCCCCTTATTTGTTTTATCATTCATTTCGTTGTACACTGTAGTTGCTTTTTGCTGCTTGCTTTGTTTATATATGTATACGTACGTGGGGCGCTGTGTGCCGTACAGCCGTCGTCTGGAGATGCGTTGGTATTTCGATACCGTGTTATCTATAACATTCACACGTCAATACTAATGATGATATGGTTTAACACGTATGCTTTCGCGACCAATGGAATTCTCCACAAATCTGGCTGTCGCCTGATGAAGCTAGTTGTAATTACTGGCGAAACGTCGTACTCAGACTGTAAATGTTGTGGCTTGGCTCTCCAACACACCGGTGTTGCTGTACTACGAATTGGCCACGTTCTGTTTACGAGACAACCCTTACTAGTTGGCTGTGTCACGTGGTGACGGGTTTAACGACACATTTATATATTTACGCGATCTAACCCAAAAAAAAACTCTTATGGACTGATGATAAATGTGACTCTCGTCAAAATCGAAAAGTAGATACGTGCGCGCGTACGCGTCAGTACGTGGGCAGCATCGAATTCCCTCTTTGTACGGGAGCCGCAAGGCCGTCAACTGCGGACAAACTGCCGCAAGGCAATAGATGGCACGGACGTGAAGACCACGACGATGATGATGACAACTGGCACAGCAAAACACCAATTACGAATCACAATCTCCGATGAGCTGCGGGGGCGTACCTCGTGCTGTTCGGCACGACGTCCGACGTTTCGTATCCAACGTGCTGGGAGCTGCTTAACAAACCGAATTTGGAGTAAAAAAAAAATCACAGTTTTCTGAAGAAGCTCCCAGCACGTGGAAGCGAAACGTCGGACATCCGAACCAAAACAACAAGAAGCGGTACGACACATTGGAGAGGTATACAGCGCAACCACAACGCCACACGCAGATGATGATTATGATGATGGTGCATGTTATTATTCGCGTATTACTCGTGATAGATTCGTGGTGGTACTGACTTGCCGATGACTGGTAACCAGCGGTGTCAAGATCGGCCTCTGTGGAGGAGGCTCGTGAAGGACGCTGCTATTGGGCAGTTAGAGGCAGTCGCCCTCCAGCAACAACGAAGGGCAGAGGAGCGACGCTCACAACAACGAGCGGAGCGCCGGGTGGCTAAAACACAGCAAGTTGGCACAGTAGGGGGCACAGGTGGTGCATCGGCCAGTCATCTCAGCCAGTCAACCCACGGCACCTGGTTCTGTCCCGTGACCTCCTGCCAGCAGCGATCCTTGGACACTTCACGTGGCCTCATAGTGCACATAGCCTGGCACAAAGCCCCGTGGTGACGTCGCCGCCGCTTAGTGACAAATGACGGCTGCTGTTGATAGCGGTGTTCATGATCATGATAAAAACAACCACGTTGCCAACGCAGATGATGAAGCCGTTGATTTCGGGGTGCCGTGGAATGCCCACGCGTGTACGCAATCCTCCAAACTATACCACTTACTGGCCGCGCGTGACCGGCTCTCTGCTTTATATGGCCTATTAATAAGGGCCATTGCCCGAAACGTCGCCTATTATATATATGTGTGTTTCTCCCTCGTGGTGTTGACGAACGTGTCCGAGTGGTTTGCGCCTCTGGACGGCGTGCGCAGCAGTGTCAGTGCCTGCCGCCCCCTGCTGTCCGAAGCAGGGGGGGGGGGCAGTGCACGGGTACCACAGCATGGTTGTTGTGAACTGAGTCTTAAGGACGCCCTTTGTTAAACTACGACAAACTACGTTGTATCATGGGACCTCCGTTGCCAGTACCAGAATATGAGAATAGGTTTTCCCCTTTTTTTCTGGCAACAAAACAGCTGTGTTAAGATGTTAAAACACCAAGCTGAAACCTTTTACAAGGAATCATGTCTGCATTAACCACAATACTTGTGGTCAGAATGCAAACAAAAAACGTACTCTGATAATATATGCACTGTCTTTGAAGCTGATTGGTCCACACCAGAGACAGCTTTCTTTCGAGCCTAGTCTCAAACGGTGTTAGACCAGAGGACACCAAAAGGCTGTATTTTACCAGGTAAGGCCCCACTCTGAGCTTACACAACTCTTTTTCAGAAGCTACCTGGCCACAAATGATAGCGGAAACGAAGGGGCGTATCACGTGGGAAATGTACAGCAGCCAAAAACTACGGAAAAAACGCGTGATGTTGATTCCAAATTTGGAGGGAAAAAAACGGAGGACCTCGAGCAAAATTCACGCGACCACGGCGGAGAGAGAGAGACACGCAAACTCCAAATATACAGCAGGTGTCAGGGTCGGGATCGAACCCAAGACCTCCTGCATGCCAGGCGAGGTAGTGAATATCTCCTAGCCACCGTGATGATGATGAGAGAGAGAGAGAGACACGCAAACTCCAAATATACAGCAGGCGTCAGGGTCGGTATCGAACCCATGGCCTCCTGCATGCCAGGCGAGGTAGTAAACATCTCCTAGCCACTGTAGCGCCCTAATGTCGGGAGGATCCAGACAAGGTTTTTTTTCGCAAAAGAGGGGGGGTGGGGGTGACGATGCTGCTACTGTTGCTGTGTGTGTGGAATCCCAATTGCGTAGTTTGAAAATACAACAATAGGTTTTACCCTTTCTGGCAATAAAACAGGTGTTACGATGTTAAAACACCAAACGGAACACATTTTCAAGGAGCCCTGTCCGCATTAAGCACACGTACTTGTCGTGAACATGCAAACAAAACAAGACATGCTCTGATAACTAATTACATGCATTGTCTTTGAAACTGATTGGTCCACACCAGAGACAGCTGCTGTGGACGACGAAATAACAATATTGTAATATTCGCCGCACGAATGCCCAGAAATGTAACCAAACGAAGATCGTGAGAGATGGTGGAGGCACGGGGAGGCCTTCGTCCAGCAGCGGATAGGTCGTGGCTGACGATGACGATGATGTTGATGACAACAAATCCCCCCCACCCACCCACCCACTCCTCAAAAAACCCAAAACAAACCAGAACGAGACTGGAAGCGTTTGGCAGGTGTGCGAGAGATTTCATCGCACGTGTCGGGCTGGGTTTGACCTCTGCCTTGCGTGTTGACCTCTAACCCATTCCATGCCCCCACCCCACCCACCCACGGTCCTTAAACGCTATCATCCCACACCCTCATCCCACCCCATTCTCCCCCCACTCCCCCGTCCCCACCACCCCTCAGGGGTTATTGGCCACAATTAGAGGTTTCCACCCTCGCAGTATACGCGGGTTCGCTTTGTGCGATGTCTTGCCGTGTATGCGGCTAACCTATGTCCAGCAAAAAAACAAATCGATACTCTGCGGTTTGAATTCACTCTCCACGCGGCTATGCGGTCGGGCGTGGGACAACATTGTGTACTGTGTGTGTGTATACCGTGTGTATGTTCTGTGTGAATACTGTGTGTGTACTGTGTGTGTACTGTGTGCATACCGTGTGTGTGTTCTGTGTGTGTGTACTGTGTGTGTGTATACCGTGTGTATGTTCTGTGTGAATACTGTGTGTGTACTGTGTGTGTACTGTGTGTGTACTGTGTGTATATCATGTGTGTACTGTGTGTATATACTGTGTGTATACTGTGTATATGTATGTACTATGTGTATATGCTGTGTGTGTACTGTGTGTATATACTGTGTGTATACTGTGTGTGTACTGTGTGTGTACTGTGTGTATATAGTGTGTGTACTGTGTGTATATACTGTGTGTATACTGTGTATATGTATGTACTATGTGTATATGCTGTGTGTGTACTGTGTGTATATAGTGTGTGTACTGTGTGTATACACTGTGTGTGTACTGTGTGTATATACTGTGTGTGTACTGTGTATATGTATGTACTGTGTGTGTACTGTGTGTGTACTGTGTGTGTACTGTGTGTGTACTGTGTGTGTACTGTGTGTATACACTGTGCGTGTACTGTCTGCGCTACTCGACATGAAGCTTTCTCGTGCGGTTTCACTTGTTTTTTAGAACGCATCTACTACTACCGCACAAAGCGAAGGAGATTCCTGCACCCCGTGTCCGCTCTGTAACCGACTCGCTCGTTCCTCCAGAAGGACAACACACTCAACACGATCTAAAAGCGCATGGCTCCAGTGGCTTCCTGATGATGGATACGATCACTTACCCGCCAGGATAGTACCACTCCGTTGACGAAGGCCTCCCCCCCCCCAAGCCATCGCTCCGGCGTTCCGCACACGGCTCTGCCTTGCGACGATGCACCGGCTGATTTCATCGCTCCATCTCCAGCGACGGACGTTGCAGCGTGACGGTCAAACTCTCACTCCACGTTACCAGGGCGCGAGTGCCACCGTCTTGTGCTGGGCATGTCGCAGAAGGTTACCCGAGTTCGACTCCCGCTCACGGCCGACATCGTTGGCGATTGTTTGGACCGGTACTGGACCTCCCCTAGGTCGACTCAGCCTGCAATGAGTGCCTGGTGCCGTGTGTTAAAACGTCGCCACTGGGGAGACAAAGGCGGCCGGGCCGTGGTTGCTGGTCACCCACCCCTTCGTGTGCCGTGTCGGCCTTCATAGGTGCTGCTCGCTAACAGCACTTGCCCCAACAGTCTGTTCAGGCTACATGGGGCATCTTTGTCTTTGATCCTCCCCGGGGCAAGAATAATGACGAAGTTTGGCAGCCGAATGAGGACAACCCCCCTCTTGGAGATGGAATCAGATGAAATCAGTGGGACTGCGAGATAAGATTGTGGTTTCGTGGAGCCGTAAGCATTGGTTGGTGCAGTGGATTGATCATGGCCACTGCTGATGATGATCGTGATTGTGACGGTGATGAGGGGTTACTTGTGAGTGCTGTCCCCTCGTATGTGCGAACTCTACTTTTTTCCTACCCACGTGTAAAAGTAAAAGTAAATCAATAAAACGTATACGTTGATAAGTGATTGGACAAAACAATCCAGAAAATAACGAAGAGATAATCTTGCCACGTGTCAAAATAAATACAAAAAACTACGTTAATATTTGGACAAACATCCCAAATTAGAAAAAAAAACATAATCTTGCCGCATCTAAAAATAAGTAAATAAATAAAAAACCCACGTGAAGAATTGGACAAACATCCAGAAAATAACGAAGACGTAATCCTGCCACTCATTGAGCCAGGTTATGTTTCGGGGCCATCGTTCTCGATGCTTCGGTCATGATTCGGCCTTAAGCCCGACGACCTCCCCGTTCACGCCCGGATCTAACCCACAATGCAACTATGAGTCGGAGCTGCCCCTCGAAAAGGCTCATTGCCTGTAACGTCGGTGTTTATTGACACGGCAGCGCTGGTTAATGACGACGACGACGGGTGGGGAGAGGGAGAGAGGGAGGGAGGGGGGGTCTCTTAAAACGCTTACAGCCCACAGATCGCTTGACAGGCGCTCAGCCGGCAAAAGCCCCACGCGATCGTTAATCGCTCGACGTGCTTTGCTAAACATCCATCCATCATCACGGCTGGGAAGGGAGGGAGCAACGCACGTTCTTTTGAACTTGAGACAGACAAACAAACAAACAGAAGCCCCCCCCCCCCCCAAAAAAAAAAAACCCCCAGTTCAAGCAAAGAACGCGCTCGCATTATTGTTCAGACGAGGCGCTCCTCCTTCCGTGTAGCGCGTTGGAGGGATTGAGAGACGTGGCTGCGACGTCGTTACCGTCGGTTTTGGGCGATTCCTCGGCGAAAACGATCCTTGGCAGATTCTTAACCACATCTATTTCACGTTTACTCCCCTCTCCCCCCTGACGTCGCGCAGCTCGGAACAGCTGTGACGATAGCCTTCATTGATGAGGCTCCAGTCAACATCATCATCCTCAGCAGCAGCAGCAGCAGCTGATGTGATTCATCCACTGCTGGATGAAAGCCTCTCCAAAGACGTCGCTAACCCTCGCGGTTTCGCGATGGAAGGAGCTCCTTCACATCGAAGCTCACTGCATCGCAGAATCTCTGCGTCGGGCGTGCTCTCTGGAGCGTGTGTGGTGTGTGTGGTGTGTGCGCCTGGTTTGGCTGCTGCTGCTGCTGCTCCGTCGTTAGTCTCGACCGCCAGCAATCATCCCGTCTCGCGATGACGTTGTGCCCAGGCTCGCTTACACTTCTCAGGCCTCGTTGAGCGCGGTAGATGCGTTCCTGAACAGTGCCACTGTCTTCTTGGTTCTTTCGGTAAAGTCACGTAGAAGGGAAATAATAAAGTAATAAAAATAAAACATAATAAAATATATATTATTATATAATATTATTTTATTATTTTATTTTATTATGTTTTATTTTTATTACTTCATTATTTCCCTTCTACGTGACTTTACCGAAAGAACCAAGAAGATGAATCCCTGCAGTCACGAAAGCTTTAAATCGAAACGTGCCACTGTCGTTGCCCCCATCATCCTTATCAATGCCCGCACGTTACACACAACAACAACAACAACAACTTGTAAAACGCACTCGGCCTCAGCATTTGAAAGGCACTGCGCGTTTCTCTGCACAACGTTGTGAAACTTACGGTAGGGCTGGAGGAGGAGTTGGTTGTTACGGCGGCCTGCGCTATATTTTCCGTGACGGTGGCTTTTTCTTGCCATTGTCAGATTCGATCCGGGGTCCACCACGCACGCCTGTGACCCACCCACCCATCCACCCACCACTTCAAGTGGCCCACCGGACCCTAACCCCTCCCTCGGCTGAGCCTTTCGAGGTGCGGCGAGTGTGCGACGTTCGCGCGTTTTGGCACGCTGCACTTCTCGACCGGACGGAGCCAAACCGCGCTAATCGGAGGTGCGGGGAAAAAGGACAGCAAACTAAACATGGAAAAATGCAATTCCGAGCGTGTGTATATATATGGACGTGTCTCGAACTTCTTTCGCACCGTACGGAGCCAAACCGCGCTAATCGGAGGTGCGGGGGAAAGGCAACAAACTAAACGCAGAAACCCGTTTTCAATAAATGTAAATCTTCGATTTAAAGGTGCGCCCCCGACAGCATTCGTATTGTGGAATATGTCTCGAAGCCCTCCGCTCGCTCGCATCTTCCCTCCTCCGTGGTTGCCCTGACCTTGAGGGCTCGAATCTCAGCCGGGGTGGGAGGGGGAGATGGGGTGGGGGAGGTTGGCAGCGCGGTGGCCTCCCCGTTTAGGATGGAAGCGCTTGACCCCCCCCCCCCCACGGGGTCAGATCCCAGCCGGACCCCTGATGCACGTGGCTCGCCGTGCTGCCGGGCACGGAGAGGTCACCGGGGGTCGTGGAGCGCCCGCTGCCCGAGGCCGCGGCGATACGCGGGGTAGCAAAGTGTGCAAGCCACTTGCTCGCTCGCCGGGCGTATGTGCTTCTGTGTGTGCTGAACTTCTTTCGCGCCGTACGTAGCCAACCCGTGCTAATCGGAGGTACGGGGGAAGAACAACAACTGACACCGGCCGTGTCAATCGCCCCCTTGCCACTCTTCTATTGCTGCTGCTGCTGCTACTACTACCATGGTTCTTGTTCACGTGGACTTCACGCACTGATTCCTCCTCACGTGCCGAGCACTCGGTCCTTACCAGACACTGACTGTTCCGTCTCAACCGTACTGTGTTCACAACGATTCACTCCACTTAACGACCCACTCACCCACTCATCCAAACACTCATTCATCCAAACAGCCACTCATCCAACCACTAAGGGGCCGTCCATACATGACGTCACGCACCTGGGGGGGGGGGTGGGGGGGGGTGAGACATTTGTGACGATGTGTGACGAGGGGGGCGGGGGTTTGAGAAATGTGACGTCACATACAAATGCGCAACTTTAAATAAATATAGACAACACGTTCTACTGAATTAAATAGACTTTTTAATAAATATTTTCTCCTACAACATCAGAGTGCAGCGCCACATTAAATACGCACTACAATGACAATCGTTAAAGCGATTTGAAGCATGTTTTACTTTTGGGGGGGGGGGGCAGAGCTTTGTGACGTCATATATTTGAGGGGGGGTCTGACTTTTCGTGACGCCGTGTAACGAAGGGGGGGGGGGGGTCAAAAATCGTCCAAAATCGCGTGACGTCATTTATGGACGGCCTCTAATTCAAACAAACACTCACTCAGCCACTCATCCAACCACTCATCCAACGACTCATTCATCCAACCTCACTCACCCACGGTTATTACACAACGCCGCAGTAATAACCATGGAGGCCTGTCGGATTCGAACCGTGAAACTCTTGAGTCAAGGGTCTCGCCGGCTCGCGTCAACAATGCTTTCTCGTCTAGATTTTTCCCCCTCTCGTATGTCTCATCATCATCATCATCATTATTTTATTTTCCCATCTCACATTTTCTTGTGTTGTGTTCTTTCCCCAGCTTGGTTCCGTCACACCTCCATTCAGTAACGGGCCCGGCATCAATGTCCCTTTTTTACAACGCTGGCCGCAATTGAATTGATTGCTCCGATCTGAAAATTCGTGCGGGTGTTTCAAGATTTCCCTCCTTCTCCTCCTCCCTCATTAGGTTTGGCGGTGAAGCAGTGGTGGTGGTGGGAGTGTGGCAGTGTTGTGCTAAGCGTTAGGGGTAATTGCCAAAATTAACTGAGATTGTCTCCTTTGTTGAATGTTTCACGGATGTCATCATTTTCTTCTGATGAGCTCATAATGGAATTATCCTTGTTCTTTCCTCTTGTAAACAGTGACTGTTACACACATATAAGTGTAAGTGTGTGCTTATAATAATAACGATTATGCCCCTTTATTTATTCAGGAAAGTCTCGCCAAGTTGTAAGGCTTTCTTCTTCTTCTTTGAAGATGTTGAAGCGAATTCGATGAAAGGACATCTTGGCCGTGAGACCAAAGTTATTTCACAAAAGAATAAGAGAATACAAGAGAAGAAGAGAATGCGGTTCGCGGAATCCCAGCGTGTCCAGAGAATTGCCCACGCGCTCGAGGGGATAATCACATACTCTTTGGGTTCTTTCGGTAAAGTCACGTAGGTATAAAATAAAATAAATTAATTCACGACGTTTCGGGCGCAACACAAGCGTCCGTCCCACCTGATGACGGTCGCTTGTGTTGCGCCCGAAACGTCGTGATTTATTTTATTTTCTAACCACGTGACTTTACCGAAAGAACCAAACAGTATGGATTCCTGCAGTCACGAAAGCTTCAAATCTAGGGATAATCACACTTCAAGCGCCGCACGGTTGGATTCAATCCGCCGTTGAGCCGCCATATCCTGGCCACCGTGTTGCAGCTCACAGCCGATACCACGTGGCGTTCCAAGTCAGTCTCCCGTACGAGTGCTGACCAGGTTGAGGCCCGCTTAGCCTCCTCCGAGATGTGACGGGATGACCACACGCGTTCAGCTCACGGCGGTTTGGTGGTGTAGCCAATAACTGCGGAGCCTCACTCGCAAAGTGTGGCACTCGGTTGTTTAATTTTGAGAAAACACGATGGAATGATGGGTGAAGTTAACCCTCGACCGATTACTAAAGTGATGGTAGTGTCTTCTTGGTTCTTTCGGTAAAGTCACGTAGAAGGGAAATAATAAAATAATAAAAATAAAAATAATAAAATTTTATTATCTTTTATTTATTTTTATTTGTATTATTTTATTATTTCCCTTCTACATGACTTTACCGAAAGAACCAAGAAGATGAATCCCTGCAGTCACGAAAGCTTTAAATCGAAATTTGATGATAGTGTGTTGCCTTGGGACAGCGTTGGTCGAAAGCGAAGTTTGAAAGGATTCTAAACATATCGTTACATTGCAGTGATTCAAGTAAAACATAGTTTTAGGAAGTAAGGAACTGACAGCCCTTTTTATCTCTCTCCTGCTGGACGAAGGCCTCCCCACTCCGTGTCAGTCGAGGAGGTTGTTTGACCATACTTCACCACGCTGATCAATGCGGGTTGACGAATGGGAGATGGGGCGGGGGGGGGGGTGCGTGAGAGGGGGGGGGGGGGGCAAGCCACCACTGACATTAGCCGTCGCCGAGAATCGTTTCGATGCCCACGGAATGCACAAGGTGCTCGTTTAAGGCTGAACCGACCTAGGGGAGTACTCAGGACCAGTTCAAATAAACGCCACCGTCGTTGGTCGTGAGCGGGAATCGAACTCGCGACTTTACAACTGCGCTACGAGACAAAGATCCCCCGTGTAGCCTTAACAGACTGTTGGGGCAAGTGCTGTTAGCGAGCAGTACCTATGAAGGCCGGCACGGCGCACGAGGCGGTCGGTGGCCAACACCACGCCCGGCCGCCTTTGTCTCCCTAGTGGCGAAGTTTACACATCGCACCAGGTACTCATTTGAGGCTGTGTCGACCTAGGGGAGGCCCAGAACCGGTTCAGATAATCGTCCCCGGTGTTGCACACACCCCTCCTGGACAATAAAATACACCCCCCAACTTTTGATTTCCATTCAAGGGGAAACGAGGGCAAACTTATCAAGAGAATACGGTAATGTTTTATATTTAGTTCTTACAAAAGCCCCATTTGTTAATTAAGGACCACTTTTGAACAATGTCCAATCAAGTGTTGTTTTTCATCTTTGCCCGCACGCTCTCTCAAAGTGTCCCATGATTAGCAATTTCTCGTGCGTGCTATTTAAATGTCGCAATTGTTCGCGGAGATAAATACCCAGGAATGTGTCATCACCGCTTCCTTTCAGAATAACTCGATCCCCTCCCCCACCTCCCAAAAAAAAAAACAATTTTAATTACCCCACCGTAATAAAAAGGGAGAAAAAAAACAAGAAAGGAGATGTTTATTGTGGCAACGCGTATGATGTATGGCAAATCGAGATCAAATTGACAACTGTTTACGAAAACCAGTAATGAATTTAATTGGCTAAAGGGCTCGCAAAGGTTTTACTCACGAGAAGGTGACATCATCACAGCGGCGCGTCCTGTGTGGGGGTTGTTGTTGAGCCCTGGCCCCCCACCCTCCCCCGCAGCCCCCCCTCCACCCCCCTCAACCCCCCTCTCTCCTTCTCTCCCCCCCCCCCCGCCTGCCCGCTTACGTTTCATTAATGGGATTAACGGCGTCGTTCTTGGTTGTTGCTTGTCTCCTTTTTGTTGTCGTCGTTGTTGTTTGAAAATCTGCCGTCCATCGGTACAAATTGTGGGACACTTATTGAGTCGTAGCAATGCATCCGAGGGGGGCATTGACACGCGCGCGCGAAATTCCCCTCCACTGGATCTCTCTCTGTCCATCACGGGGACGGGGAGAGGCGCGGCTTCTGCCGAGGCATGGACACCGTGCAGGAAGAAGAATCCCAAAGTGCTTGGTAATAGGTGGGGGGGAGGGCAGCGTTGGGGGAACGTCGGCGCAAACGCTGCGGCCACGAAACGCGCACGCTTTGACAGCTCTGCAGAAGCGAGCGGTGGAAATTCCACATTCCCATGGCGGGGTGGCGAGTCTTATGCGTAGGACAATCGCGGGTGGCGGCTTCCTCCGCAACGTACGGAACTCGCGCAAATAACACAACACGGAAGCAGCCAATGCCTTACTCACGCCGCCTTGTCGGGAGGCGTGGGCATGCGACCTCTGCGTCTGTGTGTCGTGGCCTTGAGCCACGGGCGTGAGGGGAGCGTGAAGAGCAGTGGATTTGATTGGAGGTGGGTAGGAGTGGGGGGGCGTTGATGTATGTATGTTAGACAATCGTGCTCAACGTAGGTGCGGTGGGAACAACAAACTAAATACAAAAAAGGAGTTCTAAAGAAAGTCGTTTTCAGTATATATTTTAAAGTGCATTGCTCCAGTGGATTCCTAACATGGGAAGGAAGAGCGCTCCAGACGGACGCAGAGGAGTATCTGAAAGCGCTGCGCGATGCGGTGACCGCCGCCGTCTTTGTTCGATGGTTGAGCCAAAAGCCGCTGCCGTTGCTGCTGCGAGGATGAGCGGAGTGTCGCGTGATGATGGTTTATGCTCCTTGACGAGATCAGCGAGAAATTGTGGTTCATTGGTGGCAATCGCTTCGTGTGCAATGAGTGCGACCTTATAAGGGCGAGATTTTCACCACCTCGCCTGGTATACAGGAGGACGTGGCTTCGATCCCGACCCTGATGCCTGCTGCTGTATATTTGGAGTTTTTGTGTTTCTCTCTCTCCGTGATCGCGTGGATTTTTCTCGAGGTCCTCCGTTTTTTTCCCTCGACGTTTAAAAGCATGCGTGATAAGCCACTTCGTTGAGTTATCATTTGTGGCCAGGTCGCATCTGAAAAATAACTATATGGCTCAGTGGGCCTTACGTGGAGAAAAAAAAAAGGTTGTTGGTAGTTTAATAGAGTCACCCACTCACCCGCCCGCTCACTCAGTCAACCACTCAACCATTCACCACCGCACTGCAAGTAACAACAACAAACTCACCCACTCACTCGCCCGGTCACCCACTCACTCACTCGCCCGCCCGCTCACTCAGTCAACCACTCACCCATTCACCACCACACTGCAAGTCACAACAACAAACTCACCCACTCACCCACTCACTGGCCCGGTCACCCACTCACTCACTCGCCCGCCCGTTCACTCAGTCAACCACTCACCCACTCACTACGACTTTTGAAATCCCCTCGCCGCGACATCCGCTTTACCCAAAGCTCTTATATAACGAGAACAGCCTCTTCTTGGTTCTTTCGGTAAAGTCACGTAGAATGAAAATAATAAAATAATAATAATAAAACATAATAAAATAATTCTAAAATAAAAAATTCTAAAATAATTCTCACAACGCAAGTAGCCGTCCTCAGGTGAAGAACAGGTCTGTTTCCATTCTACGTGACTTTACTTTATTTCCATTCTACGTGACTTTACCGAAAGAACCAAGAAGATGAATCCCTGCAGTCACGAAAGCTTTAAATCGAGAACAGCCTCGCTCAATGCAATGAAACGTCTAATAACGTACAACTTTAATCTTCACTATGGGAACCTCATTTGCCAGTAAAAATATGATAATTGTTTTTTTACCCTTCTATTTGGCAACAAAACTGACACCTTTTTTACAAGGAGTCATGTTTACATAGACCACAATACCTGCAGTCATAATGCAAACAAAACACATAACTCTGATAATGTATGCACTGTCCTTGAAGTTGATTGGTCCACCCCGAGACAGCTTTCCTTAGAGCCTAGTCTCACATGGTGTTGGACCTTTTGGCGTCATCTGGTCCAACCCATGTGAGACTAGGCTCTAAGGAAAGCTGTCTCGGGTGTGGACCAATCAACTTCAAGGACAGTGCACATTATCAGAGTTATATTTTTTGTTTACATTATGACTGCAGGTATTGTGGTCTATGTAAACATGACTCCTTGTAAAAAAAGGTGTCAGTTTTGTTGCCAGATAGAAGGGTAAAAAACAAATTATCAACTTTAATCTTGCCGTTTGTTGCTGGCCGCTTGGCTTTTTTGTGGGAGCGGTGGCGCGGACGAGGTGAGGGGGGAGGTGGCGGCCTTTGTGAGAGGCCCTGTTCTCCAGCTGCCGTGATTTCAACAACAACAAGAAAATCCACCTAAGCCCCGTGTCTGATTGCGAAGTTTAATGGCGAAACAATTAAAATTCACCCAAAACTCTCCCCATGCACAGGGGGTGGCGGTGATGGGTGGGGTGGGGGGGATCAACTCTCAGCCAACCCTCGCGGACATTCATGCATTATAACCGTGTGGTGTATATTATTGTTACGTGGCTTTTTTGCGGGGGGTCCCCTCTTATCCCCAAAAAACCCTCATGCTCAGTCTCAGCGCAGCTCAAATAAAACAAACCCAATTTTTTCGCAAATAAATTGCCAATCAGCCCACCCCCACGCCACCTCCCCCCCTTCCCCCCCCACCAGGGTCCCCTCGTTAGCTGTGGTCCATTGCCAGGCATCGCGGGGTAATTCTTGCCAGCTGTTCGGAGCAGTAAGCCAGCCTCGCTTGATCACTGAACAGTTTTAGTCCGTGTAAGTTTAACAAGCACCGCACACACACACACACACCGGCAAAGATAAAGATCTCCCGTATAGCCTTAGCAGACTGTTTGGGGAGGGCGGGCAAGTGCGTGCTGTTGGCGAGCGCCTACGAAGGACGTCACGTGGGTGCGGGTGGCCAGCACCACGGGGTGGGTGGCCAGCTCCACGCCGCCAGGGCCGCCTTTGTCATTTGAGGCTGCGTCGACCTAGGGGAGGCCCAGGACCTGTTCAAATATTCGCCGCTGTTATTGACGACGACAAAGATGTCTCCTTAATAGCCTCGACAGATTGTCAGCGAGAAAACAAATGATGAAGGCCGGAAGTAGCACACGAGGATCTGATGTTGGTGGTGGTCAGCACCACGCCCGGCCGCCTTTGTCTCCCTACTGGCGATGTTTTACACATTGCACCAGGTACTCATTTGAGGCCGAGTAGACCTATACATACACACGCGCGCGCACACTTTTGTTGCTACACATGCAGAGAGAGAGAGACACACAAAGAGACACTCACGCCGTCTCGCCTTGTCATTTGAGGCTGCGTCGACCTAGGGGAGGCCCAGGACCTGTTCAAATATTCGCCGCTGTTATTGACGAAGACAGACTGCGAAGACAGCCGGAACGGCACGGCACACGAGGAGGTGGTCTGGTTGGTGGCAGCACCAGCGCCCGGCCGTCTTTGTCTCGCCAGTGGCGATGTTACGCATCGCACGAGGTACTCATTTGAGGCTGAGTCGACCTAGGGTGGGAGCCCCAGAACTGGTTCAGATATTCGCTGTAACTGCTATGAGCCGTCAACGGCAAACACAATTGTGGCGCAGTGCGCTCACCACTGCGCCACCGCTCCCTATGTATATAAAGACAGATGTCCCCCTTGTAGCCTTAACAGACTGTTGGGACAAGTGCCGTTAGCGAGTAGCATTTGTGATGGCCGGCACGGCACACGAGGGGGTGGGTGGCCAGTACCACTCCAGGCCGCCTTTGTCTCCCCAGTGGCGATATTTACGCATCGCACCAGGTACTCGTTTAAGGCTGAGTCGACCTAGGGGATGTCCAGAACCTATTCAGCTCATCGTCACTGGTGTTGGCCGTGAGCGGGAATCAAACTCGCGTCGTCGGGTTCGTGGTGCAGCGCTCTAACCACTGCGCCACCGCTCCCCGCGTGCGCTACACGTGCACAGCTAAATAGCACAAAGACAAATGAACCCTTCCCATTGAATAGCCGAAGGGACTGTTGAGGGCAAGTGCTGTTTGCGAGCACCTGTGAAAGGCAATGACGTCACTCGAGGAGTAGATGATATGGTGGTTGTCAGCACCACGCCCGGCCGCCTTTGTCTCCCCAATGCTGACGCGCAGCTGATGTTGCAATGATCAGGTCACCCGGACCGTAGCCCTACTGCTCCACGCAACGCAAACATGTCCACACATGCACCTAACTCGTACACATTTAAACAATCTACTCCTGTTAACCGTTGTATTTTTTATATATATATATAAACTTGATCATTAAATTTACGTTCACGTCCTAATCGTATTGTTTATGAACGTGATAATCGCTCTATTTATATAAACGTGAACATTGTAAGAAAAAATAGAAACGTGATGATCAATGAGGACGGGACATCCGCCGCTGAGACGGAGCGATTGAAATCATCGCGCGTGGAGCGGCGAGACGGATCGTTCCGTCGCTAATATTCGTAAATAAGAGACGGCGGCGACCTCCGTAGCAAAGTTACAATTCATCGTCAATAATCACCACCACCACCATCGATCCACTGCTGTATGAACACGACATCACCAAAGTGTCGTCATCTCTCCCGTGGGCCTTGCGATGTTCCAACAACAACAACAGTTTCCCTGCTTAAAGCTTTCGTGACTGCAGGGATTCATCTTTTTGGTTCTTTCGGTAAAGTCACGTGGAAGGGAAATAATAAAATAATTAAAATAAAACATAATAAAATAATTCTCACGACGTTTCGGCCACAACGCAAGCAGCCGTCTTCAGGTGAAGACCAGGTCTGTCGGGGAGACAGCGACAGACCTGGTCTTCACCTGAAGACGGCTGCATGCGTTGTGGCCGAAACGTCGTGAGAATTATTTTATCATGTTTTAATTTTTTTAATTTTATTATTTCCCTTCTACGTGACTTTACCGAAAGAACCAAGAAGAAGTTTCCCTGCTCTTCCAAGTAGGGTTACGCGTTGATGATCGATCCACTGCTGGATGAACACGACACCACCAAAGTGTCGTTATCTCTCCCGTGGGTCTTGCGACGTTCCAACAACAGCAGCAGCAACAACAACAACAGTTGCCCCGTTCTGCCAAGTTGACGCAGTCGCACACTCAGAAGCAATGACGGACAGGCTCTCAGCCCTGCTGCCCAAGCCGCCGTTGTCTGTTCATCGTCAATGAGCACCCGACGCGTTTGCCCGTTACCGCTGTAGGAAATTAAACCCGCGACCTTTTCGTGTTCAATCTGTCCGAGATTCTCTTTCTTTCCCGTCGAGAGGGGGGCGCAGGGTGGGTGGGGACACACACCCCGAACGGCGCTCTCAGTGAGAATTGCCCACACCCTTTTAAACGACTCGCTAGGGAGGAGCGGTAGCGCAGTGGTTAGCGCACTGCAACTTTGAGTTTGTGTTTAATTCCGGGCCTAGGGTGGCGTCGGTGGCGTGAGTGGCAGATGCATGGGGCAGGATGGTCAGGGCGCTGAGCTGACACTGCTGGGAAGATGGGTTCAGATCCGAGTTCTCACGCGTAGTGGATTGATGGAGTCAATGACTGTCGCCACGGTTTAGAGACACATTGTTGATTGTTGTTACGTGGTAATATTTATTATGATAATTACCGTACGTGTACAGCGCTAGCCATGACCTTACCCAGCCCAGCGGACTGGCACTGGGCCGCTTGCTCGATCGACAGCACCGTGGTGGCTGGGAGATGTTAATTCCCTCACCTGGTATGCAGGAAGCCGTGGGTTCGATCCGGACCCTAATGCCTGCTGTATATTTGGAGTTTGCGTGTCTCTCTCTCTCTCCCCCGTGGTCGCGTGAATTTTTCTCGAAGACCTTTTTTTTTGGGGCCTGTGCTCTGCAGCAATATATGGACGCCACGGTGGCGAGATGTTAACTACCTCGCCTGGTATACAGGAGGTCGTGGGTTCGATCCCGATCCTGACGCCTGCTGTATATTTGGAGTTTGCGTGTCTCTCTCTCTCCCCGGTGGTCGCGTGGATTTTTCTCCGGGTACTCCGGTTTTTCCCTCCACATTTAGAATGAACGTCACGCGTGTAGACTGTTTGGCTGCTATACATTTCCACACGATAAGCCACTTCGTTGAGCTATCATTTGTGACAGCGAGCTCGCTTCTGAAAAAATAGCTACGTCGCTCAGTGGGCCTTACCTG
This sequence comes from Lampetra planeri, assembly GCF_965212315.1. Lineage (NCBI taxonomy): Eukaryota > Metazoa > Chordata > Hyperoartia > Petromyzontiformes > Petromyzontidae > Lampetra > Lampetra planeri. Next base: position 7,673,284 of record NC_136138.1, on the reverse strand, counting down.
GTAAAATAAAAATTTAACAGTTTTGCAATATAAACAACGAGCAAATAAAGATCCCCCGTATAGCCTAACCAGACTGTTGGGGCAAGTGCTGTTAGCGAGCACCTATGAAGGTTGGCACGGCACACGAGGGGGTGGGTGGCCAGCACCATGCCCGAACGCCTTTGTCTCCCCGGTGGCGATGTTTTTACACCGCACCAGGTACTCATTTGAGGCTGAGCCGACCTAGGGGAGGCCCAGGACCGGTACTGTACCCCACACACAGAGACAATAAAAACGTACTTACAAATCTTGTTTCACTTCAGCCCTGATAATGTTATAATATTCATTTTATTGACACTCGATAAAAAAACTGTTCCCTTTAGCAAGGCGTGTGGGAAGGTGCAGGACCGCGAGTGTGTCGTTGAAAAAGGGTAATTTGAAAATTATGTCGGGAGAAGTTCTGTGATGTCTCCTTCCACGGGCCATTCTCGAAGGCTGGGGTTGGGGTGTGCGACGCACCGATGCGCGAGACTGCCAAATGGGCGCTTACTCTCAGGACACGCCGCCGACGACACCCTCGCAAGAACATTGCGGATAAGGTGAAGCAAAGTTATGATTTACGGCAACAACACAATCAACTCTTTGGTTTTGTCGGTAAAGTCACGTAGGTAAAAATAAAGAATAAAAATAATAGAAATAAAATAATAAATCACGACGTTTCGGGCGCAACACAAGTGTCCGTCATCAGCAATTGTTTCTTGCTGTGGTTGTCCCACCTGATGACGGACGCTTGTGTTGCGCCCGAAACGTCGTGATTTATTATTTTATTTCTATTATTATTTCTATTATTTTTATTATTTATTTTTATTATTTATTTTTACCTACGTGACTTTACCGAAAAAAACATAAGAGTATGAATCCCTGCAGTCACGAAAGTTTCAAATCTAGAAACAAAATCAACAACAACAAAACCCCCAGTGGTGCTCATTCTATGAGCCTCGTGACTATGACGGAGTCGAGTTGGTCACCAGACGAGAGTGAGACTCGATTTGTGTAACCACCGCTCTAGCTCGCACGGGCTCATCGCCTGGCTTCCACCTCTCTGGGCCAAACTGCCGCAGGGCAACACGTGGCACCAGGGCCGGATTAAGGCACGGGGCTTTAGGGGCTGCAAGCCCAGGGGCCTTCTCCAGCTGGAGGGCCTCCAGGGATTAAGTGAAAAGTTATTTCTAGATTTGAAGCTTTCGTGACTGCAAGGATTCATATTCTTAGGTTTTTTCGGTAAAGTCACGTAGGTAAAAAATTTTAATTAATAAAAGTAAAATAAAATAATATAATAAAATAATATTTTCTTTTTATTTTACTTTTATTAATTTTTATTTTTTACCTACGTCACTTTACCGAAAAAACCTAAGAATATGAAAAGTTATTTCATTCGTGAATGCTGAATTTTAATTTGTTGTTAAGCCTTGTTGAAAGTAAATTATATTTTTTATTTAACTTTGTTTTCCTTTTGAAATTATTACTGGGGGGGCTCACAGTACCTGTCGCCCAGGGGCCTACAAAAATTTTAATCCGGCCCTGCATGCATCAGGGATGGGGCTCTGCCAGACACACGCGGTTTACGTCGTAAGTATTTATTGTTGAACTGAACAGCTTCGAGCCGCCCGTTTCTGGAGCAGAAACACAGAATCCACGTGAAACTCGCGTCGCTACACAGCTGCTTTTCCTCAATTCTGATTTTTTTTTGTTTAAACTCGTTTATTTATTTTCGAATATTCCCGTCACGCGCCTCCCGTTATGTGGAAGGGGGTGGGGGTAATTCCGCACGCCGAGTGCTAAGCCGCTGCTCTTTGGGACTCGCGCACGCGATGCTCAACGGCCTGACGTGGTCGTCTCTACCCAGAAACCCGCTCCCTCCCCCCCGTGATCGTCTCCACCAAGCCCCCCCCCCCGCCCCCCCCCGTAGTCGTCTCTACCAAGCCCCCCCCCCCCCCCCCCGTGGTTTTCTCTACCACACCAATTCTGGAATTTCTATGGCCCCATGGATGCCCTAACCCAGTGGTTGTCAATGTGCGGTCCCCACACCACCAGTGAGTGGGTCCGCGACGGCCCTCCACGTGGTGTGCGCGGTGGCTGTGATGCACACGCAGCTCGATGCGGACAATAATGACGACGTTTGTATTACCTTTTTGTTTCGGACATTAATTTATATTCTACGCGTATTTAAAAAAAATCAAGTTAGGTAAACTTCATTAATTAAACTTACCCTAAGATCTAAATTCTCTCCACCCCCTACATCCCCTAAAAAAAAAAACTAATAGCTGCGTTTAAGAAAAAATATTTCTTATGTTCCGGTAATATGAATAATATTTTGTATCACTGCTATTTTGAGAGATACGTCACCAGGGGTGAGGGCGGCTGGGTGGACCGGGGGCCTAACCAAGTTTGAGAAACGCCTGCCTTGACCCAACTACGGCAGGGTGAAAACAGCGGCAACATTTGAACGTAACTATACCGAGGTCATTGAGTCACCCAGTAGCCTCCGTTGTCGAGGCTTGGTGGGAACAAATGATAAGCAAGCGATTATTCTTCGCGCGGCGTTTCCTGCCGGCTGCGTGAAGACTTTGGCCTGGCCACAGCAGGGTCCGGCCGTGAGGACACCGAGCATTCCCACGTGACTCCAAATGTCACCTCTCCCACCAACACCCCGTGTAGCCTGTAACATAGTGCTGGGGACAAGTGTTGTTGGCGAGTAGCACCTATGCAAAGATCCCCCGTGTAGCCTGTAACACAGTGCTGGGGACAAGTGTTGTTGGCGAGTAGCACCTATGCAAAGATCCCCCGTGTAGCCTGTAACATAGTGCTGGGGACAAGTGTTGTTGGCGAGTAGCACCTATGCAAAGATCCCCCGTGTAGCCTGTAACACAGTGCTGGGGACAAGTGTTGTTGGCGAGTAGCACCTATGCAAAGATCCCCCGTGTAGCCTGTAACACAGTGCTGGGGACAAGTGTTGTTGGCGAGTAGCACCTATGCAAAGATCCCCCGTGTAGCCTGTAACATAGTGCTGGGGACAAGTGTTGTTGGCGAGTAGCACCTATGCAAAGATCCCCCGTGTAGCCTGTAACATAGTGCTGGGGACAAGTGTTGTTGGCGAGTAGCACCTATGCAAAGATCCCCCGTGTAGCCTGTAACACAGTGTTGGGGACAAGTGCTGTTGGCGAGTAGCACCTATGAAGGTCGCACGGCACACAAGGGGGTGGGTGGCCAGCACCACGCTCGGCTGCTTTTGTCTCCCCAGTGGCGATGGTTTTACACACCCACACCAGGCACACATTTTAAGGCTGAGTCGACCTAAGGGGAGGCCCAGGACCGGTTCAAATAATCGTCACTAGTGTTGGTGGCCGTGAGCGGGAATCAAACTCGGGTAGCCCGGTTCGTAGCGGAGCGCGCAAAAACGTCTGCCATCACAGCTGCACCACCACCACGACCACCACCACGACCACCACAAACACCACCATGACCACAAACACCACCATGACCACCACCATGACCAATACCACGACCACCACGAACACCACTACGACCACCACCACAAACACCACCATGACCACCACCATGACCAACACCACGACCACCACGAACACTACGACCACCACCACGACCACCACGAACACCACTACGACCACCACCACAAACACCACCATGACCACAACCACCACCATGTATTTTCTTTCGTCTTTCCCTCCACTCTTCCCTCCCCCCCTCCCCACCCACCACCCACCACCAGAACCCCACACACAAAAAAACACCCTCCTCTACCCTCTACCACCACCACCTCCTCCTCCCGCCCAAACCGCGCAGCTGCCGTGCAGGGGAACTGCACAGGAAATTGCCCGTAAATGGGAAAATAAGCTTGGCGAAATTGTTTTGCGAGGAAAGGCGAGGGGAGGGGGGGAGGGGGGGTCGCAGCCGATTTGTCGTTTCCTCGTTTGCTGCTTCAAACGAAGCGTGCCGGACGACGGATTAAGATTTGGAGGGAGGGAGGGAGACACACACAGAGGAGAGAGAGAGAGATGCTGGAGAGAGAGAGAGAATGAGAGAGAGAAAATGTCCGGAAAGAGAAGTTACGAAAAGAGCAAATCGCTCCCCCATGATGACGCCACATGTCCAAAGAGAGAGAAACTTGACTTGACTTTTAAACAACTTTTATTGCCGCCAGCAGCAACAGCACTGGAGGCGATTCCGATATGAAATACACAAAGTCACCAGCAAACAAATGAAAATAAACGCTATAAATCCACGCGCTGTGGCGCTAAATGCACCGCGCACAACACGAAAGAAAAGTCACGTGGTGGTTGTGGTGGTGGTCATCGCGCACGCCACGGTGACGAGCGAGCGCTTCAGAAGGTGAACACGAGGGTGCCGTCCACGCTGGTACAGAGGACTTTTCCGGCTCCCCAGCGTTCGAAGAAGTCGTACACATCGCCGACATGTGTGTCGTATGCCTGCTCCAGCCGGCCTTAAGTAGGCCCCTGAACACTGGATAGATGGAGCAGCCGTCATGTCACCTTCCAGCATCTTTTTCCTCGTTCTGTACACCGCTATCTTCGCCTGAGCACAGGCGAAGTTGGCGAGGTCATGACGCTTGTTAGCCTGGTAAGGCACCCCATATACGACGCTGCTGTTGTAGAAAGGCACCCCCAGTTTCCTGAAGATGTCCCCCAAAAGGCAGAACATTGGTTTGAGCCGCTGGCAGTGTACGTATTTGTGGGGCAGATCCTCCCTGGCACCGCAGGAAATGCACTAGTCTGTTACCCCTGGCGAGATTCGGCTGAGCCACACGGCCGATGGCAACGTGCAGTGTGCCAATCTCCACTGGAGGTCACCGCAGCGTTTGGCTACAGAGACAGACAGTGTGTAAGATAGAGAGACAGAGAGTGTGTAAGATAGAGAGAGAAGGATTGGACGAGATGAGGGCGAAAGAGCAAAAGGCGGCTCGCGCGATGGTTGTGTTTGTGCCACGGTTTCCAAGAAAAGGCAGGGCCTTGGAGGCCAAGACATTAACCAATCTCCCGCCATCAACTTCCTAATTGGATAACGAGCTGACAAGAAAAATACCGTGGCCGTGAGAGGCCTTTGATGCCTGGCGGTGGCCATTGCGTCGTAAGCTTTCCTCTCGCAAAGAAATTTAAGGAAAATTAAGCGCCAAATTTAACTATTTAATTCTAGATTTGAAGCTTTCGTGACTGCAAGGATTCATACTCTTAGGTTTCTTTCGGTAAAGTCACGTAGGTAAAAATAAATAGTAATACAAATAAATAATACACTTTTAGAAATCATAATAGAACAATAATAATAAATCACGATGTTTCAGGTGGGACCGTCACAGCCACATTTACTGTATTAATAGTTAATACTGCCTTTTCTTATACAGTAATTTTAGCTGTGACGGTCCCACCTGATGACGGAGACTTGTGTTGCCTCCGAAACGTCGTGATTTATTATTTTTTTTCTATAATTATTTCTATTATTTTCATTATTTATTTTATTTTTATTGTTTATTTTTACCTACGTGACTTTACCGAAAAAACCTAAGAGTATTAACTGTTTAACTTATTTTTTTCATTTACCAAGTAAGGCCCACAGACCTGCGGACCTCTTTTTCAGAAGCCGCCTGAGCAATCACAAGTGAGAGCTCACCGAAGTTGCTTATCACGTCGAAAATGTGTCTCAGCCAAATGCTCTGAACGCGTGATGTTGCTTCTAAATGTGGAGGGAAAAACCAGAGGACCCGGAGAAAAATCCACGCGACCACGGGGGGAAAGAGAGAGAGAGAGAAAGACACGCAAACTCCAAATATACAGCAGGCGTCAGGGTCGGTAACGATCTCACGACCTCATATATATCAGTGGAGGGAGTTAACATCTCACCAAACTCGATCCGTACGCAAATAAAATCGTGTTCGTGATGTCTGTGAATTCACTGCAGAGATTGAGCCATGCAGCCCACTCGTGTGTAGCAGGTGCTAGGGGGTCGGGAATCTTTTTGACTGGGAGAGCCATAAAAGCCAAATATTTCTAAATATATTTCATTGAGAGCAATACAGTATTTTAACGTATAATACATCAAATATGTCTTACTTTTAATGCGACTTCTGGTGCTGCATGGTTTTGCTGATGGCCTTGTAGTCTGGTTCATACGTGGTGAGGTTGAGCTTCGTGCAGGCGTGACCCGTGAAATTTATCTTCAAAACTAATTTCTGTTTAATTTAAAATGACACAGTATTATTAAATAATATCACAAGTATTTTAAAATCAGTTCCAAACTGATTTTTTTTTTCAACTCAAAATTGTCTGGGAGCCATATGCCGTCACTGGAAGAGCCATATATGGCTCGCGAGCCATAGGTCCCCGACCGCTGTACAGCTAGAGAGTTACATCGATTATTTTATTTTACAGGTAAGGTCCACTGAGCTACTTAGTTTTTTTTCAGAAGCGGCCGAAGCAATCACAAATGAAAGCTCAACGAAATGGCTTAAATTTTCGATTTAAAGCTTTCGTGACTGCAGGGATTCATCTTCTTGGTTCTTTCGGTAAAGTCACGTAGAAGGGAAATAATAAAATAATTAAAGTAAAACATAATAAAATAATTCTCACGACGTTTCGGCCACAACGCAAGCAACCGTCATCAGGTGAAGAACAGGCCTTTCCGACAGACCTGTTCTTCACCTGAGGACGGCTGCTTCCGACAGACCTGTTCTTCACCTGAGGACGGCTGCTTGCGTTGTGGCCGAAAGGTCGTGAGAATTATTTTATTATGTTTAACTTTTATTATTTTATTATTTCCCTTCTACGTGACTTTACCGAAAGAACCAAGAAGATGAAATGGCTTATGTCATCGTGTGGAAATGTATTGCACCCAAATACCACATAAACCCATGTTGATGCTATAAATGTGGAGGGAAAAAAGGACCCGGAGAAAAATGCACGCGACCACCGGGAGAGAGAGAGACGCAAACTCCAAATATACAGCAGCAGGCGTCAGGGTCGGGATCGAACCCACGACCTCCTGTAGACCAGGCGAGGTAGTTAACATCTCGCTATCGTGACACCCAATACATACATAGAGCCCCCACGTGCAGTAACATGCATGAGCTTCACGTGTTTCTCTTACTTGACACTTAGCTTTAAACTCCTTTTGTCAATCCACTGCTGGATGACCATACTTCACCACGCTGCTCAGTGTTGGGTGAGTTGAGAGGTGGGGGAGAGGGGGCAGGACCAGTGGTGCTGACAGTGACGGTGATAGTGGTGGCTGTGGTGGTGCTCATAGCGTTGGTGGTGACAGTGGTGGTGCTGATAGTGGTGACGGTGGTTCTGATCGCGGTGTGGGGAGCGGTAGTGCAGCGTAGTGGTTAGTGCGCTACAAACCCGGCGTCCCGAGTTCCATTCCCGCTCACGGCCATCACCGGTGACTATTATCTGAATCGGTCCTGGGCTTCCCCAAGGTCGACTCAGCCTCAAATGAGTATCTGATGCGGTGCGTAAACATCGCCACTGGGGAGACAAAGGCGGCCGGGCGTGGTGCTGGCCACCCACCCCCTCGTGTGCCGTTCTGGCATTCATAGGTGCTCGCTAACAGCACTTGCCCCTACAGTATGTTAAGGCTATACGGGGGATCTTTGTCTTTTGTATGTCTGTATGTGTATGTCTATCTGTGTCTGTATGTGTCTGTCTGTGTCTGTCTGTATGTGTCTGTCTGTGTCTGTCTGTATGTGTCTGTCTGTCTGTCTGGCTGTATGTGTCTGTGTCTGTCTGTGTCTGCATGTATGTGTCTGTCTGTGTCTGTCTGTGTCTGTATGCATCTGTCTGTATGTGTCTGTGTGTGTCTGTATCTGTCAGAGTGTGTATGTATGTGTGTGTTTGTCTGTCTCTGTCTGTATGTATCTGTCTGTATGTATGTGTCTGTCTGTGTCTGTATGTATGTGTCTGTCTGTATGTGTCTGTCTGTCTCTGTCTGTATGTGTTTGTCTGTCTGTCTGTGTCTGTATGTGTCTGTGTGTGTCTGTATCTGTCAGAGTGTGCCACCTGCTGCTCCGTAGACGCTAGAGTCGCATCACAGGCGTGGGGCATCGCTGTTCTGTCATCGCAGTCAATTTTCCGTTCATGTTCATCACGAACTTTTTAAATGAACTTCCATTACCTGTTATGCCACGCGCTTCAGCAACACGTGCTGCACACTGTCGTATGAAATGCCAATTCCAATAATGCTAAAACTAAAAACTATTTGTTTTATGTTACCAGGTAAGGCCCACTGAGCTATGTAGCTCTTTTTCAGAAGTGACCTGATCCCAATTGATAGCTCAACCAAGTGGAAATCACGTATAGCAGCCAAATACTCTCCAAACGCGTATTTCTAAATGTGGAGGGGAACTCCGGATGGCCCCGAGACAAATCCCCGCGACCACGGGGAGACAGGCACACAAACTCCACATATACTGCAGACGTCAGGGTCGGGATCGAACCCACATCCTCCTGTAGACCGAGCGAAGGAGTTAACATTTCCTAGCCACCGTGATGATAATAGACTTTGACTTTTAAACAAGTTTTATTGCTGCCAGCAGCAACAGCACCGGAGGCGATTCCAATATGAAATACAAAGTCACCAGCAAACAAACGAATAGACGCTATAAATCCACGCGCTGTGGCGCTAAATGCAGCGCGCACAACACGAAAGAAAAGTCACGTGGTGGTGGTGGTGGTGGTCATCGCGCACGCCACGGTGACGAGCGAGCGTTTCAGAAGGTGAACAAGAGGGTGCCGTCCACGCTGGTACGATAGAGAGAGAGAGACGCACACAAGCTCCAAATATACTGCAGACGTCAGGGTCGGGATCTAACCCACGACCTCCTGCATACCAGGTGAGGTAGTTAACATCTCCGAGCCACCACGGCGTCCTCTTCACGCCTTCTTTGCAAACTGGAACGTTTTTTTGTTTTTTCTTCGTTGTTGTTGTTCATATTCCCGAACCAGCTCTTTCCAAATGATCGTAAACAAAACAAATAAAAAAGGTGACGCCACCCGGCGGCAACGCGTTCGCCGCTTGTTGCAACAGGTTCGCGGTTCGAACCCCGTAGGCCATCCTGGTTAATACTGCGGGTGCATTCATCGTAAAATGCGGAACCGTTTGCTGCACAAAGGACGTCAACGATCCCGCGACGTCGTTCGAAACGACGTCTCACCTCGCGAAAGGCCCAACGCAGAAGATGCCTTGGTTTGATCTTCCACGAAGCTCATGGTCCACCCTAAATCGCATCCACTGCACAAACCGTGGCAGATGCGGACACCTGATGCACAAATGGAAACTGTAAAACTCTCCAGTAGTATACTCTTTGGTTCTTTCGGTAAAGTCACGTAGGTAGAAACATAAAACAAAATACAAATAATACATCACGTCGCCATCTGGGAGGCCTAGGACCGGTTCCGATAAACTTCACATGACAAGCCACTTCGTTGAGCTATCATTTGTGGCCAGGTCGCTTCTGACAAAAAGCTATATAGCTCAATGGGCTTTAGCTGGTAAAATGAATAAAAAGTTTCGTTGAATTTGTATATCTCTTAAGTGATTTCAAATCAAGATTTAAGTGATTTGTTTACTTTTTACACGCTTTTTATTAACTCTGTTGTTAATTGGTTTTTTACCCTTCTATCTGGCAACAAAACTGACAAAAAGGTGTCAGTTTTGTTGCCAGATAGAAGGGTAAAAAAACAATTATCATTATACTTTTTACTGGCAAATGAGGTTCCCATAGTGTTGAACTCTGTTGTTGTTGTCGTTGTATCCTCAAATCTTGTAACTCAATTTTTACCCACTTTCCAATGTGGCATCGACTGCAAACTTGGTATACTCATGTCATACCGATGACAATACTACATTCTATCATAAAAAATTTAAAAAAACATATTTTAAAACATTATTTTTTACATGTTCTGTTTCGGCTTGGCTATAATTGTCCACGGCCCCTTGCGCTATGGCAAGTTTCGGGGCCACTTCCTGGAGTCGTGGAGTTCTTCCATTACTTGTACGGTACATTTCATGAAAGAGTGTTTAAAAAAAAAAGTTTAATGTTACTTATTTCTATACAGTGCACTACTATCATGCTTTACATTGTTTGATGTTGAAACGTTCTGACTCGCCCATACTGGACATCTGTGAAAAAAGAACTTCATAGCTCATCGGATTCCTCCTGTAGTATATAAATAAAGATTCTGATTCTGAACTCGGGTCGCCCGGGTTCAAAGCACAGCGCGCGAACCGCCACACGACCTCCCGCCACTGACCACACACCAACAACAACAAAACTCATCACTTTAAATCTGACACATTGCTATGCCCATTTTCACTGTCAGCTTTCCAAAAGCACTCTAAGCTGCTACAATTGCGTAAAATTAACTCATAAAGGATAATAATAGTAGCAATAATAATAATAAACACATTTTGGCGAGCAACACAATTTCAACCCGCAAAGGAATGTATAGAGCACCATGCTTTGTGTTGACACAGACCCTGTAAGGCACACACACATACATACACACATGTACAACAAAGATCCCCCATATAGCCTTAACAGACTGTAGGGGCAAGTGCTGTAGGCGAGCATCTATGAAGGCCGGAACGGTACACGAGGGGGTGGGTGGCCAGCACCACGCCCGACCGCCTTTGTCTCCCCAGTGGCGATGTTTACACACCGCACCAGGTACTAATTTCAGGCTGAGTCGACCTAGGGGAGGCCCAGGACCGGTTCAGATAGTCGTCACTGGTGTTGGCCGTGAGCGGTAATTATCGAACTCGAATCTCCAGGTTCGTAGCGCAGCGCGCTAACCACTACACCACCGCCCCCCCCACTACACACACAACTACACACACACAGATAAGAAGGCCGATACTGGGCCACCCCAGTCCCTGGCCTTGATGACTCACAACCCAGCTGACTGGCGAGGGGGGGGGCTAACTCAGATCCCAATCTGTGTAATTCGCTAATTGCACCCTTATCAGCAACTTGTGCCCCCCCCTCCCCCAGCCCCCCCCCCCCCTCTCCCACAGGCCCCCCCCCTCTCCCAGGTCCCCCCCCCCCCTCCCCCAGGCCGCCCCCCCCTCCCCCCAGGCCCCCCCCCTCCCCCAGGCCCCCCCCCCTCTCCCAGGCCCCCCCCAGGCCCCCCCCCTCCCCCAGGCCGCCCCCCTCTCCCCCCAGGCCCCCCCCCCTCCCCCAGGCCCCCCCCTCTCCCAGGCCCCCCCCCCTCCCCCAGGCCCCCCCCCTCCCCCAGGCCGCCCCCCCTCCCAGGCCCACCACACTCCCACAGGCCCCCCCTTCCTCCAGGCCCCCCCCCTCCCCCAGCCCCCCCTTCCTCCAGGCCCCCCCCCCTCCTCCAGGCCCCCCCCTCCTCCAGCCCCCCTCCTCCAGGACGCGCCCCCCTCCCCACCGCCGCCACCTAATAGTTGAACATTCGTTTTGTGCCGAGACGAACATTAGCTTGCTGTGGTTCATACATAAACAGTGGGGGGGGGGGGGTGTCTTTGGGGCCCTGTGCTCGGGAGGCACTGAGGGAGTGACGTAATTAAGTTTTATTTGTGGGGAGGCGCTCACCTGATGGCTTCATTATACCCCCAGTAATTGTCCCCCCAGTGCACTCGTGCCAATAAGCCGTCGATAAGCCACCATCCATCATGATCGTCATCATTGATAATCACATTTTCTATCCACTGCCGGATATGAATGATTATGATCATCTTGTGTTCTCACCTGGCTCAACAAAGTTAACTCGAAATCCTTGAACTCCGGGCTTGCACACAACTGATAGACCTACACAGAGACTCATAGACTTACACAGAACTCATAGACTTACACATAACTCATAGACTTACACAGAGACTCATAGACTTACACAGAACTCATAGACTTACACAGAGACCCATAGACTCACACAGAGACTCATATACTCACACAGAGACCCATAGACTCACACAGAGACTCATAGACTTACACATAACTCATAGACTTACACAGAGACTCATAGACTCACACAGACTCATAGACTCACACAGAGACTCATAGACTCACATATAGACCCATAGACCTACACAAGACTCATAGACTCACACAGGACACAAACACTGGCACAGGTACGGCTAATAGTTTCCCATGACAATAACTCACAGTGCTGAATTTCTCACCGAATATTTTATGCCCCCAAACCCAACCTTTCGGAGGTGAGAGGCGCGGGGGGAGGGTGGATACATATTTTCCGGCGCTCAGCCCTGGACAGCTCTGGCTGAAGTGAATTCCTCGGATCGGAGTCATCCCCGAGCCAGGGAGCTCTCCAAGCTTGAAGGGTGCTCATGCGTGAGCCAGGCCAGCAGAGGGCGATATATCGGCCAGTCTGACGTGGGGAAAGGATATGGTCCATAGCATCGGGTTGCATCGCCACACTGACACTCCTCTCGTTTGTCTTTTATGCATCTCTGTGTGTCTCGATGTATATCAATGTATCTGTGTGTGTGTATGTGCGGGATTACTAAATGGTCCCAATGTATCGGGTTGCATCACCACACTCACACTACTCTGTCTTGGCTTTCATGCATCGATCTCTGTGCAGGTCTTGATGCATCTCTATGAATCTCTGATGCGCATCTGTGGGTTTAACTAATATGGTTCATAGTCTGGGTTGCATCGCCACAGTCGCCGCGCTGCTGTGGCTTGTGCCTTTGAATGTTCCACTTATGAAGGAGATGAGCGCATCGGCGTGTTTGAGTGTTTCGGATGGGGTTGATGGTTGTAACACCAGCAGTGTCTTGGGCGAAGGAGGAGGAGGAATGTCAACACCAGGAGGTGCTGCGATGATGTACGGGTCTGCAATGAGGTGTTCATGATGATGATGATAATTATACTGGTAGGAACGAATTGGACCAGACCACCAATAGATTATATCGTCCGTCCGTCTATCAACATCGCCCCCTACTGCAAACACTTGGCATGACCCTGTCCGACAAGATGGCCGCCCGCTCCCCCTGCGATCTGTGAATTAAACAAGATGGCCGTCGCTTCCGGCGCCTCACGGCGAAACTTTGTGATCGACTGACTATGGGCGAACTCATTTATTCTGGTCGGTGAACAGTGGCGGGGAGGGGTGGAGGAGGAATTGATGATAAAAACAAACTTGCACCATCGTTACAGCTGCCGCGACGAGAGATGTGGGAGGAGAAGCGGCGACCGCTGCCTTGCAGGTGAGAGGTGCGTGTGTGCGCGTGCGTGCGTGTGTGTATGTGTGTGTGCGTGTGTATGCGCGTGTGTGTGCGTGTGTGTTTGCGTGCGTGCGTGTGTGTGCGTGTGTATGCGCGTGTGTGTGCGTGTGTGCGTGCGTGTGTGTATATGTGTGACTGTGTGCATGTGTGTGCGTGCGTGTGTGCGTGTCCGGCCCACTCGAGCGGCGTGATGAATGGGCGCTATTGGGCTTCGGATCGTTATTCACGGCGAACTGGAAGCGTAGCAACACAACTTCATTACGTGTGCGTGCGTGCATGTGTGTGTACGTGTGTGTGTGTGTGCGTGCGGTGTGTGTGTGTGCGTGTGTACGTGTATGTGCGTGTGTGCGCGCGTGTGTGTGCGGTCGATATCCCTGTACCGGTATTAGTATTATTCCTACCAGCCCACCCCGCAGGGTCCTGTTTATTATGACGTCCGCGTTATTCAACTCTGTTCGCACAGCAGCAGCAGCGCTCCGGATCTGGGTGACACTCTCAGATGATTGAGAGGCAGGGCCGTCCATAGGGGGCAAATCTCGCTGTGCCCCCCCACCCCCCCACGCCATCAAACTAAACCGACAATATTACATCTGGCACTGTGACGTCGCATTTATGCAGGGGGGGGGGTCCTAAAGCGCGGGGCCCGGGGCGGTCTCCCCGATTCGCCGTTCCCCTGTTGAAGTTCACACGTGCACGCCCTTGCGTGGCTGGCGTGTGCAGAATGCAGGATGCCACAAGAACACGTTTCGCAACGCTTGGGCGCTGAGGGGGGGGGTGGGGGACGACTTGTTTGCACAGAGATCTTATCTCGTTTCCGACCGATAATATAATTATTCTTCTTGGTTCTTTCGGTAAAGTCACGTAGAATGGAAATAATAAAATAATTTTGAAAACAATTTTCATGTTTTTTTATTTACATTCTACGTGACTTTACCGAAAGAACCAAGAAGATGAATCCCTGCAGTCACGAAAGCTTTAAATCGAAATATAATTATTATTTATCGCGCCGGAATCCCAACGCAGTGGCGTGCATCTGTGCCACCGCTAGAGGGCGCTGTTGCTCAGCGCGCTCGGCGCTTAACGTGAACCGCAGTCGCTGAGCCGGTGGGATCATTGGGCGCAGCTGCAGCCGTTGCAATTGCTGAACGACTGCGATGCTGAAATTCCTCTTGATATGCAAATTATTTTGTCAAGGCGCTCTTCCTCCTCCCTCCCAGCTTAAATAGACGCTCCAAGCCCAGGACGTGTCATTCAGACGCTGTCTTATCGACATACCTGTTCTTCACCTGAGGACGGCTGCTTGCGTTGTGGCCGAAACGTCGTGAGAATTATTGTATTATGTTTAATTTTTATTATTTTATTATTTCCATTCTACGTGACTTTACCGAAAGAACCAAGAAGACGGTCTGACTGTGTTATTGTACGGGGCTCTTGAGTCGGGTTCGGGGGGTGGAAGGGGTGATGGCTGATGGTGCACGGGTAATGACGGCGGCAGCCAAGGAACGGAACGCATCTGAGAGTACCGCCGGGTACCACCGGCGTGGAGATGGAGCGATGAGGAGTTAAGAACAGTGGCGAACTGCGACTAAAAATCACGCCGGGGCCCCAAATGGCCGTGCGATCTCATTGGCCCTTTTGGGCTGGGTCCATAAACCACGAATGGGCAGGTGAGGAAGAATCTTTGGGGGGCTGCCGAATATGGGGGGACTTTAATGTCAACTGCGAGCGTAAATACGCAACGAAGCGTACACATTAGAGGTAATAACATTCAAATACAACAAATATATATTTTACTCTTTGCACCGATCACATTTGCAATTTCCATCACACAGAACGGACTGCTGCCCCTATGCCCGCCAGCCAGTTCGGGCCTCAGCTGCTCGAGGATTGTGGCACATCGCGGGACCAGTGGGGAAGAGGGGGGGATGATGGTGACGATGTGGGGAGAGGCCTTCATCCAGCTGTGATGACTGGGCCGGTGTCGGTGGTCACGGCTTGAGAATGGTTGAAACACGGAGAGGGCGTGAGATGATGCAAGTTGAACTGCGTATTGGGCGTTTGCGTGGGATGTACAAATATTTCAGAGAGCGGTGAGTAAAGTCATCCGGACGGATGTCATTTACATCGTCCTAATGAGCCATGTTCAAGCCACGGTGATGAAATCGGCCGAGTGTATGCGGAAATGACCTCGCGACTAAATTAGTCCAAGGTGCAAAATGGGGAACCTTTTTAAATCCTTTATATTAAGTTCACTTGCTTGCTTGCGTGCTTGCGTGCTTGCTTGCTTGCGACCGTGCAAATATTTCGGTCGTTTTTTAACCCACTTTCCGTGATCCAATCGAGCTGACATTTTCCACACAGACTCGTTGTGCATGACAATTAATTTTCGTGAAATTTTTTTTCCAAAGTTTTACACTTTTTAGGAGAAAAATATTATATTTAATTACCAATTGCTTAATGGTGCAATGCAATCATCTGACCCATAGGTGGCAGCCATCTCAAGCCAGAGGACGAGAGGACTCTAGCCGCCACGCATATAAAGGATTTATAGTGAAAAACTTTGTTTTTACGGGTTATACTTGTTGCCAGTATCAATAAGGTCCCGTGTTGTAGCTGCTCACCCTGAGCCACGAATGCTCTGATAGTGGCGTTGTTTTTGTGCTGGTCGCCACACAAGCACGTGTGGCTGATGCAGACTCAATTCCTCGGTGTTTGAACATCTTAACAACCTGTTTTATTGCCAGAAAGGGTAAAACCTATTCTCATTTTTTTTTATAGACCAAGACTGGACTGGCATCGTGAGGTTCCACACGAGACATTTACATTTTGTAAACAACAAAGGAACCTCTTCCATTTCTGTTCACAATGGCTCTTGTTAGAGCCGTCCATATGGGGGGGGGGGGGGTGGCCCGGGGCAAACCCACCGCGTGCCCCCCCCCCCCAAAGCCTTCAAACGAAACCGCACGTATTCCATCTGACACCGTGGCGTGGAGGCGCCCCCCCCCCAAGCGTGGGGCCCGGGGCAATCGCCCCAATTCGCTGCACTCTTAGGACAACTTTGGCTCTTGCCGATAAAACTAAACTATTTTACTGAACTAAACCCTTTTTTATTTAACCGGATAAGACCCACTGAGCTATATTGATATTTTTTCAGAAACGACCTTACCACAAGTGATAGCTCAACCAAGTGGCTTATCATGTGGACATTTATAGCAGCCACGTCCTCGAAGCGCGTGTTTCTAAATGTGGGGAGAACAACTGGAGGATCCGGAGGACAATCCACGCGACCACGGGGATTGAGAGACACGCAAACTCCAAACACACAGGCGTCAGCATCGGGATCCAACTCACGATCTCCTGTATACCAGGCGAGGTAGTTAACATCTCGCCACGGCGAGATGTGTACCGTTCAATGCACTGTAGCGTTTGCAGGTCACTGTGACATGGTGTTGAATGGCAAACCACAAAGTATAGTTTTTGTTGTTGCAAATTCGCGCGAGAAAATTATTGGCCTTGTGCCCCCTTCGGCAAAAAAAAAACAATCTGTTGCCTATAATCTGTGGGGTCTACTTGTAAATTTTAGTCACTCAAAATGTGTAACCACCAATTGTTTATGTCTCAGCTTGGGAGTAAATCGTGCCTCGATAACCTTTGCAAATATCATCCTGTCAACCAATGCATACAAATAAGGCCAATTTACTAATGGGACCATGGCTGTGTAGGAATTCTTGGTCCTTTAAAAAAAAAACCTTCACGAAAGGAGATTTACCCGTGCTCCCTCATGAGATAAAAGGGGAATATGTGCATTCTGTCAGTTTCAGTTTAGCGATCGCAGATAATGGTCGTTGGCTACGGAACAGAGTACGAGAGCTCCAAGTTCTCGGGCGATCGGTGGGAAGATCCGTGCGTGCGCGTCACGAGTAAGTCGAAGAGATTGTTGAAGGAAATCAAAACGTAAGGTGAAGAACCTGGACCCGGCCGATGATTAGCCGCTTCGGCGCGCTATCATTTGTGATGGCCAGATCGCTTCTGAAGAATTAGCCCGCAGCTCAAGTGCCCGCCTTACCTGGTGAGAACATTGTTCCCTGGACAGAATGTGGGCAAGACCATCGATTCTGGTCTTCAGGCCTTCAAATGGCGAGCGCCACATGGGACATCCCCTAACTTCACCACACGTCTTCTTGGTTCTTTCGGTAAAGTCACGTAGAATGGAAATAATAAAAAAAATAAAAAATAAAACATGATAAAATAATTCTCAGCCGTTGAGGACGGCTGCTTGCGTTGTGGCCGAAACGTCGTGAGAATTATTTTATTATGTTATTTCCATTCTACGTGACTTTACCGAAAGAACCAAGAAGATGAATCCCTGCAGTCACGAAAGCTTTAAATCGAAATTTCACCACACGTCTTTGAGCTGCAGTGAACCAATGCTTTTATGCCGATTACATGTACTAATGTCTGATATGGCTATTGTTCAACAATTGCACCCAGTAAAACAAAGAGAAACTGAAGTAGTTCAGTTTTATTTGTATATATATTTTAAGTTATTTTTTTTTCGTAAACTTGGCACTCCTATCGTGGTTTTGTCTTGTTTTGTTTGTTGTAAGGCTCTGACCTCGTGCCCCGACTGGACATCTGTGGCTAAAGAGCTTTATAGGTCATTGGGATTCCTCCAGTATGAATAAACTGACTGTGATTCTGACTCTGTTGTTGTGAAAGCAACAAAAACGTGGCACCACGTGGAACTGGAGTTCGAGACCCACGCGTCATGAGAACCGAAATTGACTCCGGTGGTGGAGACCGGATGGAGGAGGTAAAGAGAGGCAGAGGAGAGACAGCGGAAGAGACGGCAGCGACTAAACTAAACTACTTTAAACAAAACAAAAAAACACAAACATAGTTTTTTTACTAAACAATTGTTTTATTAATTTTTTGTTATTTCACCAGGTAAGGCCTGTTAAGCTCTTTTTTGCAGAAGCGACCTGGCCATGACGAAGGACGGCTCTTGCGAAGCGGCTTAACGAGTGAACGGGAGCAACTTGGGGGTAGAGAGGAATGGATGGAAGAAAATGTGGCAGGCCCTTTGTATGTGCGGCATGCTGGAACCTATTGCGTATCTTGCGTAGCCAACCGCGCTAATCGGAGGTGCGATGCCCAGCAGTTTCAAGTTAGAGGCTGACAGCAAACAACAGCAATGTAGGAGTAAAGACAGAACAAAATCATATTCTTGGTTCTTTCGGTAAAGTCACGTCGAAGGGAAATAATAAAATAATATTTATATAAAACAATAATATAATTTTATTATTTCCCTTCTACGTGACTTTACCGAAAGAACCAAAAATTATGAATCCCTGCAGTCACGAAAGCTTTAAATCAAGAAACAAATCATCTAAAGTATTTTTCCTACGGCTGAACAGGTCTGTGGGATGCTTTAGAGAAGTCATATTCTTGGTTCTTTCGGTAAAGTCTTGTTGATATAAAGTAAACATATTTTTTCGTGTTTTTTTTATCTACGTGACTTTATTTTACGTCCCGTAGATAGAAAACCAAGAATATAGATTCCTACAGTCACGAAAGTTTTAAGTCTAAATTTAACTTGCGGGAAGGTCAAAGTAACCACTGTTCCAGTGTAACGTTTCCAAGAGACGAGATTCTCTATGGGGGCGGTGGGGGGGGGGCAGTGGTAGGGGGGGGCTGACGATGACAAACTGGAAAGGCAGACAGGCACACACAGAACCACGTAGAAAGTCACCTTGGTTAAAAGCAGAGGAAACTTTTCGTTCCAAGATCGGTCGAATTTTGACAACGTGTTTAACTAGTTGCCACCACCAACAACGTCCCAGACGTGTCGTCTCTTCGCGAGACGATACATCTCGCAGAGCTCTGCCTAGCCACCGTAAGTGCCGGAGGAAACGATCGTGGAATTACAATTGCACCACTTTGGAAGCATCAAACAACAACAACATCAGTGTAGCTATGTGCGTTGAATAATAAAGGCAAAACCAGCGTTTCGCGACGTGTAGAGGGTGGATCAGATGTCTGGTGACACCCATTTAATGATCTAAAATAAATTTTGTTAAAAGTAAAGTTTATTTAAAACATAGATGAATATGCAAATGTAGAAGAAGAAAAAAAGTGTTAGGAGTCAATTTATTGGGAGGGGGGGGGTGTCACAAGACATCTGGACTACCCTGTACATCAGCGTTCTTCATTGCAGGGTCCGCGGCCCCTGACAATATCACAGCGAGTGACAAAACACCCCCACATCATCATCATCATCGTCGTCGTGGTGCTGCTGCCGTCTAACCCCAATGGTTGCAAATGTGTGGCGGCCCCCCACGCTGACGATGTCTTATCGGAGAAAGTGCCCCCCCCCCCCCACTTTGAAAAATAATTCTGACCCACCCCGACTGGACATCCGTGGAAAATAGCTTCATGGCTCACCGGATTCCTCCTCCAGTGTCTATAAATATTCTGATTCTGACAGCGAGTAACACTGCTTGCTGTACGTGGATACAATGCAGCGCATGCCATTGCGGAGAAGGCTTTGCCACTGCACGTAAACAACAACAACAACATGTCTTCTTGGTTCTTTCGGTAAAGTCACGTAGAATGGAAATAATAAAATAATAAAAATAAAACATAATAAAATAATTCTCACGACGTTTCGGCCACAACGCAAGCAGCCGTCCTCAGGTGGAGAACAGGTCTGTCGATTATGTCGATTCAGACTCTCTCTTATCGACAGACCTGTTCTTCACCTGAAGACGGCTGCTTGCGTTGTGGCCGAAACGTCGTGAGAATTATTTTATTATGTTTTATTATTTTATTATTTTATTATTTCCATTCTACGTGACTTTACCGAAAGAACCAAGAAGATGAATCCCTGCAGTCACGAAAGCTTTAAATCGAAAAAAAACAACAACAAGTATCAAGACCTCCGCAGAGACACTTCGTGACCCAGATCCTAAAGTTTCAACGGCGACGGCCCCAGCAGCAGCAGCAGCTGCAGCTGCGTGCGAGGCGGTGTCCTTGCAGGCGCGCAGAGATGTCTCCTCTGGGGTGCCGAGTCTCGACTGCTGCCCCCCTCCCCCCCGAGACGGACTGGAACGCCGCGCGGTCCGCGTACCACTCGATTCTCACTCCGCCCGGGCTGTGAACGTGGCCAGAGGGGTGGATAGGGGGGAGTGGGGCAGGGGGGAGGAGTGGGGGTGGAGGGTGGGGGGTGGAGGGGGGAGAGGGGAGGAGTGGGGGTGGAGGGTGGGGGTGGAGGGGAGTGGAGGGGGGGAGGGTGGGAGGAGTGGGGGTGGAGGGGGGAGGTGTGGGGGGGAGGAATGAGGGAATGGGGGGAGGGGGAGTAGAGGGGAGTGGAGAGGGAGGAGTGGGGGTGGAGGGTGGGGGTGGAGGGGGGAGGAGTGGGGGTGGAGGGCGGGGGTGGAGGGGGGAGGAGTGGGGGTGGAGGGCGGGGGTGGAGGGGGGAGGAGTGGGGGTGGAGGGGGAAGGAGTGAGGGTGGAGGGGGGAGGTGTGGAGGGAGAGGAATGGGGGAGGGGTGAGGAGTGGGGGTGGAGGGGGGGTTGGTGACCGCCCCGGGTCGAGCCAAGCAGGTTCACGCAGTGCTTGTGGGTAGTGAGGTTTAAACTATGACATTTTTATTTATTTATTTTAGCAGGTAAGGCCCACTTAGCTGTATTTTTCAAAATGGACAAAAATGAGGGCCTAATGAAGTGGGTTATCACGTGGAAATGTAAAGCAGCCAAATATTCTAAACACATGTTTCTAAATGTGGAGGGAAATACCGCAAGAACCGGAGGAAAATCGACACGACCACGGGGAGAGAGACAGACAAGCAAACGCTAAATATACAGCAGCAGGCATCCGGGTCGGGATCGAACCCACGACCTCCTGTATACCTGGCGAGGTAGTTAACATCGGCTTGGTTGGTGGCGCCTGGCTCCATTATTAGTTGGATTCAAGTCTTAAATTAGTACGGTACCTGGTGCGGGGTCTATAAACATCGCCACTAGGGAGACAAAGGCGGCCCGGCGTAAAGTGGGCCCCCCTCGTGTGTGCCAATGCCGTCCTTCATAGGTCCTACTCGCTGACTGCACTTCACCCAACAGTCTATTGAGGCGATACGGGGGATCTTTGCCTTTAGTTTTTTCTATCTTTCTGTCCCACTGAGGGGCCCTAAGCAGAAATTATTTGGGGCAAGGTGGACCCCCACCCACCCCTCCCCCTGCCTTTCTATTTAAAATCTCCCGGTGATGTGAGAGGAGAGAGGTGCCGTGCGGTGCGAGAGATGTCGGCGAGAGATAGAGCTGTAGTAAGATGAGAGAGAGATGCGGGCCACAGACGAACATGTAGTGAGATGATGGGAGAGCTGTACGGACGACATTAGTGTGAATTGGATTAATCAGCGCTTGAGTTAATTGCCTTGCTATCTTATTATGAATTTGCAACGATCTGATAATATAATTGAACCTCATGGTAGAACCCATAACATGAAATTATAATGTAAACAAAAACTTTGCTCTTTTTCACCAATGGGTTTGAAGGATGGTGAAAAGTGTTGTCTTGTTAAACTATGTCTATAAAACTGAAAACTACTATCCTGCAGGACCTCTATTTAAATACACTATCGAAAAAAACATATTTACACCCCCTCTGTCTATCATCGTGTTTCTCAGTGTGGATTTGTGAACACACTTTGTAAACAGTACATGAAATAGTACGCATTTTCAATGCGCTGTTCATGTTGTAACAAGCGTTTATACCAATGTTACTCTACAGAGCAGTGGGTCGCCGCTCCTCTTATCCGCATTGATACGAGCGGTATGTGGGGACTATGGCTGAACCGCAAAAACACCGATCTGCACAGATGCATACGGACAAGAGAAGTATGATCAAACAGGAGGAATTCACGGTGCAACGCATCTCATCTGTTAAATATCTGCAGGTAATAGGATTGTCATCGATCGATCCTGGCTGCAGACATTGATAGGCCACAAATAATCATGAAGATAAGAGAACAGTTTCACTGTATTATGCATCCCGTGATGACAAATAAAGGATTTAAGTCGTGTAGGCAAAAATAAAATAAATATTATTTCAATTTTTTATTATTATTTATTATTTACCTACGTGACTTTACCGAAAAAAAACCTAAGAGTATGAATCCTTGCAGTCACGAAAGCTTCAAATTTAGAATCGTGTAGGCAGTTTGAGCAGCTTTGGATAAGACGTATGCTCCTGCCCATACACGAGCATGGAGTTCATTCGCTTGTTCAGCTGCGCATGGACACGACACGACAACAGAATGATCCTCGCCAGGCGGGTCGCGGCGTTTATGTGCGCGGTGGGACGGAGTTGCCAAAAATAAATTATCTTCTTGGTTTTTTTCGGTAAAGTCACGTAGAAGGGAAGTAATAAAATAATAAAAATAAAACATAATACATAATTATTTTATATTACTTTATTTTATTATGTTTAATTTTTATTATTTTATTACTTCCCTTCTACTTGACTTTACCGAAAAAACCAAGAAGATGAATCCCTGCAGTCACGAAAGCTTTAAATCGAAAAATAAATTAATTACGATTTTGACTTCCGTTTATTCGAGACCCCAATCCCTCCCACATTTCAGCAATTAAGGGCTGTAAGATTTGCATCTTGCTGGGTTCACTTTTGCTAGCGCCACCACTGCCTACAGCAAAAGGAACCATTGCCCGAAACGTCGACTATTACGTATACTCTTATTTTTTTCTTCTTTTAAGGCCATATTGCAATAGACGAACGTGTTGAGGTGTGTGCGTCTCCACGAAAGCAGGGGTCGCCTGTACAGCAGCTGTCGATAAAACTATAAACTATTTATTTTATTTTACCAGCTAAGGCCCACTGGGCTCTGTAGTTCTTGTTCAGAAGTGACCTGTCCACAAATTATAGCTCAACTAAGTGGCTTATCGCGTGAACGTTTATAGCAGCCAATTACTCTAAAACGCATTTGGTTTCTAAATGCGGAGGGAAAATCCGGAGGACCCAGATACAGATCCACGCGCACCACGGAGAGAGAGAGACATACAAACTCAAAATATACAGCAGGCGTCAGGGTCCGGCTCGAACCCACGGCTTCCTGCATACCAGGTGAGGGAATTAACATCTCCCAGCCACCACGGTGCTGTCGATAGAGCAAGCGGCCCAGTGCCATTCCGCTGGGCTGGGTAAGGTCATGAACAGCACTGTACAGGTACGGTAATTATCATAATTAATATTCCCACGCAATAACAATCAACAATGTGTCTTTTAATGATAGCGGTGGTGCAGCGGTTAGCGCGCTGTGCTACAAACCTGCCGAGCAGAGTTTGATTCCCGGCCAAGGGATAACATCAGCGGTGAGTTCAGAATATATTTACATATTTATACTGGAGTTGATATCTCTCGTAACCGATCCTGGATTCCTGCCCACCCCCGCCCCCCCCCCAAGTGCCCCCCCCCCAACCGCCCCCCCCCCACTGCCCCCCCCCCCACCGCACCCCCCAACCGCACCCCTATCGCCCCCCCCCCCTCCCCACGTGAGCTCTTGGAACCACCCCACCCGATGCGGTCAAGCGGACTTTCGTCTCCAACTGGCAAAAAAATTTAAATGAATTAAAAAAATACCACAAATATGCCCCAAAACAGATGTTATCTCTGCTGCAGAGGCGGGGGGGGAGAAGGATCGGTTCACGAGGCTGCCAAAAGGGGCGCTCGGAGCGGTGGCGCAGCGGTTAGCACGCTGCGTGCAATGCACCTGCCGACCCGAGTTCGATTCCCACGGCTGACGTTGAGCGATGAGCGATACCCGAAGCGGTCCTGGCTGGACCTTGCTTCCCATTTCATAAACCCGCAATGAGCAGAGCGGTGAAGTTATTGCAAGGTGCGGTGAGCTGCGTATTATGCATGTCCGTCTAGGTATATCTGCGTGTGTGTGTGTCTAAAGCACAGCAAGTTGGTACAGTAGGGGGCACAAGTGGTGCATCAGCCAGTCATCTCGGTCATCTCGGTCAGTCGACCCGTGACACCTGCTGGGTCTGCCCCGTGACCTCCTGCCAGCGGGCGTTCGACACTTCACGTGGCCTCAAGGTGCACTTGGCCTGGCACAAGCGTCGTGGTGACGTCACCGCCACTTAGTGGCGAATGGCGGTTGTTGTTGTAGTGTAGCGGTTAGCGTGCTGCGCTACGAACCAGACGTCCCAAGTTCGATTCCCGCTCACGGTCAATACCGGTGACAATTATCTTAACTGGTCCTGGGCCTCCCCTATGTCGACTCAGCCTCAAACGATCACCTGGTGCGATGCGTAAACATCGCCACTTGGAGAGACAAAGGCGGCCGCGCATGATGCTGGCCATGCCGACCTTTACGAGTGTTTCTACTTGTTGACAGCACTTGCCCCAGCAGTCTGTTAAGGCTACACGGAGGGCATTTTCGTCTTTGATGTTCACACCTCTGTGCTGGTGCCTAATCGCCTCCGCACGCCAAAGCCCTCGAAACACGGCAACAGCAACGCGCACGCAAGGTCAACTGTATTGTGTGTTTTTTTTATTTGCTATATTATTATTATTTGAAAAATGAGAACAGCTGCCGCGTACTACAAATCCCCAGGCTGGGAAGGAAGTGCATGGGAAGCTGGCCTTGGGATGACCACGTGCTCGCGATGCTCTCTAAATAAGGGCAGCGCGCGCGCTGTTTTCTCGTGGCATTAAAGCAGCGCTCTCAACGAAGTTTTCACTGTCGCCGATAAGACATCATCAGTGTGTGTGGAGGGGGTAGCCACACACATTTGAAACCATTGGGTTCATCTTCTTGGTTCTTTCGGTAAAGTCACGTAGAATGGAAATAATAAAATAATAAAATAATAACACTAAAAACGTAATAAAATAATTCTCATGACGTTTCGGCCACAACGCAAGCAGCTGTCCTCAGGTGGAGAACAGAACATTCAGACTCTGTCTTCTCGACAGACCTGTTCTCCACCTGAAGACGGCTGCTTGCGTTGTGGCCGAAAATGATTTTATTACGTTTTAATTTTTATAATTTTATTATTTTATTATTTCCATTCTACGTGACTTTACCGAAAGAACCAAGAAGATGAATCCCTGCAGTCACGAAAGCTTTAAATCGAAACCATTGGGTGTTTGACAGCACGATGATGATGGGGATGATGGTGGTGTTTTCACTCTTTGTGTATTGTCGCGGGAACTCACGTCAGAGGGCAGCACTAAAGGCCATCAAGGGCCCACCGTGGCCCGCGCCTTCTTGCAATGAAGAACGCTGCACGAATGGCTCCACGTGTTTATCTTCCGAGGTTCTAAGCGGAAGCATTCGGTTGAACGCTGCGCAGTCTGGCGTCGATGTCGCGGGTGCAGGCTGTTCAACTGCATGTACGTACGTATGTATGTTGAACTTCTTTCGCCCCGTACCTAAGCAACCATGGCAATTGGAGGTGCGGGGGCTGTACAACAAAATTAACACAAAAAGTGGTCATAAAAGAAATACATTTTCTATCTAGCGGATCGGTAGGAGGGAGGGGGGGCACAATTCCATTGGAGAGGGCCCCTTATGAGCAACGATTAGCAACAGGACAGCAAGCCCATTATTATAAGGTCGCACTCATTACAACACAAAGCGCTTGCCACCTTTGAACCACAATTACTCGTTGATCTCGTCAAGGAGCATAAACCATCATCACGCGACACTCCGCTCATCCTCGCAGCAGTAGCAGCGGCAGCAGCGGCAGCAGCAGTAGCAGCGGCAGCAGCAGCGGTCGCAGCAGCAGCGGCAGCAGCAGCAGCAGCGGCTTTTGGCTCAACCATCGAACATAAAACTCCGGTGGTCACCGCATCGCGCGGCGCTTTCAGAAGCGCTTCCGCGGCCGTCTGGAACGCTCTTCCTTCCCATATTAGGAAGCCACTGGAGCTATGCACTTTTAAACATGGATTTAAACCTACATTCTTTAGAACTGCTTTTTGTGTCTAGTTCGCTATCCTTCCCCCGCACCTCCGATTACCAGTTGGCTACGTGCGGTGAAAAATAAGTTAAACATATATACTAGGCACAAATGATAGCTAAACGAAGTAGCTTATCACGTGGACATTTTTAGCAGCCAAATACTCTAAAGTATGTTTCTAAATGTGGAGGGGAAGACTGGAGGACCCGGAGAAAAATCCATGCGACCACGGGGAGAACACGCTAACTCCAAATATCAACAATCTACAAATAATCGGTGAATAAGCATGTATGAATCTGCCAATATAAGAGTGATGTGAGAGGGGAGAGGTAGGAGAGTGCGTGGCGGGGAGCAGAGTGAGGTGAGAGGGGAGAAGTAGGAGAGTGCGTGGAGGGGAGTAGAGTGAGATGAGAGGGGAGAGGTAGGAGAGTGCGTGGTGGGGAGTAGAGTGAGATGAGAGCGGAGAGGTAGGAGAGTGTGTGGTGGGGAGTAGAGTGAGATGAAAGGAGAGAGGTAGGAGAGTGCGTAGTGGGGAGTAGAGTGAGATGAGAGGGGAGAGGTAGGAGAGTGCGTGATGGAGAGTAGAGTGAGATGAGAGCGGAGAGGTAGGAGAGTGTGTGGTGGGGAGTAGAGTGAGATGAAAGGAGAGAGGTAGGAGAGTGCGTAGTGGGGAGTAGAGTGAGATGAGAGAGGAGAGGTAGGAGAGTGCGTGGTGGGGAGTAGAGTGAGATGAGAAGGAGAGGTAGGAGAGTGCGTGGAGGGGAGTAGAATGAGATGAGAGGGAGAGGCAGGAGAGTGCGTGGAGGGGAGTAGAGTGAGATGAGTGGGGAGAGGTAGGGGAGTGCGTGGAGGGGAGTAGAGTGAGGTGAGAGGGGAGAGGCAGGAGAATGCGTGGAAGGGCGGCGGATAGGGAGTGGGTTGAAATTGACAAAGAGATTGTCGTCACTAATAGCGCTCACACACGGATCTTGATAGCAAGAGCAATGACTACCCTACACTTTTATGGGCTTGCAACTGGGCTCTTCATCAGCAGTGGACGAACGCGTCCATTCAATCCCCGCGACCTTTAAAGGTTTGGCCACAGCACCGTCTGCCGCGAGCTCACGGCGCGTTGGACTCCAGCAGCCGTTGCCATGGCAATTGGCTGGCGCGTTTGAAGCTTTCAAGCGGACCATTAAAATTTAAAGGTGCAGCCCAGCAATTACCAACTACTACGACGACTACTATTTAACACGTTGTCCTGCGGAGGGAGCTGGTAGGAACGTTGGGTTGCTCGGTCAATGACCAGGGTCAACGGCGGCGTAGTGTATTCCGCAAATAGGCCCGACTGTGAGTGCGGGCACAAGCCGGCGTGAGTAGGTTAAACGTTGAGTTTTATAAGGGCACCACGGGGTGACCAGCCCCTCCCAACCCAGCCCCACCCCTCCCACCCCCCACTCAGCCCCACCCTCCCCACTCAGCCCCTCCCCACCCTCCCCACCCAGCCCCTCCCCGCCCAGCCCCACCCCTCCCACCCCCCACCCAGCCCCACACTCCCCACCCAGCCCCACCCCTCCCACCCTCCACCCAGCCCCTCCCCACCCTCCCCTCCCCACCCAGCCCCTCCCTGCACGACGGACGGACACAATAATCCCCTGTGGGCTGGTGTAACCAGGAGGTTCATACCAGTATTATTTTACCGGGTAAATCCCACTGAGCTACATAGCTACCCGCCTATCACAAATGCTCACGCCGCTGTTGGCAGAAGGGCCTCCAGGACTGGAACATCGAAGAGAGCTCCGCCTCTAGACGGTATTTGGCCTACTCTTCCCACGCTGCGCAGATGTCCTCGGAGGAGTTGGGAGCACAACCACGCTCTACCCCACCGCCCGCCACGATAGTGTCGACATTTAACGCCGCAGGGTGGACAGAGGCGGTCGAGGAGGGATTTAAGAAACTTAAATCGGGGGGCCCTGCTCCCCTTCATTCCATCCCTTGCATGTGGTCCCACCGCGCCCGAATGGATGTTTTGCGGAATTATTTCCTGCATCGTGTTGTTGGCCACATCTCGGTGGGGCCTTGCATGTTGTTGCAACAACAACAACAAAAACAAATAAAAAAATAGTTTTTAAAAATAATTTAAAAATATTTTTTCTTCAACAAAAAACAATTTGCCCCATTTTTTCAAAATGCCACTCCGGGGAGATGGGTGTCGAAGCGGCGACCTCTGCGTTGCGAGCCCGGTGCGCTGCCAGCCGTCACACCGAGGGGGGCCTCTCCCCCCAAGGAGGACCTCGGCAACGTCGCAAAGCCAAACGGCGAAGCGGATTTGCAGGCCTCTCTGTCCGTGCAGTGGTGGATGAAGGCCTCGCCACTCCGTGTCACTCACTAGGGTTGTTCCACCATACTTCAC
This sequence comes from Lampetra planeri, assembly GCF_965212315.1. Taxonomy (NCBI): domain Eukaryota; kingdom Metazoa; phylum Chordata; class Hyperoartia; order Petromyzontiformes; family Petromyzontidae; genus Lampetra; species Lampetra planeri. The sequence goes on along the minus strand of NC_136138.1, from coordinate 7,644,627 downwards.
CGCGCTGGTCAGTGCGGGTTGGTCAAGTCGCGGAAGAAGGCAGTAATCGATTTCTGTTTAGCGATCGGAGCTTAAGCACATGAAGGACACTTTTAAACAACTCGACTTTAATGTAGTTTATTGCGTTGTCACTGCACGTATGTGTTTTACGCTTCTGATGTGTACGGCGGGGAGTTGATCAGCAATGTTTCTAAGTTCATGTCCAGGTGTGCGGGTGAGCCAATGGAGGGCTTCAGTAGTCGTCTGGTGAATATCTCTGAAACGCTACCGGCGAATGTATGTATGTTGAACTTCTTTCTCGCCATACGTAGCCAACCGTGCGAATCGAATTATGGAAGTGGGCGGTGGCTTTGCTATGTGGCCCACGTTTGCGCAAGGAGTGACTAACCCCATATCTGCATTTGTCATCAATATGCTAAATTCCTCTGTTGATATGCAAACTCCTTTGTCAAGGCTCTCTCCTCCTCCCACCCAGCTTAAAATACGCTGCCAAGCTTAGCAGTGTTCGTTAGGACGCTGTCTTTCCGACAGCTCTGTTTCTTCACCTGAGGACGGCTGCTTGCGTTGTGGCCGAAACGTCGTGAGAATGTTATGTTATCATGTTTTACTGTTATTATTTTATTATTTCCCTTCTACGTGACTTTTACCGAAAGAACCAATAATATGAATCCCTGCAGTCACGAAAGCTTTAAATCGAAATCTGAAACGCTGTCGGCGAATGATCGATGCAGGGAGTGGTGTTGCTGTGTGAGCCACGGTTTAAGATGGGTGACCGTAGCGGCATCGTGTGCTCCTCTATTGTTAATTGACCGTTGGTGTAAGAGATATAAGCTTCTGATTTGCCGTGTTATTAGCAACGAATTAATTAAGTCATTCGAATGATATCCGGTGAACGTCACCGTTAATTGTATCCGACGCTTTAATTTAAAAAAAAAATTCACACGTGCGTCATGTCGTCAGATGGCTGCGATGACAAAGCTATGAATAGAATAGGCTGTCTCCATATGACACTGCGTGCCTCCCCCGTGTTTAACTTCGCAGTATTTCCGGTTGGGCTAAATCCACACACACACACGCATCTATTAAGCACACTGCTTAATTGAAAAAAAAAATCGACGGGTAATTATATCAATGCATATATTTATAATGATGTAACCTATATGTATTTTTTTCGTTTACATTGCAACCAACAAACGAATGCCATCGCAAAAGGTCTCTTTGAGGCTCAGCAAGGCTCTTGAAGATAAAGGAAGGGCGTTATCGTTATTATCGTGGTTGGTCTGACTCCGAGCTGCTGTATGCGGGGCACCACGCAGGTTTAAATAAAGATTTAAACATAAAATAACTGCAGCTTCTTTTCGATTTAAAGCTTTCGTGACTGCAGGGATTCATCTTCTTGGTTCTTTCGGTAAAGTCACGTAGAAGGAAAGTAATAAAATAATAAAAAGAAAACATAATAAAATTATTCTCACGACGTTTCGGCCACAACGCAAGTAGCCTTCAGACGCTGTCGCCTCGACAAACCTGGTTTTCACCTGAGGACGGCTACTTGCGTTGTGGCCGAAACGTCGTGAGAATAATTTTATTATGTTTTATTTTTATTATTTTATTACTTCCCTTCTACGTGACTTTACCGAAAGAACCAAGAATATGCAGCTTCTTTGTCAACCTATGCGCATTGTTTGACCAGACTTCTTCACTGCGCTGCACGGTGCGGTCTGGTGAGTGAAGGTGATGGATAAAGGCACAGGGCCGGTTCAGATATCACCGGTTTGCTGCGCTAGTACGTCAAACCACTGCACGACCACCGCTGCACTGCATCCGATGAATTAAACTCAACTAAAACTGCGGTTTGTTTTTTCATGTAAAGCCCACTGAGCTATGTAGATTATTTTCAGAAGCGACCTGGCCACGGATGATAGCTCAACGAAGTGGCTTATCATGTAGAAATGTATAGCATCCAAATACTCTAAATGCGTGTTTCTACATGTGGAGGGAAAACCCGGAGGACCCGGAGAAAAATCCACACGACCGCGGGGAGAACACGCAAACTCCAAATATAAAGTCACGGAGATAGGTTCAAACCCATGGGCCTCCTGTTTTCTAGGCGAGGCAGATAACATCCTCGCCACAGTGGCGCCCCGAATTAAAATGCAAACAAAAGAAACCGGATGCAACTTATCTCGTTTGCAAATCAGTTAATCCTACATGTTTTGTAAAAGAAAAAAAATCACAAGATATCTTTGAAGGCTGCCGAACGCAATGTAGGATGACTCACAACTATTGTTGTTGGCTACGTACGGTGCGAAAGAAGTTCAACGTGTACACCATTGGAACCTCATTTGCCAGTAAAACATATGATTAAAATTTTTTTTACCCTTCTCTCTGGCAACAAAACTGACACCTTTTTTACAAGGAGTCATGTTTGCATAGACCACAATACCTGCAGTCATAATGCAAACAAAAAACATAACTCTGATAATGTATGCACTGTCCTTGAAGTTGATTTTTTGTTTGCCTTATGACTGCAGGTATTGTGGTCTATGCAAACATGACTCCTTGTAAAAAGAAGGTGTCAGTTTTGTTGCCAGATAGAAGGGTAAAACATTTTTTTATCAAGTTCAACGTGTGTGCACGCAACGTACGATGTCAGGTCGACTGTACTCCGTGTCGTCCATTTTTCTAAGTTGTCTTATCGTAAACATTATCGCCGCTCGTTTTACTCTTTTTGAGGGGTTGGTATGAGGGGTTTGTATGAGGGGTTTGTATGAGGGGTTGGTATGAGGGGTTGGTATGAGGGGTTGGTATGAGGGTTGGTATGAGGGGTTGGTATGAGGGGTTTGTATGAGGGGTTTGTATGAGGGGTTGGTATGAGGGTTGGTATGAGGGGTTGGTATGAGGGGTTGGTATGAGGGGTTGGTATGAGGGTTGGTATGAGGGGTTGGTTTGAGGGGTTGGTATGAGGGGTTGGTACGAGGGGTTGGTATGAGGGGTTGGTATGAGGGTTGGTATGAGGGGTTGGTATGAGGGGTTGGTATGAGGGGTTGGTATGAGGGGTTGGTATGAGGGTTGGTATGAGGGGTTGGTTTGAGGGGTTGGTATGAGGGGTTGGTACGTGGGGTTGGTATGAGGGTTGGTATGAGAGGTTGGTATGAGGGTTGGTATGAGGGGTTGGTATGAGGGTTGGTATGAGGGGTTGGTATGAGGGGTTGGTATGAGGGGTTGGTACGAGGGGTTGGTATGAGGGTTGGTATGAGAGGTTGGTATGAGGGTTGGTATGAGGGGTTGGTATGAGGGTTGGTATGAGGGGTTGGTATGAGGGGTTGGTATGAGGGGTTGGTATGAGGGTTGGTATGAGGGGTTGGTATGAGGGGTTGGTGTGAGGGGTTGGTGTGAGGGGTTGGTATGAGGGTTGGTATGAGGGGTTGGTATGAGGGTTGGTATGAGGGGTTGCTATGAGGGGTTGGAATGAGGGGTTGGTACGAGGGGTTGGTATGAGGGTTGGTATGAGGGTTGGTATGAGGGGTTGGTATGAGGGTTGGTATGAGGGGTTGGTATGAGGGGTTGGTATGAGGGGTTGGTATGAGGGGTTGGTATGAGGGTTGGTATGAGGGTTGGTATGAGGGGTTGGTATGAGGGTTGGTATGAGGGGTTGGTGTGAGGGGTTGGTGTGAGGGGTTGGTATGAGGGTTGGTATGAGGGGTTGGTATGAGGGTTGGTATGAGGGGTTGGTATGAGCACCAGATGTCATGCTCGCCGCCTGCTCCACACATTCCTAATTGGACTCGCAGCGGAGATTTCGCTTTTAATTAACTTATTAATTAATTACTTTACACGCCCCATTGCTTCGGTGTCGCTTTAATGACGGTGACGTGTATTGCATCCTGGCGCCGTTATTTCGTGTTGTTCACAACCCCGTGTGCGGCGCACGGACGGGCGGGAGCGGTGGGGCAGCGGTTAGGTCACCGCGATTTTAATTCGTTGACTCGGGTTTGATTCGTGGGGCACGGCTAACATCATTGGCGCGTGGTTCTAAAACCCGGTCCTAGGTCCCCCGACTGTTGTAACTGGCTGACCCGCCCATACATCTGTGGAAAAAAAAGCTTCATTGCTCATCGGAATCCTCAAGTTGGTTTTGACTAAACTACACTGACCAGCGAGGTGAAGTATATCCAAACAATCACCATGACTGACAAGACGTGGATATTCTTCATTCAACAGTGGATTGACAAAGGCCTGTACATTATTACGTATACAGTAGTGTATACACAGGGTGGCCCAAAAGTTAGGACACACAGAGTTATTTCATTTATTTTAACACTGGTATAAAACACACACACATTTGTATTGTTTATTATTTCAGTTAATATTTTATCTATTATCCTTAATATCTATTTGTATTTTTCCTTTTCAGATGACGTTTAAAAATGGAAAATGTACAACAGACGAACGAGTTAAATTCGTTTTTACGTCCGCTAAAGAAGGCAGCTGCTGTAATCTTAAAAAAAAATCCTAAATTAATTAAAAAAGAGAATCCATGCGTGCATTCATGTTAATGGGAGTCAGTTTAAACATGCGTTAAAATTAATATAAAAAATATCCTATGTCATTTGTTAAAATAGTACTGGTAGGAACCTCCTGGTTACACCAGCCCACAGGGGATTATTGTGTCCGTCCGTCGTGCAGGGAGGGGCTGGGTGGGGAGGGGAGGGTGGGGAGGGGCTGGGTGGGGAGGGTGGGGAGCGGCTGGGTGGGGAGGGTGGAGAGGGGCTGGGTGGGGAGGGTGGGGCTGGGTGGGGGGTGGGAGGGGAGGGGTGGGGCTGGGTGGGGCGGGGCTGGTCACCCCGTGGTGCCCTTATAAAACTCAACGTTTAACCTACTCACGCCGGCTTGTGCCCGCCCTCACAGTCGGCCATATTTGCGGAATACACCACGCCGCCGTTGACCCTGGCCATTGACCGAGCAGCCCAACGTTCCTACCAGCTCCCTCCGCATGAATGTGTTATAATAACCCTATGTGTCCTGACTTTTGGGGCCACCCTGGACACTGTGTATACTGCGTCTGAATTTGTATACGGAAGTAGATTATTACAGTCCCGCCATATCTCAAGGTCCTTGCGATATAACAACAAACCACCTAGCAGTCGTCCCTGCAGACGGGCTGGTTTCTCAGACCCATATCCGTGGTTGAATGTCCTCCCAGACCTGTTCTCCACTTTGTCTGCCAGGCTGTGGTGAGTCTCCACTGCTGAATGAAGGCCTTCCCACGACATGTCGGCCATGGAGGCTCTTTGACCATAGTTCACCACGCTGCTTCGCGAGGCTTGGTGAAGGGGAGTTAGTTGGTGGCAGGTTCCAAGACCAAGTTTACATATCGCTCGCCACTTGTGTTGGCCATTGCCTGAACTTTTTTTTATTTTGGCTAGCTATCGAACAAAGACGGTCAACTGCATCGCGCGATTTCAGATGCGCTGCTGTGGCCGTCTGGAACGCTTCTCTTTCCGATATAAGGAAGCCACTGGATCGATGCACTTTTAAATCTAGATCGAAAACTAATTTCTTTAGAACTGCTTTTTGTGAAGTTTAACATACACACACATACATACGAGTCTCTACACAATCTCACCTACTCATAACCGACTTTTACTTGGGCTATAAATAATCAAGGTCACCCACCTTACCAGTACAATTGAGCTGCGGCAATTGTTACAACTTGTTTTATTGAAAAATATAATAATTTAATTAACATGTTAAGTCTTGTCAAATGTTTCCAAAGTCCCACGGCACGTGTTATGGTGGCGTTGCCATGGCTTTGTTCAACTGTGAGTCAGGTGAGGCGGGTGTCATTTTGATGTCACCTTTTTTGGAGCATTCCATCTCCCCCCCTCGTATAATCGCCCCCCTCCCCCCCCCATGCATTCGCCTCGTCCGCCGCAGGGAGGGGTCAATAACCATTTTTAAAAACCACCAGCAAGTTTCCGCCACGCTCTGAATTGGCGACATAATCTGATTTTATTTCTATATTCCTGGAGGAATCCGATGAGCTATGAACCTTTTTCACTTTTTTTTTTAACAGAAGTTTCTTTGGGCCCAAAATTGCAATTTGAAATGCAGTTCGTCTCTAAAATCATGCGCAGTCCTCCCTCCCTTGAACGTTGGTGACTCACGCCTGTAATCCAGCAACAGGCGAGGGGTTGGTGGATTACAGAGACGTCGTCTAACTCCCTCGCCGTGGGCGTCAAGGAAGGTGCAGTGCCCTTGTCTCGCCAGGAGAAGGTGGTCACGGAACGTGTGGACCTATCTCCATCTGTTCCACTTTTTTCGTGGGATAGAGCGTTGCTCTGCTTTCACTGCCACGCGTATAAAGGCTCATGAATTGGCTCAAAACAAATGCATGTATGTGTGCCTCCGTGCGTTGCGGATTGCACAGTGTTAGGGGCCATCCATTTAGTACGTACGCATGGAGGGGGGAGGGGGGGTTAATACATACTCTTAGTTTTTTCGGTAAAGTCACGTAGGTAAAAAATGAAAGTAAAATTAATAAAAATAAAATAATAAAAAATCACGACGTTTCGGAGGCAACACAAGTCTCCGTCATCAGGTGGGACCGTCACAGCCAACGCAAATGCGTACGCGTGCGTATGGGGGGTCTACTGACAATGTACGCATAGGAAACGGGGGGGGGGGGTGGGTGAAGCCTCGATAATCATTTGTCGACATTGGCCTTCAAATGAGTTAGATAGTTCGGCGGTGGACTCTCTGTTTGCTTAAACACGTGGATATTATTAATCCTTGATCGTTTCTGCGTGGATTAAATATCGGCCGTTCTGTAGGATTCGAAAGGGGGGGGGGGGTGGTGTAAAAAGTCCGCGTGCGTACAGGGAGGGGGGGAGAGGTCAAGTTTTGACATATTTTTGCGTACCTACTCAATGGATGGTCCCTTATGAGATGCACTTTTGCACAAATGAGGCTAAATATACAAATACTCATTGTTTATTACTGTTATTCCACCATCAGTACCGGTCTTCTCGTCTTACTAATTGCCATATCGTTGCTACGTGCACTGTCATTTGAATGTAAAGTTTGGATATACAGTATAGGGCGTCTCACTGCAACTGCATCTCACGATGATTTGAATGTACTGTATATACCTCCCGTGGAAAAGGGAGGTTCTATTTTTATAGTTTTAACCCATAGTGAGTGACAATAATAAAAATTATCCACCCATGTTTTTTTTGTAAAAGGTCCCGCATTGGGATGTGTGTCCAGTTCCACGAATGAGTGTCTGGCTTTGTGAAACTGGACAAAAACCTGCAGTCACGAAACCTTCAAATTTAGATTGAAACTGGACAAGCCAGAGAAAACCTGGAGAAAACCCAAGCATCCGTACGAGGGCTGGTGGTGGTGGTGGTGTGGGGGTCGGTGACACTCCACTCTGCCAACATACTGGCCACACCAATACCTACAGCGACCTGGCGATCGGAGAAGATTGGGGGAGGAGGTGGTGAAACGCGGTAAAACGATGTAAAACGTTTGCAAAGCCCGGAATAGCCTCTGGCATGGTCACGTACGTGGACTGCCCCTCTTTGGCGATCCACTGATGGATGAATCGCCTCTCCGCGCCATGGGTCACGGGGCTTATTTGGCCAAACTTCACCACGCTAGATTTGAAGCTTTCGTGACTGCAAGGATTCATATTCTTAGTTTTTTTCGGTAAAGTCACGTAGGTAAAACATTAAAATTAATAAAAGTAAAATAAAATAAAAATCACGACGTTTCGGAGGCAACACAAGCTTCCGTCTTCAGGTGGAACCGCCACAGCCACGATAGCTGTATCAAGTAAATGAAAAAACCTAAGAATATACTTCACCAGGCTGGTCCGTGCCGGTTGCTTGATGACGGGGAGTATAGAAGTTGATAGTGCAATACAACGGATTTTACTGCATCGTCCACTGCTGGCTGCGTAACAACACGCTGCAAGCCTATAACACCTGTGATTCTTTTCTTTGTACGCATGGTGGTCAAAACCCATGCTTCGCTCGTGCGAACTGAAAAGATGCGGTGCGCTGGTATAAAGCCATACATCACCCTGTTTCGAAATGCCAAGCGATCACGGCGTCTTTAAACTATTTTCACCGCTGGCCAATTCTTCCAGCGAAGTCATTTCGCCTCTCATCGGCGTTTGTCTCTTCCCCCCCGTTTGCAACCAAAAAAAAAGCGACAATCACCGTCCCCGCCTCGAGTCAGTCCGCTTGTCACACTCAAACGTTGTGGCCCTATTGAGACCTTGCCCTTTAACAATGGGCTCTGTCTATTTGACCAGAGATGAAGCCATTTATCTCGTCGTTTGAAGCACACACACACTGCCGCTCGCACACGAAAACAGCGGAATGACTTGACGCTGGAATCCCCCTTTAGGTGTCACTGAAAGGATTCACACAAAGACAAATATCCCCCCCCTCCCCCGTATAGCCTGTAACAGACTGTAGGGGCAAGTGCTGTTAGCGAGCACCTATGAAGGCCGGCACGGCACACGAGGGGGGTGGGTGGCCAAAACCACGCCCGGCCGCCTTTGTCTCCCCCCAGTGGCGATGTTTACACACCGCACCAGGTACCCATTTGAGGCTGAGTCGACCTAGGAGGGGGTTTAGGAGCAGTTCAGATAATCGTCACTGGTGATGGCCGTGAGCGGGAATCGAACTCGGGCGCCAGGTTCGTAGCGCAGCGCGCTAACCACTACACTACCGCACACACACACAGACACACAACTACACACGCAGACACACACAACTACAGACGCAGACACACACAACTACACACGCAGACACACACAGACACACACAACACACACACAACTACACACGCAGACACACACAACTACACACACAACTACACACAGACACACACACCACACACACAACACACACACAACTACACACACACAACACACACACAACACACACACACAACTACACACACAGACACACAACTGCACACACGAGCGTCATCTTGGCACGACCACATCAACCCGGAATGCACCCCCCCCACCACCTCCCCGTCTCCTCGATTCTCAGAAGCTGAGCACTGGGGATGTTAAGCCTGAACAGTTGCGTGGATAATAAAGCGATCACCAGCCGTAAATGGAACAGGTGTGTCGCAGGCTGCCGCTGCTGCTGCTAGGAATACATTTGCGGAACGGCGGACAGGGAAAATGCAGCAGAAAACGAATTGTTTCATTCTGCGACAAGGCCATAAAGAAGATTGTCTCTATTCTTTGGTTCTTTCGGTAAAGTCACGTAGGTATAAACTATAAAGTCAACTAAATAACGACGTTTCGGGCGCAACACAAGCGTCCGCTGTTTCTTGCTGTAGTTTTCCCACCTGATGACGAACGCTGCTTGTGTTGCGCCCGAAACGTCGTGATTTAACTTATTTTATAACTACGTGACTTTACCGAAAGAACCAAAGAGTGTGGTTTTCCCGCAGTGACGAAAACTTCAAATCTAGACGGTCTCTCTGGTGTAGGCGAATCAGTTTAAAATACAATGCGCATACTATAATCAGAGTTTGCGTGTTCACCACAAGTACGTGTGTTTAATGCAGACTTGATTGCTTGCAAAAGGGTATTTATCTGGTGTTTGAAAACCTCAACACCTGTTTTATTGCTAGAAAGGGTAAAACCTATTACTTTTCATACTTTGATAATGGTAAACAAGTCCCATAGATATGAATTGTTGTATTATACTGCTATGCTTCCACATCTATATCCCTCTGCGTTCCCACTCTGCACTGACCAACGTGGTGCACGACAGTCGAATAACCACCCCACGACCCACACGAACTTTGAGAGGCCCTCACGCGGCAGCTGATTGAATCAAGGCTGCTCTACGCGTACATGATGTGTATGTACATGTACATGGTTAGAAACATTTAGGGTGGCCCTGCCTACGATCCATCCCGGGTTTAACCAGGCTGGGTTGTGTGAGGAGCAAACAAATCCTTGAAAGATCTGGACAAGTCCCATCGGTGATCTCCTCTGGCAGGCAAGGCTGCGTTGGCTGGGTCATGTAGCCCGCATGCCCAGCCACCGTATGCCTAAATAGCTTTTGTTTGGCCGGATCGAGGGGGCTAAACGGGCGCTGCACGGGCTAGAGAAGGGATGGAGTGATGTGGTACAGGAGGACGTGGAGCTGAGTGGACTTGCCGATGACTGGTACCAGCGGTGTCAAGATCGGCCTCTGTGGAGGAGGCTCGTGAAGGACGCTGCTACTGGGCAGTTGGAGGCAGTCGCCCTCCAACAACAACGGAGGGCGGAGGAGCGACACTCACAACAACGAGTGGAGCGCCGGGTGACTAAAACACAGCAACTCGGCCTGTCATCTCGGTCATCTCAGTCAGTCCACCCATGGAACCTGCCCCGTGACCTCCCGCCAGCAGGCGTTCGACACTTCACGTGGCATTAACGTGCACATAGCCTGGCACAAGCGCCGTGGGGACGTCTCCGCCACTTAGTGGCGAATGTCGGTTGTTGTTGTAGTGAAAGGCGGTCGACATTGAACGTCTGATAGAAACTTTAGAAATTGCTTGGCCACTGTTGCTGTTGCACTTGTGGCCTGCCACCATTGCTTTAGCCTGCAGTCATTATTTCCAGATGCTCAACTATGCAGCTATACTGTAGATCTTGGACGCTGGCCAAATGCGAGAAAAAGCCTGCGAGTTGACAATAATGTATGGATTTGGTAACACATTAATTGGAATAATCTGCGTGCTTATCTCCGCGCCTATTTTTTTTCTCATGAAGTCACTTCAAAGGTTGCGATTGTTAACGGCGGTGCTACATAACTTCATGGCACGTTGGTTGTGTAATTAAGTGAAACAGCATTATTAGTCCTTACTTGGAAAGAACCAAAGCTTTATTTTACTTAAAATAGGAATGATTGTTCACAGCTCATTTGTCAACTCACTGCTGCATTGAAAGCCTCTCGAAAACCGTATCAAACAATTGGGTCATTGGGTTGTTTGACCATACTTTGCAATGCTGGACAGCGTGGGTGTGTGGACATGGAGTCGTCCCAGGGCCGGTTCAGATGTCACTCACCACTGCTGTCAACTGTGGCCAGGAATTGAACACAGGTCACCCGAGCTCATAGCGTAGTGCACTCACTTGTTCTACTATTGAGGTTTATGCCTATCGTGCAATGGGTATTTGTTGTGTAACAACATGCAAAATACACGAGGGACTAGCAAAGAGAGTTTAATGAGATTCTATAAAAAGGAAAACCGCGAACTTATTTTACATTTTTTTTAAATTCCCAACGTCATTCAAGGATTGCGTGCGGACAGTACATCAGGCTTATGCTGCTCATAGCATCACGTTTGTCGCAGATTACGTGAACCCGTGAGAATATGCAGCAATGAGATGTTATTAAAATAAATGAAGTGGAAATTAACGTGGGAGAACACTAGAACATTGGGATGCGTAGATGCAGTGACATAGAGACAGAGAAGCAGGCAGACAAAGAGAGACTTTTGACTTTTAACAACTTTTATTGCCGCCAGCAGCAAAATCACTGGAGGCGATTCCGATATGAAATACACAAAGTCACCAGCAAACAAATGAAAATAAACGCTACAAATCCACGCGCTGTGGCGCTAAAAGCACCACGCACAACACGACAGAAAAGCCACGTGGTGGTGGTGGTCATCGCGCACGCCACGGTGACGAGCGAGCGCTTCAGAAGGTGAACACGAGGGTGCCGTCCACGCTGGTACAGAGAGGGGCTTGTCCGGCTCCCCAGCGTTCGAAGAAGACGCGCACATCACCGACACGTGTGTGGTACATGGCGTGCTCCAGCCGGAGCAGCGCCTTAAACAGGCCTCTGAACACTGGAAGCACAGAGCAGCCGTCAGTGTCACCTTCCAGCATCTTTTTCCTCGTTAACAAATATGTGAAGACAGACACACACAGATACACATGGAGAGACACATGGTCAAGGAGAGGGGGGATCAAAGAGAAGGCAAGAAACAAGAACTGGCATGATAACAGATTTAGTTGTATTCTTGGTTCTTTCGGTAAAGTCACGTAGAAGGGAAATAATTAAATTATATAAATATAAAACAATAAAAATTATCACGACGTTTCACACCCGATGATGATTGCTTGTGTTGCAGTCGAAACGTCGTGAGAATTTGTATTGTTTTATGTTATTTTATTATTTCCCTTCTACGTGACTTTACCGAAAGAACTAAGAATATGAATCCCTGCAGTCACGAAAGCTTTAAATCAAAAGATTTAGTTGTGCTTACTGTTATCAATGTCATTGCCTGAGTTTTTTGAGCGGCAGTACCAGGGCTAAAATATTTAAGGGGGGCACCTGCCTCGGCATCAGTGTGGTCTTTGCCACACAAGGATTGTGAGAATTCACGGACACAAAATAGTGTTTTTGTTGTTGTCTGGGGCTGTGGCCGTTGATGTTGACGTGAAACTGTTGGGCAAGATTAAGGTGCGGGAGCCGAGTTGATCAAAGATAACATTTGGGAAAGTCTCCTCGCATTTTAAGGCAGTTCGCCCTGAAACCTGGCAGAAGACGAAGTGCGGGGAAATAGATAACAAATGGTGCATTGGTGTTTGGGCGAGAAACACAGACTTATATACTACTGTAGTCTGCACTAACTCTTTACTGTTCATTCTCCAAACAATTTATATGCACTATGTTGAACTTCTTTTGCACCGTGCGTAGCCAACCGTGGGGGAAGGACAACAAACTAAACAAAAGCAGTTCTAAAAAAAATGTGTTTTCAAACGAGATGATTTAAAAGTGCATAGCTCCTGTGGCTTCCATATATAGGAAGGAAGAGAGCGTTCCAGACGGCCGCAGAAGCGCACCTGAAAGCGTGCGATGCAGTGACGGTCTTTGTTCGATGGCTAGCCAAAATAAAAAAGGTTACTTGTGTACCACCACCGACAATTCCAGGCCATGGCTAACATAAGTAGCGAGCGATATGTGAACTTGGTCCTGTTACCTGCCGCCAACTCCCCTTCACCAATCCTCGCGAAGCAGCACGGTGAAGTATGGCCCAAGAGCCTCCATGACCGAATTGTCGTGGGGAGGCCTTCATTGAGCAGTGGGTCGACAAAGGCCATTATTGTTTCGCTGTATATGTATACAGTACAATATATGCGATTTAATTATGTATGCTGAAGTTGTTGGTTTTTTGTAAACCAGAACTACCAGATTGTTACTTCTAAACACCGCCGCACTACAAAGGGAAAACTTCACAAAGGCAGCATTTACAAACTTAGTTTAACCTCCAGTACCCCTTGTGAATTGTGCCAAAGGAAATTTGGAAGTACAGCAGAACGCATTCAACACTTTACCCGATTGTGCCTGTTTGCTCAGAACAAAAACCTCTTTGAATGAAACAAGAGACAACAATTCTGGATCCATATTTCGGCAAGATTTTTTGTTTTGGGGGGGTGGAGGGCGCATGTTGTCATATTCGAGACCCATGTTTCCAATGTCACCTTTCATTCTAAAATCGGAGAGCTTCCGTGGCATCCCAAAATTAAGAATGATGATCGCCTTTCTTGAATGCATTGACGAGACACATCGTGATCAAGCGAGTTTGAGTGATAGCTGAACGAATCCTGGCCGCATGACGATGCAGGTCACCGTACGTCAATGTAGATTTCCTGTGAAGAGACAATAGCAGGTTTAGCTGCTATTTTATTGCACGTGTAGGGGTGTTAGAGAGAGAGCCGTTATGCATGGCAGCTTATGGGAAACAAACACAGTGGGCGGGGCTACGTGAGTGCACGGGGGGGGGGGTGCTCTCAACGACGTCCGCACCAGGCAGCCCCGGGCCCCACCCCTCAGCGGGGGTTGAGTATAAAGGGGGATGTGTCAGAGGGCTCGGGGCAGAATGTTAAAGCTAAACCAGTGAAGACCGAAGATCGTCTAGCTAGAGCCCTGGACTCCCCTGGGACGCCGCCCTTGTCAGGGCCGCGCAGGACCGAGCCAGCGGCGTGGTCCCGAGAACCAGAGCTAGTGATCTGGGACTCCGGGTACCGTAGCCCGACTTACCAGTGTCAGGCCAGACAGCCTCCCCTAGCCCGTTAGTGGAGGACTAGGAGGTAGGTCAGAGATAGCTAGCAGTGTATTCCCAGCTAGCCGGGTGAGGGGGCCGATACCCCCTCCAGTATTGTATGTCCGCGGTTGTGACAACTGTTGCGGAATAAATACGTGTGCCTCAACCCCGGGTGTCCAAGAGTCCTCAACGGTATTACACACGCAAACGACAGGAGGGTACAAGAACATTCAATGGGCATGCATAAAGTGCATGCACATTTTTGTGTCGGTAGTGCATACCCATTGTAATTCTTATGCATGCATTACCCCCCTCCCCCTTCGCACGTGAAGGGCTTAGAAGAGACGTCATCTCGTCTATCCCTATATTTAAGGAACGAAACTGAATATCTCCACAAATCTGGCTGTCCGTCTGATGATGCTCGTTGTAATTACTTGCGAAACGTCGCACTCGAATTGTAAATGTTGTGGGTTTACTCTCCAACACACAGGTGTGCTGAACTAGTCACTAATTGGCATGTTTTATTTCCGTGACAGACCTTACTAAGTGGCTGTGTCGAGTGGTGGTGGCAGGTTTAACGACGCATTTATATTTATGCGATCTAACCCCCCAAAAAAACCTGCATTATGGAATCCTGGCTCTTCCCCATTTTACCACCTCTCACTCACTAGTCTTTAAGTGCTATTGAGAAGGGTTAAATTGCCCCGAAACGACACCTTTTATATGTTTTCCAATGTCAATGCAGTGTTATGAACGAATATGTTGAGTTACTTTGAATAATTGTGCTTGTTGCATCACCGTCAACACGGCAGTACAGTATCACAAAATAATTAATAACAATACATAGCATGGAAAAGAGTCCATCCAGCAATAGATTAAAAAAGGTCTGTAAATTATTACTATATGAATGTCTATATAATGATCGCAGCTCTTTGTCAACCCACTGTTGTATGAATGTTTTCCCATGCCTTTCCATCAAGGAACATTCGGCCTGTCCCTCAATACAGTATAGTACTCACGATCAGAATATGAATATATACAGGAGGAATCCGATGAGCTATAAAGCTTTTTCACACATGTCCAGTAGAGGCGGGTCAGAACGCTACAACAACAAACAATACAAAAACACAATAGGAGTGCACAGTCTAGGAAAGGTAAACCAATCATCTTCTTGGTTCTTTCGGTAAAGTCACGTAGAAAGGAAATAATAAAATAATTAAAATAAAACATAATAAATACAGAGCCTTGACAAATGAATTTGCATATCTGTTGATATGCAAATTCCTTTGTCAAGTTCTTAGGTTTTTTCGGTAAAGTCACGTAGGTAAAACATCAAAATTAATAAAAATAAAATAAAATAAAAATCACGACGTTTCGGAGGCAACACAAGTCTCCGTCATCAGGTGGGACCGTCACAGCCAGATTAGCTGCATCAAGTGAGGCAATGATTCAAGATGTAATCCCTTAAAAGCAAGTTGAGGGGGGAGGAGAGGGGGGGGGGGAGCTCATCAGAATGTGGTAGCCAATGAATGGAACGTATCGGGAGGGAGGGGGGCGGGGCTCAAAGACGGCACGGAGTGCCACGTACAACGCATCGGGAGGGGGAGGGGGGCGGGGCCAAAAGGATGGACGACGGCTTGGACGCGGTTGTGCGCAAGCAACTACTGCTGCACACGACAACGCATTGGACAGAGAGGGGGGGAGGGGAGGCCTGATACACATGTCAATGTTCTCTCCTTCTCTAACCCAGCTTAAATATACGCTGCCAAGCGTGGTGGTGTTCATTCAGACGCTGTCTTTCCGACAGCCCTGTTCTTCACCTGAGGACGGCTGCTTGCGTTGTGGCCGAAACGTCGTGAGAATTGTATTTTATTGTTTTATTTTTATTATTTCCCTTCTACGTGACTTTACCGAAAGAACCAAGAAGATGAATCCCTGCAGTCACGTAAGCTTTAAATCGAAAAGTAAACCAATCACTTAAAAATGTACACAAATAAAACTTTACTTTTTTTTGTATCTTACCAGGTAAAGCCCGCTGAGTTATTTTTTATCTTCTTTTGCGTGAGGTCTACCCACGTCTTAGCCCACCACCAACGGCTTTACGAATCGACTTACTTCGCCATGGTCAATTAACCCTTGACGACCAACATGATATTCTTGGTTCTTTCGGTAAAGTCACGTAGAAGGGAAATAATAAAAATATATATATAAAACAATTAAAAATTATCACGACGTTTCGACCGCAACACAAGCAATCATCATCAGGTGGGAAATCCACAGCAAACATTTTTTGAGAATTTCACACCTGATGATGATTGCTGGTGATGTGGTCGAAACGTCGTGAGAATTTTATTGTTTTATATTTTTATTCTTTTATTATTTCCCTTCTACGTGACTTTACCGAAAGAACCAAGAATATGAATCTCCGCAGTCACGAAAGCTGTAAATCAAAATTTAGACCAACATGATGTTGAGAATTCTAGATTTGAAGCTTTCGTGACTGCAAGGAATCATATTCTTAGGTTTTTTCGGTAAAGTCACGTAGGTAAAACATAAAAATTAATGAAAATAAAATAAAATAAAAACAAAAATCACGACGTTTCGGAGGCAACACAAGTCTCCGTCATCAGGTGGGACCGTCACAGCCGAATTAGCTGCCTCCGAAACGTCGTGATTTTTGTTTTTGTTTTTATTTTATTTTCATTAATTTTGATGTTTTACCTACGTGACTTTACCGAAAAAACCTAAGAATATGATGTTGAGAGACGCGTTCATTCATTCATTCGCGAATTTTCAAGGGGCTCTTTCGTTCAAACACATTCCCCCTTGTTTTGCGTTGTAAAGTGGCGAAATCCATTAACTGTGTCTGTGTCTGGATTTGAATAAAAAAATGTTTTTACAAGATTTGAATGCGTCTTACTATGGTAAGACTCTGGCTTAACTTTAAAGTTTTTATTTCTTCCTTGATTTGAAGCTTTCGTGACTGCAGGAATCCATACTCTTTGGTTCTTTCGGTAAAGTCACGTAGGTATAGATAAAATGAATCACGACGTTTCGGGCGCAACACAAGCGTCCATTATCAGGTGGGATGTTTGTGGACATTTTTTATACAATTTGTATAACAAAGGCCCGGCTTTGCATGGACCGCTAGAGGGCATGTGCATCACACAGGGCATTCTGTGGATCCGTCACGTTGCATTACGTCAACATTACTTTACAGTTAGCTCAGATTGCGACCACCATTCGGGTTTTTTTTCCAGCAAGCCTGTTGTAATGCACACCTTTTTTTTCTCAGCGAGAAAGAACCCCCCTCCCCCCTCCCATAGCTGAAGACAAGAAAAAAGCCACACACAGGATCTAAGAGCCCCAGCCTATTTATACACTTTTTCTTTAGAGCCAGTGGAGGCATCGTATATTTATTTATTTTGTTTAAAAATGAATGGGAATTCACCCTCGAGGTCCTGGGAATAAAAAAAATAGGGGTTGGTGCCTGTTAACAAAACAAATTAATTATAGATTTGAAGCTTTCGTGACTGCAAGGATTCATACTCTTAGGTTTTTTCGGCAAAGTCGTGTAGGTAAAAAAAATGGAAATAAAATAAAAAATAAATCAATAAAATCACGACGTTTCGGAGGCAACACAAGTCTCCGTCTTCAGGTGGGACCGTCACAGCTAAATTTAGCTGTTACCTACGTGACTTTACCGAAACAACCTAAGAGTACAAAACAAATTGGCAAGCCTTGCAGTTAAAAACCCCATAAGACAGATCCACAAGACATTGTGGGGTGTCACGGTGGCGAGATGTTAACTCCCTTGCCTAATACACAGCAGGTCATGGGTTCAATCCTGACCAGGACGCCTGTATATTTGGAGTTTGCGTGTTCTCCCCGTGGTCGTGTGGATTTTCATCCGGGTCGTCTGGTTTTTTTTTCCCCTGAACATTTAGAAACGTGCATTTAGAGTTTTTGGTTGCTATACATTTCCACGTAATAGTTGAGCTATCATTTGTGGCCAGGTCGCTTCTGAAAAAGAGCTATATAGCTCAGTGGGCCTTACCTGTTAAATAAAAAATAGTTTCTTTGAATTTACGTTTAATTTGTGTTGCTAATTAGAGGTGCCAGGGGAAGGACAACAGTGCTTGCCACAAAAATTTGCCACGATACGTTGTGGAAATGCTACAGTGTGGTCCAGATTTCTTGTGACCACTATTTAATTATCTAAAAACAAAAATATATGAAAGTGTGGCTTATATAACAAAGAAGAAATGAAGACGCAAAGGTCAAAAAACACCCGTTCGGGGTCATTTGGAGTCACGAAACATTCGGACCACCTTGTACAATGTTTACACTTTTGAACACGGGGAGAATATAATAACGCTATGATATAAATTTTTATTTAAAGCTTTCGTGACTGCAGGGATTCATATTCCTGGTTCTTTCAGTAAAGTCACGTAGAAGGGAAATAATAAAATAATATAAATATAAAACAATAAAAATTCTCACGATGTTTCGACTGCAACACAAGCAATCATCATGTGTGAAATCCACAGCAAGAAAATTAGAATAAAAATCTTGCTGTGGATTTCACACCTGATGATGATTGCTTGTGTTGCAGTCGAAACGTCGTGAGAATTTTTATTGTTTTATATTTATATTTTATTATTTCCCTTCTATGGTATAAGCCTAGAACTTCCTACTGCTGGGAAATAACCTCCCACCCATGTTCTGCCATTAACTCAATGCGTGTTTATGGTAGCCGAGTTAATGAAGGCAGTTAAATAAGAAGACGAATTACCGACACATTCTTTTTTTAAACCCCAATGCATGACAGCTATGAAAGGTCACACGACCTGGATAAGTAAATTATTAACGAGTTTTGCGGTGGCACTTTGCACGTACAAAAAAAAAATTCATTGAAGAGTTATTGATCACACTGATGGCAACAGACTCACGACATTTTGATGTTGCAATTAACTGCATCATTTTAACGTATTTCCATGCATTTTTTTGAAAGCTACTTTTTTTTCAAGTGCAGCCCTGCATTGTTAAATCTAATGTAAATATCACGAAAAGCAACGAAACAGGATATAACGTACAAGAGGACGTAACGAATGGAGTCATAGTGGTTGCTGATGTACAGTCGAATTAAATTGAATCAACCAGATGTCATAATTCTAAGGGGCACAAACTCCCATCAAAATGTTAGAATGGAAAAATGAGTGTTGGTCACGTGAAAAACAAGTGCTAGTTAGTTGCTACGTGTCGAATGGTGGTTTTAACGACGCACATTTTACGCGGTCTAACCCCCCAAAAAACCCTTTTATTATGGATAATAATTGGTCACGAAAGCCTTTATACTACGTGTTAAAGCAAAACGGGAATTGAATTCCTAGTTCGTATAAGCATAGGGGGTGTCAACGTTGTGGATTGGCTATCATCGCCCCGCGTAATGCCGTGGAGGGAGCCAATCACGGGCGCGCGTTGCGAGTGGGCGGGAGGGGTGGCGGTGCTTATTCGTTGTGGGAAATACAATCGCAGGGGGGTGGGTCGCCATATTGCGTCGCCATATGCGACGGTTTTTGCCGGTTGGCGTTTCAAATGTTTAAATTTTAAAAAAATTCTAATAACGTTTTATTACCGGGAAATTTTTAAACAACGATTAAATAGTCTCACTTAAGTTTACACGCCGATGCAGACACATACTTTTAAACTTGTAAAAATGTATTTAAGTACAATCCACGAGCCGCGATCGATCCACCGCTGGATGAATAGAAAAAAACCCCAAAATAACTAAAAAGACATTAACAATAATTAAAATTACATTATTATAGTTCGGGTACTGAAATAGTGGCTAAAAAAAAACACAAAGAGGGTCGTGGAAAATCCCATCGCTTCGTATACGGGGGCGCTGAACGATATGCAAATGAGGGCGGCCATGTTGGTCAGGGGATAAAGTCGCAGCGGTGAAGAGCACACGTGGTTCAGCGTGGAGTCGCTTTTAAATTTTTAACAAATAGAGCTTTCGCGACCAAAATTATTCATAATAGAGGGGGGCATTTTTTTTTTGGGGGGGGGGGTTAGATCGCGTAAATATAAATGTGTCATATTCTTGGTTCTTTCGGTAAAGTCACGTAGAAGGGAAATAATAAAATAATATAAATATTAAACAAAAATTATCACGACGTTTCGACTGCGACACAAGCAATCATCAACCAAGAATATGAATCCCTGCAGTCACGAAAGTTTTAAATCAAAATATAAATGTGTCGTTGCGTGTCGTTGAACGTGACAACCCTTACTAATTGACAGGCGGGTGGTGGCGGGTTTAACGACACATTTAATATTCACGGGGTCTAACCCCCCCCCCCCCCCCCAAAAAAAAAATCCTCTTACAGTTTTAAATGATGTAAATGCCGGTAGAGCGTGAGAGACTTGGCTAAAATATGGGGGAAAAAACTAGTCAACATCCTTAAGGTTGGAAATTACAACCAATTTTAATTAGGTTAAGGTTCAAACTTGATTTGAAGCTTTCGTGACTGCAGCAATTACTCTGGTTCTTTCGATAAAGTCACGTAGAAAGAAAAGAAATTAAATAATAGAACACGTTATTTTATTCTTAATTTAGGAGCTTTCGTGACTGCAGGAATTATTCTTTGGTTCTTTTCGGTTAAGTCACGTCTAAAAATAAAATAATAAATTAAAATAACATATTACGACGTTTCGATTGCAACACAAGCAATCATCATCAGGTATAAAAGAAATAGCAACAAAAAATCTAACTAGAAAACTATAGACAGACATACAAGCAGACAGACATCACAACGGCACACAGAGAGAGGACACACATCGGCACAAAGAGAGGGGTTGTCTCTATGACGGTCCCTTAAATATAGAGAGGGGGGGCGAGAACGGAGAGAGGGAGGGGGCAGAGAGAATTAGCATATCAATGAGTGTACGCCAACGTACTGCTGCTGCTGCAAGTAAGATGACAATGTGGAACGCGCACGCAAAATTGAAAACTAGGAGACAGGCACACGAAAATTAAATAACCCAGCAAAATATCGAAATGTGATGTAATACAACACAGAGAGTCGGTTAACACACAATTAACGCATAGCCTGGTTGATTACGTGTTTCAAAATTTGCTAAGTTAGAATTTTAAGTGTGAAAATTCCAAAGAGAGGACACAGGCAGAGAGAACAAATAGCCAGAAAGAAAAAGGATAAGCTTAAAACTTCCCCGTAGAAGTGGTTCAATCTTAATTTAGGAGCTTTCGTGCAGTCACGAAAAAAGAAAAAGGATAAGCTTAAAACTTCCCCGTAGAAGTGGTTCAATCTTAATTTAGGAGCTTTCGTGCAGTCACGAAAGCTCCTAAATTAAGATTGAACCACTTCTACGGGGAAGTTTTAAGCTTATCCTTTTTCTTTCTGGCTATTTGTTCTCTCTGCCTGTGTCCTCTCTTTGGAATTTTCACACTTAAAATTCTAACTTAGCAAATTTTGAAACACGTAATCAACCAGGCTATGCGTTAATTGTGTGTTAACCGACTCTCTGTGTTGTATTACATCACATTTCGATATTTTGCTGGGTTATTTAATTTTCGTGTGCCTGTCTCCTAGTTTTCAATTTTGCGTGCGCGTTCCACATTGTCATCTTACTTGCAGCAGCAGCAGTACGTTGGCGTACACTCATTGATATGCTAATTCTCTCTGCCCCCTCCCTCTCTCCGTTCTCGCCCCCCCTCTCTATATTTAAGGGACCGTCATAGAGACAACCCCTCTCTTTGTGCCGATGTGTGTCCTCTCTCTGTGTGCCGTTGTGATGTCTGTCTGCTTGTATGTCTGTCTATAGTTTTCTAGTTAGATTTTTTGTTGCTATTTCTTTTATACCTGATGATGATTGCTTGTGTTGCAATCGAAACGTCGTAATATGTTATTTTAATTTATTATTTTATTTTTAGACGTGACTTAACCGAAAAGAACCAAAGAACGTTATTTTATTTATTTTGACTTTACCGAAAGAACCAAAGAGTAGGTTAAGGTTAACAGAAGGGGGGGGGGTTATATTGTATGATAGAGATGATGTAGCGAGGTTAATTGGACTTGCAAAATCAAGATGTCGCAAATCGATCGAACTAAAATTGTGTAATTGTGATTGAAATGTGACGATACAAATGACCGCAGAGTCTCGGTAGCTAAGCAGGTATTTAAAGTCGAGGCCTATTCTAAAAATTACTGATAATGAGCTAAGAATGTGTCCCGCGCGTGACGTCACTCCACATGAGGCCCACCTCCCCTCATTAATATTCATGAGTGGGTGGATTTTTACACTAACGCAGAAGGTGGAGCTAAATTATATAATTCATTATGCAACGTCGCTTCAAATATGACGTTTCTTTGCAGAAAGTGACGGTAAAAAATAAATCTACGCAGCACAGTGCTACATCCGTGCGTGACGTCACTGCAAAAGAGCCCCGCCCCCTTAATCAATATTCATGTCCGCGTGGACATTTACACGAACGCACAAGGTCGCCCACACCCCTCCCCTCATGAATAATCATGAGCGGGTGACGTCACTCCCCATGTCGCACCCCTCCCCTGATTAATAATCATGAGCGGGTGACGTCACTCCACATGCCGCACCCCTCCCCTGATTAATAATCATGAGCGGGTGACGTCACTCCACATGCCGCACCCCTCCCCTGATTAATAATCATGAGCGGGTGACGTCACTCCCCATGTCGCACCCCTCCCCTGATTAATAATCATGAGCGGGTGACGTCACTCCACATGCCGCACCCCTCCCCTGATTAATAATCATGAGCGGGTGACGTCACTCCCCATGTCGCACCCCTCCCCTGATTAATAATCATGAGCGGGTGACGTCACTCCACATGTCGCACCCCTCCCCTGATTAATAATCATGAGCGGGTGACGTCACTCCACATGGGGCAGCCCCCCCCCCCCTCATTAATAATCATGACCTGAACAATTTTTCTATTGAATATTTCAGATTTTCTGAAATTTCAAATTTACTGCAATAGACACCCATCCATGGTCGGGCAAAAAAGCAAGTATAAGTTAATGGCTCAGTGGGCTTTACTTGCTAAGATAGAAAATAGTTTAGATGCATTGTACTTTACTAAGATGATCTAACGTCGTATGCGCACCTTCCATCAACATTGAGGTCTCCATTACAAAAAAAGTTACTCTAAATGGACTCTGGCTATAAGTAAAATTGGTTTGTGTTACTGCATTAGCTGGTGTCGTGTATTTATGTCACTTATTTAAAATTAATATTTATGTTTTGTTTGTGGTTATATGAACATTCTATTTTAAGCGCCTTGATATAACTTTTTATTCAGACCGGTATGAATTACTATTAAAATGATTTTACATGAATCTAGAATTGAAGTTTTTATTGGATTATTAATATTACTCCCACTTATTTTTTTAAAAAAGTAGCCATTGATGACTTACTGTAAAATAATGAGGTCAGTTTGTATGGAATGGTCTGATGAATGACATCTGAGACTCAGTAATATATAAACTGCTGCAGTTTCCTTGCTTAAACAAATGCTGGATAAAAAAATGATCTGGAAAGCGAATAGGTTGTGTATTATGTCAAGAAACAAAGCTGATGTAAATGTATATTTTATGTGTTCTAAATATAATTTACTTCAAATATAACAATATTTTCAAACTTAACAAATCTAGACGATATTTTATCTGATGACACAGTCTAGATGTGTTACATTTAAAATCGTCTCAAATTCCGAATTGCTTGATGCAATCCAAATATAATTTGTCTCGACTTACTGATAATTCATAATGTGGTATTAAGTAAAGGATATGCTTACAGGATGGTCCAGATGTCTTGCGACCTCCCCATTTAATTATCTAAAACTTTTTTTAAAGTAATATTTATTTAAAACAGAAATGAATAGCATCACAAGACAATCTGGACCACCCTGTACAGGTACTGTACTGTTATAGCATACATCTATACTACTCATAAGTGATTCTAGATTTGAAGCTTTCGTGACTGCAAGGAATCATCTTCTTAGGTTTTTTCGGTAAAGTCACGTAGAAAGTAAAATAAAATAAAAACAAAAAATCACGACGTTTCGGAGGCAACACAAGTCTCCGTCATCAGGTGGGACCGTCACAGTAATTGGCCGCTTGCGCACAAGCGCTTCCACGTCCATCGCCCACCCTTTTGGCCTCGCCCCCCCTCCCTCCCGATACGTTCCTTTCATTGGCTACCATAGTCTGATGAGCTCCCCCCTCCCTCTCCCTCCCCCCTCAACTCGCTTTTAAGGGATTACATCTTGAATCATTGCCTCACTTGATACAGCTAATCTGGCTGTGACGGTCCCACCTGATGACGGAGACTTGTGTTGCCTCCGAAACGTCGTGATTTTTGTTTTTATTTTATTTTACTTTCTACGTGACTTTACCGAAAAAACCTAAGAAGAATACTCATAAGTGGTGTTTGGGTTCGGTCGCACATAAATATAAATGTGTCGTTAAACACGCCACAGCTAATTAGTAATGTTTGCCACAAAACAGAACGTGACAATTCGTTACCGGTACAGCACACACACACACCCCGGCATGTTGGAGAGTAAACCCACTACAACATTTACAATCCGAGCGTACGACGTTTCGCCGGCAAATTAACAACAACAACCAGCATATTCTTGGTTCTTTCGGTAAAGTCACGTAGAAAGGAAATAATAAAATAATGCAAATAAAACAATAAAATGCTCACGACGTTTCGATTGCAACACAAGCAATCATCATTAGGTGTGGGGGAAAAACGCCACTTTTTTCAAAAAAATTATTGCTGTGGTTTTCACACCTGATGACGATTGCTTGTGTTGCAATCGAAACGTCGTGAGAATTTTATTGTTTTTATTTTATTATTTCCCTTCTACGTGACTTTACCGAAAGAACAAAGAAAATGAATCCCCGCAGTCACGAAAGCTTTGAATCAAATTTTTTTACAACCAGCATCATCAGGCGACAGCCAAGATTCCCTTTCTGAACCACAGCGTGATGCGCTTCCCCCCCTACCTAAGATGGCCGCGCTGTAACGTGTTGACGTCACCGCGCTGTGACGTGGTGACGTCACCGCGCTGTGACGTCACCACGTGGGCCCGCCCCCCTCCCCTCTCCACAACCACCACGACGTTAAATGAGCAGCGAGGAGGCGGGCGGGGGAGAGAGACGCGATCTGCGGAGGGAGAAAGCGACAACGACGAACGAACGAACAAAAACGCCACAGTGGGACCAGTCGTGAACGCGTCGTGTAATCATTATTATTGTTATTGTCGCCGTCGTCGTCGTTATTAGACCGAGAAGGAAGAAAACAAAAAAACGAGGAGGAGTGAGTGAGCGCGGTGACTGAACGTTTGAGCGGCCGACACGAAATCCGCACAAGGTAGAGGCCGACAGGGAGAGGACGAGGCCGAGAGACGACCGCCAACGATCAACCCGAGCCACCACCAACAACAACAACCACCAACAACAACCAACCACCACCACCATGCTGCGGGCAAGGCGATGATGACGACCGCGGCCAACGGCGGAGGCGCATCGGCCCTGACTGACGTGAGAGCGCGCGACGTCGGCTGTTCACGTTGAACGAGATGTGTGTGTAGTGTGGGTGTGTATGTGTGTGTGTGTGTTGTGTGGTGTGTGTGTGGGGTGGTGGTGTGGTGTGGTGGTGGTGTGTTGTAGTGGTGGTGTGGGGGGTGTGTGTGTGATGTGTGTGGTGCTGTGTGTGTGGTGGTGTGTGTGTGGGGTAGTGTGGTGTGTGTTGTGTGCGTGGTGTTTTTTCTCCTCGTTTCGGGCACCCAGTGTCCGTTTGTGGTCAATACGGGGATGGTTGGGATTGGTTGGTGGTGGTGGTTGTGTTGGTATTGCATGCAATTCGTAGAATATCGACACGTATATTGTTATGTTGTGTGGATTCGTGTATGGCGTCCAAATGTCGACCTGTGTGCAGCGCGCGTGTGTGTTGTGTGTGTGTTATGAGTGTGTATTTTTAATGTGTGTGGTGTGTGTGTTATGAGTGTGTATATGTTGTGTGTGTGTGTTATGAGTGTGTATATGTTGTGTGTGTGTATGTGTTTGCGCACACATACACACATTGACCAAACCCGCCACTGGCCGGCGTGGTGAAGTGTGGTCGATTAACCCTCACGCCTCGCACGGCGTGGGGAGGCCCTCATCCAGCAGTGGATTGGCAGGGCCCTATGATTGTCAGACGTGAACGATGTGTCGTATGTGGGTTTCATTGAGGTACAGTGTGCATACTTGGGTATGTTTATGTGTGTGTAATGTATTTGGTATGCATTGTAACGCGTGTCTCAGTAATTGTGCAGTGTGTCTACGGAGAGTATCCGATATGTGTGTAATGTGTGTACTATGTAGGCATACGCCGTGTGTGTATTGTGCAGTTGTTTGGGTGCAGTATATCCGTGTGTGTATTACGTAGTTAGGAAACGTATTTGGCTATCGATGCGATGCGCAAAATGTTTCTGTGATGTGTGGGTGGCGTGCGTGTACAACCTGAATGGCCGTGAGATGTGCATGCCGAGGTATTTTTAGGTGTGTTCGACTCGTGTGTCTAATATGGTGTGAGTGTACTTGCTCGTGTATGTACAGTATCACCTACATGTGTGCACTTTCATGAACAGCCGTGATCTGCTCACTGCTGGATTGGGGATGGGATGGGGGGGGGGGCTTGCGATGCCATTTCACGTCTCGCTCCTGCACATTCGCTCATCTCATCGGACATCTGGGAAGAGCTTTATAGCTTCGCGGATTCCTCCAGGAGAATTCATATTCTGATCGCTCCATCAATATCGTTTGAGGGCATGATCCATATTTTTGCTGCCACTATTGCCACTACGGTCCATTGACTGACTGTCAACCCACCTTCCCAAGCCCCCCACTTACTTTTGACAGTGCCTATTAAGTTGGATTTTATTCTTTGATCCCACGTGTTTTATCTTAATTTTGTTGTCATTCCCAGCAAAGTAAATATCTCCTCGCTCCTATTTGTGCACTTTTTTAGGTTTTCGCGCAGTTTTCTGGGTCCGTATCCCAGAAATGTCGCGGTAGGCAATTGGAAACTTTCCTAATCCTAAGCACAATGTACTTAGTGCTTTGCCGTTAACACATTAAAATCCCTCCCAAAAGAAAGACACTTCCAGCCTGTTCTCGCTAGCCTCTTTATTTCAACGTTATTTATCCTTGTCCAGCTTGAAACAATATGTTCTGTAAACCTTTGCGTTTTCCAGTTGTCTCCCTCCAATTATTTTCCTTTTTTTCGCGTGAAATAAATGTACGTGACATTTGTTTCGCTCTGCTCTATCTTTAGCTCCATTTTGCAGCCGGCCTTTGTTTACTTCTGAAATCATTTCCTGAAGTTCGTGTGGGTAGGTTATAGTACAGTTGAACTATTCTGGCGTATAATTACAACACAGTACGTGTGTCTATATAGGTATCTGCGTATTTGTAGGTGTTAGCGCGAGGTAAATGTGTGCATGATGTATCATCATGATGTATCATGTCTATGATCTTGCACTCAATGCTTGAGTATGTATACATCACATTCTGGCGTGATGAGGTTGAATAAATCCGCAACCCTTAAATTGCGGGGAATCCTCAACCAATCATAGATTGGCCAAGCGTTATACAGGGTGGCCCAAAAGTGAGGACACATGGTTATTATATTTATCTGAACAAATGTTCAATCTGATTTTCCTTGAGTAGTAATGCACGTGTGAATTTTCATGTTGTAACGATTACAGGTGTAATCTCTGAACGGTCGTCAATTACGTTTTGTCCCAATTCATTCAGAGTTGGTGGTGGATTTTTGGACATGACGGATGTGAGGTTACCCCACATGAAGAATAACAAATGTATATTAACAGTGATAATAGATAAATATTAACTTTAGGAAATTTTTTAGAAAAATTAATGCCAGTGTTAAAATAAATGAAATAACCCAATGTGCCCTGAATTTTGGGCCGGCCCTCATATGTATACATTTATTATGTGCTTACTATGAATGTTTGTACATGTGTGTGTAATTATGTATGAATATGTTCACAGGATGGGTTGTATATTCGCGTACAATTTTATAATCCGCATGGCTCATTGTGTTGCTATGCATTTAAAATACTGGAACTTGTGAGTATTTGTACACGTGTTTGCATGTATATATTATAACGTGCATATTTGGTGCACATATAACTATTTGTGAATGTATGTTCTATGGGTCTTTCGGTGAAGCCACGTAGATAGAAAAATATCACGACGTTTCGATCGCTACACAAGCAATCGTCTTCACCTGTGTTGCGATCGAAACGTCTGATATTTTTCTTATTTTTCTATCTACGTGGCTTTACCGAAAGATCCATAGAATATGTATTCCTGCAGTCACGAAAGCTTTAAGTCAAGATTTATTTGTGAATGTATTTGTATGCGGCGCTGTATGCGAGTTTCTATGCACCTTCTCAATTCCTTTGTGTGTGTGTGAACGGGTGCATGTGTATTGTGGGTTGAGGCTATACTACTGCATGTTTGATCTGAGGTGAACGTCATCAGGGCTATGCGCATGCTTGGCAGCCACACGAACACTGTACCTTCGGAGACACAGGATTATGCTGCGTATGTCATGTATTGTACACGGAGCCTATTGCTTTACACAGTCAAGGTATGTCGTGTGTGTATGTATGTTGTGTATAAATAGTGGCTTGTTTATACAGGAGGTACTCAACGGCTGCGCCTGTGTGTGTAAATAACAAAGTCAGAAACGGGCTTCTGTTATTATATTAATCATGGGGCTCACTGCATTTTTCTGTTCCGTGGTTTTCCTTTCACTCATTTTCACATCCTTTTTTGTTCACTGTTTGTTCACTGTTTTATTGTGTGTGTGTATCCGCAGCGTTCTCTCCACCCCACCACCGCTACTACTCTCGGGGCCCCACATCCTCTCCCCGAATCCAAGGACAGGTGGACTTGTCGCTTTAATCTCTTCCTCCAACACCACCTCCTCCTCCTCTTCATATCCCATCGCTTCTTCAATCTCGGGCTATGACCGTGGAGGGAAACGCACTGGGAAATGAGCTGAGAGGCATGTCGACAGCCGAAAGCAAGGCTGCTGGGGCGGCTGCGCCGGCGCGTTCCTCGTCCTCCCCGTCTTCGTCGTCATCACTGACTCGACCGGTGCCCGATGGCGACCTGGGCCGGGGTGCGGACGGCGGTGGCGGCGGCGGCGGCGACGTCGCCGGTGGCGAGAGGAGCGAGCCGAGCCCATCCTCGCCCACTCTCCTGCCGCCGATGAGAGGCCGCGCCTCTTCGGACGCCGTCATGAGGCCCAAGCTCAGGCCCAAGGCCGCCGGCCACGACGCCAACCGGGATTCGTTGACCGGTGGCAGCTCTGCCCTCGCCAGCGGAGGTTTTGGCGCCGGCGGGGGCCGCTTCATCCGGCGGAGCGTGATCTGCGAGAGCACCAACATGACTCTGGCCGCCGAAGACCTGCGCTCCCTTGCCAGCCTGCCCAACGCCTTCGATGTGACGCCGGCGGAGCCACAAGAAGGGGGCGTCGTTTGCGAACTCGGCGGGGAGCTGGCTGCCGGCCCCCACTTCAAGGACGTGTTGGATGCCGAGCTGATGGTGCTCGAAGGCAGGACTCCTCTGCTTCAGGCTGTGTGCATCCAGATTCAGCAGCCACAGCAGCAGCAGCAAAGTCAACCGCAGCAACTGGAGGAGGTTGGCTCGGTGGACGTGAACAAGGAAAAGCTGAGCGAAGGCGCTGCTGCTGCTGCTGTCGAAAAATTGGATGCGGCCACGGACGCCGAGCGGACAGAGAAAGAAGTGGGGCCAACTGCTGTGGCCTCTCCCAGTATCCCTGAGGAAGAGGAGGAGGAGGAAGATGGCATGAAAGCTGTGGCCACCTCGACGGATGGCCGGTTTCTGAAGTTTGACATAGAGTTGGGAAGGGGCTCCTTCAAGACTGTTTACAAAGGGCTGGATACAGAGACAGGAGTTGAAGTAGCTTGGTGTGAGCTCCAGGTAATATCCCCACACCATCCTTTGGTGACATTTTTCCTATTATATTGATTAACTCTTGAGTCCTGAGTGTGCAGCCTTTATGCACACGTTGTGCAAATTGCCATTTATATCTTTCATAGATTTCCCCACTTCATCTTTAGGCCATTTGAAAGTGGGGGGGGGGGGGTGTGGGGTGGGGGTATGGAAAAAGAGTGCACCAGCCCATTTGAGGCTAAAGTTTCATTCATGGATCGCTGGATGTAATGATTTCATTGTGACTATAGAAAGGATACGTTTCGCTCTTGCGTCGCAATGGATTAACCATCTCGGAAACTTGAGAGCGGAGGTAATGGTTCAGTGTTTTATCATGTGGTTGCTGATACTTTGCCAGTATCTGGCACATTGCATGTGCACACCTATGTGTAATGCATTAAAAAAACGTAAGATCCAAAGTAATATTAAATACGTCTATGCATATCAATGTTTGTCAATGTTTGTGTTGAAAACAGAGGTAAGGATGCGTCTGTTTTGCATTATACTTTGGCATTTAAGTACAAGTTAATAACAGAAGATTAAAGAATTTGCCAAACATAATGTTTGCTGCTGTTTCCTGTAAATAAGTCTTAAAGCATAATATTTTTCACCTCCATGAATACTAAAGGTGCTTTGTTTGGCCATGCCTTTGGCACATTTGCTAAATTCAAATAATTTTAAGAACGTTTAACCACAAACATTTTGCAAAGTATTTCGCAGATCTCTCATACCAACATTTAAATAACGTGCTTAACGCATTATGCCTACTTACATTTCTCAATGAACGAAGGCACCTCTTTTCCGAAATGGGCAAGGGACAGGCACATTGATGTTAGTCAAAACTTCACATTCTCACAGCCCGGGGATATGCGATTGTATCTGCAGGCTCGGAGGAAACTTCTCTTGTGAGGCCATTTTATAATCACAATGGGTGGTCTTTCCTGGTAGCCATCCTGAAAGATTAGTGGGGGGGGGGCAATGGAATGAGACGGAAAGGTTACATTCCTCGCTTAAAGAGGAGCCCACAGATTATGTCATGGTGTGCAAGGATATACAATTCCTTAACTTAAACACAGACCTGGTCGGTGCCTGAAATTCAAATAGGGGGTAACAAAAAAAATCCCTCCAATTCACACATACCTCCTAAAGGTGACGGCACACCTAGTTGGCTTGGGCAGCTTTTGGGTATGATTAAGCAGGATCTGGGAAAATGTATTCCATTGTATGTATGACGGCTATGGGATGTGACAGGATGCCAATTGTCTGCAATAGCGCAGGCAGTATGCCGTTCAATTATGAACAAAATATGGAGCTGCCTCCTGCACTTGACTTCCCAATATGCAAGATTCCATTTGAAAAATCGCACATGTCCGCTCACACCTTTGCAGACATGTCGTCATGTCTGTTGTGTGCAAAAGAGACCTTTTTTTGTGATGTCAGAATGGCATACATTTCTAAAACCCTAAGATCTGCTAATGTTAATTTCGTGTGGGTTAAGTATACGACTGAGGAGCAAAGTTGAATTGACAATTGCATTTCATCTTTGACAAAGGTCTACAAGGGCAAGGCGGCACTGTGTGCGAAGAAGGTAAACAAAAACCAATCTGAAGGCTCTGGGTCTTAAATATGCCTTGTTAAGCGAGTGATTCTCACGTCGGGTTCGTGTTGACTGATCACATTCTATCATGCCTAAGGGGGGTTGTCATCTGCCGTGAATGATTGCTGAGTAGATAGTATTGGTGATTTTTTTTTATTTAGATTCCGGTCCAGATGAACTTGTAAGGCAAGTCTCCCTTCTAAAGTGGTGCATCGTCTTGAAAATAATCGGAGACATCATGTTCTTCATTGGTGCAGGAACAAAAAAGATATAAACCAAAATAAATTCATAGCCTCTTGAACTTACAGAGGAATGCGCATAATTTCCTGGCACTTTGCGAAAAAATTAAAAGCGAGTTACTTTAAAGGGAGCCTTTAAGAATAAATTAGTGCTGGAAAAATACAAGCGCCTATTTAACGGTGGGGGTAAAAAAAAACATCTAAGGAGGAGGATCCTTGTGTGCTGCAGTCCGTGGTACAGTAAATCGGCAGCGGCAAGGGGCCGATTTCACCAGGGAGGAAAAAGTGCTAAACCTGGCAGCGATCGGCGATCATACATTTATATTTGCAGGCGATGCCATGGTAGCCCAGTCGTATTGACGCACTGGAATTTTCTGCCTCAGTTCCTAAGCACGCTTCATCTGTTTCAAATGCTTATTCCATCTTGAAAGTGTTGATTATTTAGTTCTTTAGAATATATATATTTGGCCAAAATTCTGGTTCTTGATCGAGGGACGAGTTTGTGCTCTTGTGTCGGCCCTGCCAGCTTGACCTCAGTTGAAATTTATTTCACGTGCAAATTTCTGTTATTAGCGTTGTATTTCTGTGAAGGTGAAAGTGTGCGAAGACGAGCTCTCTGGGTGTTCGGTGTACTTGCACCGCCTGCACCTCGCACTGAAAAGAGCGGGCCTAAAATGAATGCGCTATTAAACTCTCTTTTTTGGACAAAGATGATCTTCATTTCCAAGTGCATGGCGGTTTTGGGCCGTCGGTGCAAGGCCTCTATTGGCTAGCTGTAATAGATGAGATATTGTCCTGAGGAATTCCACGCACGCTGATTTGTGTATGTCCTCTGTTGATAATTCGAATTTCACAGTTGAACCATTTAGCCATGCTGAAAGGCGGTAATTGTCCAGGAATTAGGGTCTGGAATGTTAATGTGTCCGGTTGATGTTTATTAAGCTGGGCCCTACCCACAATGCAAGAGGACTTGCATGGAATGGCAAGGCATTTTTTAAGGCTTGATTTGAATCCAGACTTTAAAGGAAAAAAAAAGCCGGTCATTTCCAGTCGTAAAGCAGGCTTGGGGAAGTAAGCGAGCTCGCTTAAAACATTTGCATGCGTGTGTAGCGATTTATGTTTGCACGTTTTGCCACGCGGCGTTGCCTAGTATATCCTTGGATACTCTGAATCAACAATGGTGCTGAAGCTTAAAATAAATGTGTGCCAGGCTTGCTTGATTGGCAGAACGTCTGTTCCTCACGAGCAGTTTGGGCAAAGGATAGCCGGGGACTTTTCGACCCTGATGGTTTAAGTTGAGTGAATGTGAAATGGGTTTATAATTAGCCCATGCCTGTCAGCCGAGCGGCAGTGACATACGATACAGCGTCGTGCGGTGATGCAGTCACTGCCGAGATGTTGGAGGGCACGGGGAGAATGCTTCGGCTTACACTGTGCTAACTGTTAGAAATGTAGAACATTTTCGCAGCATTCTCCCGGTTAACTCAAAGTGTGCCGTTGCCAATTTAACAATGATACGCTCCTTGGGTTATTGAATTGACACCCATTCTGAAAAGGAAGTCCATGTGGCTTATGGGTTGATATCTGTTTTTCGTAATTCTGTCTCCAAATTAATTTTTTAATTGTTTTTAAAATATATATTTTTATAATTTAATGTGAGACTGGAAGCGTGAGTGTTCAGAGGCAATTGAAATATTAACCTGGTTGGCATTTCCTGGGTCCATCTTGGAATAGAATGATTGCCTCGTTTGGTGTGTCAACGTCAGTAATAGGGAGACAAAGGTGACCAAGCATGCGTGATGCTGGCCCTCTCGACCCACTCTTGTACTGTGCTTACGGACAACAATTGCCCCGGCAGTATGCACAGGTGGCTAAAAAAAACCGGAGGAATGTGTCATAAACATGCTCGTTTAGTGTTTTTGTGGTAATTAAGGAAATTGGAATGTCACAAATGTTGTAATGCACGTAATATTGTCATTACCTTGGCATGTTTCACGGAAATAGCTGGGAGTGTTGGGGATTATGCAGCTCGGATGCCTGGCCTTAATTGTTGTAACTTGCGTTTGGTCTAAACGCGTAGCTGGTTGGCTCCGTTGCCAGTTGTGCAGCCTGGTTACTTTAAAATTGAATATTATTTTGCATCTTTTAACAACAACCCAAAAAAACCCCTTGTCAAACAAATATGGAAATGTTCATACCGTACTGTTAAATTAATGTCAGATTATTTTCACTACCACATTACCCAATACCCACCATTCGCCACTAAGTGACGGAGATGTCATCACGGCGCCTGTGCCAGGCCACTACCATCACCACCACGTGTAAGATGTGATTATGCCAGTTAATACTCGGTTTCATAAAGTAATGAGCACGCTCATAAGAACGGCATTGGAATGTTTGACGCAAGTCCCGTCGGAGTATTTTGCGTTTGTTTTTGTTCAGCGTGGCATTGTTGGCCCATTTGCAGGAATTTTAATGCGAGTGCATTTGTCCACAAATATGAAAAATGCCTTCATATAGTCAAAGCAGTCTCTAAACTTACCATTGAGCAGCATTAAACATTATGCCGTGGCTTTAAACGGCCGACAATCTTCTGCAGTTGTTTTAAAAGGGCAGCTGTAGAGAATAATCAACACGTGGAAAGGTATTTCCTCTGTCCCAGGAAGACTGGTCTCATTCCTTGCTCATATTTAGCACGCAGGCAGGATGTTGAATAATACAGTAAACACATGCCCTTATCAAGTGTCGGCATTCATACGGTTATGGGCACTCCATTGTGCGTGGCTCTTTCGTAGGAATCCACATTGGTTGTATGGCCTAATTGTGCTTTCAAAACATCCGTGGCATGTCCTTGTGCAGCTGCTGCACATTTGTGGGAGATTTCCTTTATGCCTAGAAAATGAAAAATGTACAACGTGACACATCCTGTTTCAGTACTATGCGGATTACTTCCCGTGCCGTTTGAAACGTGACCATTTTTCTACTTTCTGATACGTTTCAATAGGCAAAGGACTCTCTTTGTGTCCTTCCACTCCTCCAAGTTAGCCCGTAGTTAAATACGAGTGCGTTGTACAAAGTGTGTGTGTGTGCGCGCAATTTTAATCATGAGAAATCATTGACAGTACTTTTGTCTCAAGGCCTCCCCATGCCGTCTTGGTCTCATGGTGGGGGTCGTTTTCTGGTTCTTCAACATGCTAGTCCGTACGAGTTTGGGAAAGATGGGATTCGAGGCCGGTTTGAATATTAATTGTCATTTAATGTTAGCTGCCGGTTGGGAATGGAATTCAGGTTGCACTACGCCACCTCTTTCCCCCTCTTTTATTTATGCTCACCAATTGTATGTTTTGGATGTAGTTTAAAAAAAAAAATTTTCACTTGGGAAAGAAAAACGTGCAACTGCAGAGAAGGTCGTACAGAAATAACCCCACAAGCCTCAGGTTAGAATGTTTTATACGCCAAGGAAAAATTTCTTTTTTCGAGATAGTTTTCATAGCAATTATACGTCTTGTCCTTGAGGACTTTGTGCGAGGAATAACTCTTCCAGGTGAAAGAAAAGTGGTCGTGCGCATGCTTTTATGTACTGTTACCGGTGAGAGAAACGTCAACGTTTTGATCTCTCTAAACAGGATGTCACTGAACATCAATCATTTCTCGTGCACGCGTGGGCATTACTGCATTGTCTCCTAAGTCTACAGTTATTATTTCAGCCACTTGGGCATGCGCTGGGCCCATTGAAGTGAGATGCGAGCGTCATTGTGTGTGTGTGTAAAGAATGTTTGCCGCCTGCTGTATTTCACATGGACTGCTATTGTTATTGGGCCCATTTCCTTCATTGTTTTACTGGCTTTGTTGGAAGTGCCTGAGGCTCATAAGGGCCAGGCGGGAATTTGAAAACAAAACAAAAACAGGACATGTGCTGCCGTTAACATGAAGCTGCACAATACAATAACTCGGCTCAAGGTGTAGGTCCTGCAAATTTGTTTCTCGTAATTTGTTAGTTTACTTTTTGTTGGGTTTGAATGGAGGTAGATGATGGCACTATTTTTAGCCTCTCGTTTCTTTCCCTTGGGCAGTCTAACCTGTGGATTATCAGTCGGTGTTAATGTTTAACTTGTCAGATTATTGAGACGTCCCCAAATGATGTGACCTCAAGTTTGGACCAGGATGTTGGTCTTGTCGATCGTGTATCACAAAGCCAGCGAGCCCCAGTCAACTTAGAACATTGACACATCCGCTAGAATGGCCTGTTAATAGTAACGAATAGCTTTATACTTTACTGGAAAGAAAAACAACTCGAATGCGTTTAACCATGGTAGCTGCCAATTCAACCACTCTTCCAGATGTATGAACTGCCGTGGGTTCAATGGAGGAGAGAGGCAGGATGTGTGGCAAAGTTGACTCGTAATCAGTTAGGATGTGTCGCAAGAGTGTCGTTGTGAAATGTTTTACACTGGGCATTTTCATGACCAGGGCTTACATGCTGCTGGTAAACCCGTGCGCTTTGGAGGATTTTTTTTTTAAGAAAAGCGGTTTGTGGCCTAAACTTTTTTCACCCCTTCCAGCTGCAGTCCATGAAATTAAATATTTGCACTGGAAAATGTTGGGCCAAGTTTTTCAGGTTCTCCAGCCACGGAGGCTATTGATGTGTGTGCAGGCGCGTGTTTGTGTGCGTGTGTGTGTGTGCTGGTGAGCCCTGCTTTTGTCAACACACCCATGCCAATTGGGCCTCCATTCTTAACAGTCAACAGTCACTCGTTGGAGATCAAAAGGGGGTACAAAGTGCACAGGAAGCTGAAGTGGCAAACTCCGAGGCTGTGTTTGTGTGGCATGCTCTACTGCCTTGCCTTTTGATTTTCGAGTCCAGCTGATTCCTGTAAAATTTATGAGAAGGCAGAAGTCAACACCCTGGATGATTGGGGATTAGGGGGCAGTTCCACAATTTACACCATCACCTGGTTACAAATTTTAAAAAAATCCTAATGCACATATGTATGTTGGACTTCTTTTGCAACGTACGTAGCCGACCATGCAAATCGGAGGGTGCGGGAAATAATAGATATTGATCTTGTCGATCCACCACCAGTTGAAGGCCGCCACGTGTAGAGTCGGGGTGGGGGGTTTCTTGACCAGCATGCTCCGTTGTTCGTTTGTGCAGGTTGGTAAAAAGGTGGCGGGGGGGGACAGTAGAAATACAATCCTGCTATGATGGATTTTGCAGGAGACTGCCATCTGCTGCCTCACCACAGTTCATGAAAATGCGGCCTGGTTATTGTACGAGTCAATGCTGTGACACGTGCACAAAATGGCACCATCGCCATCCCAGTGTGACTGAAAAGTCGGTTTGTCTGGTTACATCTGCCATTGGTATTTTACGAGCATTTCTCCCATGTTGAGAACGGTGGAGATTATTTCTATTTAAATTTCAGTCCTATTTGCTTGACATGCTATGCCCAAGTTAAAAGCTGCTTCATGATTATAGTAATGATTACCCACACCTTCAAATGTAGATCCAAAATCATAGATCCAAAATCATGGATCTGTCCTTATTTTTGTAGCAGCCGTTTTTATAAAGTTTGCAAGTAATTAAAAACATTTTTTAAAATTATTTTTCTATCTACGTGACTTTACCGAAAGACCCCAAAGAGTATGAATTCCTGCAGTCACGGAAGCTTTAAGCCAAGATTTAATTAATAAAAATCGGATATTTTTTTTTTGGCTCATTGCGAAAGCGCTACGTCGACGCAGCTCATTTAAGTTTACGGCCTGGCTATCGCGGGTTGCGTGTTGGCAGCCACATGGATGCAGTAAATAAAATTTAAATTTTCTCTCTCTCTCTCTCCCCCGTCATTGTGTTCCGTTCGCATTAATTTGAAGCTTTCGTCAATGCAGGAATCCATACACTTTGGTTCTTTCGGTAAAGTCACGTAGGTAGAAAAAATAAATAAAAATAAAATAATATATCATGACGTTTCGATCGCAACACAAGCAGGTCGTCCTCGGGTGGAAAAAATAATCCAGCAGTGGAACTACTGAACCAGCGTCGTGATATATAATTTTTTCTTTTAATTTATTTTTCTACCTACGTGACTTTACCGAAAGAACCAAAGAGTATCCGTTCGCATTGTTTAACCACAAGCTGATGCAGATGCGGTAATCCGTTTCGGTGGAAACGGGTTCCTTAAGCCTCGGGAGTTAATTTGTTCCGGAAGAGAGTGGTGAAGTGAAGATTGAAGAGATGAAAATGGTCCGGTGGTGGAGGAGGGTGAGATAAGAGTGGGGAAAGACAAAAAAACAGTCTTGAATCTGCAGCGAAGAGCATGAGCCTTCATGCCTGCTGTTACGTGAAAGCAAATGATGGCTTGCAAGCCCTTCTCTGAAATGGCTGCGACTCCTGAAGGACTTTTAATGGATTTGCCTTTATTCCCCCTGTATATTTTCCGCTGATAAAGAGTGCGTTGAGATTGGCAACGTTTTAGGATCTAAGGGTTATTCCTTCCAGTGTAGCTTTCTCAGGATTTTCCCATTTGCCTCCAACCCGCACCGCTCTTAGAATGCAAATTACTGTGTTCTCCATGCAAAGTTGTTACGTCATTATTATTTTTTTTCAACACCTGCCTTTTCCTGTGGTGTAGGGTGCTTGGAACAGGAAGCCTTGGGTCTTGATTTGTACAGAATGTTTCGGAAGTATGCACAGGCGGTAAATTGCGCAACCACTCTCGGCTAAAAGGGATACAAGAAGTTTCTTGCGATCGTATTGTGTTAGGACTTTGAAATGAGAGCAAATATTACTTTTTCAGCCTTTTCGGGCGTACAATCGCACGTTTGTTCGGAACCCCCTTAACAGTCGCCCATTCATCTGCAGCAGGCAGCACAGGTGTGGATTCTGAACGAGCATCATGGGTGCATGTGACTTTTAAGTGACCCTGACAATTTTGGCCCCTCCGCTCCTTATCGTAAATGGAGCTGTGATGTTTACCCGGGGGTGGGTGGGGGCGGATAGGCGAGGGGGGGGGTGAGAGAGAAGTTAAGAGAGGCCACACATAGGTGCGAAGCGCATATGTGATGGCACTACTCCAGTCTGACTTCGTGGAACACACAAGTGGCTCCGCAGAGCAACTTGAGAAACGCGTGATGTCATGAAATATTTCCTGCAGGTGCATGGATCCAGGAGTGTATGACCCCGAGCATTGAGGGCACTTGTCCCGTGTTAAATGCTTAAGTTGTGTTTTTCTCTTTCTCTCGATGCCCGGCTTCAGTGTTATGGCATCATCGCCGTGGACGTAATCGTCCCGTTGTGCTCCGTGAAGTCCCTCCCAACTCGGTGCCGTTTTGTGGGCTCTTGTGCAGCAGTAGCAGCGGCGGGCGATCCTTCTACGGATGTCCTGGTTTTTTCCCCTTGCTCTTTTCTTTCTCATCAGCCTGAGACTGGAAAGGCTTTCCCAGCCTTCCGTTATCGTGGGTGCAGTGCTGTCTTGAAACGCCGTCCCTCCTTCGCAGGGTGTAAAACCGCACTCTGGTCCAGCAAGGAATGTAAATTATTATTTTTAATTACGTAATACAGCGGAGGGGGGGGGGTACCCTGTTTTCATAAGCAGTGCGTCGCGTGTAGTGCTGTTTAGTCAACATGCATCCAGCTCGTGTAAAATGTAGGCGCTGTTAAATATTTCCAGTAGTCTCCCTGCCCATTACCAGTTAGGCCTTGGGATAGTTTTAAGAAAAAGATAACGTTTGGTGATTTTTTTCAATTTGGTATTAAGAGAAATGAGTCATTTATTCTTGTAAAGTATTCGGGCGCAGAGAACGATGTTTTTTTTCTGATCTGATTAAAAGCAGGTCAATAATCGCCTGCACAAACATACAAACTGCGTCACACCATCAAACCACAGCTATGACCAAACGGGAGAGTGGGAGGGGGGGACATTTAGTGCGGGGTCATCTGTGAAGAGTGGCTGTGTCCACGGGAGGTGGCATGCATGATTTTTTCTCCAAGTGGAGTTTTTTTTATTTAAAGTGGTTTTTACCAATTCGATCAGCCAGTTTGACGAATTTGAGAAAAATTAGAGAAAAACACACAGGCGGGCGACATCCAGATATGGGGTGTAAGACACGCGCTTGCTTGTGTGGTTCGTCCGAATTCGATCAGCCTCTTGATGAATTTGAGAAAAATTAGAGAGGAAAAAACACAAGCGATGTCCGGATATAGGGACCGAATGATATTTTTTTTATTTTCGAAAGCGAGTAATCCTCCCCCCCCCCAGCCCGCTCCTGTAAGACACACGCTTGCATGCGTTTGGCCGTCTTGCAGCCGGCACGCGTTTTTTTTTTAATTCGCGGTGAGGATCTAGACTCGATTTGGAGCTAAAGCCCCCTTAATCGAGTTTTTTATTTTGCTCATCACATATTTCTTCTCTGTTGCCTTGGGAATTACGATGCCCAGCTCTTATCCCCTTTGCCCCCCCCCCCCTCCGGTGCATATTGTGATAACGGTGTCTAATTCGGGGGGCATGTGTATGCTACACGACCCAACGCGCAGATCGAACCATCAGCACCCCCTTAGTCGCGCCTATTTAGTGGCTGCGTTTGGTCAATATCGACGGCGACTTGAGATGACAGTTATGTAACCTGAAATGTTCTATAAAATTGCTCGGGCAGGAAGCCACGATAAAAACGTTAAAATACTGACACTGCAGGTCTTGCAGTGTTTTTATATATTTGGCAGATTCGTCCCCGAAATTGCCACGCTGTATTCGCGAAAGGTTGGGTTGGTGCAGAATCTAAAATAAAGTTTCGTAAATGCTTCTATTGAGCTACTTTAAGTAATATCGCTGACCCCCCCTCCTCCCACCCAATTGTTTAAGGAAGATTCGCGGTTCATGGGCTTGTTTTCTTGTAGTTTATAGTCATGCAGCGCTGAATCTTATGACCTCGTAACATCCCAACTATCTCGCATCCAAACTCCCGCTTTGCTTAGTTTTCTGCTACACCCACCAAAGAAACGTAATTCATTAGCGCAGCCCAGGACGTCCAGTTTGCCTGGGAGGGCAACCGTCCTTGGAAGCGTGTGCAAATATGACCGCTGTGCTGCTGGGTTCTGTGCATTTAAAAGAGGATTTGGCTTTTCCTCCGGGTCAAATCTGCCCCACGCAACAGGGAACATTTCAGGGGGTGCCCACTTATTGGCGGTAAAGGTCCGTTTAACGACCGTTGGAAGCCACACCAGGGTGTGCGGCGAAAACAATGATCTGTTTTGGCGCAGCGAACGCTTTTCTTGTCGGTGGGTCAAACGGCTCTGCAGCGTGGGACTGCTTTCCTACCTTCTCTTGTCGGCTTATTGTGCCGCTTTTAGGAAATGAGCCCTGGGGCTTTGTGTGACTCGCTACGGCGTAGAGGATGACCTGTACAAGGAAATAAGATTTCTGCCGAAATATCACCTGCCCGCATGTTGGCCACTCGGGATTGAGGCAGGGCCATGGCGTACTTTGCTGCCTTTTCCCGCTCGGTGCCGTTTTTGTTGAACCCTTAATGAAGAGTCAGGCTGGTCTAATGGTGGCCATTGGGGTCACCGTGCTGGCAGCGTATGATCGTGATCTCCGTCCACCTTGACCAGCGCTTGCGCTCAAGGATTAGCTGCTTGTGGTTTGAGCCCGTCCCGTCTGCAATGTTATGAACCTACCAAGTCTTTTTTGGGTGCCCCCCCCCCCTATGTCTTCACCACAACGGTGCCTTGTCGGATTATTTATTATTTGCTGAATTTAGTGATGCGCCAAAATAGCTGCACTTTTATTCATGCAGTAGTGGCTAGGAGTCATTCTTTCTGCCCCAATTTGGTGGGTTTTGTGCTCCATACATATCGATTGTGTATCACTCTACGTGATATTCGTTGTAACTTTTGAAGGCAATTAGTTCCAAACCCCCAAATTCTTCTCGTTCGACAATCCTTTGAAGTTGCTATAATAAAAAAGCCAATTTGTAATAAAGCTGCCATTTTATAAGTTCCTGTATTGTTTGGTTCCCACTGCTGCTATTTTTGGTGCAGTTAACCACTCTGCTTAAATATAGAAATGCTTTTAATAAATATATAAAAACTCTTCTAGACAGGGTGGAACACGTAATTTGACATTCTCATGTTTACACTGTAAAACGTATGTATATATGTTGAACCTATTTCGCAGCGTACGTAGCCAACCGTGCTAATCGGAGGTGCGGGGGGGGGAAGGACAATAAACCAAACGCAAAAAAAGTTCTCGAGAAATGAGTTTCCAATCTAGAAATTAACCACAACTGTGAACCCCACAGCTGCATTGCGTGACAGACCTCAACGGAGCGTCCGACTTGCCCGCGCCTGGCCTCACTCTTAAGTTTCTGGCACCAACCTTCAAACCAGTTTCTCTCGACTTTTGTTAAGTCGCCAGTGCGGGGTTGTCAACGAACCTCGGGATTTTGCGCAAAGCATTGTTTGGCGACTGGCAAAAGGGGCTCGAGGGTTCGACAGCCATTCCACTTCAGCAATCGGTCGCATATTTCCCAGGATCGTGCTTTGCGACGGTTAACCCTTCCCCGCTCTGTGACATCTGCAAGTTGCATGGTGGGGTCCCGTCTCGGAACGCGCAAGCGGCTCGGCTTTAATTTGATTTCGAGAGCCTTACCGCCATTGTTTTTAAAGACCTCGTGCTCACCGCGGAGAACTGTAGCGACACGACCACACTCTACGAAAGCTGGGCGCCAAACTGTACCATGCGCCCTCCCGTATGGCCTTGTGAGGAGCCTCGGTCCCGGTAAAGTTATTTTATTTTAGTTTATCTTCCGGTTTTGATGATGCACACGTACGTACACCGAAATTGAATCGGAAGAAAAACTGATGTACACCCCTACGTACGTCATCGGAAACGGGTGAAGGGTTATTTGCTCGATTTGCAGGTTTGTCGCGAGGCACGCGCCCCGAGCGAGGCTGGTGGAACCGCCACAACCTGCCGCTGGTTCCTGTTGAGGCGGATGGATGCGGCTTGTAAAGTCTTACAAGCTGCCGGGTGAAAGTTTAAGCCCCTGTCCTGCAGGTGTGACGTTCGCGCTCTGGCGTCCGTCCGGATGGCAGAGGGCGGGAGGTGGTGCGGGGGGGGAAAGACTCGCACCGCCAGTCGGGGATGTTCCGTGACGGCAGTGCTGCTAAAGTGATTTGGTATTTGTGTGCGATTGTACCACCGCCGGTGTGCGCACGCATGCACTTAGCGCAAGTTATTTTTACGGCTGGACCCGTCGCTCGCGAACTCGCTGGTCGCTCTGATGGAGCGAGCCGGCACAACGTAGAAAAACGAGAAATTTTAGGTTTCTGTCCTGTCGAGTTTTAACGTATGCGGTGTAAGCGGAGGCTTACTGGCGTTTTTTTTTATTTTGCCGGCTTTCAGTCTATGTTAATTTTAGACGGTTGTATCTTGAGTTTATGCGATATGGTAGATGGATGCTGGGGTGCGTTGTGCATTCTGCACGTACGCGCACACTTAATAACAGGCGTACGTCCACCCTTGTGGAACAATCGCGTTTGTCACAAAACAGTCGTATATATTTGTAATACCGTTGCCCCTCCAAC
Organism: Lampetra planeri; assembly: GCF_965212315.1. Lineage (NCBI taxonomy): Eukaryota > Metazoa > Chordata > Hyperoartia > Petromyzontiformes > Petromyzontidae > Lampetra > Lampetra planeri. Next base: position 7,601,013 of record NC_136138.1, on the reverse strand, counting down.
TAAACATTGCAAAGCCTCGCACAAGCACACCCAAAGTTATTGTTCGTTTTCTGAGGGCCTCCTAGTTGTGTGCATATTGAGCCAACGTCTGCATCAAAGATTAAAATATACTTTTGGGATTATCGCGGTTTTTATATTTTGACAGTTGGGAGTTGAAGTTGAGAAAGTCTTTGTTTGGACCGCACGAGCGAACGCAGAGCATGTGCTAGTTCCATAAGCTGCTGTGCATCATGGGCACCAAACAGCCAATGGAAGTCCCCTCGTCTTAGACATTTCATCGGACCTGATAAACTACGCAGCATAGCTCTACCGTGCAGGTTTTCTCAGGCGTGCCATTTTCTGATTGTGTTGCGGGTTGTTCAGCGTATCTGACTTCTCGCTCCACTTGGCAGCTGCATGTAGCCGCTCGTGGTCTCTCTCGATTAATGTGAAGTTGCTGTATAGCACGCCGGATAACGTGCTTTATAACCCAGGAGCACATTGGTGAGCGACTGCCACAGAGTTTATCTTAGTAGAATAAGCGCCGATGGATAGGTTTGTCCAAACACAATGGTGACCCAAACCTAATAAGGGTTACGCAATACTGCAGCAAAGTATCACTTGCATTGTTCGCTTAATACAAGTCTGACAAAGCTCTGAATTGGGGTAGATAAATAATACATGAGTAAGGGTTATAGCTTGTCAATGTTTGTATTAGATAGGGTACTCCTGCAGTGAGACCGATTGGCACCTATTAACCTTGTGTTTTAGCTGTCGCTTTGGAAATTCATGGAGCAGGAGGTGTCTGGGTGTCTGGGAGGGGGTGGTCAGACATAGGAAGCTGGCAACGCTGACTGACAATCCTGGGTTCGATCCTGCCTTTATGTCACCAGTGATTCACCTGGTTTCTCAAGTGTAGCGACTCTATGGTCTCGGTGCAGCGCGTCAATTACTGCACCCCCAAAAGCCATCGCATTCAATTAAGTTTTTCACTGAATGGGAAAACGTAGTTAAACGTACAAAGGATGTGTGTTTTGCAGCGGGGCACATGGGGGAGTGTAACCGCCCCCCCCCCCCCCTATTGTGCAGATAAAAAAGGCCACCTGAGATCTCGGATGTAGTTACGTGATGGCACAGCTAAAATAAAATTGGGACCAACTACGAATTAGGATTAATTGTGCATAGTCGATGATTACGTAATGCTGTCCGACGTGTCTTTGTCCCTGCAAGTAGTTAATTTGCAGCCACGGAAGCCAATGGGGAGAATCGCAAAGTACGTTTGCATAGCTCCAAATGGTCCTTGCTTTAAACTGGGATTTATCTGCAAGTGTTGGGCAACCTTTTCAAAAGGGGGCAAATCCCAAATAACAATACGGTAGAGTCCCCTACCCCATTGCATTACGTTACGTATGGACGGACAGAGCTAATGCGTAAACGCTTTCAAACTTGGCTGGAAACGAATTGAGCGCAGTGAGATGGGCCGTTCGGGGGAGGTGGGTGGGTGGGGGGGGCAGCGTTCACCACATCGGGCGATGATCGCTTGTCGGGCGATGGCGCTGGCATTGTCGTGGAGCGTGCTGTGCTCGGCGGTTCTTTGGGGAGAATCTGCATCCCATCTCTCGAACACGCTGCAACCGCCCGGCGGTTGTGAAACCACTTGCAGTATTCATGCCTGGCGTGAATTATATTCGGTTTGTCGTTGGACCACCCCCCCCGCCGCCCCGTCCCTCGATGCGAAAGATGCGTTTTTGATGCCGCGATTAGTTTAAGCGGTGTTTTTATATTAAAAAAAATTCTCTTCTGTCTAGGTTTTTATCAGGATTGCGCAATTGGCGTCATCTCATGATGACGAAGAGTCAAATTGTAGAGGAGTGGAACCCTTTTGTGTTCAAGAACGGCCCATGCAAGTGGGATGCCACAGAGCTACTTCTAAGATGCCTTTACGGGACCTCTGATCCACATAGTCGGGAAAAGATTTTGTTTACGAGACAAATTCTACGCACTCACAGTAGTGGTCATCGCATGTCGGTCGAACCAATATTTGTACTTTCCAAACCAATAATTTAGCCGCAAATAAGTGCAGAACCAAATGTAACTAAAAAATGTGTGTGTGTCTGCGCGGTGATTGGTGGCCTGGCTCGACTTGATAACCCGGTGTTTAATCGTGGACGACTGCCTGGATTCGAATCTGCGATCTCAGCGGTGCCGCCTCAACACTCTGACCTCTTGAGCCAACTGGCCACGTCTACAGTTGTAATGTTCCCCCCCCCTTTATAGTTGCATTCCACATGTAGAAGTTAAAAAGTAACATTGCTGTTACAGTCGGCACAGAGGTTAGTTATTTTAAATCTCTTTTTTTGGCACGGTGGCCTTTTGTGCTCATCCACAGGCCATCGCATGTCTCGAAATGAATGCCTTCTGCTGCTAATTAATGCCCTCTGCTCTTAATTTATGCCCTCTGCTCTTTAATTAATGCTCTGCTCGCTCCTGAGTGGCACTCTCTCCTGCGCGTTCCACTCGACCATTCACACCAAATAATTAAATTGTAAATTTGATGTGTGCTTTGGCTGTTGGCTCTTGCGAATAACTGAGCTTCAATTTTTTTTTGCGTGAACAGTTGTGCAGGTAAATGAGAAGCATCGCCTTCCTTCGTGGTTCAATGAGATGTCGTGATTTGGGGATCACGATTCAATTTCAAGAATCGATTAGTTTTTTTTATGATGGGGGGGGGGGAGAAATGTAGCCGCTTCTAGTGTTTGCAGACGTCACGTGAACCCGTTGTATACAGTTTGTAGTACCGTAACAATTTACGCGCGTTGTCATTTAACTGTTTCCCACGCTTAGTGTCGGTCTTTGGGGGTTGTTTGACCGTACTTGGGTGCCACCGTGATTATGTTAACTACCTCACCTGGTATACAGGAGGTCGTGGGTTCGATCTTGTTTGAGCTCCACTGTGATCCATCCGAGGCCCCTCGCAGAGAAACCTATTAAACATTTTAAAATTCGTATTTCATTTTATTCTCTCCTCACCCCTCCGCCGCCAGCCACCTTCTGTAACATTATTATTAATATTTTTTTCTCTCCCGCCCCCCTCCCCCGATTTCACAAGCACAACAAAGAATTTCTGTATTTTGTTTGCCCCTGAAGGCCCTGGGCTATTCGAACATGTGCAGTTTTCTCAGCTGTGCCACATGTGTTTCACGCAGAGGGCCCTTTATTTTAATTTTTTCTCCCAGAGTGGAGAAAAACCGGCCTCTCCCAAGCATTTCTCCATTTTATTGGGAGGGGTAGCCTTGAACATTTGAAATAATAAAACAAGCAAACAGTCTCTTCGTGGAAAAGCCGTAGCGTCATACTTGCCAACTGTCGGATGCGAGATCGGTATTTGCTGCTCTCATTACGTCATTGATTTTCGAAACGTAGCCGTGTCTTATTTGTGGTGAGGTTTAGCAGAAAATGTTTGCTAAAGAGAAGACGCGTTTAGCAGTTTTAGTCTAGATTTGTTTCAGGCTTCTCTTTTTGGTGTGTCTATATAACGTATTTAGTGTCTTTTATCCTTTACCCAGTTTTCTTACTAAGTAATGCCAGCCAGGCTCTGCTAAGATCTCACGCGCAATTATCATCCCCTTTTAAAACTGTATATCAAATAAATTAATCATTACAGTAATAACCTCCAGGTCTCCGCTACCCCAAAAAAATAGAAAAACAATCTCGGTGCGCCATCGCCTAGTTAAATAAAGGACATTCGTCAATTATTCATAATGTAATTATAACACATCTTGTCTCGCTATAGCTTTATTCATTTTTGGAAAAGACTGTTACCATTTTTAGTGTATTGGCACGTGGTTTTTTTAAAAAACAACCGCAGCCAAAACGGACTTCAAATGTGTGTGTATTTTTGAGTCGACCAGAAATGCAATCCTGCTTAGCCTTCTCGTCCTGTTTCTACGGGAGGCTCGTGGAGGAAACAGAATTTTCCTCGACGCCTCTCGTCCTGGCTCTCGGTGGCTCATGCCGCAAATAAGCCGCATGTCCCACGTGTCACGACCACGGTGCCGAGGTGTTAACTACCTCGCCTGGTATGCAGGAGGTCGTGGGTTCGATCCCGACCCTGACGCCTGCTGTATATTTTGAGTTTGCATGTTCTCCCCGTGGTCTTGTGGGCCTCTGGTTTTTCCCTCCACGTGTAGAAACATGCGTTTAGAGTATTTGGCTACGATACATTTCCACGTGATATATGCCACTTCGTTGAGCTATCATTTGTGGCCAAGTCACTTCTGAAAAAGAGCTCGAAAGCTCGATGGCCCCTACCTGGCAACACCTCCAGCGCTTTGCTGTTCGGCGCTCAGCCAAACGTAAAAAAAGCGGAGCGTCTTATGTCAACACGAGTGTCGCGTACGGGCACCTTTTATCCGCAATCGTGCGGCTCGCTCGTGCCGCCCCGCTCAGGGCTTACTCATCTACTGTCCCATTTTTGTTTTAAACGCGAGACCAGATTCTTGGTGAGGCCACGCGAGGCTCTTGCTTTGCTCCGCCGCCCTCGAAACACGGCGGCGCCGGGTAGCGGGCGTACGGTGCGGCGAAAGGTCCTTTGCGAGATGCTCCGCAAAAGCTCACTTCATTTCTGCTCTGGCCGCATCAACGTTTTCCCAGCGGCAGCAATGGATGGTGGGGACACTGGTGGGTGGGGGAACTTTTTTCTTACCGAGTGCCGCTTTTCAAATGAAATGTTCATGCGGCTTTACGTTAGTTGACGCCAAACCTTGGTCACGCGAGGACCCTACGCGTTGGCTCTGCGCTCGGAGCTAACTTGAAAGATCGGTCAATGAACGTGCACAGAGTTGCCAGGTCAAAAACATTCTCTTCGAGCACCCTGTTCAACGTGGCTAAGATGCGTGCACAGGCGGATTAATATCGTTTTGGGGCTATTTCAGAGCCATTTGGCCTCGTGGGGCCGTGTTTAGTTGAAGTCACGAACTGTAGCTTGCCCGTGGCTCCGTATGTCTGGTCGAGAACGTCCATCTACCACCATAACCGTCGCTACCGCGACGTTTTTGCATTTTGCGTGATCCTGTTTTAAAAAACCGTATTTATTCGACAGCTCTTTAAAAGCACTGTCGATTGCATGTTTAAAAACGGCATGATTTTTTAATTTGCCTTGGTTTACTTTTGAAGGTTTGAGTTTAATAATGCATGCGTTTTTATGACCTATATTTTTACGGAAGGGAATTTTTTTTAAATGTTAGTGGCATACGCTGCCTGTATGTATTTGTCACTTTCCATGATAGAGTGAGACGGCTTGGCACAATTTTTTCGCCCTCGTGAAATTTGCCAATAATTCATTATCCCCCCCCCCGCCAGCGATTCGATGAACCGTCACGATTCAGGATCGCACTTTGATTTAAAAATCAAGTCTGGTGGGGTTTTTATCTTCTTCGGAAAACGTGTTATTGGTATTCGGTTGTGCTATCTGCACTGTGGTGCCATGAGATAAGAGTTGTCCATTCGGGACCGGTCACAGGGTAGTGTTCTGTTTGTCAAACAACTGCAGAAGAGATTTTTCTGCTGGACTTAATCATTCAAGTGGCCTTGTTATCCTTTACACAGCGGTGCGGGGGGGGGGACACTTTCCCACAAGCTCTGCTATGACAAGAGTTCATCACGTGACTGTGGATTCCTTAATGTCTTTTTTTTATATATCAAAGCTGATATTTTACCAAATCAAGTGCACAACTAAATGTTGTTTTTCGCGGTCATTGCTGACCGGGATAAGACCAATCGGCGCGTTGCACTTGAACTATAAACTCTCAGTTTTTTTTTTTCACCACAGTGGCGAATGAAGCGATCTCCAGTGGCTTATATGGGTCTTGAGAACCCATTACGTGGAACGCCTTCCGAATCTTTTCTGCCGTGGCGCAACGTATAGTGAGCTTCATACATCGACATTGTTCGATGATCCCGCGCGTCATTATACTCCTTCGTGAAAGCGCGCGCAACAAGTGCGGTCACATCTTCACCAGGCTCTGGCTTATGTCACCAGACACACTCCCATCCTCCTCGTTAGACACCCGTAGGTTCAAGACGATAACATTGTGCCCATAGCATGCAAACTCGGGGGGTTTGGGGGGGGTTATATACAGAGCGGGTCAAAGGGGGGGGGGGGGGCCCTATTCAGTCACCAAATGTGGGCTTAGGTGGCCCGCCGTTGTCATTATTAGCGCCACATTTACTGGGCCATCCCAATAAACATTTATGTTTCTCGTGGCCGCTTCCTCGAGCAGCAGCGCGGTTTTATAGCCGCACCGACACCACGGGGCCTCCCCTGGACTCTAGTAAATGGTCTCCTTGGAAGGGCTGGGCCAAGCCCGCCAGCCAGCCGCAACATCGGAATGTGTCTGGTTGATGAGGTGTCTCCTGTTGCTCTCAAGGCATCGGCCGCCGTCCGTCCCCCTGATTGTTCAACGCCTGGCCGGCCGTGGCAGGAAGTGCCTTGGGGGTTGGGGAGGGGACTGAGAAAGTAAGTAAAAAAAATGGGATAGAAGATTATTCCACGAGGCTTTTTTAAAAGTGTTTCATACACTGCAGTTTGCTTTCAACGTGTCACTCTTCTTGCTGCAGCAGTACGCTTTGCGATAAAAAATGTGGGAGAAGGCTTTAGGTAAACAGCAACACATTGATATATTTCACGCTTCCCCTTGGCTTAGTCTAAGAATTCATCGTTGCATATCTTAGTTTGGCAGCTAGATTGCCCATTACGTTGATGAAGGTTGACACCACTTCAGTGCAGTTCCAATGTGTGTGTTTTTATGTATTGTTTTTCTGTTGTTCCTATGTAATGTTCATATTTTCTAAATCTACTGCTGGATGAATTCCTCTGGCACGTCTTGTCGGTGTTGTGGGTTGCTTGACCATACTTCACCACGCTGGTCAGTTGCCGTGTTTGGTGAAGTCAGGATGGGGAGACTCGGACCAATTCAGATATCACTCGTTTCTGATGTTAGCCGGGTTCGGGAATCGAACCTAGGTCTCGGGGTTCATAGCGAAGTGTGTTAATAACCATCGCACCGCCACTCCACCCTTTGCTTCTATGCACAGTGCGGTAGTTGAATATTGACGGTGATAACCGTATACAGTAATACGTTGTGAACACGTTCCTTTTAAAGAATGTTATTCACGTGAATTCAACGAAGAAGTTGGCTCAGCTAGGGCCAAATCCTGGAACGTGCCCACAGGCGCAGAAAAATCATAAGAAATCATGTATTATGAGCAGACAATTAAAACTTTAGGGTGGCTTTGGCATGGTGGTATTGGAAAGAAAGCACACGCTGTATAGAAAGAAAAACGCAATGACCCCTGGCTCATTTGCTCTTAGCCCCCAAACCACAATCATAATAATAACGTGTAGCATTTGCAGTTTTGTAAAAAGCATGTCGAATTTGTAAGGATCGCGTAGAGTCTCTTTGTGTGCTATTTAGTACAAATTGTCGAAAAATATAACCAGAGTTATTCTTTCGGACCGGTTTGCTCCTTCCAAGGGCACGTTCTGGAGATTGTTGGTGACGCCACTCACAGCAGAAGGCGATTTGTGCGTGTCCCTGTGAAATGATTCTGAATTTTTTTTGAATTGCAATGTTAGTCATGGTAGTTTGTTCTTTTCGTACCTTTCTATGTCAGGTTGAGCAATTCCTTCCTGTTGTAAGGTGTGCCGGTGTGTGTGTCATTCCCACTAAACATTGTTGTTCAATGAGATTATTTCACCGAATAGGTAACCCCCCCTCGTTTTGTTGAAGTCCCCCATTGTTTGGAATTTTTCCACCCCCGATCATCTCCTCTCCCCACGTCCTTCCCCCGATTCAAGTCCAGACTCAAGACATTTGTCTTCTCTGCTTTTGGCTGACTGTCTTGTTTTCCTCTGTAATGAAGCATCGTTAATCTAACCTTCACCAAACTGGAATCTCAAGTTTCGCTCTGCCCTGCAGTATCATCATGCCCGGCTTCCCCTCCCTTCCGTAAAAAACAAACTATTTTCTGTTCTTCGTTTATCTCTGGGCACATTCTTCGTTTTGTACAGCTTCCTTGAGATGCGGTCACATGTAAACGTGATAAGCTGCTTTATTGAGCTGTCATTTATGGCCAGATCGTTTCTGAAAAAGAAGCTAGTAGCTCGGGACGATTTAGCTGGTTAAATAAAAACATTTTTGGTGATTTGCATACATCTTTCCTAAACTTTGTACTCCTATCGAGTTTTTGTATTGTTTCTTGTTGTACCGTTCTGACCCCGTGCCCCGATTGGTGAAAAATATATTTTATAGCTCATCGCATTCCTTCAGTATATATAAATATTCTGATTCTGATACGCTTACAAAAATAATTATTTAAAATTATTATTGCCCTTTTGTGAGTCCGCTCCTGGATAAAGGCCCTCCCCCGTGTCGCTCACGGGAGTCGCTTGACCGCACCACAACGACGCTGCTCAGGGATACGGCTCCTGTGGCCAGGAATCGAACTCGTGTGTAGCCAGCTGGTTTGCGGCAGAGTTGCGCTGACCGCCGCTACGCTCCCGTGTCAAGCGTCTTGTTTCACAAATATACGCGGTGATCCGTGAATGGATACCCCCCCCCACGCCCATGTCTCACCACCCTCTTTCGGATGGATAAATGTTATTACGAGTGATGGCTCTAATAAGTGTATTGTGATTTGTGGAAGACATTGCAGAGGCTAGTGCATGATTGCAGAGGGGTATCTACAAATGGATCATAGCTCCGAAGCATTGGCTGGGGGTTGGAGCTGAAAGCTCTTCCCCTCTTCTAACTTCTCGCAGTCGAGGCGTTCGATATAAAAAAAATGTTTGCGGGAGTTGGAGGAGGCTGGGATAACGCAAATTTGTGCAATTAACTGATGTCCGTCGCGGCCTTTCCTCGTATATATGGGGGGGGGGTGTGGAAACTGAACAGAATGCATGATAGACAAAATCAGATCTTATCGGTACTGTTTACCTTTTCACATTTTGTTTAAAGTTTGTTGTAATATTTACTGTCGTCGTTGTCATCCCACCACTGACCCCCCCCATCCCTGAACTTTTGTTTGCTGCCACCATCACACCAAGGTCACACTACGGGTCTGACGGACCGCCCGGTACTGTCACACGTCATCCCCACTGATCGCTCGTGGAGTAATGTCGCTCACCCTCGGTTTTGTGTCCCCCGACCTTTCCCTCCTTCGTCCACCCCGCTTGTCCCCTCCTTGCTCGCTCTCTCTCCCTTCCTCTCCGCCGCCGCCGCTCGTGATTGCTGCGGTGACGATGGCGACAGGACCGCAAGCTGACCAAGGCGGAGCGGCAGCGCTTCAAGGAGGAGGCCGAGATGCTCAAGGGCCTCCAGCACCCCAACATCGTGCGCTTCTACGACTCGTGGGAGGCGACCGTCAAGGGCAGGAAGTACATCGTGCTCGTCACGGAGCTCATGACGTCCGGCACCCTCAAGACGTGAGTCGCGAACCCAGGCCCGCAGGCCCAACAAGCCCGCCAGCGACGTTAGCCGTCGGCTGTGCAGGCGGTGCAATCGCACCGAGGCCCCCCTACGGGCGGGAGGGGGCACAGGTGGCAAGCCATGAAGAAGAGGGAGGAGAATTGAACTCGTGGGCTCATTTTTATTCTTTGCACCGATGCCCATGCTCTACCCACACTGCCGCTGGTTAGGAGATGGTTTGTGCTGGAAACTGGTTGGCTAGGTGGTTCGATCTAGAGTTAGGTGCTGCGCTTGCTAGTGGCCGACAGGCAAGTGCGTTACAGAGTAGGGCTACTAATAGTGGCTGGTCGCTAAATGTCAGGGGTAGGCCGAATGCTCAAAGATAGGTGCGTGCATTATGGGTAGGACTAGTACCAGTAGCTGGTTGGCTGGTTACTTGGCATTGGAGGCAGTGCCTAGTGTTTAAGAGTGCAGGTGGCGCGATGGCAGATGGGGTGCGGGGGAGGGCAGAAATTTGACTGGGGCCTACCAACATTTCATTGTTTGCACGAGGGATCCATGCCAACCATGCTGCTGCTGCGGGCACTGCCTGGCCCTCTGCTTTACGCCCAATCAAATACAGAGATCCTCTCTCTTTGTAGCCTCACGGACTTTCGTGGTAAATCTTTAGTCGGCGAGTGCCCCGTTGAGACCATTGCTTTTGCCGGCGTTGCGTCAGTCTAACCAATGCTGATGTTTTTACACCACCGCATTCAGGTGGTTATTTAAGGCTGAGTCAACCAAGGGGGGGGTGGGCTGGGGGGGGCGCCTTGAACAGGTTCAGATACCACATTCCGCTGACCCTGGTGCGGGCGTGCGGTGTGGTAATCGCACACGTTTGGCAATTGCACCGTAGTTTAGTGACCACCGCCATCGCTGCCCCCCCCCGCCCCCCCCAACGCTCGCACGCATGCACGTGGTTGAAGGCGTGTGTGCGCGCATGCGCAGCTATTTTTTTTTCACGCTCGCCTGCGACAGAAACACGCTGTCGGGACGAAAAAAAATGGCAAGAAAAGTACTCTTGCGCAAGGGGCTAATTCATTTCGTTGAAATGTACGCTCGCCAGGAACTTTGCGTTCTCTCGCTCTTTATTTATTTATTTTACCATCAGGAATGACCCACTGAGCTGTTTGGCTCGTGTTGAGAAGCGACGTGGCTGTCGCCAATGATAGCTCAACGAAGTGGCTTATCACGTGGAAACTTATAGCAGGTAAATTGCTCCGCGTGATGTTGATTATAAATCTCGCGGGAAAAACCGAAGGACCCGGAGGAAAATCCACGCCACCACGGGGTGGAGAGAGAGAGACACGCAAACTCTAAATATATAGGCGTCGGAGTCACGATCGAACCCATGACCTCTTGTATACCAGGCGAGATAGTTAACATCTCGCCACCGTGGCGCTCTGGAAATCGTGGCATCACGTTGAGCGTCGTGCGGAATGTGCTTCTGCGTACTTTATGCGTACTTTTGCACGCGGCATTCGAAGCTTTGGTGTGCTCGAACAATTGTGCTTGCACGTATGAAGTGACCCGCGATTTGCAATAGCAGTCTCAACAGTGTGATTTGTGGTATTTTACACTGCCCGTGCCATGTGAAGAATGTATCCAGGAGTGGCAGTTGTTGTATTCGGGGTAAAGGTGCAGCCCTGCAATCGCTTGCTTATTCCACTGCTGGGAGAAAGGCCACTGCTACTAAAAAGGAGCTCACGGGATCCCCTCCCAGAGGGTATTGGGCCTGCTCTTCCGCGCTGGCCAGACGTCTTGTTTGTCGAATTGAAACAAGCGATGCTTTTGGTGGACTTGTAGCAATATGCCAGTATCACGACATTGTGACCATTCCGAAGCGTATATGGATGCGTAAGCACTGCACGGAGAGACGTTGAAACAATATCTGAATATTCCACTGGACATTGTATTTGAAGTGAAATTTTGTTTTTAGTTTAAAAAGAAAATGTTAAGTTTCCACTCGGGGGGGGGGGGGGAGGGGGAAGAAAACAAACGTAAGAAATTTCAGTACTTTGTGTCATTGGCTGGCACAGAATTGACAATCGTATTGAAGTTTATTCAACTGCAAAAGCAATGGGGATTTTTCCCGACTGGAATGGTATACCTGTACCAATTTGGCCGTATCTCCATAATAATCCGAATCGGAAAATGTATTTATACTGGAGGAATCTGATGAGGTATAAAGTTATTTTTCACGGATGTCCATTAGGGGTGGGTAAGAATGAGAAGCTAAAATGAATGTATCTGTGTCCAGAGAACTCCTAGGCTGCTCCACCAATTTAGACGAATTTCAAAAATGCAGTCCTTTGAAAGCTTATTAATATGCAATTCATGCAGACGAGGTTGAAACTTTATATTTTCACTTCACGTTACCCAGTTATTTGGCTCACTGATCCACTCTACCATTTACAATAACCCGGGGTGTAATTTGGCCCCGATTCAAAATTGTACAACAGATAGCCGGGTTCCTCGTGGAACACGTGCATTGGTTGCCCAATGGGGTGTGTTGCCTGTGCCACAGCAAACACAGTGGCATGTGACCACGTGCGCAGAACGGACCGACCGCCAGAGCTGTACAAAATAATTCTAGTGCAAAAGTCTTAAGGCGTGTAGGGAAACCAATTCGGTGGGCAGTTAATTTAAAAGTGAAACATGCCCTGCGGGTGAACCCGGGCTGTTGTTGCATTGTACAACAGGGGTGGCTGGGCACAATTCAGAAACAATATATATAGAATATATAGTACAGAATATATACTTAAACTGCAGGAGGAATCCGATGATCTATGGAAGCTCTTTTTTCACAGATGTCCAATCGGTGTGGGTCTGAAAGTTAACAACTACAGGCAATACAAAAACACGATGGGAGAGGTTAGCAAATCACAACATTTATTTTATTTTACCACGTCAAGCCCACCGAGCTATCTCCTTTTCAGAAGCGACCTTGCCACAAATGATAGCTCGACGGGAGGCATTTCTATTTCACTGGTTATTTGAACGTTTTGTGGTTATTGTCACGGTTTGACATTGACAGAGTTCGGTAGACGTGCAGGAAAAGCCATTCCAAGTAACGATTTGGATTTTTCCCACTCTTGGGTACTCCCCCCCCCCACTCATCAGGGTTTACGGCCGTGCAATGGTTGGCACACTGGACTTGCAATCCAAAGGTCGCCAGTTCAATTCAGTCGCCCGACGGTGGCGGTTAAAACAATGGCGGTTAAAACAATGGCGAGAGTTTCTGTAATCCTGGGTACGTATTGTCGCACCCGCAGTTGGTGTGGGGCGGAAAAGTGTGGCACCCCCCTCCCCCCCCGTCACACCTTTCTGAGACGTTCGACCAACATGGAAGAAGTCGGCTCGCTTGAGCTTCCCCTTATGGAAGCCAGCTCTGCCAGCAATCGCACAAACGTTCACGGCGTTTCCCGTCTTTCCGTAACAGTTTGTTGGATGCTGGCTGGCTGGCTGTGGCTGTATTCACATTTCGACATCTGTTAGGGGGGGGGGGGTGGAGGGGGCACATTGCTAACCCCGACCTCGCGCCCCCAAGTCTACGACCCGGAGCCCGTCGGTTGAGTTTTGGCGCTGCAAAGTGTTGAGCTGCGAACAACTGTTGATGTTTAAATACGGCTCGCGCGCCACCGTTGCCCTGAAGCAGGCATTCCGACACCGTGGGGACCCGTCCGTCGTTACTCCCATCAACCCTGTATAGTTGGAGTTTGCATGATCTTCCCGTGGTCGTGTGCATTTCTATCCGGGTCCTCCGGTTTTCCCCTCCACATTTAGAAAACGTCACGCGTTTTTTGAGTATTTGGCTGCTGTAAATTTCTGCATCGTAAGCCACTTCGTTGAGCTATCATCTGTGGCCAGGTCGCTTCTGAAAAAAAGTGGTGTAGCTCAAATAAAACATTGTCTAGTTTAGTTTGTTTCCGTGCACTTTACTTATTGATTCCTCCATCCCAGTATGAGACTGGCCCCTGTTAATCGGTTTTACTCTCTGGTGAATTGGCCGTAGGTTTTCTCGTAGTTCATCGCTTCTTAAATAATAAAATCATGCTAATTTAAGGCCCCTTAATTTAGCGCTCAGATGCTGGAGGGGGAAGGCGTTTTGACTGTTGGTCACGGGGTTTCGTTTGAGCATCTTTCACCGTGTTGTTCACAGCGGGTCGGCGAAGGGAATCGGTCTCAGTTTGCCGGGTTCACAGTGCAGTGCTCTAACCGCTGCACCACTGTTCCCAATACCCCCAACAACCCCCTCCCATCCACCCTCCAGAGTCTTCGAACGTCACAACATTGGTATTCTGGACACTGTAGAGAGCTGGAAAGTATGCATTTTTTTACATTTTCGTTTAAAGGGCGACTTGAGAGAGCTTTCTAAAGGGCAAATGCTCATGCTTTATGCAAGCAATTTTTAAATATTTTGTTTTTTATCTTGTGATGTTTGACCTACTTCATCAGCACACCAGTGAGAGCCAATTGAAATAATCTTTTTTCCAAAGAAGGTGAATAGGTGTTTGTAATCCAAGTGCTGGTTAAAAAAAAAGGACATTTATTTGTGTGGGTAATTATCAAGCAGGGGATTTGGGCAGTCAGACCAGTGCTGCAGTGTCGTGGGGTCTTCACACGTTCGCTCCGCAAGCGGGACCCGCGGGTGCCCGGGCCGTAATCCTTTCTACGTCATTATTATTGGGCAGCTGGCGCTAATTGATGTGACGGACTTTGCGAAAAATGACATGTTGTTGATCGCCGCGATATTTCTGGCGGTCGGTTAGACCACCCCACCGTCCGCCGATTTAACGTCGTCAATTTCCATTTGACCCCGTGTGGAATGACTGCTTTCTGGTACGAATGACTGGTTGCATGAATGTCACATTGTGGACACTGTTGAGCGTTGGAAAAGTCTTCTTGATCCTTTTGGTAAAGTCACGTGTTTTTTTAATTGTATTGAAAGGGTGGGCTTTATAGGGGGCTTCTTATAGGGCAAATGCTCAATTGGTCTATTGGTGCCTGTGACCAAATCTCGTCGCATCTTGGAGACTTAAGAAGGTCTGAGCCCTGTGATAGTTTAGAGTTTCACGTTCTTTTTTGTTTAACTGGGCGAGAACTCTTAAGAGGCCAGCATCAGTCCTGTTTACGAGAGGTGACCCAGAGCATTTGTCTGCAGGCAGGGGCAATGATTGCTGCTCTGTGCACAGTCTTGATTTCGTAATTTTTCCGTGTAAATTTCTGTGTTGTGTCATGAGAAAGAGGTGCCTCCTTAAGAATTCTCGCGGTCCCCGGAAGCAGATGAGGCAGAACTATTTTTGAGATCCATTCCAAGTGACCTCTGGTCAGCCAGCCATTCTTGTTTGCTGATAACGTTATCTTAATCTTTTGAAGCGGCTTTTTAAAAACCCTTCTAAGGGCTGCAATGTGGCGGTAGCATTTAGAATGACTGTCACTAAAACATGCGATTTTAATGGCACATGTTGTACGGTGCTGTAAACCAGCCACATGCCCTTCACTGTTGGATGTAGGTGTGGTACACGTTGGTACAGACTCACGTCCACGGTCAACAAAACAAGATACCGTAGGTCCGGCGTAAATCAATGCAGCTTTGATCGTTTCGTTAACGTATTTTCTAAAGCCGCCTGCATTGGCACAGGCTGTGCCATCGTTGTTGTCGTCATCGTCATCATCATTATCGTTGTAGTCATCAGCCATGATCTGTCCGCTGCTGACTGAAGGTCTTCCCAAGCCATCGCCAACTGTCACGGTCACAATCCGTCTGGCTCTCTCACACGAGCTAATTTGGTGGTGCCACATCAACTACCTTTTCTGGTATACAAGAGGTCGTGGGTTCCATCCCGACCCTGATGCGTCAATATTTGGAGTTTGCATGTTCTCCCGGTGGTGGCATAGATTTTTATCTGGGTCCCCTCTGGTCTTTCCCTCCATTTAGAAACATGTGTTTCGAGTATTTTGTTTGCTATGAATTTCCACGTGAAAAGCCACTTCGTTGAGCTATCATTTGTGGCCAGGCCACTTAAAGAAAAGAGCTATGAGGCCCATTGGGTCTTACCTGGTAAAATAAAAAATAAATCGTCGCCTCATTACTGCGCTGGACATCGAACGATGACATTGAGCGTGCTGCCTCCTCTGACTGCCGCTGTCGTTGGTCTCGACTACCAGCTTTGCGCACGATGAACACTATATTTTCGCAATTATTTTCCACATTCATTCTTACGTTTTAAATGTAGATTTGCTGCGCAAGAGCCTGTGCATATATTTTGTAGACTATGCAACACACAAAGCAGGTGTCGAGAAGATGTGCAAAAAGTCGGACGTTGTGCGTGATGGGGATGCCATCAAACATCAGCCATAGGCAGAAGAGGCGGTAGAGGTTTTGAATCTGGACTTGAACCAGGGATAGGGAATCCGCAGAATGGTCCGGCCAGGGCTTATTGGCCAGTAATAATTGGCCAATGCTAATTGCACCGATTGGTTGTTTAAGTAAATAAAGCAGCTCGCGTAAAAACTCACTTCAGATTTAAATTTATTTTATTTTCTACGTGACTTTACCGGAAGAACCAAAGAGTAATTCCTGCAGTCACGAAAGCTTCGAATCTAGTTTGACTGCCGCAATTCAGCTGCAAGGAATGCACCACTCGTGTGTTTGTGTGTGCATGTGTGTGCGTGCGTGCATTTAGAATGTAAACTTGATGCACTGGTGCCCCGGTGTTTTGAAAATAAAACGGCACTGCGCGATTAGCATTTTTGAAAGGGGGGTTTATTGTTCGTTGACATCATCGAGGGGCCTTTACAGGAAGGCTTTCTCCCTGTCCCGGCGCGCACGGCCATGGCTTCGTGAAGACCTCGCCCCCTCGACATCTTCGCTGTCTCTCTCGCAACCGAAGTTTGGCTCGCTTGCCGCAACTTCTTCGTCTATTGACATGCTTTTCATCGTTGCCCGAGGATATGAAAAGTAACCCATAATGGTTTGTGACTCCGCAGGCGTTCGGCATTCGTTGAGGGCCCGAACGTCCCCGCAAAGATTACGTGAGTCACGTTTGCGGTTGGGGAAGAAGAATGAAGGCGGCGGTGGTAAAGAGGGGAATAACTTTTAAAAAAATGTTGCGGTGCTGGCTTCTCTTGGCACCATACCGGTTTAGCTCCAAATCCGCGTCCGTCACCGCCTCTTCCATCGGCGTTGCGATCTGTGCGTTCGCACAACAAAGAGGCGATTCTCAGAAACAATTCGTCAAAACGTCTCCGCCGCCGTGCGCCGCGTTGCTTTTGAGCTGCGCGGGTGCGAAAATCGCCCCACAATGACCCAGAGGCCATCCTGTGGCGCGAGATCGCTCGCAGCGCACAAGTGTACACGTGCAGCATCTTTGTCAGTCGACTGCTTAGACTAAACCATAAAGTATTTTTAATTTTCCCTGGTAAGGCCCACTGACCTAATGTAGCTCTTTTTAAGAAGCGACCTTGGCTATCGTCACAAATGAGTGCTCAATGAAAGTGGTTCATCGCGTGGAAATTTATAGCAGCCAAATAATCTGATCGCACGTTGGCAAATTGAGGGGAAAACCGGAGAAATATACAGGAGTTGGGGTCGGGATCGAACCCATGACCTCCTGCATACCAGGTGAGGGAGTTAACATCTCGCCACTGTGCTTGATGATGGCCTTCCCATGCCACGGAGGTCATGGGGCTTATTCCACTGCCTTTAACCACACGGGTTGACGTTTGCGAACAAATACGTGGGTGCATAGAAGTAAAGTACAGCATAGAATATTGCTTCACTGCCTTCTCTCTCTCTGCTGCCAAACCACCTAGCCCTGCAGGGCCAATGGCAACTTGCTTGGCAGTCTCCCATCCAAGCACTCGCGCGTGCTCAAACCTGCTTGGCTTTCGTCTTCGAACAAGATCAGATTCTTTCCATAGTGATATCACGGGGCAGAGATCGTCATCATCATCATCATCATCCTTGGCTATGATCAGTCCACTGTTGGATAAAGGCCTTCCATCGCAGTACCGCCTCTCACGCTACTTTGAACTTCTATTCACCAATGATAAACACGTTGGGGAGAGAGCGTTGGGGGCTTACTCTGCGAGGGAGCAGCTGATGTGCATTAAGTTGATTCTGGAACCCGTCCCGCGGCCCCAGTGATTAATTGACTCTAGCGGCGCACTCATGACCCCGGCATGTGACGAGTCATGTGTGTGTGTGGTGCAAGCCCTGGATTGTTACGGCCTGAAGTCAGATGTTATTCTGCCGCTGCGATTCATCATTCCTCTTCGCGCAACTTCAAGCTGCTGTCATCTCTGGCGCTGCGATGGGGGGGGGGATTACGTGAATGCAGCTCCGCACGCCGACGGTGCAAATCCCACTCCCAAGGTTATTGTGGGGCATCGATGGCACCGCCTGAGGGTTCGTTTCCACCCCCCCCCCCCACACAGTATGAGTGGCTACGCTAAAGACGTTTGGTGCCAAATCATTGTCGGTTTTTTTTCTGCGCATGGACAACGACGACAATGACGACGATGACGACGAATGGCAAGATTTTACGGGATGAAAAGAGCTACGAAAGGATATGAGGTGGGAGTGTGAAATTCAGAGATACAGACTTGCAATGGAAAGTAATGGACTCACGTGGAGACCCATAGATTCCTAAATGATGATGATGCAGCAATAGCAACAGTTTTAAGCACGACTTTTAAGTTTTGATGTTGAGTCAAGAACTTACGGAAGATGCGAAGTTAATTTCAGAGATGCAGACATACGCAGGGAGAACCTCGGACTCGCATGGACAACCCACATGCTAACATCGTCTTGCGTGCGATGATGTCGCAGAGGATTGGCAACATTTTAAGGTGGGGTAGGGGAGGCAGGGGTCTTGGGGCGTATCACGAATCTGCTTGTGATCCACCAACCCTTGCCTGCGACGTGGCGCTTTACACGCGAGCGGGCGAACGCCACCCCGCCACCGTGGCTGTAGTTTCCAGAGACTACAAATCCCAAATATGTTCTGCCTGGCGTTCTGGGCATAATTTCTGGTCACCGCATACGTCTTGTGTGTGCTTTGGGACTTGGGGAATACTCTGCACTTTGCAATGACCCCTGACCACCCCCCCCCCCCTTCGCAGAAATGAGCGTCCCGGCCGAGCGAGCGACTTTTCCGATTGTCGAAATTGTTAAAGGTGCCGGGGCTCCTGGTAATTAACGAAGAGGGGTGGGAGGGGGGGTGAACGGCAGTACTAATCAGTCGGGTCGCCTTCACGTATTGTATGTATATTCAACATACATACGTACCGACGGGATCTTTTTGCCAGTATCACAAATGATCAAAAATAAGGATAGGCTTTAACCCCTTTTTAGTAATATATACACACGTACGTGCGTGCGTACTGTTGGGCACGTCGTCCCAACGCCGCACCCCAACCGCTGGGGGCTTTGTTTCTAGAACTGAAGAGGCATCGGAGGGAACTGGAACCGAGCGGTTTTGTGTATCCCGAGCCCCCGTTACGTTATGTTCAGTGGATTAATTTACGCCCGATTTTACGCTCCCGAGTTATAAATGTCGAGGTGTGGGGGCCGGGTGGCTCGGAGGTCAGAGACATCGAGCCGGCGCCACTTACATCCTTGGTGTGAATCCAGATTTTGGGCGCTCGTGATTAAAGAATCACTGCTTTCTCGAGTGTGGTTGCCATGACTGTGTGGGTACACACACACATTGAGTTTTGCTTTCGCGCCGCGTTTGCGTAAAACTCTGGGTCTGGTGGCATTATTGCCGTGAATGCCACGGAAACGAACGTCAATCTCGGTGTGTGTGGGAAAGTGTGCTCCCCCACCCTCTCCTGTTGCATAAATATAAAAGCCCCTTTGAATGGTTTATCATAGGGATTATTTGTTTTACACGATAGCTCACCCCAGATTAACATTTGGGGAAAAGACCATGTAGAAGAGGGAAAAAAATACAAATCTTAATTATTCCCGGGATGATTGCCGATGGTCAAGAATAATAATGGAATGACGGCGGCCGAAGAATGGTGGAACGCTTCGGGCGAGGACGTCTTACTCCCGCGAAGAGGAAGCGGTGAAATCCGTTTGTGTGCAGGTACTGGGCAGATTGTTACATCGCAGAAGCATAGGCGGTGGATGACGGTTTGGTGGGGGGAAGGCCTTCATCCCGCATGAGTGAACATGCCTGATTATGATGATGCTGATGATGACAACAACATTTCCCCGTAAACGCACTTCTAAAGAAGCAAACTCTGGGTTCGTTCACCACCGTTGCTTGCCGTGTCGTCGGTTACGTTTCTTTATTCTTATGCAAGAAGACTTCATCACATTAGTGTATTTTTAAACGTCGTCGGCATTGTTGTTATTGTGACACTATCGCTTGGTGACGATAATTGCCGCCGTTGACATCCGTGACATCCCATGACACTCTCCGGAGCCGCGGCAAAGGGACATCGCATGCCGGAGCCGCCCACAAATTAATCGGCGGCACCAAATCGGCAGTTGTCTTCCAAAACAAACCCGAGATAAATATGGCATCGTCAGATAAATGTGGCATAGTTTGGCTGCGGGGTGGCCAAAAAAGATACAACGACACGTAAGAGAATGCGCACGAGATGTACGCGGCAAGCAAAGCCTCGTACATACAGATATACATTACAAAGCTATCCCATTTCGCCTAATGACTGTTGGGCCAAGAGCTATCAGCGAGCACCTATTTACGGCCGACAGGGAGCACGAGGAGGGTGGTGTGGCCAGTACCACGCCGGCCACCTTTGTCTCCCCTGTTGGCGATGTTTACGGAGCGCGGTGATACTGGGTTGGTTAACCTAGGGGGGAGGATCCGTGCCAGCTCCACTCGCTAACGATGTCCTCGAAGGCTGGGAATCGGAACCCAGGTGGCCGGGACCATAGCGATAGCGTGCGTGTGCCCGCATATGCAGCGCTCCATCTCCGCGGTTGCGAGTCCTTGCAGGCGTGTTCCCTCCTTGACACGCATCGCGTCACATCATTTCACACGTCCTGTTTAGCACAATTGGCTACGTCCGGTGCGAAAAAAAGTTATACATACATACATACGGATGCAAATCCTCCGTCTTCCGCGCTATTTGACCATGCTTTACAACGCTGGTTCGTGTGGGTCGGTTGAAGTTGGGGAGCGTAGAGGCACAGTACAACAAAGTATTTTTCTGCACTGCCTTTTGCTACCCACAGTGCAGCCCTTAATTTAAGCGCTTGGCCACCTCCATTTACGAGTGTTTTGGCAAAACTCAGAGTGCCCTGTGGAATACCTATACGCATGCGAGGATAACGTTGGCGAGCTCCGCACGTATGGATTGAAGAATCCGTCGCGCTGCTGAAGTTTGTTGGCTACCACGCGCCTCCTTCGTCGGGCAGCGTTAGCGGCTCGCGTAGGCTCGTGATTGGAAGCGCCTCTTGTGGCTGCAGGAACGAGGTAGGGCCCATCACAAAAAACGTACGCAGATGTCAACGTCAGTCCTTGCACGCGCGCGATTCGATGCGTGTGTCGCGTGCCGATGGCTTTGTTGAGCCGATGCATTGTTCTGCCCCCCCCCCGCCCCTCATTGCCGTCGTCATGTTAATGCTGTATGTGTACATCGGGGGTACTGGTGTACGATACAACGGAGTGCCGCGTGTACAGTTTGCAAATATCGCTCTGTGGTAGTTGTGTTCCTGAAGAGCACCGCGTTATGGGACACGTGAGGTGCGTACGCAGGCTGAACAAAGACAGAGGCGCGTGGGTAGCATCTAGAGGCATCCAACAGTATCTTGCGATGTGCGATGCTCCACCGAGGCGGCCGTACGCCCGCTTATTCCTACATAGTTGCGCAGGACGCATCCGCATTGTAAAAAAGTGTCCCCTGATACATTCGTCACGTTATATCCAATTCGCGTTATGAAAACAACACGCGGCGTCATAGGAGAACAGACTGTACAAGTACAAATGCGTAACCAGCACTCGACCTTTTGTGCATTATTCAACAATCACGAGCAGCAGTTGTTGAAGCAGTGCATTGTGGTTGCGCTTCTTGATCCGTGGTGCACAATCATCGAGAGCTCTTTGCACGTGTCTGTGTGTTGTTCAAAATTCACGACTCTCCGGCCTGCGCTATTTGACTGACGCGATAGGCTTTCCCCATCATTCAACGGATTTGTGACGCCGTGCTACAATGCACCAAGGTGTACATTGTGCTCTCCACTGCTGAATGAGGGCCTTGCTATGCTGTGCGCGTCCGAAAGGGCGATTCGACCATACTTCACCACGCTGGTCAGTGCGAGTTGGTGAAGGTGGGAAATGTAGACAACGGGAGCTTTTTAAACTGCTGCACGGCGATGGATTTTGACCGCTTGTCATCCCAAGATGTGACAAGATTAGACTCATTCCGGGTGATGTGCTAACGGGCACGATGTCTCAAACTTTGCGTGAAATTTCAACATGTGGCCAAACAAGAAAACCAAAAAATCCCACCCATTATTTCCTCCCCCACCGCCACCTCCAAACTAAACAAAGACACACGTCCAAACCCAATTCCGCGTTCACACCACGGAGAATTAAATACCGCGTTCCTCGCCGTAGCTCATCTTGCGCGGCTTATGCAGCGGCATTAAAAATAATGAGCTCTCGGACAAGAAGGGTCCAGCACCCCCACCAACCAAGCCCCGGTCCGGTCTCATCCCTCTCCACCCCCCCCCCCATACCGCCCCACACCACCGCCCCCAAAGCGGCTCTCGGGGATCAAAGGTCATGACACGCTCGGGCTGCCTGGCGCCGCCGGGCGTGTGGGAGGGTGAGAAGGAGACGCGCGCTGCCAAGCGGGCACCAGCGGGCAACTTGGGTGGATGGCAGCAGGTGTACCAAGACGATGATAAAGAACCCCTCTACATACGTAGCCTTTAACAGACTTTATTTTATTATGTTTTATTTTTATTATTTTATTATATCCCTTCTACGTGACTTCACCGAAAGAACCAAGAAGAAGACTTTAACAGACTGTTGTGGGAAAGTGCTGCAGCACCGATGAAGGCCGACACGGTAGACGAAGGGGGTGGGTGGGTGGCCAGCACCAAGCCCCGGCCACATTTGTCTCCCTAGTGACGATGTTTACACACCACACTAGGTAGTCATTTGAGGCCAAGTCAATCTAGGGGAGGCCCAGGACTGCTTGAAATATTCGCCACTGCTATGGGTCGCGAGTGGGAATTGAACTCGGGTCGCCGTAAATATAAAGACAAAGATCCCCCGGTATAGCCTTAACAAACTGTTGGGTCAAGTGCTGTTAGTGAGTAGCAGCACCTATGAAGGCCGGCACGGCACGCGAGGGGGTGGGTCGCCAGCACCACGCCCAGCCGCCTTTGTCTCCCTAGTGGAGGGCCCAGAGAAAGAGCCATGTGACCATGGTGAGAGAGACACGCAAACTCCAAATACAGTCATCAGGTTCAGGGTCTAACCCACGACCTTCTGCATGCCAGGCGAAGGGAGTTAACATCTCACCATCGCTACTCCAGTTTTTTGGCTTGACCACCTGATTATGAAATTGTAGTTGTTGCTATCTACACCAGCCGTATGAAAGAAAGAAAGAAGGATTGAATTGCCAACACTGTCGGGGTTGTCAAGGACTCCATATGCCCCGCTCATTGGACGTCCGCGGCAAGCCCGACACACTCTGGAGCATCGGCCTGGCTGCATCGATTATCTGGTGTTTACACAACATCGGGCCTCAACGTCATCTCGGCCACATCTCGCCAAGATCCGCATACACGAGAATTGCATGATGGTGCCAGTTCTGCTGTACCGGCACCTAACAAGATGTGAAATCTCCCGCGGTCGGACTCAAACAGGGGCCGCAAGGCCCCTTCTGTCTGCGGTGCGTCGGTGATGGCCGACTTGCAGCGAGAGCGATTCGCCTTTGTTTGCAACGAGGAGAGATTCATCGAGGACTGGTCCTGCCTTCCCGTCGATGACTTCATCCGCTCTCAATACGTCTTGGTCCGTTCGTTGCCATGTTGCAGGAATGGAAGACGACTTGCCCGAACGGCGTTACTGCCCGCCGTACCCTGCTGCTATGATTTAGCATGGTTGGCTACGTACGGTGCGAAAGAAATTCGACATACACATAAAGTGCTTGCCACAAATGAACAACAATATCTCGCTGATATTGTCAATGAGCATAAACCATCACGTGAACTCCAGTCATCCTCGCTGCAGCGGCTTTTGGCTCGCCATCACCGCATCACGCGCTTTCGGATACGCTTCTGCGGCCATCTGGAACGCTCTTCCTTCCGATATGAGGAAGCCACTAGAGCGATGCACTTTTAAATATAGATTGAAAACTCATTTTTTTGAGAACTGCTTTTTGTGCTTAGTTTGTTGTCCTTCCCCCGCACCTCCGATTCGTGGGGCTGGCTACGTACGGCGAGAAAGAAGTTCAACATACACACGTGCATACAATGAGTGGATCGTGACCATCATCGCGGCACCGTCCGGTCGGCCGTCCGAAGGACTTGTGGGTTCGTCAGATCTTGCGCGACGCTGGCCTTGCCTTGCCAAGAGGAGGCCTCCTTCTGGAACGCGATGGCACTTGGACACTGGTCGGCATGGCTGGAGCACACTTACATTGCCGTCGAGTTCCTGAAGACGATTGAATTGCTGGGAGGTGGCGAAGGGGCAGGGTGGAGTGAATATTTATACTCCCCGAGTGTATGGGCACTGAAGTATGTAACAGGAATATTTATATCCAGAGTGAATAAAAAAAAACAGAGGCCTGATCTCCTCCAAGTGTGTGGCTGTGAGCCCGGATCGGGCATGTAACAATAAAATATTAACAACATTTCCATACCTTCCTCTCGTGTTTAATACCTCCTCCGGCTGCCAGCCCAATACAATGCACAACGGCCAGCGAACCACCACCACCACCAGCAGGATTTATTTGTTTGTGGTGCTGGAATTCCCGCTTTGTGCGCTTTGCTTGCTTTCCTCCAAAATATTCGGACTCATTCCAATAATCGTTGTTGGTTTCCAAACTTTTTTGTGGTTGCTGTTGCAAATGTGTGACCCCTTGATGTTGCTCGGCTCTGCCAAAGTCGAAAAGCCGAGCTTGTGAGAAACTTTATTTATTTATTTTTTACCAGTTAAGGCCCACTGAGCTGTGTAGCTCTCATTCACAAGTGACCCGGCCAACACAAATTATAGCTCAACAAAGTGGACTATCGCGTGAAAATTTAAAGCAGCAGCCAAATACTCGGGAACGCATTTTTATTCTAAATGTGGAGGGAAAAACCAGAGGACCTGGAGAGAAATCCAGACGGCCACGGGGAGAGGGAGAACTTGCAAACTCCAAATATACATTCATCATGGTCAGGATTGAACCTATGCCCTCCTGTATACCAGGCGAGGTCGTTAACAGCTCGCCACCGCTGCGCCTGGTGGCGGTAAAGAAAAACACTTTTTAGAGGTGATCCGGGCGCAGATCCGGCTTTACTTAAAACCGGCGTTCAAATCGAGGGTTAAAGCCACCAGCGGTTGAACTGGGGTTTCGGGCCAAAGCGGGGTGATAGTTTCAACTCCATAATCAACGACTTAGTAATGAATAATAATAAAAATACCTCGTCACATTTAGATTTGGTTCTGTATGTTGTTGGGACATACTCTACACCCTGACAATGAGACTCTTCTGTTTGGTTGTCCAACCACAAATATTGTCTTTGGAGGCACGGCGGGTGGGTGGGGAAGCGGCTCCACTTATTGTATGCGCCAGATATCACTCGATATCATCGTGGTATCCTCTTCATCTGGCCATTCTTGAAGGGTTAAAAATTAACTCTCCTATCATCTTTGTTCTGTCAGTACATAGGCTTCCCACTGGGTCTTCTTATCATCCCTAACTCTAATCCCCAATCTCAACCAGATTATGTCATAGACTTCCCCCATTACTCTCCAAACCCATTACCCTCAACCCCAGAAAAAAAAAAAACCTCCCTCAAGAAACACATTGGTTCCAAGACCAAGAAAAACTTAAGAAAATCCTGAGATGATTGCAGGGTCGGTCGAACCGTGGCCTCGGCTATACGGATCAAGCAGCCGGAGCGTTATCTCATGAGACCGACCCATCTGGATGGAGACGAGAGAGAGTGGTGGGGGCAGAGGGGGCGGAGGAGGGGCGGGGAAGGAATGATGCCTGCGGTGGGCGGTGGGCACACGTGGGCCGCTAGCCCGGCGCGAACGGACACGTCCTCGCACGCCCGCCCATGAAACGTGAGCCCCAGCCAGATCGCTGTCACTGCCTGGAAATTTAAAAGTAAAAAAGAACGAACGAAAAGTGCCCTCAATCTGTCTATCCCACCCCCTGCCACCATCGCTCCCTTCACTCCTCGTCGCCTGTCTCCACCCGCCCAACGTGGTCTCCTTTCTCAAGTTTCGCTTGGGGCGCTGCTATTCGCCCCCACCCCCCCGACTCAACCACAGGCACCCAAGTTCACCAGAAGGCCCCTCATTGCTTATCGTGAGCGACACAATCTCTGGATTGTCAGGGGAAGATGGAGTAACTTCCATTGCCTGGATTCCAAGAGGTCTCCGGAATTCGGAGATCTCTCCGCTGCAGATATTCATCTGCCTAATGCCAGGCTCAATTGGTCACGTGACGGCTTGGTTATTTGTGAGGAAACAAAAATACAACGCAAAAGCACGTGTCGTCTGCGCATTGCGGAGAAGTATTTAAATGCATACATTCGATTTAATGTCAGCGTTTTTTGCCGGTGCGGTCGTGCATTTTTGAGATGTTCGGGAGATTTGCTATTTTTGAGAGTTCCGTGTAAAAAAAAAACGTAACCAGAGCTGTAGTTTCTGCTCGGCTTATACAGCAGCAGTAGCTGATGTTTTAAACGCACGTCGGTAATGCTTTTAACGAGACAAAAGGGACATTTATTTGAAATAACACCTCCTTTGGGCAGGATAATATTTGTGTCTGGTACTAAGCTAACAACTGCCACCAGAGTTGTTGTGACCTCGCACGTACGTTAACCAACTTTCCCTGCACATGGAACTATAACTCACTTTTCGTTTGATTCGTTATTTATTTTGAAGAGGTAGCTGGGTTGGCTTCAGGTCAAGATGACTGAGACGGTGCAGCGCTGAGCTGCTGTGTTTGAACCCAGGTTTTGGCCGCACATGATCCAAGCTAGACTTTTTGTAAATAAATGTTGTGGCTTTACTTCTCCAACACACCGGTGGTGGGCTGAAGTAGTAACTAATTGGCGCGTTGTTTACGTGACAAATCTTGCTGGCTGTGTCGGGTGGTGGAGCATTACGGCACATTTGTACTTCGCGATCAAACCCAAAAGCCTTTATTATGAATAATATTGGTCGTGAAAGCAGACGTGATGAATAGATCTTCTTGGTTCTTTCGGTAAAGTCACGTAGAATGGAAATAATAAAATAATACAAATAAAACATAATAAAATAATTCTCACGACGTTTCGGCCACAACGCAAGCAGCCGTCCTCAGGTGAAGAACAGGTCTGTCGAGAAGACAGACCTAATTCTCACGACGTTTCGGCCACAACGCAAGCAGCCGTCCTCAGGTGAAGAACAGGTCTGTCGGAAAGACAGCGTCTGAATGAACACCACCAAGCTTGGCTTAAATATACGCTGCCAAGCCTGGTGGTGTTCATTCAGACGCTGTCTTTCTGACAGACCTGTTCTTCACCCGAGGACGGATGCTTGCGTTGTGGCCGAAACGTCGTGAGAATTATTTTATTATGTTTTATTTTTATTATTTTATTATTTCCCTTCTACGTGACTTTACCGAAAGAACCAAGAAGATGAATCCCTGCAGTCACGAAAGCTTTAAATCGATAAATAGATGTTTAAGTTGAAGGCGTTGTTGGCCTCTGACAACTCGCTTTGAAGCGAGTTCTGTAGCTAAATAAAAATGTAGCTAAATTCAAGACTATAAATACTTGTTTGACTGTCATGTGGCAACACTAGTCGCACAGCATTGTGTGCACGTGCTCATTGTGTAAACATAAAAAGGCTTCTCAAAGGGTTAAATTCTCTTGCCCTGTGATGTTTATGAATGGGTTCTTTGTTAAAATTTGGAAAGAGACCAAAAAGGATTCCAGTAATATGAAATGGATTCTAATTCTTAAAATGAATGCATGAAATCCTGCATCTAGCGTATGAAAAAATGGTTTTGGAGTAGCTCTTCGCTTCTTCGTTGAACACTTCACATTGCTATGGCAGGGGCAGGCATATCCGTAGGACAACCACTGCTGATTTCCCCACAAAGCAGTATTTACTTTATCTTCATAATAAACGTTTTTGGGTTAGATCGCGTTATTTATAAATGTGGTGTAACCCTCCACCACCCGACATGGCCAATCAGCAAAAAAGTGTCACGTTGACAAAAGACAAATAGTTCACTGCTTTAGCCCACCGGTGTGTTGAAGAGTGAAACCACAAACTTTACAATTATGAATAATATTGGTCGCGAAAGCCTACGTGTTAAACTACTTTATCTTCCCTGGAGGGATGGTGGGCTGAGTCAACCGCCAACCTGAATTGAGACTCGCAGCTTTTGCCATTGCACACTGAACCGTATCGCTGCACTTGCCCAGCTCTGATAACCATCTAAGAATGTATTATTTATTGTCTCGGCAAATTATATTCAAATACATTTTACGAGAAGAGAAACAGAACACACGGACTACGGAACAACTTGCGCAGGTTGTGGACCTCGCGTTGGCCTACAAGGAAAAATAACACGCTCGATATGGGCATCCGCCACGGAGATGGTGCGATGAAATCGGCTCGTGAAGAGGAACCAGAGGTGGAATTGTGCGTCGCAAAGATTACGAGAGATGGCGACGGCTTGTGGGAAGGCCTTCATCCAGCAGTCGATAGATCATGACGTGATGGTAATGATGAATACAAATGATATGATTGTGTACCTTTTGAAGCAAGACTGACCAAGCAAGACTTAAGCGTATGAGACAGACAATACCCCTGAGACATATAAATGCTTCTCGGGACCATCGAATCGGCAGGGCAATGGGCTGACGTGACATACCGAGCGGTACGGTTAGTGAGCTTAGGCAGTTACCGTTGACTGACTCAAATTGGGGGGGGGCACGATTCTTAGGTTTGCACAGCAACCTTAGGTTGTTGTAAGAGTCCAGAGTTGGTTGAGGGACGAGGCACGGGAGTTGGTTACTCACACGGCCGTTCGTACCAACTCTGGTTACCTGCCCAGCCCCTGCCACCTCTACCCCCTCCCCCACCTGGCGGCACCACTTTTCCACGTCTTTTGTCGACTTGAGTTAAAACATGCTACTTTTTAAATCCTTTATATTAAGTTTGCTTGCTTGCTTACGACCGTGCAAATCTTTCGGTCGTTTTTTAACCCACTTCCCGTGATCCAATCGAGCTGACATTTTCCACACAGACTCGTTGTCCGTGACAATTAATGTTCATGAAAATTTTTTTCCAAAATTTTACACTTTTTAGGACAAAAATATTATATTTAATTACCAATTGCTTAATGCTGCAATGCAATCATCTGACCCATAGGTGGCAGCCATCTCAAGCCAGAGGACGAGAGGACTCTAGCTGCCACGCATATAAAGGATTTATAGTGAAAAACTTAGTTTTTACGGGTTATACTTGTTATTTTACCAGGATCGAATTCCCCAGTGTCACGCATTTCCACCCGAGTGGAAATGCGTCACGTAAACTGTGTCGATCAAAAAAAGGCGTTGCAGGCCATTTGAACATTTTTAATTGTTACATTTTTATTTTGACAGCAACAAGGTCTTGATGTTTTGACTCGCAATTATATTTGGGGAAGTCATCATCATCATCATCAGCCTCATCAGGCCGTGGTCAATTGGCCGTTGGACGAAGACCTCTCCGTTCCCGCCACCATCTCTTTTTGTTCCAGCGATGCGACATTCCGATGAGCATGTGAGATGATTTGGGGAAAAGTCTCCCTTGTGCGGGCAGACCGGTATTGAGGTACATTACGCAGTCGATGGGAAGAGCCCGTGTATTTCCTCGTGCGTGGACGTCACAATTTACCTTTCGGCGTTTTCTTTGCCCCTTTCCATCCCATCGCTAGATGCTAATCTTTAGGCCAGGGGTGGGGAACCTTTTTCTGCCAACGGCCATTTGGATATTTATAACATCATTCGTGCCTGGAACTGCTTCTCTTTGGCGAGGCGTGGTGTGATGTTGGCTGGTATTGATGATATTGCTACTCGCAGCTGCTTTTCCAGGTTTACTCCTAGATGTATTGAATTTCGAGTCCCGCCTGCGGTTGCCTTGGCTGGGCCAGACCAATGGATTTTGCAGGCCTTAAACGGCCCGCGGGCCAGACGTTCCCCACCCCTGCTTTAGGCAAACGATGAGTGCTGAGCTGGCACCACCACCTAGATCCTGAGTTTGATCCGAGGCAGCCGCCCATCAATTAAACCGAGGCTCTCGAGTGCGGCGAGTTGATGGTCTCAGCCTGCTCACCGACGATCACGCAAAATAACCACCGCGTTGAACTCAATTTTTATAAATTTCGATTTAAAGCTTTCGTGACTGCAGGGATTCATCTTCTTGGTTCTTTCAGTAAAGTCACGTAGAATGGAAATAATAAAATATATAATATTATTTTATTATGTTTTATTTTTTTTATTTTATTATTTCCATTCTACGTGACTTTACTGAAAGAACCAAGAAGATCAATTTTGATAAGTTACAGTTCTTTGACAAACGTGAACGCCAGTGTACGTGTGCGTGGAAAGTGATGCCTCCTATTGTGTGTAACAGAGGTCGCTTGATAGGGTCTCGGAGGTAGCTTCGTGATATGTGCTTCTGCAGGCCCATTGTCCCACACGAAGGCTTGCACTGCCCTGCGAAGCATTTGAATGGATTCTTCTCCTGATGTGCTCCTATCATGCTGATAGCATAATTGTCATAAGATTTGGTGACAAATCATCTTGAGGTAAATTACAAACGCGACGAAAGTAAACAACGCAGGAAAACGGAGCATGCTCACAAATCCGTGAAAGTCAGCTGAGCGCGCTGCTGCTCGAAGAGCGTGAACCTCCGCGGGGATGCATTGCACAGAAGCAGCAGCAGCAGCAACGGCAAACAGCAAAACAGTAGCAG
Organism: Lampetra planeri; assembly: GCF_965212315.1. NCBI lineage: Eukaryota > Metazoa > Chordata > Hyperoartia > Petromyzontiformes > Petromyzontidae > Lampetra > Lampetra planeri. Next base: position 7,570,352 of record NC_136138.1, on the reverse strand, counting down.
TGTTTCGATTTAAAGCTTTCGTGACTGCAGGGATTCATCTTCTTGGTTCTTTCGGTAAAGTCACGTAGAATTGAAATAATAAAATAATAAAAATAAAACAATAAAATAATTCTCACGACATTTCGGCCACAACGCAAGTAGCCGTCCTCAGGTGGAGAACACGTCTGTCAAGTAGTCTGAATGAGACCTGTTCTCCACCTGAGGTCGGCTACTTGCGTTGTGGCCGAAACGTCGTGAGAATAATTTTATTATGTTTGATTTTTATTATTTTATTATTTCAATTCTACGTGACTTTACCGAAAGAACCAAGAAGAAGTAGCAGTGTTGACCTTCTATTTGACGGACTGTTGGCGGAATGCAATGGGCACCCCCCCCCCCCCTTTTGTCGCCGCCGACAATGACTCAACGATCGTCTCCTAAAAGCCTCCGACGACGCACAACAAAAGGGGCGCCGCTGCAGCAGCGCAGCATCCCGCGGTCAAATTGGCGAGCGGCCACATTTAGTTGTGCGAGCCCGCCCTCGGCCGGTCGCCGTGGCTCGAAGGCGGAGGGAGTTGCAGCCGTCGTAGTTTTGCGGGTTTTTTGGCGAACGAGCGGGGGTTGAGATCACCGCGAATGGTTTGCAGGTTGCGGCATTCCTGGGTTGTCTCGGCCTGCCATTTTCATGTTGTGCATACGCGCAGAAATAATTCGGTTGCGGTCGTGAGCTCAGAGATTGCGCCCGTTTGTTGTTTGGGGGGGGCAGGGAGGTGTGGGGGTGGCTGCACGGACGAATGAACGCGTGCACGCGCCGGTGATCGTCACGTCCAAGGGCGATGAGTCGCAGTGTTCGTTAGTCCGCCTCCTCTTGTTGACCCCTAGCAACAAACCCCAACTTCTTCTCCTGCTGGTGTTCTGCCTTAACGGCTGCCATCTCCTCTATCCTTCTCAGTTCTCTGCCCTCCACATTTCCACAAACGCCCCCCGTCCTTTAGCTCCTCCAACATCCCAATCCTCAGCCTTCCCTTCCTTCCTTTATTTTCCCCTTCCATTGTTCCTTCTTTGACGTCCTTCAAACCATCTTACCCAATCCGGGTAATCTTCCTCCTTCTGATGATTCCGGGTATAATTCTTCTTCTTTCATCGATTCCATTCAAGATGTCTCAATCCGTCGTCTTTAAGTAGCAAAGCGCTTGCCCAAACACCTGTGTGCAGTTTTACTTGGAATTTTTTTGTAGGCATTTTTAAAATCATTTTTCAAGAACCCAGAATACAGTGGGAGACCCTCCGATTAGCATGGGTCACGACATGCGGTGAGAACAACATTTAACGCACGAACATACATACAAAAAGGAGAGCGAAACTTTGTGTACCAGGCCGACCTCATAATTGGTGGAACGAACGAGGGCATCTGGGCTTGGTGATCTGAATTTTGTCGCTTTATTGAGAGAAATAAAAACCATTCGGATAGCTAGCTACAGGCTTAGTTCTGCTTGGAAATGAAACATCAAGTCATGCACTGTTTAACTGCATGCCTAATACAGGTCCCCATAACTGTGAGCAGAAAACAACAGGTAGTGAGATTTTCGTGCACAAAAAACGGCAGGATGTACAAGCACAATGTGCGTGCATATTCTTAATTGCCCCATGAATAACCCAACCGGTAATGGATATCCATTGTAATTCATATGCACACATTAACCCACCCTCTGTCCTTCGCACCTGATTGGCTTACAAGTGACGACATCACATCTATCCCTCTATGCAAGAACTAAACAGGAGGGTTTCTCCACAAAACTGGCTGGTTGTAATTACTGGCGAAATGGCGTACTCGAATCGTAAATTTTGTGGATTTACTCTCCAACACACCGGTGTGCTGTACTAGTAACGAATTGGCATGTTCTGTTTACGTGACAAACCTTACTAATTGGCTGTGTCGAGTGGTGGCGGGTTTAACGACACGTATTTACGTGATCTAACCCAAAAAAAACCCTCTTGTGATCAATGAATTTAAAAGCAGTGTGCAGATTTGCCTGAAAAAGAGTTTTGAATTGGTGCACACTACCACTTTATCAATGTTATTATGATTACGATGCTTGTGAAAAACTACTGGACATCTGTGAAAAAGAGTTCTAGGGCTCATCGGATTCCTACAGTATAAATACAAATTTTTATTCTGTTTACCTAGGAAAGCCTCCCAGAATCCCCAAGACACTTTTTTTCAGGAGGGTCCTGCCAAGTTTTCGCTGTGCAGGGGGTTTGGATGCGGCGGCGGCGGCGACGCTTAGTCTCGCTGCGAGTAATTTTCAGTTGAATTTTTTAACGTCGAGATGTTTGGCCGAACACCAATTGGGGTTATTATTTCGTTTAGCTTGGTCAGAGAAACCAAGACAATGTAACAAAAGGCCTAAAAGAAGACACGTTCCTGGAATTCCTTTGTGTGTGTGTTTTTTTTACATGAATATTACATTTGCATTTGAAACCCAGGTCTCCCTTGAAAAGTAACAATTTTAAGTTACAATGGTCTTCTCGACTGGCTTGTAAATAAACTTGGCAAGATGAACGGTAGAAGAGCGAGGTAAAGAGGTCGGAACGCTCTCGTCGTACTTGCTTACGAAGCAGTAACCTCTTAAACTATTTTATTCATGATAATTGGTTTTTTACCCTTCTACCTGGCAACAAAACTGACACCTTTTTTTATAAGGAGTCCTGTTTGCATAGACCACAATACCTGCAGTCATAATGCAAACAAAAAACACAACTCTGATAATGTATGCACTGTCCTTGAAGTTGATTGGTCCACACCCGAGACAGCTTTCCTTAGAGCCTAGTCTCACATGGGTGTCAGTTTTGTTGCCAAATAGAAGGGTAAAAAAACAATTATATTTTTTACTGGCAAATGAGGTTACAATGGTATTTTATTCATGTCGCTTTTGCATCGTCATTTTATAATTAAAAAAAAACATTTAAAGTAAAAGAACTGTACCCGGCACGAACCAGAATCGCGCCATCGCCTGTATAGAAAGCTTTGGGTGGAAAATTACTCGATGGTAGAATGCGAGCTCGTCTTAATTGCCGGGTTGTTGCCAAGTCGCGTGTGGTTGCACCCCTGAGATCTTGGCAGCGGCTTGACTTGTGAACAGCTTCACGGGGAAAATATCGCCAGAGACCTGCCATCGGTGTTTGTACACGGGCGTGTGTGTGGGGGGGGGCTTTACTCGCAGTTCAGAGTTTGATGTGCCGACGTGGAGAGGGAATGTGCCCATTTTCATGCATTGATGTTTACCGCAGATGTGTGTGTGCTTGTGCATGTGTTGTGGAGAGAGGTAGTGTAGCAGTTGGCGCACTGTACTACGGACCAACCTACCCGAGTTCGATTCCCGCTCACGGCCAACACCGGTGACGATTGTCTGAACCGGTCCTGGGCCTCCCCTAGGTCGATTTAGCTTCCAATGAGGACCTGGTGCGGTGTGTAAACATCGCTAGCACTGGGGAGACAAAAGTGGCTGGGCGTGGTGCTGGCCACCCACCCCCTCGGTTTTCATAGGTGCTACTCGCTAACAGTACTTGCCACAACAGTCTGTTAAGACTACACGGGGGATCTTTGTCTTTGTGTGAGCGACAGTCGCCAAAGTGCAGAGATTGCATTTTGTAGAATGTTTTGTTTGATCTCATTTGGAAGTGTTTTTCACTTCTGGTATCCAACAGCAAGTCAGTGTTTATATTTGTTTCGTGGTTTGCAAAGCACAGGCCCAAAACGTCAAAAATGCCAGGTAGTCAGAAAAAACCAGCACGATTGTTGAAGGTTTAATAGATGATCATAATAAATATTACACGTGAAAAACACCGACACAGCAACCTGAAGTAGCCCAAAGATCCCAAAGTGCGGCCAAACTTATCAAAATTCAGTCATCTTTTATCGGGTCGGCAAACATCTAAAAGAAGGCATAAACAACATAAATTTCTAGCTTATGACCAAATCGCCCACAATGCCCACCATCTGGTAAGATCTCGGAAGCTAAGCAGGTTTGAGCCTGGACAGCACTTTCTTGGGTAACCATCGTGAATAGCAAACTGTTTGTACAGTGCGCTCATACGAAAGTTATTACTTTGATGGCTCTGCTTGCCATATTGACCTAGCAGTGCATCACATTATTAACTCATTAGTTTAAGATTTAAAAGCCAGGTTTAAATAATCTTTGCAACCAACAGATGTTGGTAGTTTTCCCTAAAAAACGATTTTAAAAATTACCAGGTAAGGCCCTCTAAGCTGTGTAGCTCTTTTTCAGAAGCGACCGGGCCACAAATGATAGCGCAAATGAAGTGGCTTATCACGTGGATATTTATAGCAGCCAAATACTCCTAAACGTGTAATTCTCAATGTGGAGGGAAAATCTGGAGGAGCCGGAGATAAACCCACGCGACCGCGGGGAGAACATGCAAACTTCAAATATACAGGCATCGTGGGTTCGGATCGAACCCACGACCTCCTGTATGCAAGGCGAGGTAGTGAACATCTAGCGCCCAGCGTGTGAGCGGGCTCGCTGCAGGGCTAAGTGGTGTGAAATGTGGCAAAATCCGTTGTTGTGCTGTACTCCTATGCTCCCCCGCCTTCACCCTCCCGAACTGACAAGTGGTGAAGTATGGTCAAACAACCCCCAGGGAGGGTCGTGGGGGTTGTTTGAACTGACAAAGTGGCGTAGGGAGGTCCCTTGTCCAGTTGTTATTGATTCTAGATTTGAAGCTTTCGTGACTGCAATGATTCATATTCTTGGGTTTTTTCGGTAAAGTCACGTAGGTAAAAACATTAAAAAGTAAAATAAAATAAAAATCACGACGTTTCGGAGGCAACACAAGCTTCCGTCTTCAGGTGGTACCGTCACAGCCACGACAGCTGTATCAAGTAAATGAGAGATTGCAGGAGCTACCACTCCGTTTATATAATGGTTGGAGAAGGTGGTTATTGATTGCTGCACACGTACTCAAGTGCAGTGATATCTATGACACTCGAGTTTTTCTAATCATTATCCAACCAGCCAACATGCCATATTGTTCCCATTGAAAGTGTCGTAGAAATTTTAGCAACGACAGTGCAGATGCCATTAATTTCACCGGGTAAGTTACACTGGGTGTCGAAATTCATTGGAGAAGCATCCTTCAGGAAAGTAATAATCCCCACGATCCACACGATGTTGGGAGGCCGTCATCCAGCAGTGGATTGACAGACGGCTGTGCCTGTACACTTTTGTTCAATCCTTGGTGCCGATGGACTAAAACACATTTTGTATGCGTATATGGAGAGACGGAATGCGGTTCTGTTTGTGTTTTATACAGAAACGCTCCATTTATCGTTGCGAGTCTCGGGGATTGTTTTGCGACACTTATCCTCGCCTCCCTCTGCAAATGTTTTGATTCCTCTTGTGACACGGTTTGCTTTTCCTCTGATTTCTGTGTACTTTATTATTTGTGTCGCCGATCACTCTTGCAATTGAGACCTATCCCCTGGTCAGCTGAGTTCTCACCTGGTCGAATAAAATTGACTTAAATTGACTCCACTGTTATCACACCCCCCCCCACCATACCCACATCCCTTCCCCCACAGCTACCTGAAGCGCTTCAAGCAGATGAAGATCAAGGTGATGCGCAGCTGGTGCCGACAGATCCTCAAGGGGCTGCACTTTCTGCACACGCGCGACCCGCCCATCATCCACCGTGACCTCAAGTGCGACAACATCTTCATCACGGGGCCCACGGGCTCCGTCAAGGTCGGGGACCTGGGGCTGGCCACGCTCAAGAGGGCCTCCTTCGCCAAGAGTGTCATCGGTGAGTGCGGGCGGCGAATGTTCATGTTTAATGTTTTTTGTTAATTTATTTTCCCCAGTTTCATGTCAGCTGTGCTAATGACATTGCAACCCCTTAGTGCTAGAGAACCTCCGATTAGCATGGTTGGCTACGTACGGTGCGAAAGAAGTCATTGGTACATACATACATACAGAAGCAGACATTACAGAGCTACTTCTGAGATCCATTCAAGCGGTCTGGGGTCCACACAGTAGAGGGCAGCACGTTCATAATCCCCTTCCTGCATGTGAGAGTAATGTTTGTCGCAAGGCATTTGAACAGATATTCTATTATGCGAGCTGGAATTTAGCCATATTAAGTGCAGCGTCAACTTTAATGTGATTGTTTAATTGAACCTTATGGTGGGACTCCGGGGTCCCGAATGACGAATGAACGGAAGTAATTAATTAATTAATTAGTTTTTGACGACCCCCGTCCCACCGCGCACATGAACGCCGTGACCCACCTGGCGCGGATCATTCTGTTGTCATGTCATCCAAGCGCAGTGAGGACGAATGCGCAGAAGAGCTGAAAAAGCGAACGCACTCCATGCTCGTGTATGGGCAGGATCATAAGTCTTATCCAAAGCTGCTCAAACTGCCTACACGACTTAAGTCCTTTATTTGTCATCACGCTATGCATAATACAGTGAAACTGCTCTCTTCTCTTCATTATTATTTCTGGCCTACCAATGTCTGCAGCCAGGATCAATCGATGACAATCCTATTACCTGCAGATATTTAACAGATGAGATGCGTTGCACCGTGAATTCCTCCTGTTTGATCATACTTCTCTTGTCCGTATGCATCTGTGCAGATCGGTGTTTTTGCGGTTCAGCCATAGTCCCCACATACCGCTCGTATCAATGCGGATAAGAGGAGCGGCGACCCACTGCTCTGTAGAGTAACATTGTTATAAGCGCTTGTTACAATATTAACAGCGCATTGAAAACGCGTACTATTTTACGTACTGTTTACAAAGTGTGTTCACAAATCCACACTGAGAAACACGATGAAAGACAGAGGGGGTGTAAATATTTTTTTCGATAGTGTATTTAAAGAGCTACTGCAGGTAAGTAGTTTTCAGTTTTAAAGGCATAGTTTAACAAGACAACACTTGCCACCATCCTTCAAACCCATTGGTGAAAAAGAGCAAAGCTTTTGTTTACATTATAATATAATGTTTTGTGCGAGAGCCAGGGGCTTATGGAACCCCGGGGTTCCCTCCATAAGGTTCAATTGTGAAATCAGCCACACACTGCAATTGACGCGGTTTTAATCGCATACACCTGCCTGCATTCAAACTCATCGTCTTGGCCGTGCCAGCTCAGAACTGACCTCTGAGCCACCCGGCCACCTAGGATGGAATCCTTTTAAGGGAGATGGTTTTTCGAATCCATGATTTAGCCGGCTGTGATTAAACCGCGTTCTCAGCTGTAGTGAGATGCCGGCCTCAGCCCTTGTCACCAATGACTACACGCAAAACATTATTAAACAAAAATGTATTGTGTAATTTGACTCTGTTCCAGCTCTAGGAATTCGTTCAATTTCAATGATTATGCGACGAATGTTGCTCTCTCGCTTTGATTGGCATGGGCATGTGACAAACAAACTTTGGCAGGGAATGTGAAAGGCGTCACACAAAATGTGGGTGAGGATGTTTATTGAAGTATCCTCCGAAGGGGTTCCGCGATTTCGTCTTCCGGCGCTGCTCCCCGGCTGTGACGGTTCCTCCTGGGAATTTCTTCATCTCATCAAGTGACACCCATGGCACAATTGGAAAATAATTTGGGGCCAAAAAAAGCCACATCAGGAAGTTTGGCTGTTTCTTTGCTCTGTATTTTCTTGTAAGACCAAGAGATACGACCATGTAAGCTTTGCTGAACAAATCTAGAATTCAAATCTAGAATTTGCCGAACAAGTTCAAAGAGAATTTTGCAAACGCAAATTACATAATCACCGCACTATCACTTGATACAAATTATTAAACCGATTTGTCCTTGGTATGGGTCATGCAAAGTTGCCAATGTTATATCCCACTTGGCGGTATTTCGAATACACGCGTCGGCAACCAAAATGACAAGAAGAGCCATTTTTTTCGAATTCGGTAACAACTAAAAAACCTCAGTATTTCAAGAGCCTGCAATGATGCACGTGGTGAGTACCAGACGGTGGGTCGTTAATGAACAACATCGCAAAGCAGCGGTCTTTAAAGAGCCGCTTGCGGCTCCGGAGCCACAGGTTTGCCCACCCCCTGCTCGACAGAGGTCGCAAACGGGTTTTGATTCCTTACCCGTACACGTACCCAGCCGCACCAGGGTCGCAAACGGGTACCCGTACCCGGCCGTACCCGTACCCTACACCTTTACCCGGCCGGGTACGGGTATCGGGTACCTGATTGCGACCTCTGGGATGAAGCCATGTTGCAGGCACGGGTGGGTTGATTCTAGGAACTTTAATTGTGAGAAGAGACAAGACGTTGGGAAATGAGTGACGAACAGTTACTCACCAGTGACTCACGGCCTACCCGTACCCGTGCCCGGCCGCACCAGGGTCGCAAACGGGTACCCGGCCGGGTACGGGTAGCCGGGTATCGGGTAGGGTACCCGGTTGCGATCTCTGCTGCTCGAGTTCACGTGCAGCCTTTTTGTCAACACATTGGTGGACGAGGGCCTCCCCACGCCGCGCGGATTGCGGAAGTTATTTGACCTTCATTCGCGCTGATCGGCGCACGTTGGTGAAGGCGGTGGTGCCCCAACAGTCTGTTTAGGCTATGTGGCGGGAGATCATTGTGTTGAATTTGCAGCGTGTTACAGTACAACCGTGCATTATTACCACGCTGACCTCCGATGACAGTGTAGCCCTGTAGCAGTCTCTAAGAAACCTATTATTATGCGTGGCGGTTGCCCATCCAAGCGATGTCCAGGCTCACTTCTGCTTCGTTACGGGAGATCTGGTGAGATTTGAGACATTCCGGGTGATTTTAGTCACTGGTCCATAGAACCAGCAGTGGCTTGGCGTTTGTCTACTCTCTAGGGTGAGAGGTTTGGCGGCTGCTGCGTGCTCATCTTTGTCGTGGTTGCAACGTAAGATGATGCTTTAAATGCAAGGCGCCCAACAGCGGGGGCTTATCACCTGTGGGCATCGCAATGAGAGAAATTGTTTTGCTGCAGATTGCCTGTAGTTAACTTTAAAAAATATATATATTTTTTTCCGTCTCATTGCTAACATACGTAATTGTAAGGTTGGGGAAATCATACCTTACGCTCTCCGTGCTGGATAATTGCGGGAATGGGATAACTGGCTGCCGAGCTTGACTGGTGCTAAATAACACACATCGCCATCTAATGAGACGTGCGTAGAGGTGGGGGGGGGGAACGGCACGCAGGAAACATTTATTTATTATGATAAAATTTTATTTTTCAGGATTTTGTGGCTCAATCTCATGGCTTAATAAATGTGGGCAGCTTGAGCAATTTTCCCCAGCCCGGTGACATGTGAATTAAAATGAACGATTAGGTGATACTGCATTGGCAGTAGTGCACAGACAAACCCAACATGTTTGTCAATAACACTGTTGGTGTGAAAATGAAAAGAAATATAATAATAATGTGGCTTACATTTTCCATAGACGCATTTAATGCCACCAGTGCAGAAGCGGTAAGTGAGCATTCGTGATAGTCACGTGATTAGGCTGCCTATTCTTGACGAAATCTTACTCTTAACAGACAGTGCCACAGGGAATCCTCATCAGTCATGATCTATTTATTAATAAATTATTGTCTCCAAGCCATCACATCTCAGTTTTGCAATGTAACGTCCCATGTGGCTCTTGCACTTGAGCCAATGTCATCGTTCTGTCCCCACGATAGCTGTCCTCGACGGCGAATTCCTCTCTTCTGATTGGATAATGATGATGACGACGACGACAACGAACAAGAGGAGACATTGACTTGCGTGCGACGTTTGCGTGGCAGGGACGCCCGAGTTCATGGCCCCGGAGATGTACGAGGAGCACTACGACGAGTCGGTGGACGTGTACGCGTTCGGCATGTGCATGCTGGAGATGGCCACGTCTGAGTACCCCTACTCCGAGTGCCAGAACGCCGCGCAAATCTACCGCCGCGTCACCAGCGTGAGTGCACAGCGCGCCAGCCACCCACCAAGCCACCCAGCCAGCCAGCCACCCAGTCACCCACCCACTCAGTCACCCACCCACTCAAACCACCTAGTCACCCACTACACCCACCCCACCCACCTTACCCACCCCACCCACCCACTGACTCCGGCGCCCCTCTCTATTTTGACTATAAACTATTTAAATGTTACCAGGTAAGGCCCACTGAGCTATATAGCTCTTTTCTAAAAGCGACTTTGCCATCACAAATAATAGCTCAACGAAGTGGCTTATCACGTGGAAATAAATGGCAGCCAAATACTCTAAACGCATGTGGAGGAAAAAACCGGAGGACCCAGAGAAAAATATATGCGACCACGGGGAGAGAGAGACCTGCCTTCCCCGTTGCCTCCCACTCTTCACAATCTTTTGCCACTTCCATCCAGATTTCTCCTCCAAAATCTTCTCTTCTCATCACACGCATCTCATTATTCTGTCTCCCTCTCTTCCCCTCCCTTCCATCGTCTCCATTCCATTGCTAATGCTTGGGCCTATCTCTCTGTTCTGTAATCCTCAGCGAAATGTTATGCCCCCCCCCCCCCAACTGCGTTACATTTTTGTTTTCACATTGTTCATGATGCCTGTTATTGTCTTGGTTTAATTCTAAAATCTTGAATGTTTCTTTTTATTTTGTACCTCCATTTTACGTTTAAAATCCTCCTTTTCATTGCCCTTTGGTTGACTTGTCACGTTCTCACTTGTTCTTTAGTTGGTGGAGGGGACATTTGTGCCCCTTAGTTCGTTCCGGCTAAAGTCCAAGAATCCCGTTACCAATTGAAACTCGTCGGTAATCGTCCCTTCGTGAAACTTCTCATTATATTTATTTTTATTATTTTATTATTTCTCTTTTACGTGACTTTACCGAAAGAACCAAGAAGAACATTCTCATTGACCAATAAATTTTCTCCCAGCACGAGTGATTCTCTCTTGCGTCTCTGTCCTGCCTATCGCAGGATTAAACGATTTGCCCGAATTCCTTAAATTATTATATTTGCACACATTTCAATACGTTAACATTCAATCTTAGGCCTTTGCTAAACCGTTGGTTATAACTTTTAGTTTTCTTCATATTCATCTCAGATATTACTTCCTTCTTCTAACCTCTGCTTCACCCACAAGCAAGTCTCTTCACCAACTAACCCCATCATGCACCGAACGCACCAGGTTGCTTAACCCAAGCAGCTTTGAACCTGGTCGGTGCTTGGACTGGAGACTGCCTGGGAAAGCCAGGGTTGTGTTGGCGTGGGCTGCGAGGGAGATAGGAGATCGCAGCCCAGCGATGGGGGTGGAGAGGCGGGCGGGGCGGGGGGGTCAAAAATAATTGCATTGTAATCTGAGGTGCGATTCGAACCCACATCCGTCACGCGTTTTAAAAATAAGCTGCTTCGTGTTTAATCCCCTCTCCTACAGCTGCTTTGTGTAGTAGATACCGGTTGTTTCTTTGCCACTTAACATCTGTGGTGTCACCTTGGTTTCTGCCCCGCCTCCCCCCCCATGGCCCTCCCCCTGCCCCCACTTACTGCCCAGCAGGGCATGCAGACAGACAGGTGGGGGCCATTCTGTCTCGGTTTACACATTGTCCCAACAGGAATCCATAAACGTTTACTCCATCTTCAGCAGAAAATATATATTTTGGGGTTGGGGGGGGGAAGTATAAAATCGCCTTGCGTGCAATTTAATTTGTTTAATTCATTAAACGTATCGTGCTGACATTTCTTACTTGGGTTCCAAGAATTTATCCAAAAATAACTAAGTGTAATTTTTGTTCATGCCAGCACGAGTGTGGTGTTTCTGCCGGGCCTGTCCGGGGGAAATTGCCGACTTGCCGTGGTCTCTAATTAGCCGTGTATGGGTGATGTCAGATAGGCCGACTTGACTTTTTCTTGTTGGGGCGGGGGGGGGGGGTTACTTTTTCTCGAATTATTAACGGTGCTAAAAATGTGCTCGGGGAAAAAAAATAAGAGACGCTGCAAGCTTCCTGCTCGCGCAAAAAAAGGAATTCCAGCATTTATCTTCTTCCGATCAATCGAGCCGTAGATGAGTAAAAAAAAACTGTGCCTCTCGCTGGAAAATGGGGTGACCATCAAAAGGCGGCCGACCGTCATTATCGGCTGTTTAAAGACCCCCCGAATGTGCTCGCTCACTCTTCTCTGTGCGTTTGCCAAGGCTTTGAGTGGCTGTGTCGTGGCCCAATTTTGGTGAATTTTCTCCATTGCCCAAAAAACAATAAATTATGAAAACCCCCGTAATGCTAGACGCCCTGCCTCCTTTGTTGCGCTCGCCAGCGCGGAAATCATCGCTAGCTCCGAACTCGGGGTTCATTCTTGGGCCAAAACTGCCAAACGGCCCGACGGATTGTATGTGTCTAAACACGTGCCTCTTAAAAAAATTTTTTTATGTATTTACACATTTGAAATGCAGGACGATTCTATTGGTTGTTTCCTGATTGAAAGACCGAATTGCCTGTATATAACTTCAAAGGTCACGTTAATAATACACGAGCGGCAGGTAATTACGTGACTTCACCCACAATGAGGCCGGAGCTTCGATGAAAGCGTCGGGAAGTGGAGGGAATGATAGGGGTGACGAAAGTGACAGGCACGGACACAGACAGACGCGCACACAGACACGCACGCACGTGCAGATACGTTTAAAGAGACACACAGACGCCCAAATCCATTTCCATGCACATGCACACACAAACGCACACATACGCAAGTAAACGGACACACGCAAAGACGTACACACGCAGATGCATACCTGCATGCACATTAATACACAGATACACGCCCACAAATATCCCTCGTATAGCCTTAGCAGACTGTTGGGGCAAGCGCTGTTAGCAAGCACCTATGAAGGTCGGCACGGCAAGTTGCGATGTTTTCACGCAGTACGCACCAGGATCTCATTTAAGGCCGAGTCAACCTAGGGGAGGCCCGGACCGGTTCAGGTAATCGTCACCGGCATGGGCCGCGAGCGCGAATCGAACTTGGGTCGCACGCACAAACACGCGTGCAGTTAAATGATCTTGTATGTCCCCCGCCCCCCCCCCCCGCATGCCGTGTGCAGGGTGTGAAGCCGGCGAGCTTCAACAAGGTCGCTTTCCCTGAAGTGAAGGAGATCATCGAGGGCTGCATCCGGCAGAGCAAACACGACCGGTGAGTGGTTCGGCACGGGTGGCTTGTCGCGGGGGGCACGGGCCCCGGCCCTTGCGCCACGCTTGCGCTACCGATGCGGAAACGTCGCGATGTGGGGGGGCGGATCCTTTGCAGCGGAGGCCCTAAATGCAACCGCATCTCAAGACCCCGCTGCAGGGGAAACGGTGGGCATCTTCAATTTGTACGACATTGGTCTGGTACCGGAGTGTCAAAAACGTCGAGGTGTGTCAAAGGTCAAGTCAAGTTTATTTGTGTAAACCGGATAAGAACTCAAGCGACCAGCGCACGTCACTGCCGCCGTCCACAGCAGCAGCCTACTGGACATCTGTGAAAAATAGTTAATCGGATCCCTCCAGTTTAAACAAATCTTCTGATATTATTGTTACGTACACGAGCTGCATACATCATAACAATTAGCAACTTGCGGTCAGGATATCCTCCCACGCGGGGGTGGCCCAGCGGCCTCGTAGGGTCGTGACGGGGGAGTGCGCAATGACTTTGGGTAAATTTAGTATGTGGTGCAGCAACGTCTCAGCGGTTGGCACGCCCGAGCTCGATTTCTGATGTCGATTTTCAGCCACATAAATTATCATCCATGGCGAGTGACCTCTACATCAGAACCGGGTCGTGAGATAACCCCCTCCTCGACCCCGCCCCCCCCTCCCCCCCTTCTTTACCATTCACCAACTCCACACATTGACGAGTGTGGCGACGCGAGATCAAACATTGCTTCAACTGTTGTACAGAACGCAACTCAAACGGAACTTTGTTTACCTGTTTTTTTGCTCTTTGTCGATTTGGTTTTCCGAGGTCATTTTGTTGCAGATGAAGATGCTAAACTTTGTGTCTTCCCTTTTAAACTTCCTTTTTACAATTTCCACCTTAGTCCTCTTTAAAAGAAACATCGTACAGCCGTCAATTCAACGATATTTAACAACCACCCAATTGGGTCTCCGAACGATGACGAATTGTGGCGTAGATGATGATAATGATGATAACGAAGTGAATGCACTGATTAGACGGTGGGCCCGGTTTATTTAACCAACGTCCATGTAAATCTGAACACTTGCTGCTTCAACAGATGACTTGAATGCAACCCCATGGCCAACCTGGCATGACCAAAGCCTTCTCATTCATCCAGACAGTGGATTGAGAAATATCTGTGAATTCATTAATGGTTTGATGAGTAAACAACCTACGGGAGGATTAACAGAGGATCGTGCACGTCACGCACGCATCATCCACGTCACCCACTCGTCATCCGAACGACACTTTGTATGTTTGGCGAGGGCAATTCCATGTGATGGCACAAGGCTTGCCCACGTTGAACGGCGTGTGTCGCCGGGTCTGGTTTGAAGGGGATGGGCAATGGCTGGTTTGTCGTCGTTCTCTTAACTTTGGGATTAAAACCAAGGCAGCCGCCGTGTAGGGTGGCTGGCGACATTTTTCCCAACTGCTCTCAGGATCATCCATGAGTTGCTATGGTTTGGCGGCCGTTGAAGCGCGTTTGGCGTTTACAGCGAATCTTAAGAGTTCACCTGAGGACGGCTTCTTACGTTGTGGCCGAAACGTCGTGAGAATTATTTTATTATGTTTTATATGTATTATTTTATTATTTCCCTTCTACGTGACTTTACCGAAAGAACCAAGAAGATGAATCCCTGCAGTCACGAAAACGTGGTCAAAGTGGGAGATGGGCTATTTCCAGTGACCCACATTTCTTAAATGCGCTACTTCTGCAAGCATTGATTTTCTTTGTGTTATTAAACAAAATGTTTAATAAACTAACCATTATTAGTTAAGTTAAATAAACCTTTAAAAAAAAACCTCTGTAATGTAACTATTCTGCAAATTTCTCTATTGGGATTACACACAGCAGCAATATCGCCCTCTACTGCTAAAACTTGGCAGGACCCTCCTGAAAATCGTTTGAGACTCGGTGAGGCTTTACTGGGTAAGAAAGCAAGGAGCAGTGTGTGTGCATTCGTGTTTGCATGCACTGGTTTTCTGCTCAACTTGTGTTGCACGGACCACTTCCTGTACAGCAGTACACCGCGCTGTTGGGGGCCTCACGGTGGAGAAATGTTAACTTCCTCGCCTGGTATACAGGAGGTCGTGGGTTCCACCCCCGACGCCTGCTGTATATTTGGAGTTTGTTTGTTCTCCCCGTGGTCGCCTAGATTTTTCTCCGGGTCCCCCTGGTTGGCTGCTATAATAGTCCGTCCCTTGTGATAAGCCGCTTTGTTGAGCTATCATCTGTGGCCAAATCACTTCTGACAAAGGGCTATATAGCTCAGTGGGCCTTACCTTGGTAAATTCAAAATAGTTACCTTTTTAGCTTTAGTCGTTGGGCAAATCTCCCCAATTTCGCGATTTGTAAAACTGTGCGTGCCAGGCGATTAGAATGTATGCATATGCCACAGCGAGAGAGAGGTAAAGAGCTCGCATTCGATATGAACCTCACGTGTCGCTTACGTGCCGATTTAACCAGATCGGGATACGGATATATCCCGCACCTCCGATTTGGCACGATTGGCTACGCACGGTACGAAGAGTTCTGCATAAATACACATTTAAGATTATATCCCTCGCCCCCCCCCCTCCACCCGGGGAGAAACTCGAAATCGAGATTTGCATGGGCTTGTCAAAGACAACTCACGCGGGGTGGGTGGGAAGCGAGACGGAGTTGAGGCGCTGACACGAGGGACGTGGCCTGACGCAACACATTTGTACGTGATCCGGCGGCAAGTAGTTGTCTCAAAGTGAGCAGCTCGTGTTTCACAAGCGTCGTTTCATAAGCGGCTGCCAGCGTTGGTGACTCAGGAGGCGATTGTCACCGACGAACAATATGCGAGTGAGTCGCCTTGCCATCCAAGATGCGGTCATAATTGCTGTCGGTCTCATGGTGGTTGCATTTTACCATCTGGCATTGTGGGTAAAAAGGGGCAAATAAAAAGTTCGGGCCTCCCGTATTCACGTTTTGGCGAATGTCATTTTGGTTCAAACATTTGCCGATGCCTGCACAGTGGAACAACTCTATCGCCACGGTGACGAGATGTTAACTACCTCACCCGGTACGCGGGAGGTCGTGGGTTTAATCCTGACCGTGACGCCTGCTGTATTTTTGGAGTTGGCGTGTCTCTCTTCCCGTGGTCACGTGGATTTTGCTCCGGGTCCTTCGGTTTTTCCCTACACATTGATGGTATCATTTGTGGCCAGGTCGCTTCTGAAAATAGTTAAATAGCTCCACAGTGTGCCTTACCTGGTTAAATAAGAAAAATAGTTTAGTCTTTCGTGTAAATTGCCACAGAGATGTGTTCCGGTTGTTCTCTAGCCCTTGTGGTTTTAGTCAGCCTTGTGATCTCAGAATGACACGATTGCGTAATTCTTGCTTGAATATATTTTCTGTTTTGTTACTCGATATTTGGGGTGTGGAGCGGCGGTGGCACAGCAGTTGGTGCACCGAGCGTTGAACCCGGCCGGCCACCTGAGTTGGATTTCCCAGCCACGGGCTCACGTCGTTTGAGAGTGATGTCTGAACCGGTCCCTGAGCCCCCCCCACCCCTCCCTGCCAGTTCACCCAATCCACACTGACCAGCATGGAGAAGTATAGCCACACAACCCCCACGGGCCAGCACAGTGTGGTGAGACAGTCGTTCACAGATGGATTGTTGTACGTACGTATGTTGAACTTCTTACGCACCGGGCGTAGCCAATTGTGCTAATCGGAGGTGCGACCCTGCTAATGGGAGGATTTACAGTGTTATGGGAAATTATTATTATTCAGAAGTACTTGTAGGCATGTAACGATTCGCTTCCCCGAGCGAGTCGGTGAATTGTCGCGATTCAATCCAAGAACCATTTTCGATAGATTGGATAGCACTTCTATAGCGGCTTCGGGAGTGATGTGAACCCATCGCGTCCAACGTGTGTGCACGGATATGAGAATGACGGTTCTCACCCTCGCGATTGCAGGCACGTTCTCGCGAGCTCACGAGTTTATACGAGTCGACGCGTCGTTATGCCCCTTCGTTGTCGTAAATTGATTTCTCACGTGCCGTGTACAGTCACGCTGGCGGTGACTAATGCGCCCATTGGCAGCACATGCGCTTGAGTGAGTCAGTTGTCCTTTGCTGCAACTAAACTTTCTTGAGAGAAACCACAATCGCATTATGTTCATTTATTAAAAAAATCACAATGCATATTGTGAATAAATTGCAGCCATTAGTCACTGGATTGAAGGCCCTCCCCAAAGCCGTGTCGGGTTGCGGAGACTGACCACGCTTCAACACGCTTACAAATACCATTCTGTTCCATCTCATTCATCTTCATTGTCCACTTGTGTCTTAGTAGGAAAATAATTGGCAATGACTAATGTCAACTTCTTTCACACCGTACATAACTTCTTTCACACCGTACATAACCAACCGTGCGAAATCGGAGTTGCGGGGGAAGGACAACAAACTCTACATTTAACATTAAATAAAGCAACGAAATTAGGCAAACTCTATTGCGTTAAAATGGAAAATGTTCATGAGTGTAATTTGGAGGAATCATTTAAAAGTGCCTGGGTGCTGCACATACGTATGGCAGTGTATGAAACAGCGGGGGGGAGTGGGGCGGTGCCCGATGAACCCCGACGACCTGAGGATTGATTCACAGCCGTAGCGAAACATATCGCTGGTTGAGAGTGGTCGCCTCCGAGTGCCTCTGTTGACTCGGCCTTAAGTGGGATTGACTCAAGCCTCGGATGAGAGTACACTTGGTGCAGCACACATCGGCAAATCGAGGCTGTCGTGCTTAAACCGCACAGCCGCCCTCGTGCGCTGTCTGTCCCACCCTCGAATGGTGCTCATCATCAGCACTTTCCCCCCCAGTAGTCTAGGAGGCTACACGGGAATATTTGTATGTAGAACGCATGCAATTGCTCATTGGTTTAAAGCGGCGAGTTTTTTCTGATTTACGAAGGACGGTTGGTGAAATTTCACTGTTGTCTAATCGGTGCATTCGCTTCGTTACCATCGTTGTCTACGCCATGAATCGGCCGTCATTCGGAGGCACAATCGGCGATGTAAATATCGTTGAATGGACGGACTGTACGATGTGTCTTTTTTTTAAAGAAGAAATTGCATACCTGTCAACCCCTTATCTGTGCCCTACCTTATTACATCACAAGGGAGAAACACAAACAAATAGACACTTTTATTTTGCCCGTATTGAAACGGCTGTACGCCGCATAGACCTGAACTCAATTTCCCTGTACAAGAATACTGGTTAAACCGTATGGGTTGACAGCTTTGATTGTTGAAATTGCAGAAACGAAGTTGAAAAGCCAAGACCAAACTTAAACAAATATTTCTCAGGATAGCTGTGTGATCCTTAAGAAAAGAACCAGTAATACTGGTCACAGCACACACACACACGCGCCGTGCATGCATGCACTGTGCACGGGGTTGTGGGTGTCAGCAAGAGATAGGTATGTTGGTGGGTTGGGCAGGCGTGTTGGTCGAAGGGTTTTTATCCCCACCCCTTCGCTCGCAAGCCAGGGGGTCGCCGCCAAACTCGTTCCACGTGACGGACGATGTCCAGTTGTCGACGCCGGCCTCAATTCTTGCACTCGCGGTTACCGCCGCCGCCGTGGATTCGTCCCGATGCGTGAAATCCTGGAGGATTCCCATGAGCTATGTGAAGCTCTTGTTCACAGATGACCGGCAGGGGTGGGTAACGTTGGAGCGAGCGAGGCCGTACGCACACGGGAGACGGAACAAACCAGAAGCAACGCAAACGGGATGACAAAAACGAGATGTGGGGAAAAAAAAAACCCCGATTTTGTATCGCGACCGTGAATCGTAACGATCCGTTGGACCGTACAGGTGATGCACCTAGCATGGCAAAAGCTCCGTGGTGACGGCACCACCACTTAGTGGTGGCGGTGGTTGTTGTTGTTGGCGGAGTTCTTTACCGAAGGTGCCGCGACAGGGTGCGTGTATTATACACACACAGGTCAGTTACGCACAATGCTAGCACGTTGTTTTAAATGCACTGTCGTTGTACATGGCCAAGCTATTGCGTATGATACATACAAACGTGTAAATACGTACGCACGTGGTGTTGCAACAGGGGTGTAGCGTTGCATCGATGCAATGATTAATGCCGATTCTCGAAGACCCGCGGAACGCGCATCGAATTGCAGCTCGCGTAAGAATTGACGTTTTCGTACGCGCGCCGTGTGTCATCGGTTCGTGCGGCAACTCCAGTCACCGAAGACCGCTCCAGCCACCGCAGGTGTTTATTAAAAAATAAATAATTGATTCTTGCAATGGATCGCGATTTATGGTGTGGGGGGTGTGAGGATGGTTGTGGGAGGTGAGTAAGTCCATCATTGCAAGCCGAGACTCCTGCACTGACGTCTGGATCAAAGTGAAGAGCGCCTGCGAGCTTGACGCACGTCGGGTTACTGTCTTGGCAGGCGGCGGTCGTGTGGTGACTGCAATAGCTGTGGGTGACGAGCAGAAGGAAGGAAGCGATGACCTGTACTACGGACGTGTACATATACAAAGACAAAGACCCCACCCCGCCCACCCCTCCATAGCTTGGACAGGCTGTTGAGGCAAGCGGTGTTAGCTAATACCTGGTGTGGCCAGTACCACGCCTAACCACCTTTGTCTCTCCGGTACTCATTTGAGGCTGAGTCGACCTATATATATGCGCAGGCCTTTTGTCACCCCACTTAGGGATAAGGGGCTCCCCACTTGTGTTGTTATCTACTGTATTCATCTTCTTGGTTCTTTCGGTAAAGTCACGTAGAAAGAATTTAATAAAATAATAAAAATAAAACATAATAAAATAATTCTGTCTCCTTGACAGACCTGTTCTTCACCTGAAGACGGCTACTTGCGTTGTGGCCGAAACGTCGTGAGAATTATTTTATTATGTTTTATTTTTATTATTTTATTAAATTCTTTCTACGTGACTTTACCGAATGAACCAAGAAGATGAATCCCTGCAGTCACGAAAGCTTTAAATCGAAATCTACTGTATTGTATCAGCAGCAGCAGGAATGGTCTCTCCACTGCTGGATGAAGGCCTCTTCCCAAGCCGCCGCCGCCACCACCATAGTCTGTGGTTTTTCAACGTAGCTCGTGCAGTCGATCGCCCCATCTCCACGACGGGGACCGCCCTGGGCGGGGGGGGGGATTGGCCCGTCCTTCATCTGCCAACGTTGCTCGTCTCCATTACAAACCAGCGTCCGTTGCAGCGACTCGTCCTGCTCAAGCCGACTTCTCGCTTTTGTTAACGGCCATTGGTTCATCCCTCCGATGCGTGTCGTCCCGTCTACGTCTCTCTCGGTGTCATTCCTTCGCCTGCTACGTACAGGGCTGTAATGCGTCCAGTGCCATATTAACCTTTAAAATGTCCTGCTGTTGTGCAACACTTGTTTATGTATCACAGTAAACAAAAGTTACATCTGATCTCGGTGAGATTTATAAGGCGGGGCGGGGTGTTGTACTCTGAGTGTCCAACGCAGCCTGTTTTTTGAGACAGGTTCAGGCTGCCGCTTATAGGGAAAAGTGTGAGAAAAGTGTAAATCGGTGGAAACGTGATTTCCATGCGGACCGCGAACCTTCCCCGTGATCTTAATCAGCTTTGTAAAGCCGTGCCCCTGCATGGCGAGATAAGCACGTTTTTCCTTTACCCCCCCCGCCGCCCCGTAGAAGCACCATAGTGGCAGTGGGGAGAAGTGCCCACGCTCAGCTAGCTTTGCATAAAAGGACGCCCGCCGCCCATGACCTGCCCTCGTTAGCTTTTTCTTTTCGAAGGTGCCCCCCGAAAAAGTCACCGCACCCCCCCCCAACTTTCCACCCCTTACTAAACACGGACGAAAGAGTGGTGGGCCAGCTGGCCATGGCTCGCACGGTCACCGTGACCTTCACGTTGCCACGGTGGCAGTTGGTGCCAGCAGCGGCAGTGGTGGTGGCAGGAGGCTTCTTCTGCACCTCCCACTTGATCGCCGGCGATTTGGTCACGTGGTGCGTTGTCGGCCCCGGCTGGCGATGCGACGCACGTGTGTGCAGACATCGGACGATTTTGGCAAATTCACTCGGGTGATGTGGATTTTATAAACCGGATGTGGCTTTGGTCGTGTCCTGTGCAGTAGCCATTGGGCCGGGATAATTACTTATTTATATTCTTATTCATCCAGGAAAGCCACCCAAAGTCATTTTTATTTAAGATGTTTTCAGCCAGTTGGTTTGTTTGCGCAAGCGGGAGGAAACGGCCACTCCTGGAGACAACCCTCCATACTCGCGGGGGGCAACGCTCTGTCCCTCGTACAGATTGAAACAGTTGGTAATTAAATTTCGATTTAAAGCTTTCGTGACTGCAGGGATTCATCTTCTTGGTTCTTTCGGTAAAGTCACGTAGAAGGGAAGTAATAAAATAATAAAAATAAAACATAATAAAACAATTCTCACGACGTTTCGGCCACAACGCAAGCAGCCATCCTCAGGCGAAGAATGAAACACCCCAAGCTTGGAGCGTATATTTAAGCTGGGTTAGAGGGGGGGGAGGTGGGAAGAAGAGCGCCTAAACAAAATAATTTGCATATCAAGAGGAATTCAGCATATGGAAAATGCGTAGGAGGTGGGCGGGGGGGGTTCCAAATCAATACTATGCCCGTGCATTATGCAGGATTAGCAGCATCAAAGGGGGGGGGGGAAGGGGGGGAGCATTAACAAAGGAAAGGAATGTTAATAGTATGTAGCTGTAGTTACTAAACAACCACGTAAAAAACTACAGTATAAACTGCATGACAAACTAAAGTATAAACTACATAGCATCATCAGTAAACTTACTATACTCTACAATAAGCTGAGTTACTAACAGTAAGTAATACATGAAAAATTCTACGTTGTAAAAAATTATATAATATGCTTCCATCTAAACTTTATTCTCTTACATCACACGCGTCTATACCGTACTATATACTTCCATAGGCAAAACCAACATTAAATTACATACTGTATTGCTATAAACCACCCTATACCTTATACATTTTTAATATAACACTATGTATTATTCTACCCACCCTAATGTGTAAGCCATCTGGCTATCATGAGAGATTCGTACATGAGGCGATCCACATTTACAAACACAGAGACAATTTTAACCGAGAAGATGGATTCTGGCTTAGCAATCACTGGAAGGACGTAATAAACCATTTTGATACACATTAGGGTGGGTAGAATAATACATAGTGTTATATTAAAAATGTATAAGGTATAGGGTGGTTTATAGCAATACAGTATGTAATTTAATGTTGGTTTTGCCTATGGAAGTATATAGTACGGTATAGACGCGTGTGATGTAAGAGAATAAAGTTTAGATGGAAGCATATATAATTTTTTACAACGTAGAATTTTTCATGTATTACTTACTGTTAGTAACTCAGCTTATTGTAGAGTATAGTAAGTTTACTGATGATGCTATGTAGTTTATACTTTAGTTTGTCATGCAGTTTATACTGTAGTTTTTTACGTCGTTGTTTAGTAACTACAGCTACATACTATTAACATTCCTTTCCTTTGTTAATGCTCCCCCCCTTCCCCCCCCCCCCTTTGATGCTGCTAATCCTGCATAATGCACGGGCATAGTATTGATTTGGAACCCCCCCCGCCCACCTCCTACGCATTTTCCATATGCTGAATTCCTCTTGATATGCAAATTATTTTGTTTAGGCGCTCTTCTTCCCACCTCCCCCCCCTCTAACCCAGCTTAAATATACGCTCCAAGCTTGGGGTGTTTCATTCTTCGCCTGAGGATGGCTGCTTGCGTTGTGGCCGAAACGTCGTGAGAATTGTTTTATTATGTTTTATTTTTATTATTTTATTACTTCCCTTCTACGTGACTTTACCGAAAGAACCAAGAAGATGAGTTGGTAATTAGTCCACTTGGTGTACTGCCAAGGTTTATCACCTCGATGACCAATACTGATATCTGACTTGCTCTGTAGCAGGATGGGCAGGGAAGTGCTGCCCCCCCCCAACCCCCTTCTGTGTGAGAAAGGATTCTCAGAAGTACTTCTGTGATGTCCACTTCTGCGGGATATCCTCTAACACGGAAATTGCACTGCTATATTGTGATTTCCAAGTGGCAACCTTGATCAATGTGGTTTTAGTCATCATCAGCCAAGACTGCGCCATCTCTCGTGCTGCAACAATCTGCGCGGTTCCTGCACAGGAATGTGATATAATCGCTCCGTCTCTGCGGTCGACGTCCTCTCAGGCTTCTCCGCTCACCGTTGCAGCCGCAGCTCAGTGTCCCTGACCCAGGCCATTACGAGCCCCGACTGAGCCACCCCGAACCGCCTGCGTCTCAAGACTCGAGTGTTTGTTTGGAAACACGGTGCGGAACAGAAGCCTTTTATAGCGACGCAGTTGAGCACGTGGCCCCAGTTAGTCGCGCAAACTGGGAATGCGCACGTGTGTGCGTGTGTGCGTACGTGAGTGTGTGCATGCGTTCGCAAGGGTACACTGTCCTGTAGGTGTCACCGATAACAGGCCATGTGACCGGCGTGAGCAGCCGAGGTCAATGGCGCGCAAGGGCTCGAGTTCCCGCGCCGCTTTGGGGGAAAATCTATTTTTTTTTTTTACGCGCAGTTTGCGCGGCGAAGTCCAGCGCTTTATTGTTGTTGTCATTGCGGCAACGGCTGGCTTTAGTTATTGGCCGTTTTTAAAGTAATCGGATCGAGGAGGGGGCCGCGCACGCCTGCCCTTGTTTGTGTAAAAGCCATTGGTAACCACCGCTGCCTTCGCCATTGGAGTGGTGTTTGGATTGATTTAGCAAAAATAACACGCTAATGGGGGTCGTGTATTTTGGTCTCGGCCTAATTATCTCATTGACGTGTCGTGTAATGGAATATATAAATAAACGGTCGCTCGCGCGCGCCCGCGTGCCCGCCTGCCCGTCTGCCCGCCTGCCACACCACTGCTGGGGGACAGTGGTCCGTGGCAAGTTTTACGCTGAAAACCACCGAGTTTTGTTTGGCGTTTCGGTTAACGCCCGAGTAGTGCGCGACCTTCCTCTTATTTTATTGCGGATTAAACGACGACGACAAAACACACAATGCTGTGCCGAACGTAACGTCGCCATTTGCTCCGCGAAACAATAACACGGCGCAATGGATGCAGCGCGACGCGCATTTGCGTATCGCCCCAAACGCGACCGGCATCCTCGCGTACGTCTCGTGTTGCGTGGGTTACGCAAGCCCGGTGGAAGTTCTGAGAAGTCCGTCTCCGAGGCACTGATATCATCGCATCATTCCTCCTCCTTCATCCTCGTCCCCCATCTAACTCCTATTCTTCCTCCTCCGTTCGCAGGCTTCCTCCAAACGCCCGCCCCCACTACCTCCTCTTCCTCCCGCTACCGGCTGTCATCTCAAGATATTGCTCATTTGTTCATACACGGTTGAGGGAGCGGTGGTAGTGGTGGTGGGGGGGGTGAGGAAGGTGACGCTCGGTGGGAAACATGAGTCACGACGTTGGGCCACCGGCACCCCCCCCCCCACCTCCGCACAGGAGAGACTCGGAGAGCTGTGATTGGCTGTAAGGTTAGGGGAGAGGTGGCGGCAGGAAGGAGTGGGACCAGAACCCTGAAACGTTGATAGCGGAGCCCCGGGGGGCAGGTGGCGAGGGGGGGGGGGTGTTTCGTGACAACCGGATTGGCGAAGAAACGTGAACGTGTGTGGGATTTGCCCGCGTGGCGATGTGCGGCAGTGACAGCCGGAAAGTGGTGATAATTACCGTGGAGAGGTGCATGCTGGGGGAATTCAGAATTGGAATCTTTATGTAGACTGGAGGAGGAAATCTGAGGAGTTATGAAGCTGTTTTTTTCACAGAAGTCCACTTAGGGGCAGGGGTCGGCGAGTTACGTCACTGAATAATACAAACAAACGATGTGAGACCAGATTGAGAAAAGGTAAGCAATTCGCATAAATCTAAAGTATAGAAGTACGAATTGCACATCAATTTTTGCCGAGGGCAATCGTTTCCTGCCGAATTGCGCCGAGACTGGAAGAGGGAACGCATGGATGAGAGAACACGGGCAAGTTAGAGGCATTGCATTGACCTCGACAAAGAGTAAAATGGGCTTTCGCAGGGCATTTCCGCTGGAACGGATGCTCGCTGGTAGTTTACAATTACGGTAGTGACAGCCTACGGAGGGAAACATGCTCGAGAGAAAGTCTGTCGTGAGAGATGGAGCGCTTACATCGGCGTGTTTTTTCCCAGGAACTAACTCTGGGTCGTATGAATTGTTCATACGCCTGTCTTGCTGCTTCCACTGTTGCAGTCAGTTACCTGTCATGATCCCGGTGAGACGAATTCAATTTGCACCACCGGGTGAACAGGGGAATGTGATAAATGTGGTCCAATGTTTCGGCTGCCGTGCTGGGAGATAGATCCGCACCACCAGATTAGCGCAGGTTGGCTGCACACGGTGCAAAAGAAGTTCCACACAAACTCGCATACAGATCAAATTGAACCGGCGGTGACCTCTGTGCTTGCAAATCGAGCGCGTTCCCGGGTCGACTCGACCAATGCGGCAGTTCTTTCCTGGCGCGGCATGGTCAATGTCCCGTCGAGCTGGGGGATGAGCATTTGAACAAAATTTATTTTTAATTGGCCAGGTTAGAAGGCCCACCGAGCTGTTTAGCTCTTTTTCAGACGTGACGTTGCTTGCGCAAATGATAGCGCAAACGAGGTAGCTTATCACGTGGAAATGTATCGCAGCCAAATACTCTAAACGTGTGATGTTGATTCTAAACGTGGAGGGAAAAAGATAAAAATCTACTCGGGTGAGAGAGAACATGCAAACTTCAAATATGCAGGCGTCAGGATCGGGATCGAACCCACGACCTCCTGTATACCAGGCGAGGTAATTAACATCCCGCCACCGTGGCGCCCGGTGGCGAGGGTTGCTGGCCCCCGACAATAAAATTAGCATTTATATAGTGTTCCTATGCGACCGCATCTCAAGATAGAGAGGCTGTCCAAGGTCTATATGCGATTATTCTTTGGTTCTTTCGGTAAAGTCACGTATAAAGATAAAATAATAAATTAAATAATAGCATACGACGTTTCGATTGCAACACAAGCAATCGTCATCAGGTATAATGAAATAGCGACATAAAATCTAACCAGAAAACTATAGACAGACATATAAGCAGACAGATATCACCAAGATACATAGAGAGAGCAACACAGGTACAGAGAGGGGTGATCGTCTCTGTGGGGTGGCCTTAAATAGACAGGGGGGCGGAGGCAGAGAGAGGGAGGGGTTAGAGAAAACATTTACATGTCAATGAGTACGAAGAGACGCGTAGTAAAGTACGCAGGCTTAGAGGGAGAAAGAACACACTAAATTAAATATCCTAGCAAAGTATCGAAATGTTATGTAAAACGACACAGAGAGTCGGTCAACACACAATTAACGCATAGCCTGGTCGATTACGTATTTCAAAGATTGCTAAGTTAGAATAATTCCTGCAGTCACGAAAGCTCCAAAATTAAGGTCTATATGCGAGTCTACAGATATTTGTACGAGACCGGTGGGCTCCGAGTCTGCAATCGGTGCGAGTCTGGATCGCTGCGGTGTGTCTCGGTGAGTCGTGTTCATGTACGTGGATGCATGGTGAACTTCTTTCGCACGTACGTAGCCGACCATGCCAATCGGTGGTGCAGCGGAAGGACAGCAGACTAAACACATTTGTCAATTTAACACGTAGGCTTTCGCGACCAATATTATTCATAATATAGGATTTTGGGTCGGATCACGTTATTTATAAATGTGTCGTAACCGTCCACCACCCGACATGGCCAAACAGTAAAAAATGTGTCACGTTTTTCAAAGGACAAAATGATTGACTTCTTTAGCCCACCAGTGTGCTGAAGAGAGAATCAACAGCATTTTTAAATTTGAGTACGACGTTTCGCTGATAATGCCCAATGAAGCTGATTGTAATTATCAACGAAACGTCGTACTCAAATTTAAAAATGCTGTTGATTCTCTCTTCAGCACACCGGTGGGCTAAAGAAGTGAATTATTTTGTTCTTTGAAAAACGTGACACATTTTTTACTGTTTGGCTGTGTCGGGTGGTGGAGGGTTACGACACAATTATAAATAACGCTATCTGACCCAAAAACCTATTATGTAAACACATTTGTGTAAGCGGGCTAAGTGTGAGCTCGCATCTCAAGACGCTTAGCGGACACGGCGAACATTTATTTGTTTTATCGAACGAAAGAGGTCAGTCCCGTTGGTCGCAGGCAAAAGGGAAGAGGAGGCTCTTGAGCTTGGAAATGATGAGCAGGCTTCCAAGAAGGTCCACGACATTCGGGACTGCGGCGGAGTCGACATCGGGACCTTAACGGATGCTCACAAATAGCGCAAACTAAATTTGGTTTCGTTTGCTGCAGCGTGCACAAGCGCTGCCCGCTTCCATTTGTCGCCAAATGCGTACAGCTCTGAAACCAACATTCTCAGCTGTTATCCATAACAATGGCCATGCTTTATTTGGCAGCCGAGCCCTCATTGAATTGAATTCCAAATTTTCCACGATCAAGACCCAGCGTCGTGTATTTGCGGTCTGGAAAAGCGTTGCTCGCGTGTGTATGTGCGCGCGTTCGTGCACTCGAAGGCAAAAGTTGAGCGATACGGCGCATATTTATTCGCACTGTATCCCTAATGGGATTTCGTGCCGCTTGAGTAATGGATTTTTTTTGTGTGTGCGTGTGCATATTCTCTAATTGCTTAATTGGAACGCAATGAGAATTCATGTTGTGCCTATCTGGCTGCAATAGCTTGCTGCGAATTGATTTCTTTCCTCAAGCATCGCAGGAGCTGGGTGTGTATGCTGTACCCTGTTGCGAGGGGAATGCGTATTTGTTTTTGAACATTTATTAAAATGAGATCGCGAATATTGCAGATGCTTGCCCCACTGTATGTCTACTATGGCTTGAGGGCCATTTTTAAAAATATAACTTGCGTTTTAAGCCTTTAATGCAGTCTTTTTTTTTATTAAAGCTGCTATATTTATACCCACTGGCAGGGGCAGTACTTGGATGGGCGAACACCAATGTAATAACAAATGTTATAGGCTGCTTGCGGAATTACATTGGTCAGCGGAGAGCAGTGCAGTGAAATCCATCCTTGTGCTTCTAAGTTGCTCCAACATTTATGCTCGCCGCATTCCGCCACTCGCACTGCCCCCGCTGATCCTTGCACAACCTCTCCCCGTAAACCGTATAGCACCTGCTATGAGTGCGTGGCCGATCGTTCGATCGAACGCAACTGCTTGGCTTCCGAGGTTTAACGACGGGATCGGGCGATATTCAGAATCGTCAACTGTTTTTAAGCTAAAACTATCAAAACAATTTTCTTTTTATTTGCCAGGTAAGGTCCACTGAGCTGTATATATTTTTTTCAGAAGCGACCTGACTCCCGCAAATGATAGCTCAACAAAGTGGCTTATAGGTGGAAATTTATAGCAGCCAAATACTCCAAATGCATGTTGATTCTAAACGTGGAGAGAGAAACCAGAGGACCCGTAGAAAAATCCACATGACCCAGGTGGAGAGAGACACGCAAACTCCAATTATACAACAGGCGTCGGGGAACCTACGACCTCCCGTATACCAGGCAAGGTAGTTAACACTGTGGCGCGCGCCCCCTTACACTGGAGGAATGCGACGGGCTATCAAGCTCTATTTTCTCGCGCAGATTTAAGAGTGGGGTTCGATCGAACGCAAACTCACTGCCGGTCGGCGAGCAACCAAAGCAACTGGTGTTTACGGAAAAAGGTTCCCGGGCAGAACCGGGAGCGAGGTCACATTGGCGCAAAGGAGACATTTATGGATTCCCCCCCCTCTCCCCCTGAGGGGGAGGAGGGGCTCAGAAATAGCGTCAAGCAGAGCAGATGCAGAAAATTGGGTCAAGAACGAGGCGGCGAACCGTGTGTGGGTCCATCTTCCTGTGTTGGAAGCTGCGACGGAGCATCAAGTCGGTCACCACCCCCCCACCCCCACCCCCCCAATGACTACGGTTGTTGCAAAACACTTGGACCATTGTGCCCGCTTGTGCTCTTCGGATTGTTATCGAGTTCCTGTAATAAAAAAATTAATAAAAAAATTACACAGCCATCGTGTAACGATATTAGTCACCGATCACAATCGAGATAATGAAACCAGCGGTCCGATACATCTGCCTCGTGGGCATTTTACGCATTCAAACAATATTTATTTGTGGCAAGAGATATATATGCAACTAGCGGAAAGTAACCGGCATTGCCCGGGCAAAGAATATATTTCAAAACTTTTCTTAAAAACCTTACATATACATACACAGATACTAAGCTATTGTGAATGGCCGGTGGGCCGTTTGTCCATTTCTCCACCAACAAAATTCTAAGAGGCTGCAGAAGTCCAAAAAGTTATAGAAAGTGGAGGGTAAATGGTTGATATAAAAGGTTTCCGAAAATTGTCGACCCCCCCCCCCCTCCTCAAAAATATTTTTACCCCCGCGTAGGTATATATACCTACATACCCGACATGCAACAGAGTAAGTAGTATCTGTCAAGGCTGGCAGCATCGGGTTTTTTCCATCGGGATTTTCATTGTTTTAATAAAATAATTGGCGTGATGAATCCAGCCTCCGTCATCTCTCGCATACCCAAAATGTAATTTTTGTGCTATAAAACATTAAACTGTATGTGTTCACACACGTGTATGTGTGCGTATATGCATGTTGAACTTCTTTTGTACCGTACGTAGCCAACCATGCTCATCAGAGGTGCGGACACAATCCAATATAATGGGGAGCGGTCATGTTGTGGTTAACGTGCTGTGCTATGAACCCGGCAACCCGAGTTTGATTTCTACTCAAGGGCCAAAATCAGTGACAATTATCTGAACCGGTCCTGGGCCTCCCCGAGGTCGACTCGGCCTCAAATGAGTATCTGGTGCAATGTGTAAACATCGCCACTTGGAAGACAAAGGTGGCCGGGTGTGGTGCTCGCCACAATACTCCCTTGTGTCCTGTACCAGCCTTCATAGGTGCTCGTTCACATCACTTGCCCGAACAGTTGTTGAAGGGTCTATGGGGACTCTTTGTATTTGTATACGTACAGGGGTCAGGCGTGCATGTATAATTTGCACTATCATTTGTGGCCAGGTCGCTTCTGAAAAAGATCTCTGTAGCTCCGTGGGGCTTACCTCGTAAAATAAAAAAGTGAATTAATCGGTAAGCGATTTCTGCACGCGTAATTCGATGCGCGCGTGTCGCGTGCGCGTAAGAAACGCCTTCTTGACGATCGACGGATCCGTTGGATATTTTTCTGAACACGAGTTGCCACGTAAAATCCTATCGATGACACTTGGCCACGCTACGTGTTCCCCGCTGCCCCCCGTCTGCCCTACAGGTATTCCATCAAGGACCTCCTCAGCCACGCATTCTTCGCCGAAGACCCCGGCGTGCGGGTGGAGCTGGCAGAGGAAGACGACGGCATCAAGACGGTAACGGGCTGCGCTTCAACGGAAAACGCCGTTCGGAAATCGCCACTCGGGTCATTTGCTCCCGTAGCTTCCCCGTCTTGTTTGGCGTTGTGGCCGTCCGGAACGTTCTGCCTTTCCGATATTATTCTGGAGCCACTCGAGATGTGTGCGCTTTTAAATATAGATTGAAAACTAATTTCTTTAGAACTGCTTTTCGTGTTCCGTCTGTCCTTTCCCCATACACCTCCGCCGATGAGCACAGTTGGCATCGTATGGTGCGAAAGAAGTTCAACATACATACAAGCGACATCTAAGGGACTAGGCTAGGCTACTTTCACCGCCACTGCCGCCATTGAATGCCTGATATAAAACTTGATTGGTAATAGTAATTTGAATTAATAACGTATTCTTTGTATGAATGTCAGTGTTTTCAGTTCTGTCGGAAGACCCGCGTGTCGCGCAATTGAATCTGGGCGGCGCACCCTCCACATTTTAGAGATGGCGATTAATAATTTTCAATTTACAAACTGTTCTTTATAGCGGCATAACAATGCTTTGAATCGTGGATTAATATCGATTCTTAAGGTAATAATGCATGAATCTGAACGCACGTGTAAGAATGCATGTACCACAAAATACGTCGTCACTTTATTATAAATAGCACTTCCTGATTTTGCGTCGCATCAACCTCCATGTCCGCCACATTGCTGACCGCATCGTCCATCTTTCTCGTATCCACCGCTTCTCAGCCTTCGCCACCAAACCCCGCAAATCGCTTCGATTGACGTCGCTTCGACATCCGGCGTCGCACCTCTTTCAGGAACGCACCCCCGGGTGTTGGTGGTAGAGGCGACCCACCCCCCCACCCCCCCCACCTCGCACCTACGACCGAATTGGTTCCTGGATGACGGTCAGCGAGTGGAGCCGTTGTAAATCGAATCCTTGTCTCCCATAGGGCACAATGTTATACATAGGGGTTCCGTTCCTGGAAAGCCGTTACGTACCATAAAAATACCAAAATTGACCACGAAAATAAATGAAAATAACCCTAACAAACATGTATTGTAACTAAATACAACTTTTACAAACATTTATTCAGTAAAAACAAAGACATTTGAAAATACTTAAGTACTTTTCTGCATGTGTATCACATTTCCTCTTCACATACTGATGATAATGAAGGTGGTCAAAGTGGGGGTGGGGGGGGGGATCGCAAGTCGAGCCGTCGTAGGTCGGGTGTCGCCTAATAATAATAATAATAATAATCGCTCCCAATGTGCGAGTGACAATTTATTAACACCGCTTAACCCGAATGACAATTGTGAATGATTCTTCCCAATCGTGAGCAGGTGATGAATCTGTGGCTGCGAGTGGAGGACCCCAAGAAGCTGAAGGGGAAGCACATGGTGAACGAAGCCATCGAGTTCAGCTTCAACCTGGAGACGGACCTCCCGGAGCAAGTGGCGCAGGAGATGGTGAGGGCGGAGAGCGGTCGGGAGAGAGAAAGAGAGAGCGGGGGAGAGAGAGAGAGAGCGGGGAAGAGTGAGATAGAGCGGGGGAGATAGAAAGAGAGAGCAGGGGAGAGAGATAGAGGGGGGGAGAGCGAGAGAGTGGGGGAAAGAGAGAGAGTACAGGAGAGAGAGTCCGGGAGAGAGAGAGAGTGAGAGAGAGAGCGAGAGAGAGAGATAGAGAGAGCGGACGAGAGAGAGAGAGTGCGCGAGAGTACGGGAGAGAGTGTGCGGGAGGGAGAGAGAGATAGAGAGAACGGTGGGGGAGGAAGAGGCCCTTTGTTCAACACCCGGCCGGTCGCTCACTGCATCGCGGCACATTGCCTATGTTCCGTGGTGGGAGACGGGACGGCGTAAAGTGGTTATGAAGACAGCGGGCGGTCTGTCCCACTGTATTGGACACCATGAGCGATTGACTTTACAGCTCAATCATACAGGGGGGAAAAAATAATGAAAAATAATCCCAGTGATTTATTTTTTGTCTCTCTGGGGCTATAATTTGGCACAAATTTGCAAGAAGATATTTTGTGGGCGTTTTAGCCCTTGCTGAGCTCCTTTTTTTAGCAGTCGGTGCTGGTTTTCTTTCTTGTTGTTGTAGCGACGAGTAACATTTCTTTTCTCTGGAATATGAGCAAGAAATAACAAGGCCATTTCACCCAATGCAGATTATAGTCGATTTGATGAATAGCGAACAATATTTTGCAGCCCTTTGTCAAAGCCACTGCTGCATGAAGGCCTCCCCAATGTCACGTCACTCGTGGGGGTCGTTGGACCGTACTCCGGCGGCAGTGCCGGTTGTCCGGAATTGGTTCAAGTATCACTCGCCACGATCGGGAGTTGAACACAGGTCGTCCATGTTCATGGTGTAGCCTGCCAACCGGTCATTCCACCACTGTGCCGTTTAACCGCCGGTTTTTCCCCGTATCAGTTACATTTTTATTAAATTTACGATATAAAGGTTTACTGCCGTAAAACAAATGTAATTACCACCACCACCAACAACAACATCTGAGAGGCAGGCTGTAGATATTAGATATAAGGAACTGGAAGTTGTAATTAGGTTTGAAAGCAGAGGTTTAGCAGTGCAGTGTATGAAGCGTGCTTTTTGAACTCGAGCGCCAAAAATAACAAAGCGCACAATATGCACGTACATATGTTGAACTTCCTTCACATCGCATCGCCATCCCAGAGGGATTCCGAAATGGATCGCGGCATTCCATCACCAGAGCAAGGTTGTCACGAATAATTTAATTAATACAAAAGTCAAACTCTATTTTTTTATGTTATTCCAATTCTGCTCTTGGCGTTGTCAACTGGCATTGTCCTTTTTGGCTTTTTTTATCCCCCCCCCCCCAACTTTATTGCAGTCGTGCTGCTGTTGTGACACCGTTGGCCATTACACTGCAGTGTCAGTTTGGAGCTCTGGCAGAGACGTGCAACATCGTGTTGGAGAACGGCCCGCAGAAGTGGCTTTCAAAGAGTTTGTTCTGAGACCATGTCACGTGACCTCTTTTATCCACCTTAGCGGTGGGGGAGCGGGGGTGTGGGTCGACCGAGGCGACACTTTTTCCACTGACGTTTCCTCGTTTGGAAATGAGTGACAAACAGTTACTCACCAGTGACTCACGGCCTACCCGTACCCGGCTGGGTACGGGTAGCCGGGTATCGGGTAGGGTATGGGTATCGGGTACCCGGTTGCGACCTCTGGCCCCACGTCGCTGTGCTCCGCAGTCAAAGTGAAGCGACGTCTCCAACCCGCTCAAACACTCCGTCCCTGCCCCTCCCCCTCCTCTCTCTGTCTCTCGATGCGGATTCCTCGCGTGCACCTTTCCAACTCTTTCTTGTGCACCCGTCATTCACTTTTCCTTCCCGTTTTCTTCATTGACAACTGCTTTTTGTGTTTACAGTCGAAGCCCTCCTCTTGACGACAGTAATTGGTTTACACGAATCCGGTATTAATCGATTTGGTCTTTAAGCGAATATAGGCAATACATGTTAAAGGCTCAATTCGTTCCGATACCATCGAAAGTTACCCTTTTTCACCCAAAAAACGTACTTTGTAATATAAACACATGTTAAAAGAAACATGGTTAATCAATGCATTGATTCATATTTACTGTCATTGCCAGGGGAATGGTCGGTAAGTGAACACATTGGGCTCTATGGAGGCCCGTCGTTAAGCGATTAGTCGTGAACAGGGGTGGTCGTCAAGAGGGGTTCTACTGTACTTGTCCTTCCCCCGCACCTCCGATTAGTACGCTCGGCCTACGTACGGTGTGCAAGAAGTTCAACACACATGCATACTTCAGCCTCTCTCCTTTTGTCTCTCGCTCACACACACGCAGGTGAACCTGAGCTTCGTCCACGAGAGCGACGTGAAGATCGTCGCCAAGTCGATCCGCGATCGCGTCGTGCTCATCACGCGCCGGCGCGAGCAGCTGGGCGCCCGTGCCGACGAGACGATCCCGCAAACGTCCGAGGACGCCCAGCGCTTGGCGGCGATGGCGGCCGCCGCTGCATCCTTCGCCGCCGGACAGCAAGTGCCGTCCACCTCCCAGCAGCAGCAGCAGCAACAGCAGCAGCAACAGCAGCAGCAACAGCAGCAACAGCAGCAGCAACAGCAGCAGCCAACGCAGTCGTTTGGCCAGCCCAGCTCCGCGGCCCAGCCGCAGATGCAGTCGACGGGCCAACCTCAAATGCAGATCCAGCCGAGCTCTCAGATGCCGCAGCCGCAGCCGCAGCTTCAACCCCACCTCCAGCAAGCGCAGAACCAAGGTCAGGCGGCGCAGAGCCACGCGCAGGCTCTGCCGGCCGGCGTGACGGCGTCCCAGGCGCCGGCCGGCACGTTGCAGGGCGAGTTGGGCGCGCACGCGCAGGCGCAGCCTCCCGGGTCGCAGGTTGCCTCCGCGATGATGATGGCTCAGCAGCAGCAGCAGCAGCAGCAGCTGGAGGGGGAGCAGCAGCAGAAGGAGGCAGGCACGATGGCAGCCGGTAAGGTTTTGCGAGTTTTGTCGCTCGTTAGCGGTGCAGGTGTAATGGCCCGTTGGTTAGGCGTGTCACCGATCTGTCGATTGAAATCGATTGTTTTGCATTCACGATGCACGCATCGAATTGTGTGCACGCGCCAAGCGAATGTGCTTTTTAGGCAAACGGCGCCGACGAAATGGCGAGAAACAATACAAACGAGAGGGGTCAAACGAGACGATAAAATAACATTCTTGATTCCCATAGTGACCGACCCCGCCCCCCCCGCCCAAAATCGCGAAAATTGCTCTCATTGCTGGGCAGTATAAAACGTCGCTCGCCCGGTCGGAGCGCTCGTGAGTGGCGTTTGCCGGAAACGAGCAAAGGCATGGAGCGCATCGAGCGGCTAAAGAATCGGGACATGCGGCGAAAGCGCACGCAGCTCGGCAATCCGTCGGACGTTTGCGCCGGCAGGCGGTGCGCGACACTGCGAGCTCGCCGTCGTCGCTACGCGCTTGCCCGTGCCTGTCCTTGGGTTCGATCCCGACCCTGACGCCTGCTGTATATTTGGAGTTTGTGGTGTTTCTCTTTCTGTGGTCGCGTGGATTTTTATCCGGGTCCCTCCGGTTGTTCTCTCCACGCTTAGAATCGACATCACGCTTTTGGAGTATTTGGCTGCTGTACATTTCCATGTGATAAGCCTGATGGTTGAACTGTCATTTGAGAGCCAGAGCGCTTCTGAAAAAGAGCTGGTAAAATAAAAGGTTTCTAGTTTAGTTTGTGATCGTCAGGACTGACCGTGTGTTTGTGTGCGTTCATTAGCAGATGCGGAGGGGGTGGTGGCGGCGGCTGCGGCTGCGGCGGCAGCAGCTGCGGCAGGAGCGGCGTTGGCGACGATGCCCATTCCGACATACGCAGAGGTGGTGAGCGGAGGTGTTCCCTTGCCCACGACAAATGCACAAACGCAGCAGCAGCAGCAGCAGGGGCATCCAGCAGAGGTACAGACAGTTCCCCCCTCCTTACCGCTATGCCCACAGCTAAAGTGAATTTGCATCGCGTTGAAACGTATAAATATCTACGCACTAAAAGACAATCAATTGAACAGAATGAACGGAAATATTGACCTAAAGCTTTCGTGACTGCAGGAATTCATATTCTTTGGGTCTTTCGGTAAAGTCACGTAGATAGGTTGAAAGAAATTAACAAAAAACTACGACGTTTCGATCGCAACACAAGCGGTCGTCTTCAGGAAAAGGGGGGGAAAGAAGACGACCGCT
This sequence comes from Lampetra planeri, assembly GCF_965212315.1. Lineage (NCBI taxonomy): Eukaryota > Metazoa > Chordata > Hyperoartia > Petromyzontiformes > Petromyzontidae > Lampetra > Lampetra planeri. The sequence goes on along the minus strand of NC_136138.1, from coordinate 7,533,902 downwards.
TGTTTTGCGATCGAAATGTCGTAGTTTTTTGTTATTTTCTTTGAACAGATCTACGTGACTTTACCGAAAGACCCAAAGAATATGAACGGAAACGTGATGAGATTATCGCCCCGGCTCGTCCTATTGTCTGGCTGTGTGTGCCTCTGTCATCTGCTTCCTTTTAACACTCACACAGTTTACATTTTTTTTTATTTCTTAATGTTTCCCCACTCTCTCTAAATCACTCTTCAAAATCTAGAGGCAACACTGGCCTGTTCTTTTTGTGTTTGGATTTCCACCCCTCTCTCCACACCAACCCCCCCCCACCCACCATTCTGCAGAATGTCATGGTGGTATCTGGTAAACATTTTACATAACGTCTAAAGCAGCCGTCTAAAGCAGCCGTCTAAAGCAGCCTGGCTGGAAAATACTTTACTCCTGCCGTCATCATTATCATCATCAACAAACACGACTGCCGTTTTGTAAAATTGAAAAATCTGCAATCACGTAACGTTTTGGAGCACCGAAATTGGCTCTCCCTTCAGAGTAGGGAAATCGGTGAAGAGGTTTCAACACTGCTGTCAGTGCAACGTCTGAAATTTTATCTCAAGTTATCTCCGTTACACACGCGAAACATTCTTTATACCAGACACAAGCATCGTTGTATATATTTTTAAAGCGTAAACTTTATTTAATTACAAATTTCCACAATCAACCTACAAGTTTGACCATTTGAAAAAGTTTTAGACAGTTGGAATGTTTCACATATGCAACGCATTACACACGCAGAGTAGTAGTAGTTGTAATAATGATAATAAAAAATAATAATACAATGATGCGCGATGTTAATGTCAGAATGATGATATCCGTGTCCTGCGGAATGCCTGCATGGGAATTGAGTACGGTGTTTTGGACACTGTTGTTCCAATCGCTCTAGCAACGCCCCCGGCTGTACCGTGGGCAATGCCATGGATAACGACCAACTGCGCGCCACGTTCCTAGCAAGTTCCTTGCTGAAATCCGAGGGAGAGCATAGCCAAGGGCAGCCTTTGAAAGCGTTTAGCCACTTCATACGAGAACAGGGTCCGACACTGCCAATGAGACGCTGTCATGTCGAAAACCGGTCCAGAGTTTGCTTGCACTGCTGAAATGATTTGCTCCCAGAAGGCTGTGGAGGGTCCGATGGATTGTGTAGTAGAAAAAAAAAATCATGACATTTTCACTTGGAAAGATACATGGATGAAAAAGTACATTGGCTACTCATCTGCTTTGTTACTTAAATTCTCCACAACAACGCGATTTAATTATTGAGTTTTTATTATCACGTAAATAAAAATAGAATGGGGGTTTGTACAAAACACTTAATTCGGACGAGCGTACGTAAATGAATCAGCTGCTCCCCCCCCCTTCCCCCGGGATGAAACGGGCATAGAACAATGTGTGTTTGGAGGAGGCCGCCGCCCGCATGCCATGGGCGCCGATCAATCGGAATTTTGTTCAGCCGAGTCAGCAGTTTTGCTGGCAGGCAGGCAGGCAGGCGGATGAGTGCTGCGAGGGTTCGGCGAGTTGAAGACCTCCCGCAGCGGCGCGTGCGGAGAGAGAGAGAGAGAAGTCGAGAGAAGGAGAAACGTTTTAGCGCAAACCCGGAAAACCGCACTCGGCCGTGAAAAGCTGGCGCGTTCGATCCACCCAGCAGCGCTCCCATTGTGCTTTTTGTTGTTGTTGTTGCTGCCGCAGTATGAGAAAGAAAGGCTGCGTTTTAGTTTCATCGTTTCGAAGTCTCTGGATTACATTATAGCCCCGGCGTCCGGCCACCGCCACCGGCCCTTTTTCTGGAAAGAGATTTGAGGACCGCCGTTTGTTGGGCAATCGCGTTGGCTCCGTATGGTGCGAAATAAGTTCAACGTACATAATAACAACACGGTTGCACAATGTCCAGGACAGTAATGCTCTCTAGTTTCATGCGACGAAGATAACGGTAAAAAAATATAGATGTGGGCATTACGCTTATTAATTGTATATTTTTTAATAGATTTAGAATTGCCCCATTCTTTTGTAAATAGTATAGCAGATGAGCATGGGAACTACTCAGTTGTGTTATTGGTCGGATCACAATTTAATTTTTTAAACATCGACCTTGCCCGCAAAAGCTCCATTCATTCATCGAAACTAGGTGGAGCTGTTTGGACTTCCCTGGACAAAACTTACATGCGTGCAGATAAGCTGCTTATATAACGCACGTGTTGAAAAAGCTGTTACAGCGGGCTCAAATCGCGTGGTGCAAGAAGTGCGAGTGGTGCCAAGAATCTTCATTCAAGAATTTGGTTCGACACGTCCCGTCAGCTTGCCCCCTATGTGGCGGCACACGGTGAACTGTCAAAGCCCAACAAAAAAACCATCATCACACCAGCACTCCCAGTCCACTGGCTCTCAGTCCAATACCACATGGACTCCAAAATAGATGCGGGAGGTGGGGGGGGGGGTTTGGGTTAGATCGCGTAAATATAAATCTGCCGTTAAACCCACCACCACCCGACGCAGCCAATTCGTATGTTTGTCACGTAGGCAAAATGTGCGAAATAAGTTACTAGTTCGGCACACCGGTGCGTTGGGGAGTATTCCCACAACATTTATAAATCGAGTCCTGTGACATTTCGCCAGTAATTACAGCCTGCCTCATCAGGAGACAGCCAGAATTGTGGAGACCTCCTCCTGTTTCGGTCGTAAATAGACGGGGGATAAATGTAATGGCGTCACTGTAACCCCAAAAAAACACCCTATGGATATAATATTGGTCGTGAAAGCCTACGTGTAAAATGGACCACATCGACCGTAACATCTGCCTCTTAAAGATCTGCCATGGATTCAGCCTTGCCTACTTCTTCCCTTCTCATCTCACTCTGCTCCTCTCCGTACACTCACCTCCTTCTTGCCAACCCATCTCACTCTGCTGCACATCATGCAGCCCTACTACCTTTCCCCCCTCGTCTCCCTCTACTCCCCACCGCTCTCCACTCCAGCAACCAAGGTATTCTGTAAGAATTCTCAGTTAATTTTAATGGAAGGGTCACCCTCTCTCTGTCGCTGGTCCCACAGGATTTCTGCTTCCGGTAATCCACGTTGCTTCAGGCTCTTCTGCATCTGAGTGTGTGTCTCTCTCTCTATTAAGTATTTTTATAGACACACCACCACCGTATATTATTTTCCGAACTCAATTTAGTTGACTTGGGAAGCTCCCAGCTGATGGAGCGAAATGAGGATGTTCGTCTTTGTGTGCGTTTACACGCGTCTGCACGCCCGTGCGTCAGACCTTGACACTCGACCTGGCGGCACGGGGCGTGGGGGGTCAAACGTGGCACCGTTAATGGAAATGTTTGCGTGGTGCAAACAGCAGAAAAGCCGTTCAAGTTTAATTTAGTGGAAAATAGTAATGGACGGATGGTTAGTTAAGGTGGTCGCGGTGGCTGCGTGGGGTTTAAAACGATAAAGCTCTCTTGACAGATGTCCGAGTCTCCGAACGGCCCTTCCCAAAGCTCGAGCAGATGAGGTTTTTGATAAGTGCGGTAATTACATTCCGTGGGCGGTACCGAATTTGGGTGTCTTTACCCGCACACTCGAAACGGGGGTCTCGCTTCTTCACGGTTCGCCAACTCTCTGTGAAACATCCGAACGAACGTTTGAAACATTTCGCTTTAAAATTTAAGAGGCCTGAAATAATGGAATGACGTGGAGAGGGGGACCTATGAATGTCGGTCTGGCAGGGGAATTCTTACCCGTCCAAGTATTGATGACCTTTCCACGAGGTGCCTCTCAGAGTTCGGAGCGCACAGCTGGCACACGAATCCAGATTTCGGCCACCCGTGATTTTAAACCAAATTCTCAGGTGTGGTGAAAAGATGGTCTCGGTCCGTTTACCGATGACTGCTTGCACCAATCGCATTACGGGGGGGGGGGGGGGGGGGGCGGATTCTGCACTTTTTTTGTCTAAATTCCAGCTCTGGAAATTAAAAACACCGGTCGGACTGTCATGAAATCGGCGAGCGTCACTTTTTGGAGGTGCGGGTGGATAAATTCTGCCCCGACCCCCCCCCGCCGCCTACTGTGCAGAACGGAGGTCACTTGAAAGCGTCTCGAACATATCCTCTTCCATTGGCCACACTCACTCTATTGTTGTGTATGTACGTTCAACTTCTTTCGCACTGTGCGTAGCCGAACGTGCTCATTGGAGGTGCGCTTGCTCTTCTTGTGAGGCGTCTGAATGGACGGACGCTCGATCACGCCATGTGACGGTGACGGCGAGATCGGCATAAAAATTGGGGGGGGGGGGGGGGGCGCATCTGTTTTTTTAAGTGCAAATAAATATATCGTAGTGTTTGGCTGTCTAGTTATCGTGAAAGCAGAACAGTCTCCTACAACGCGTGTTTTCATAACGCGATTTGGATATGAGGTTATGAATGCATTAGGGAACACAATTTTTTTTTTTAAACGCTGGATGCAATTGGGATATGACGCGATTGAGTGAACGGAGCTCCGTCGCGCGAGGTAGGAATCAGCAGTCTACGGCTGCCTCGGTATAGTATCACACAAGGCGGGATGCTGCTGGATGCTTCTAGATGCTACCTCAGTCTTTGTTCGGCCTGTGTACGCATCTCGCCTGTTATCGCGACCTGTGCTTTACCTTACATTATATATTATTTATCATAACGCGGTGTTCAGGAACGCAACTACCATCGCGTTATAGGAGAACAGACCGTGCTTGTTTTGTTAAGCCGAGGCGTGCCGTGGAAATACAAGGTCCCTCTTGTTGTGCTGGAGCGATCAGAGTACCTGTCGCAGGAAGCGGCTGTTGAGATTAAAGTTGAAACAATTGCAAGCAAACGCTCTCTCTCCATTTGACATGTGGGCACTGGGAATCGGCGGAGGGTGAGGACATCTGAACGACATTAATAACCAGTTGCTCGTGGAGGTGACTGTAGCACATTTAAAAATAAATACAGCCATTAGATATTTATTTACTTTCTTTTATAGCTGCTTGACACCGGTTTTCTTGGCAGCACGCCTTGTGTTATCTTGACATGTTGCGACGGTGTATACCGAAATTCTACACTGGCGCCTCTCAAGCCTGTACAAAGTATCATCATGCCAATATTTTATTGCATCATGCGTGTTTTATTTTTATGAAGAAATAACCCCTCCTCCCCCCTTTACGGAGATTGTACAGCGCATGTAAACGTGTAGGCAAACCTATTTTAGCCATTGCTGTTGTTATTATTAAGATGTGTCATGTTTTGTTTTAATCTATCAGATTGCTGGAGTGCTGCCACCCACCTCCACTTCCCAGCAGCCTTTGCAGCAACAACCGCAGCATTATCAAATGCCGCCTGCTGGCCCGACGGCTCAGTCAAGCCAGCTACCCCCTGGCTCGTCCCAACAGGTGAGCGGTTGGCATTCGAAACAAACGCAACGTTTTTTGTGCATTGGCGTGGCTTATAAAACAATGCGTGCGCACGCGGTTGTGTTGTGAAAACGCCTTCCGGATACGTTGTGTGTGGTGTGCCACCGCTTGGCTCGACACTTGGACGGGGGTCGACTCGGGCTGTAAAATAAAACGTGTCCACGAGTCGAAAGGAAAAGCCTCGGTTGACGGGCGCAATCGCGTTGGCTCAAGGAATTCTGCCCATCACCCTAACCGTGTATCCCGGAGGAATAATCATGACCTACAGTCTTTTGTCAATCTACTGCCAAATGAAGGCCCCCCCACCCCCCACACACACTGTGGCGGTCATCGTGGGTTGGTTGACCGTGCTTGGTACCACGCTGGTCGATGCACATTGGTGAACGGAGCCACCACCCCACCACTGATCTCCAGTTGTGGCCAGGGAAACGAGCTTGGGTCATCGGGTTCACAGCACGGTGCGCAAACCGCTGTACCACTGTGGCACCCGCCTCCCAGAAGTGCCCAAGTCTGTGTCGAGTCTCCGGCAACGCCGATTAATCCGCACGTGCAAATTACAAATTGCCCACCGCTCTGCAGAACGGTACACATTCTGTCCGTGCCCTACCCAACCGGCACAAATAACAAATAAATAGAGCTGCCCTCTCATCCAATCCCGTTGGCTCGAACTGAGCGACGTTTTTTTTATTATTCACGGCATCTTGTCGGCCTGAGATTGGTGTGTCGAGCTATTAGCGGTGACGAGAGAGAGAGAGGTTTCTATTGTTTCTGTCTTCTGTCCATGGGCTGCTGCTGGTTTTGGCTGCTGATTTTCTGGCCGCTGGTTTTGGCCGCTGGTTCTCCTGTTAATTTGCCGGTGCCGGCTGTCTCGTCTGATGGGTTGGTTTGGTTCTCGTTTGTTCCTCGTAGTTTGGCGGTTATTACTACACTCCTCCGTACCCTGTGCAGGTACACCATTTTTATTCCTCTTCGCATTTTTTGTTTCCTTACGCTCGCGATTTGAGTTTGCCTTTTTCGGTTTGGTTTGCGTTGCTATTCTTTATTTGTTATAATCGCGGAATTGCTTTTTGTTTTTCGGTAGCTTTGACTTGAACAACAAAATAATAATTGGCTTCACCCGGTTTTGTTTATTCTTCAGTTCTCCTGCGGCACGTACCGCGCCACAAAAACGTTTACGAAAGAAGCCACAGAGGCCGTTTTATTGTCACAGTTTTATCGCTTTCTATTCTGGAATCGATTCGCTTCCACTTAATTTTTGTAAGCATCGGTAAATATTTGAATTGAGATGCACTGTAATTACAAATGTGCGTGACCACCCTGGATTTTTTCTTTTTTCATCTTAACACGTATTGTTAATAATTTATCATCGTGAAAACCTCGCATTCTAGATTATCCAAGTCGTGCGTGCATATTTGCGCACTCGTAATTGGTTTCTGAATTCGTTTGGCATTCAGACCCGTCTCGTGTTGTGTTTTACGATTAGGGTTAAAAATAGGAAATGCAAAAAAATCAAGCACGCGGGTAAGTGCCTGTTTGTGAATAATCATGATGAGATAAAACATACGCAACAACAATGCACAATGCCGTTATGTTCCCTTAATGCAACTGAGAGATTTGAAAGAATCACCCTCACACACACACACACGTACCTAATAGCTACACACACACGTATCCCTTGGCATCTTTCGAAAGCTCGGTGGTGTTAGGTGAATACATTTTACAACCACAACCGTTCATAATATAGGTCTTTTGGATTAGATCGCGCAAATATAAATGTGTCGTTAAACCCGCCGTCACCCGACGCAGCCAATTTTAATAGCGTTTGTCAGCTAAACAGAACATGCCAATTCGTTACGGGTGCAGCACTCCGTTCCTTGAAACGCTCGTTTATTTTACGCGAGTAGCAAACTAAGACGAAGGAGCGGGCTCGCTGAGAAGCGTCCGCGCGCGTTGGGCTTGCCCACCGCGAGTCTCGGTTTCTGACGGCGCCGCGCCGGTGCTCTCCCGCAGGCCGCTGTCCCCGGCACGAGCAGCCACGCGCCCACCGCCGCCCCCACCTCCACGCAAGCGCCGCTGCCGCCGCCATCATCCAGCCAGGCCCCCGCACAGCCGGCTCCGCCCCAGCAGGTGCAGGCCCGTGTCTGTCTGTCTGTGTCTGTCTTTGTGACTCGCGTGCCTGTGCGTGCCGACCCTGCTGCAAGCGGAGGTTCGCGCATTCGGCGCCTGCTCTGTCTGCTTGTCTGTGTCGCTTGCCACGGCTGCACCTTCAGCGTGACTGTCCTCTGAGCATCCATCCTCTCTCCTCTGAACATCCATCCACCCTCAGCTAAACATCCATCCTTCAACAGAAACATCCATGCCTCATCAGCTGAACATCCATCCCTCATCAGAAACATCCATCCCTCATCAGAAACATCCATCCCTCATCAGAGACATCCATCCCTCATCATCAGAAACATCCATCCCTCATCAGAAACATCCATCCCTCCTCATCTGAAAATCCATCCCTCATCAGCAGAAACATCCATCCCTCAATCCTCATTTGTAACTCCCCCATTCCTCCCACCGTATGTCTGACTCTCCACCTCTCCCCCACATCTGAATCTCCACCTCTGGTGCCGTGTCTGCACTTCCGCCCCCTCCCTCCCTCCACAGCCTCCTTGCTTCAATGCGCCCTCTAAGCGGACGACAAGCACTTGCCTGTCGAGTTGCGTTAACCGCCGATTGTCACCGGCATTTTTTATTTATGAGCGCCGCCCCACGCCTGCATGACGGCACCGGATGTCGCTGCCTTATACTTTTCTTCTTCTCTCTCGTGGCTTATGTAGGGAAACTGTCAGAGATGTAGCCACGAAATTGTTGGATGTCGCCGTTTACTGCCCCGTCACATCTCCCAATCGCTCCCGCAGCTATTAAAGCAATGCTCACTTCATTGTATTGACGCATTTTTTAAATATATACCGCCGGGGTGATGATCGTTAAAATAGTTTCTTACAAAAGCCTGTTGTTTCCGTGACCGCCTGCCCTGCCGCTGTGTAAGCATCGCGGATCAACGCGAGCGATTGTCGGTGGGACGGTGGGAAGACGCGTTTAGGCCCCCCTCCCGAAGACATTTTTTTTGCGAGATTTACCGAGAATGCCCGGCGACTTGAATTTCACCGTTGTCAGCTTAGCCGCGGCGAACCCGCTTGGCCTGTGCCAACACGCTCACGCGACAGCTGCCGCCGCGACGGGGTGTGTGACACCGCATGCCAGCGCTGACTGCAGAAAGGGCCGCAACCAATCTCGTGCGCGCGGACACCACTGCGATGCTTTGCCGTGTCGGCACAGACGCAGCGGTAGCAGTCGTAACATAAAGAGGCGACGATGCAGCCGTGCAATCGCTTGCTCACGCCGCTGCTGGCAGGCGGGGGAGCCCTCCACTGGAGCGAACTGTTGGAAGTTGTTCGGTCTTCCCTTGCACGTTCATGGGATTGTGTGTGGGAAGAGGCGGGCGTACGCCCGGTGTGCCCATCCATACTGCCGGGTGTTGTAACGGTCACCGCGCCGGTTCGATTTCACCTTCCGGGAGCGGCAGTTGAAACGATGAGCGGTAGCCGGAGTAGTCGCCTTTTAATGATGACTGGGCCCAAGTGCTCATTGAGATGTCGTCATCATCAACAGCCGCGATTGGTTCCGCCACCGCTGGATGAATGCTTTCCACTGCTCGTGTTCCTGCGCTGTAGCAAGCGGTCAATCTGTTGTCGCTCCATCTCTGCCAGTAGAAGCCTCACCCTCGGGCGCGTTTCATCCTTTGGGCAGCCAATCCATCGTTCGTCTCGACCAGCGGTCATCATCCCTTCGAACGACGGACATGGCCCCCAATCAATCCCCCTTTAAATATATGAAATTGGACTTGAGATGGCGAGGATTTTTTTGTGAGAGAGACCTGCGGCAAAGGACACGTGCACATTCAGTGCAAGAGCCTTTGTCCTCCTTCGGATGATACTTGATTACAGGTATTGCACTGAAAATTATTAAAAGCAAGGTTCACGTTTAACGTGAATTGTCATCGATCTCGGTCGGGACTTAATTTCACAATTGATTCGTTATTTGTTTTGCGTTGCCTTGCGTCATATTTGTTCTGTTTCGCTTGTTCCATGAGTGTGTCAGAATACACTTGATACAGTAAATTTAGCTGTGACAGTCCCACCTGATGACGGAGACTTGTGTTGCCTCCGAAACGTCGTGATTTATTATTTTATTTCTATTATTATTTCCATTATTTTTATTACTTATTTTTACCTACGTGACTTTACTGAAAAAACCTAAGAGTATGTCAGAATACAGTTTAATAGAGGAGTCGTTCAGTGCTCCGTGCCTAGCAAGAATGTCACTTGCATGATATGCGCACACGTTTGAACATTTTATCTCATAATAATTTTAACTTGAGAAGAATAATGAGATAAAATATAAACACATGGGCCGTCAGCTGCTGATATTGTGCAGTGTGTTTCTCCTACCTTTGCTGACTTTCCTCTTCAATATATTTTCATCGGAGCAACCTCGAGTCCATCTTGGTCTCCTGCTCAGAACATAAAGCCCTTCCCCCCACAATGCATTTGTCGAACCTGATCGCAGTTCTCAAGTGTAGAGGGTTTCATGTTGTTTAGGGAGGGAGGGAGGGGGGGTCATGTTTGCAGACTCCCCAGAGTGTGAATCCTCTCGGTCCAGACAGAAAAAACTGGTCTATCCAGCGCGCAGGAAAATGACCCCTCACTCGTGGCCCAGTTACCTTTTTCTTTGAATTCCAGGAACAGTTAGCGTTGTCAATCGACCAATCGATCGATCTTCATTTTACTGGCCAATGTCGCCCTCAATAAAGTAGTGCATCGGTGCACATTTACAGCGGAGCGGTACCGGGGGACATTGAGCAAAAGGATCAAAAGGAACCCGTCACGACTCCAGCGGCTTGCACCGACCTGAGCAGAGTAGATTGCAAACCGCGCGCGAAATGAAGTGCCGCCACCGGGCACAATGAGTATCATACGAAATGTGAGTATTAAATAACGTTAATAATATATAACGAGCAAAGAAAAAACTAAATTTTCCCCCTTTATTTTTTTTATATTTTACGGAAAGGCGAGTCTGTATAGATGTGTATTGGACAGACCACGGAATTGAATTGTGTCCCAAATGACAGCTTCATGGGCGAGGGCACTGTGTCTACATGGAACTTGAAACAGCCCTCAAAGAAACCTTAATTGTAACACCTCTATTGCTTTCGCAACCGGCATTATGAATCGCAAATTATTAGATTTTTGGGTGAGATTTTCGCATCGGTGACATGCCGATGTGTGGGGCCCGCATTAATGGCAATGTTGATGACATCACCATAGGACATATTCACAATTCTGGCAACCGCCTGATGATGCCGGTTGTAAATCAGCGGTTAAACGTCCGCACCCAGTCGTTTAAATCTGCGTGGAGTACTCTAGCACCAGTGTGCCGAAACTATAGTAACTTGGCGCGTTTGTTAATTCCGTGACAACTTCATTTATTTGGCTGCCAGTCGGTCGGGTGGAGGAGGGTGTACGACACGACGTTGAAATTTAACTCGTGCGGCGATCGGACCCAACAATCGTAATCCTTCTCTCATCGTCGTTTTCGCAGGAGCTTTTATACATCGCATCTTACAGCGCGTGTGCAAATAAAAGAGCCCGCGTTGAAGTATTTGTTGAATCTGTTTGGCAAGGGCTATCGGTTGTAGGAGGAAAGAAAACAAATAAAATACGTTCCACAAACAAGTGACGTGCACCACGAAGATGGAGTGATGAAATCGGCTCGTGTGCAGAAGCCGGATCGATTTGTAGACATACCATGGCCCCCCGGGAGATGTTGAAGGCTTGGAGAGAGGCCTTTAGCCAGCAGTGGATAGAGAATGGTTGATGGTGAAAGTGATGTACGGTAACTGCCGGCAAGAGCGTCTCAATGCTCCACAAATTGAATCGTAAAATATGAAATCGCTAATTGTTGAGTACAAATGTTTGCGGAACAGGTATCATCACGTTCAATATCCTGCTCAGGGCGAACACAACACCAAAAACGAAAAGCGCTTACCTTGAAGATGCTGAACTTGTAACGGTGCATCGATTCATCAAATACAATCAATTGTTTCTCTGTCCGTATGCGCGATGAGTTGTGCGCGTAAGAAATTGATTCTTATTGCGATGTTTGCCCGTTGCATGCGACGGGTTTCGCGTGACCCCTTGCTCGCGCTCGCGGCCGCTACATCCGACGCGATGGGGAGAAAATTGTGCAACCTGACCCCCACCCCCAAATCGCGGCAATTTATCGGGGCATCCTGGAAAAAAACCAAAACATGTCTGACCCATATTATGGCTTTAACAGAGGTAACTAGACCATGAGTAAGTGCAGGAACCTTTTTCTGCACACCGGCTAAACCAGTTTTTCTGTCTCGGCTTAGGAGAGGGGCAGTATTCAAACATTGGCTCCTCCTAAACATTAAAAAACCACCCTTGACACTCAAAAATTGTGATCGTTTTCTAAAACGCCTTGAGGGGGTGGGAGGGTGGGAGAGTGCGGCTTGTGAGTTCCGCGACACTGGCCGCTTGTGCCCAGGTTTCGCGGCTGTGATAAAGCTACCCGGCAATCACGGCCGTCTCTCCGGCGAGGAAAGCCGTCGCCGTCGTGTCGTCCCTACCGCCCCCCCCCCGTCAGTGTTTGCTCGCTGTCACGCTTTATTTAGCTCTCGCGTCAACTCGCGCGAGTAATGGAATCGGAAGCGTTTCAGCAAAGCCGCTGCCCCCCCCCCCCCGTAATGAATGCTCTTTAAAATGTAAAAAAAATACAACTTGCCCACTTGACGTCACGGCTTGCGGAATCGGCCACAAACCTGTGTGTTTGTGGAGACTGGGTGGACAATTTGGGCGGGTGCCTTGCTTCCATCGGTTGTTGGTTCCGCCGTGAATGAGTTATCCTGGTTTCTAAATGTTGCCGTTGCTTTGCTAAACGCATCAAGGCAGTTTACCGAGCCCATCGACACACGCCATGTGTTTATTTTAAGCACTGTATTTCCCGCTTGCCAGCCAGTTACGTACTTAGTTGGCGAGCATTCAAAGGTACGTATGACGCGTGCAATGGCGCGCATGCAAAGAAAGTTAGAGATACCGTTTTGACCCTTGGGAAAAGTTAGTGGTGTTTGGGGGGGGGGGGGGTGTTACGGCATGCCTAGAGAAGGGATGATGGCCGGCTAAAATGTACCCAAGAGGATGTCCTCTGTGGAGATGTAGAGGTGAAATCAGCTCGATGTTTATTGCTCCAACACAGAACTCTGAGAGGTTGTGACAGCTTGGGGGGGAGGCCTTTACCCATCGGTGGATTGATCACGGCTCGCAATGATTACCGAAGAGAGAGTTCTGAGGGTGCCTTGCCGTGAAGGGCGCTCTATCATATATAAATGATGATGATGATGGTGATAAACGATGCACGCCCCGGTGAGCGAACCAATACACATGAGACGGTAACAAGCTCGGCAAAAAAAAAAAACGTATTCTGTAATTTTATCACGACCACAAGATCGGTATAATTTATAGACTCTCTGGTGGCGGAGAATCATTACTTACGTTAAGTCTTCTTAATGAGCCTACGACCAAATGGCCCAGAATGCGACTGGTCTCGTCAATTCTCGGAAGCTAAGCAGAGTTGAGCCTTGATGTCGCTTGGACGTGCGACCGCCACGCACATGATGATGGGTAACCAAAATAGCAAGAAGTGCCATTTTTCTTGAACGCGATAAAAAAAAAACTTTTTCAAGAGCCGCCAATGCACGTGAATACGAGACGGCCGTCCTTCATAAATAACGTCACGAAGCGGTCTACTTGACACACCTGTTCTCCACCTGAAGACGGCTGCTTGCGTTGTGGCCGAAGCGTCGTGAGAATAATTTTATTATGTTTTATTTTTATTATTTCATTATTTTCCTTCTACGTGACTTTACCGAAAGAACCAAGAAAGACGGTCCTTAAAGAGCCGCATGCGGCTCCGGCAGCCGCAGGTTGCCCGACCCCTGTGACCGTGCACGAGCAGGATGTCCTCGGCGTCAGCGGGACTGTGGCACGCTGTCGCCGGCAAAAGGCGCGGTGCAGCAAAATCCACTGCTGCTGTGCTGCAAATCTATGCCCCCCCCTCCTCCTCCCCCCCCATCATGTCCTTACCAACGCGCGCCGACCAGCGTGGCATCGAAGTATCGTCAGGGTAACGCCCGCGACTCCCGCGTGGCGTAAGGAAGGCCCTCTTCCAGCAGTGGGTGAACAAAAAGGGCCGTACGTGTGCACGCTTGCAGTGGACGGCGGCTACTGCAGCCCCAGCGTCCGCGGGCGAATGGGTGGTTCTCGCTCGCGGGGTTGTGCGTCTTAAGCCCAGAGCGTCAGCCGTTTCTGATGATGCAGTGGAGTAAAAAGGCTCTCTCGATTTATTTTACACCCATGGGAAGCGTCCCCTTCCGCATGGATTCAGTGCGGGAGAATTATTTTTAATGCGTGCGTAGGGGACGTTGTTACCACGTTACCGATGACAAAACACGCAAATTTCCAGCAGGAAACGATTGGCTTACAGACACTGCATTGACGTACGCTCGTGGACATGCGTTCTCCCTGTTTTGTGGCCTCTGTAACCTTTCTCGTGCTTTTGGGGGGCAGGCAAAGGCAGCGGTGGGCGGAACCGGCGGTCTTGATTATAACTCCTTTACACCTTCATGCTTGAACAACTTACTAACAAATTTAACTCAAATAAATAATGCATTGCTTTTCTTCGCACGAATTTGCCGTTCGCTCTCCACTTGCTCACTTGAGCTCCATTCTCTGCGCCCCCGCCCACTCTCTTCCGCTACCGAATCTTCCCTTTGTGGCTCCCCCCACCCCCCAGCTCCCTGCGCCGATTGCCCCCTGCGCTGGCGATGCTCTGCCCGCGACGCCCGCAACCGCCGGCGTCTTGCAAGGCGCCGTCGATGCGCTCGGCGTGCCGTACCTTCTTGTCGGCGTGCCGATGGCTCAGGGTGCCGTGCCGCCAGCAGGAGCCGTCGGCCAGCCCTACGCCGCCGCTGCCGCCGCCGCCGCTTTGCCTTCGCTGCCCTGTCCGCCGATGCAGACCTTCCCGCGCCTGGTTGCAGAACCCGGCCTAAACACCTCTGTGCCACCGCTTGCCTTGCAGGCGGAATACGCGGCAGCGACGCAAGCTCCGCTGCAGCCAAACACGATGACCTTGCCCGGCGCCACGTTTTACCAGGCTGGTGTGCAGCAGCAGCAGCCGCAGCAGCAGCCGCAGCAGCAGCAACACACAGCACCGGCAGCACCGCCAGTAGGACAGCTGTATTCCGTCGCGCCGGGCCAGCTGTCGTATACCACCACAGTGCAGCAAGCACCAGCGCAATATTCGTCGCAGCAGCAGCAGCAGCAGCAGCCGCTAGCACCTGCCGTGCAGATGCAGATGCCTGTGCCGCAGATCCCGTCTGGGTTTAATGCGATGTCCCCCATGTCGGTGCAATCACAGCAGCCTCAGCCACCCTCGGCCGCCGTCCAGCAGGCGATGACGCAGCAGCAGCAACCACTAACGCAGCCAGGTGTGTATGTGCAGCAGCAACTGCAGCCACAGCAGCAGCAGCAACTGCAGCCGCAGCAGCAGCAGCAACTGCAGCCGCAGCAGCTGCAGCAACAGCAACTGCAGCAGCAGCCGCAGCAACAGCAACTGCAGCAGCAGCCGCAGCAGCAGCAACTGCAGCCGCAACTGCAGCCACAGCAGCTGCAGCAGCAGCAACTGCAGCAGCAGCAACCGCAGCAACAGCAATCACAGCAACAGCATCCACAGCAGCAGCAACTGCACGCAACGCAGAATGGCATCGGCCACATCCCGGAGGCCGTGCCCCTGCCGCGGCAGGAGCTGCCGCAGAACTTCGGCACACAAGCGCCCTTCTCGCAGCAGCAGCCGCAGCCGCCGCCACCGGCGTCAACACCGCAGCAACCGGTGGCTCAGCAGCCGGCTCAGCAGCAGCCGGCGCAAGCGAACGGCGCCGTTCACGCGGCCAACGCCGCCGCCGCTGCCACCAACGCGGCTGCCGTCGTCGCCACCTCCACCGTGCCGCCTCCCGGCACCGAGCGGATGGCGGTGCCGGCTCAGCCGCAGGCCTCGTTCACCACGACGGTGATGGCCCAGGCTCAATCGCAGTTGGTCAATCAGGGGTCGCTGGAGGTACGTGGAAGCTGGGTTTGTCTCTGTGGTCGTCGTCATTGTTGTGGTGCTGATGATGATGATGACTCGATTGTAAAGCTGAAGTTTTTTTATCTGCACTTTTCAAATGGCACCGCAGATGGCCGTGTTAAACGCCGCGGATTTGTTGCTTGCGTTGGGCGACAACGGGAGTTCTCCGTGAATGATGGATAATGCACAGCTCAATCTACTCTTGAGGCCGTGATGGTCGTGGGGGGTAGATTGGCCTTACACTTTCACCGTGTCGGTGAACGGAGGGAACGGGAAGAGTTTGGATATCATTCGCCACTGATATAAATCGTGGCCAGAAACTAAACTCGGTTTCATCGCACAATGGCCTAATCACTGTGCCACCACTCCCCCCTTCCTATTGCACATTGCAGAGCAATCAAACCCAATCGTGGTCCATGCTTCGATAACAACATTGGGAGGCTTAACCTCCACCCTCTACATAAGGGGTCAAAAACAACGTCCATCGGATGGGGGCGCCTTTGATGTCACGCGGTGGTTTGAACCGTGCGTGCGGTTACTTCTGCTACATACGCGCCTAGTCGGCGCACCTCGCCCCGATGTGTTTAACGCTTGAATGGACGCTTTCTTCGCAGTACGTTGGCGCGAACACACATGCCGACTACGTCGCCCATCAGACTCCGTACATGTTCTCGTCGGTGGAGGGGTAAGACGCCTTCGTGAAAAGTGACGGGTTTTTTTTTTTACCCGAGCGGAATGAAATGAAAGAAAGCGAGCCCTTTTTTTCAGGGTGTCACACAGCGGCCACCGCTCGGAACCCAGGAATGCATTGCTGCCCTCTCCCCTGTCTGCCAGACAGCCTTGAAATTCCTTTTTGAAAAATAATTCGAGTTTGGCGCAACCGCTGCCAGGCTGCTGTGCGAAAAGGAGGAGGGCATGGGGGGGGGGGAGGCTGCAGGCATTCGGCGGCACGCACGTGCGCATGGTGCCGCCCGTCCACCGCGTGCTTTGTTGCGCTCTCGCCGACACCGGCGGCCTTGCCAAGCTCGGTTAATTTGTCGCGAAAAATAATATTAAAGCGGTGTTACTGCCGCCCATTAGCCAAAGTGGTTTCGGGTAATTGAGCAACCCGCAGAGATGTTGCCAGCAGTGCGAACCGCTCGAAAGGCTGCGCTCGTTTTACTTTGCATCACGGTTGCCAAGCGCGTAGGCCCAAGGTCCCAGTTGGCCACCGACAAACAAGAGCGCTGTTAAAGTTGTAATGTATCTGAGAAGGTTATAAGAACTTTGGGGAAAAATGGACGATTGGAAAGGAGTTACAAAGGCGAGCAGTTTGTGGGAAGAAGCGGAGAGAGAGAGAGGTGTTGTGAACTTGTGGGTGGGTGTATGTGTAGTTGTGACGTGGTGAACGAGTGGGTGAGTGTATGTGTGGTTGTGACGTGGTGAACGAGTGTGTGAGTGTATGTGTAGTTGTGACGTGCATGTGACGTAGTGAACGAGTGGGTGAGTGTATGTGTAGTTGTGACGTGGTGAACGAGTGTGTGAGTGTATGTGTAGTTGTGACGTGGTGAACGAGTGGGTGAGTGTATGTGTAGTTGTGACGTGCATGTGACGTGGTAAACGAGTGGGTGAGTGTATGTGTAGTTGTGACGTGGTGAACGAGTGGGTGAGTGTATGTGTAGTTGTGACGTGGTGAACGAGTGGGTGAGTGTATGTGTAGTTGTGACGTGGTAAACGAGTGGGTGAGTGTATGTGTAGTTGTGACGTGGTGAACGAGTGGGTGAGTGTATGTGTAGTTGTGACGTGCATGTGACGTGGTAAACGAGTGTGTGAGTGTATGTGTAGTTGTGACGTGGTGAACGAGTGTGTGAGTGTATGTGTAGTTGTGACGTGGTGAACGAGTGGGTGAGTGTATGTGTAGTTGCGACGTGCATGTGACGTGGTGAACGAGTGGGTGAGTGTATGTGTAGTTGCGACGTGCAAGTGCGGTGGTGGTTGAACACAGCGTGGATGAGACAAAAGTGGTAAGCCTGGTAGACCAAGTCATCATGGGTGGATGAATCGGTGAGTGAGATTCATAGGAACAGTCACCATGGCAGTAACAATAGGAGAGTGATGAGGAGGAGGAGGCGACTGACTGACCTTAAGTGAGCGAGTGACTTGACTGGTGACATTGGGGGGGGGGGGGGTGTCAATTGCCCGCGTCGCTCGTAATCCTGGCAAGATTTTTATCCCTGGATGTGGGAGCACGTGGGTCATTTCAGGACTGCTGCCACATGCCGCTGCCATGCGGTGTCGCTTTCAGACACAGCGGGAACATTTGATCTTCGAATGAGAATGAATCCTGTGCGTGTGTGTTTGCGCGCGTGTGTGGAGAGCGGTAGTGTAGCGGTTATCTATGAACCTGGTGACCCAAGTAAAATTCCCGCTCAAGGCTAACACCAGTGACGATTATCTGAACCGGTCCTGGGCCTCCCCTAGGTCGACTCAGCCTCACATGAGTACCGGTGTGTAAAACATGAGTACTGGGGAGACAAAGGCGGCCGGGCGTGGTGCTGGCCACCCACCTCCTCGTGTGCCGTGCCGGCATTTCATAAGGTGCTCGCTAACAGCACTTGCCCCAAGATTATGTTAAGGCTATACGGGAGATCTTTGTCTTTGTGTGCACGTGGGGGGGGAGGGGGAGCGGCAGCACGGTGGCTCAAGCGCCCTAGCCGTGAATTTGGCAACCCGAGCTTCGCTTTCGATCCGTGCGACTGTGAGTGACATCTGATCCCATCCTGCCCCCCTCCATCCCCCGCTCCAATGGGTCGACTCGGCCAATTAGCAAATTAATTTGTCCAAAAATATTACGTACGAGGTCAGTTTGATGACATTAACTATTTGGTGTTGGGCATTCTGGCAATGTGGGTTGCCTTCTCCTCAAGGCATTGATGAAAGTAAGGGCAGTTTTACCGCAATCATCATTGCTTGTGCGCTTGTCACCAGCAATGCATTTACTTTGTGAAACTCTTGACGGCTTGGTATGGCAATGGCATTTTGGCAGTTCTGTCTGGCCGATGAAGACAGAATTTGTCTCGGACGTGTCTCAACTCCATTCCTCGTAACCTCCCCGCTCACCACGTATTTGTGACCATCAGTTTATTCCTGTCATTTTTTGTATGCGTAAGCAAATTAAGCCACAGCACACCGCATGCATGCGATGGTTGGTAATCCTCCATAAAGCTGTGTCGTGTGGAGCCCCGAGGACTAGAAATTGAGAAACACTGGTCAACAGAACACACAACTTGGTCATGTGATCTCTCTCTCTGGGTGATCTGATTGGAAGTTGACATCCAAGTTGCATATTAAAAGTGAGCACCGGTCAGATTTTTCCAGATAGGGGGCAACAAAATTTGCATTAGTTAGGGCGCTATGGTGGTGAGATGTTAACTACCTCGCTTGGTACGCAGAAGGGCGTGGGTTCGATCCCGACCCTGACGCCTGCTCTATATGTGGCGTTTGCGTGTCTCTGTCCCCGTGGTTACCTGGATAATTTCTTCGGGTCCTCCGGTTTTTTCCCTCCACATTTAGAATCAACATCACGCGTTTAGAGTGTTTGGCTGCTATACATTTGTACACGGCAAGCCGACTTCGTTGAACTATCATTTGTGGCCAGGTCGCTTCTGAAAAAAAGCTATATAGCTGTGGGCCATGCCTGGTAAAATAAAAAAAGTTTTGTTGCCAGAAACGATTTGCTTAAATTCACGTGAACGTACGCCCTCCTGCCTTGCGTTCCTTCCCTCTCCATCCCTCTCAATCTCTCCCCATCCCTCCTCATCCCTCTCAATCCCTCCCCATCCCTCCGACGCTGCGCCGGTGACATCGGCAGCACTCTGTCGGACCCGCAGTCGGGCAAGGAGATGAGCGACGGCAACGAGGGCGCGGCCACCACGACGGCGACGGCGCGGGGCCACAAGGGGCGGCCCACGCAGCGTCAGTCGCGCAAGAACGTGCGCAGCAACTCGCGCCACGAGAAGGGCAGGCCCAAGCTGCAGATCCTCAACGTACGTACGACACGCGTCGATGAGTGCAACGACAAGATAGGAATTGCGACTATTGGCCTCTCCCCGGGCAATAGTAACGGGAGGTGGTTTTTAAGGTGTGTTCCAACGCCTGTTGTTGCAAGGGCGCAAGTCTGCGTGAACCGCGCACATCATGCTTGTGGTTCAACGTGCAAACGCGACCGTGCTTTGGTCGCAATTTTCGCATCGTCTTTGAAACGGATTGGCCTACACCAGACGGGGCCTCCTTTGATGGCCTTATCTCTGCCACCGGTGTTAGACCGGAGGACAATGCTAAATGGCGAACGGCGCAAAGGCAAGGTATCAATAGCTCGTGTCAAGCAGTTTTATCTACAGGATGCATCTCAACACCTCCTGAATTTTTGCCGGAAAGGGTAAAGCCTATACATTTTTTCATAATTTTGATAACGGCAAAAATGGGTCCCATAGGTACGTCACCACCGCGTGTTGTTCGGCATCATCATCCAACTCTCCTCCTCTATCCGATAGCCCTCTCTCTCCACATCATAAATCAAAGTAAAGGTTTTTACACAACCCATTGTCCCCACGGACTGTTGGGAAGTGCCCCAAGGCCTTCACTACAAGCAAACCCTGGCCCTGGGCCAGTTTAGACATACATTGTCTCTTCAGAAGAGTCAGATTACCATCTGTTCTCCTATAACGCGTCTTGTTTTCATCACGCAAATTGGATATAACGCGATTGAGTGTACGGAACGACGTCGCGTGAGTAGCAATAAGCGGTTGTACGGCTGCCTCGGCGTAGCATCACACAAGGCACTGGGATGCTGCTAGATGCTTCTAGATGCTACCCACGCGCCTCAGTCTTTGTTCAGCCTGCGTACGCACCTCACGTGTTATCGCGGATTGTGCTTTACCCTCCATTGTGTATTATTTATTATAACGCGATATTTTCATAACATGGTGCTCTTCAGGAACGCAACTGCCGCGTTATGGAACAAACTGTACCTATCAACGATGCTACATCGGCCAAGCCCCCTTTCATTAAAACAGTGTCTCTGTCCTGCGTATAAGCGACTTTGGTGCAGGAAAATTGCAGCGTTGAATTTAAGATTTTTATCTTGTTTTTTCGCAGCTTCCTCGGGGCAAAATGTAAGAGAGAGAGAGATAGCCGTGGTGGCCATTGGTAGAGCGGAATCCATTTGTAGGATTCTTGTTATTGCGTGTTAAGGTGGTGCTGGTGCATTTTCCTTGGCTCGCTCTTAGACTGTTGGAATTTCTTTCCGTAGTAATGTCTGCCACCTTCTGGCAAAAAATATAACACTCCTCTCGTGCAATGCAGTACCTCGCAAAGCAAGTCTGAGTAACATCTATGGCACAAATTGGTCATTACCGCCGTTTTTTAAGAATGTAACAAAGCAGACGAGAAGACATTACATCTCCTTCTTATGTCTGTCTCTGCACGTAAAAAAGTAAAACGAAATTAAGTCTATTTGATATAAGCTAGCGATTGAGGGAGACGTCGCCCGTCTTGATGCGCAAACTCCAGCGAATTGCGCACTTCGGTTCGCGGCCGACGTTCAAAGTGGGCTGCAACCCTGAAAGGAATGGCGCTGGTTGCCCCCCCCCCCCCCTCCGTGTATGGCAGCCAAGAGCAGTTTGTGCGAATGCTGTCGCAAGAGGTCACATGTTTGGCCCAACTTTCGGTGACTACGCGCGATGAATGTATGAATCTGCCCCCCACGTCTGAAGACGTATTACGTCTTAGACAAATGTGTGATTGCAACGTGAATCGAAATTGATTTGGACGTTGATATAAGGTCACGGTGCATGACGACGAATTCCACTTCACAGTGTGGTGGTTGTTTGTTGCTGGTTTTTTTGGTGGGCGCCGTGTGTGACTGGCAGGTGTCCAGGCGAGGGGACAAGGAGGTGGAGTGTCAGCTGGAGACGCACAACAAGAAGAAGGTCACCTTCAAATTCTGCCTGGACGCAGACAACCCCGAGGACATCGCCAAGTACATGGTGAGTCTCGTGCGTGCGTGCGTGCGCGGGTGCGTGCGTGCGCGGATGCGTGCGTGCGCGGATGCGTGCGTGCGCGGATGCGTGCGTGCGTGGCAAGCGGAGGGAGTGGAACGTTGGGAAAAAATTTCCGCCGTTGGTGATCACGTGAGAACGGAGTCGCGCTGAGCCCTCGACGAGTGAGGAGCAGCAGCTGAGTAATTAATTTGATCTGAGCTATCACAAATGATAGTTTTACGAGAGGCGGATTATCGTGTGGAAATTTACAGCAGCCAATTAAATCTAAATGCGTGATGTTGATTCTAAATGTGGAGGGAAAAAACAGGAGGACCCGGAGAAAAATCCACGTGACCACGCGGAAAAAGAACATGCGAACGTAAACTATACAGGCGTCAGGGTCGGGATCGAACCTACGACCTCCTGTATACCATGCGAGGTAGTTAACATCTCGCCACCGCGGCTCTCTTCTGGGTTTCTCCTCTCAGGCTTTCGCCAGCCGCTACAGCGGGCAACTTCTTCGGGGAGCTGTGAGCAAACATTACAAGCGGCCGCTGAATGAAAGACGAAAAAAAAAGGGAAACCAAAGCGGCGGGCAAAAACGTGGGTGACGAATCGTGAACGCATTTAAATTGAATGTCCTCTGTCGTCAGGTGGAGAACGACTTCATCCTGGTGTCGGAGCAGCGCACGTTCGTGGAGCAGATGCGCGACGTGTGCGACAAGGCGGAGGAGCTGCTGAGCGAGGAGGGAGAGGAAATGGGCCCCGAAGACGCCGGGGTAACGGCCCGAGACGACGCATTGCGAGCCGCTGGCGCCATCGCCGCCGCTTCTGATGGCGCCGCTGGCTCCGTGCAGGTGTCGCAACGCCTTTCTCACTCGCTCCCCCCGCCCCCCACTCCGCCGCGCCGCCCCGCGCGCCACCTGAGCCCCGCGCGCGGACCCCCCTTCTCCTGCCGCGAGCAGCGTGCCCTGAGATCGTTGGATGGCTGCAGACGGGCATTGAATGGTGCGCAAATGAATCGATTTCGAATCGATTCGTGCGTGCGTTTTGTAGGGGGGGACGACGATTGTAGACCGATGCAAATTTGCAAGTAAATGATGTGCTGAAAGAAGGTCATACGTATGTTACGTATGTTGAACTTCTTTCGCACCGTACGTAGCGAACCGTGCCAATCGGATGTGCGTGGGAATGTAAATTCGAATGGCTAGGGTCACGTCTGAATATTGGCAGTGGACAATCCAAGTAGAAGCAGATACTGTGCCTGTCAGGAATGAGGATGCCAAGATAGATGTATGTTTAACTTCTTTTGCACCGTACGTAGCCCACCGAGATAATCGGAGGTGAATCGCAAGGCTGGACTGTGTCAGAAATGAAGAGATGGGCAAGAACGCAGGAGTGGTTGGGGTGCTCGTTTCAGACAAAATGAAAGAAAAGTTACATTTTGATTTAAAGCTTTCATGACTGCAGGGATTCATATTCTTGGTTCTTTCGGTAAAGTCACGTAGAAGGGAAATAATAAAATAATAAAAATACAAAACAATTAAATTCTCACGACGTTCATCATCAGATGTGAAATCCACAGCAAGAATATTTTCTTGCTGTAGATTTCACACCTGATGATGATTGCTTGTGTTGCAGTCGAAACGTCGTGATAATTTTTATTGTTTTATATTTTTATTATTTTATTATTTCCCTTCTACGTGACTTTACCGAAAGAACCAAGAATATGAAAGAAAAGTAAACTCGCATGGCTAGGATGTGTCGTGAAAAGAGAGACACTCCACATCGGTAGGAGGATGATGAAAGGCACCAGGCGAGGGAGTCGTGGGCAGGCCTAGACAGAGGTGTGGTTCAAAGGGTGTCAACTTGGGTGTGAAGGACTACGGAGTGGATGTGGAGGTGACACAGGACATGGATGTGGTGGAGAAAGGGGGGGGGGGACCGGCAAGGCGGCACCACCCCCCGCCCCCGACACGAGTGGGGGAACTGTGCCACAAAGAAGAAGCTGTGAAAAACGCTACGCTCGTACATTCGAGATATAATGGAGCGAACAAACGTGCAGCTAGTAGAGGGGGAAAAAAGCAACAGTACAAATTAGATAATTGGCGTCATCTGGTCCAAGACCATGTGAGACTAGGCTCTAAGAAAAGCTGTCTCGGGTGTGGACCAATCAATTTCAAGGACAGTGCGTAAATTATCAGAGTTGTGTTTTTTGTTTGCATTCCGACCGCAGGTATTGTGGTCAATGCAAACATGACTCCTTGTAAAAAAAAGGTGTCAGTTTTGTTGCCAGATATAAGGGTAAAAAAAACAATTATCATATTTTGCTCCTGGAAAAGGAGGTTCCAATGGTACAAATTAGATGGTAAAATCATAAGAACAAAATCAGTTTTTTTTTATTTTTAAGCATATCTAATCGCGACCTGGAATCGCTATTACTCCTGGAATCGCCAGTGGGAACATGGGTCGGAGGAGGGTAATTTGTTACACCCCTTGTGATGCGAAAATGAAAGAATGAATTTGGTGAAGAAAAGAGCGAATACGTGAATGAGTGGGTGGGTTAACGCGTGCCGTTGCTTTGTGTCCCGCAGGGGCCGACGGTGCAGTCTAACGAGCAGCAGGATACGAACTCCTCTGCCACCCCGACGAGCAGTGAGTGCCGCTTGGACACAGCCGCGTGTTGGCGCTCATCACAGTTCCGGAGTTAGCACTCCAGAGTTAGCACTCGCCATCAATAGTTCCAGCATTTATCCGAACACAGAGAGCTCCAGGCTACTAACGTACACAACGATGATTTGTTTTTTCTCTCTCTCTCTCTTTCTCCGTCCCAGGTCCGGAGTCGGACGGTGCTCCACCGGCCGTCACGATGGTGCAGTCTGGCAGGATGCGCTTCTTCGTGAGCCCCGTGGTGGACACGGAGCCCCTGGACAAGGGCGCGTCACCGCCATCGCAAGGTAGAGAGAGGAGGCCGAGCTGCCCCCTCGCCCTCACGCCATAAATCGTCATACGTGCGCCGAGGGTGAATGCCCAGGTGCTATCCGGCATGTTTGTACGTCTGTGGAACTTGCGCGCACCGTACGTAGCCAAGCGTGTTAATCGGAGGTGCGGGGTAAGGGCAGCAAACTACAAACACAAAGAGCAGTTTTAAAGGAGTGTTAAATCGTGATCATTTAAAAGTGCATAGCTCCCAGTGGCTAATATCAGAAGGAAGAGCGTTCCAGACGGCCGCAGAAGTGCATCTAAAAAGGCGCGGTGCAGTGACCACCGTCTTTGCTCGATGGTTAGCCACGAAATAGTTTTCTCAATTTATAGATTTAAAAGTTTGAAGGTTTGTAAATTACGCTGCAGAAGGACTTGAAATTGACATTCTTGCGAGTTTTGGTAATTTCACTGCCCGCATGTCCTACTGGGCATAAAAGAGCTTCATAGGCTCATGGTATTCCTGCAGTCTGAATAAAGATTACACGATTCCGTTCACCCCGTTAAATGCAGGACACACGTTTTATCCACTCGCGATCTTTTGGCTACTCACTGTGGAGCAGTGGTTCTGAACCGGGGGTGCGTGGACCCCTGGGAGGTACGTGGCAATGGTCTCAGGGGGTACGTGTAGGTGATTTGTAAATACGTTAAATTACATCGAAAATGAGAGTTATTGGTGAATAATCATGTATGAATCTGCCAATATAGAATAACTACGAGAAATTAGAATCCACATGGTAACCTAGAACGATATGGAATTCCTTTCTAAATTCATTGATTGTAAACAACGCGGTTTCCAAGAGTAACCAGCGAGCCCGAACACATTACGTCACGCGTACAGAGCATGCAGTTGCACTCGCTAGTTATGATAACTTACAACATGAACAATTGGTTAAAATATTGATGTTCGTTATTCATACGTTTATTTCTCAGAACCATGTTGCGTCAACATTTTACAAGGGGGGGGGTGGGGTACAGTCGTAGCCTAAAAAGGTTGAGATAACCACTGCTGTAGAAGGAAGTTGCCACTTGAGTCTTCATTTGAGATGAGAGATGGCAACGGCTTTCGAGGGAGTCTCCCTGATGTTGACGTCCTTCCTTTGGCGTGCGTTTGTCCGCGCCGCGACAGACGTGGACTCGGAGCAGTGCAGCGGCCTCTCCTACTCCACCTCGGCCATCGACCTCAAGCTGGCGTTCGACAACATGCGCCAGATGTCGCAGAGCCTGTCCGAGATCCGCGACGGCATCAGCACAGCGCCGCCCTCCTACGTGCAGCCCGCACCGCCCCTCCCCTCCGCACCACCGGACGTGCCGGGCAGTGCCGCCACTGCCGGCGGCCTGGGCGTGCCAGAGACCATGCCCGTCACTACCCCCGTGCCCGCTGCCCCGGAACCGTGGCCGGATCTGTCGCGTTCGCCGGTTGTCGTTTCGTCATCGGAGCCGTCGGTCGTTCCGCCGGTGCCGCTTCTGCCGATTCTCGCCCCGGCTCCTGGCGTGCCTCTGCCGACGGCTGCGCTCACGGCCGCTCTCGCGCCGCCGGGCGGCCTCGACGTTCCTCCGCCGTTGTCCACGGCCCCGCTGCCGACGTCCACCGTGATGTTCCACGCTATCGCCGGCCCCGTTACGGTCGCCCCGTTGCCCGTTCCGGGCGTTTCCTTTCCGCCGGCCGCAGCTGCGATCGCTCCCCCCGCTGCCGTCGTCGTCGTCCCCGCGTCCACGGAATCCACGGCTCTCCCGGTCCCTCTGCCCGCACCGACGACCGTCGCTGCCCCGCCGATCACGGTGCCGCCCGCGGAAGCCGCTTACCTCCCTGACCCGGTCGCCGTTCCCGCCGAGGCGACGCCGCCTCCGCTCGTGCCAGATTTTCCGGTCGCGCCACTCGACCCGTCGTCGGCGGCGGCGACTACCGTCGCCCAGGTCGTTGTTTCGCAGCCGGCGGTCATTCCGGACGCGCAGCTGGGCAACTTCGGCACCACCACGCCTCCTACAGTGATGCCGCACCCTGAACCGACGGTCAACAACGAAGCCCTTCAGGCGCAGGCCGCACCCGTAACGGTTTCCGCTCCCGCGCCCGTGCCCGCACAAGCACCCGTAACCGGCACGGCCATCCCATACGAGCAGTTGCCCCAGGCTTATGCCGGTGCCCAGCCAGAGGTGGTGCAGCAACAGCAGCCTCTTCCCGCAGTGCAGCCCACCCTGCCGATGCCCACCGCCCCGGCCGTGTCTCTGCAGCAGCCCGCCAACGCGCAACCAACGGCGGGCCTTCCTTCCATGCAGCCCTTTCAACCGCAACAGCAGCAGCAACAGCAGCCCTTACCGCCAACTTCCATCGCCGCTAATGTACAGGTGTCGCTCGGTCAGCAGCAGCAACAACAGCTGCCACAGCAACAGCAGCAACAGCTGCCTCAGCAGCAGCAGCAGCAACAGCTGCCTCAGCAGCAGCAGCAGCAACAGCTGCCTCAGCAGCAGCAGCAACAGCTACCACAGCAGCAGCAGCAACAGCTATCGCAGCAGCAGCAACAGCTATCACAGCAGCAACAGCTGCCACAGCAGCAGCAGCTGCCACAGCAGCAGCAACAGCTACCACAGCAGCAGCAACAGCTACCACAGCAGCAGCAACAGCTACCACAGCAGCAGCAGCAACAGCTACCACAGCAGCAGCAGCAACAGCTACCACAGCAGCAGCAGCTGCCACAACAGCAGCAGCAGCAACAGCTGCCACAGCAGCAGCAGCAGACGGTTGCCCCGGTCGGCACGCAGGCCCAAGCGCCCGTCCCCATGCCAGCGGGACAATCTCCCCAGGTCGCCCCCACAGGCGCCGCCGTCCCGACTCCAACGGCCGCGGCGCCAACGCAGCCAGCGCCGCCCACGGCCGGCTCCACGGCCGGGCTGCCAACTCCGCAGGGCACGCTCCCTCACTCGCACGAGTCCGACACGGAGGTGACGCACCGGCTAACCGGCGCCGAGGACCTCAAGGCGCTGTCGGAGAAGCTGCGCAGCCTTTTCCACGACGCCAGCTCCACTTCGCCGGCGGCGGGAGACGCCACCGCGGCGATGGCAGCGGCAGCGGCGGCGCCGGCGGGGACGCTGTTGAAAGAGCAGGCGCCAGCGGCGGGCGTAACGGGCGTCGGCGCGCCCGCGGACCCAGCGCACGTGCTGTCCCCGAGCAAGTCGGTGCAGGGCTACGCGCCCGCGCAAGCCGGTCCCGCTGTCTCCCACCCGACGAGCCTGGCGCTGTACCCGGCTGCGGCGGTGGCGGCGGCGGCGGGAGTGGCGAGCCAGAGCGTCGCGCTGCCCACGACCACACCCGGGGCGGTGGCGCCGGCTCTGCCCTCGCAGGGCGTGGCGGCGGGGGGGGCGGCGCCAGCGCAGATGGCCAGTGCGTTCGTGGGCGGTGGCGGCACCGCCACCAGCAGCAGCAGCAGCAGCGGCACCACCCCGCCGAAACCCTTGCCTCCAACCTGGCTGCCCGTAAGTGCGCGCCGCACCCTTTCGCTGGGGCTACGTGTGCGTTCGTAGTTTAACGATTCGGCGCGGGCTAATTGCGTTTAAGATTGCGCTCCTAAACCTGCACGCCGTTGTGACATTTGCGGGCAAAAAACAAAAGCCCGTTTGTTCATCCCGTGATCGGTCTACTTAGCGTTTCATTCTTCGCTCGCTTTGCACGTTCGCGCAGCCCGCTCTCGTCCACAGCACGCTCGTGTTGGGGTGTCGCGGCAGTTCGCGGCTCGCCCGCCGAGTTGCGGCCGGGGCGACCGTAAACGCCGCGGCTTTCTCGGCGTGCGTGTAACTGGTTGAACTCGCTGAGGAGCTCACGTCGCACCGCGCCAGGGGATTTTCACCGCACAGAACCGCGGGGGGCTCGGTCTCACCGACCGCGTGGGGCTCGCCCGAAGCCACCCGGCAGCACGGGCGGCGTGTGTCCCCCGCACCGTCGCGTGCGCCGTTGCGGGGCCTGCCGTCATGGGTGGCGCCGCTAAAACTAAACCGCCGCTGTGTGTGCGCGCGTTCATGGCTGCTGGCTTTCCTCCCCCCCTCCCCCCGCTTGTAGGTGCAGACGCAGGCCACTGATCCACTTGAGCAGCGGTTAATTAAGACGCTCACTCCCACTGGCGAGCATGTTCCACCGTTCCCAGGCCCGCCCCAGAACCAGGTGCTTGCGTGGAATGCGTCGATCCACCGGCGCTGTCTCTCTCGCGCTCCCCTTCTGTTACAGTGTTTTTGTTTTGCCCCGCTTCAGAGGTGGAGACGCAGCGAGCTGTTGCGATCCACCATCCACCTCCCCCCCCCACCTTGCCTCTCTTCCACTTCTGTCTGTGTTGTCACACTTGGGCCCACGCGTGCTTTTCCTTTCCGCTGACGAGACGTTCAGCATCCCACCCTCACCCGTTAGGATTCCTAAGGATGTTTTGACGGCGTTTGTGCTCGTTGAACGACTAAGCTCGGCGGTCATGCTCGTCCTCACTGGCAAACTTGCTCGGAGTATTTTAGGTCATTAGGTCTATGTTTTTGGCATGGTAGGGTGCACCGATTTATCGATTGAAATGCTGCGTGCATCGAATCACGGTTGTGAAAATAATTGATATTCATAAATGTTGAATGTGATTGGTTCCTACTGCCACTAGAGACGCTAAATTCACCGCAATGTTTAAACAAATTTCATTGACGTTTCATTGAATCGCCAATGGGAGATTCGTGAAATGATTGCTCTTTTAATTGGTAAGGTTACATCCCTAGCTGTGGCGTTTTTTTGCTGTCATTTCCTGACATACAGCGAATTCAATGCAATGTGGATCTATATAGCATCCGAATGCAACCTCATCCCAAGACACTAAGCAATGAGAGATGGGCATCCTGTGCCTACCTATGTATGTATGTATGTTGAACTTCTTTCACACCTTACGTAGCTAACCATGCTAATCGGAGGTGCGGGGGAAGGACAACAAACTAAACAGAAAAAACAGCTTTTTTAATAAATGAGTTTTCGAACTGTATTTAAAAGTGCATAACTCCAGTCGCCTCCTCAAGACAAAGAGACCGGAATAAGAAGAGGAATGTCTTGAGCCTGGCCTTGAACAGAACCAGCCGACAGCACAGATGGCCGGAATAAGGAGAACGGAGTCTGTAATCCTGGCGGCAGAAGAGGAGATAGGGCGACCACCTTCAAATTAGTGAAGGTTGCAAGCGGGGCTTCGACGATTTCAGCTGTATATATACTATTTGGCCTTGTACTGATTCACATCTAGACTGGAACGATCGATATGAGATGTGGTGCCGGGCACTTTGAGATGCTGGGCCATATAAGCGCCTCGGAAATTTAAAAAAAACCTGATCCTGGTTATTAGGGTGACATTAAAACGTTGACCGCGACCTCGCCAAATTTGTGGACCTGCCCAGTAACGTCGATGTTCCTGTTTCCGCTTTTAACTGTTGCCTCCGCTGCTGCCGCTGCTGCCGCTGCTGCCGCTGCCGCTGCTGCCGCTGCTGCCACTGCTGCTGCCGCTGCTGCCGCTGCTGCCGCTGCCGCTGCTGCCGCTGCTGCCACTGCTGCTGCCGCTGCTGCTGCTGCTCCCGCTGCGCAGGCCCCGTTGGAGAGCCTCGAGGCGAGCCTGAAGCGGACACTGAGTCCGGAAACGGTGCAACACGGGTCGCCCCTGACGGCCGTCACCCAGGTTAGGAGCCGGCAGAAAGCCCTGACCGCAGACACTGGAGGCGTAATGCCCCCAACACGTTCACCGAAACAATTTCTCGCAACCGACTTAAAACTAAAATTAAAAACCGGTTCTTCCTATGACTTCCCCTGGTCTCTGTCCCCTACGGTTAACGAGACGAGAGCGTGAATTTGACGTGAGCCCATTGAAATGTGCGGCACGGTTTGTTCCGCTTCGAATGTCCTCGTGGATCGAGTCTCTTTGAGGGCTGCGTTGTTGATGGGTGGGGTTGGTTGTTTGCCCACGCGCGCGTAACCAAGGTACCCGTCGTGTCTCCACAGCCTGGCGGCGCCGAGCCGTTTCCCCTGGCAACCCAGGAGGGTGGTGCCACCTCGTGGGAGACGATAACCACCCCCATGCACCCGGCTGAAGGTCGGTTTCCTGTGAATGCATTTGATCCGCGACGGCTATTTTTAGAATCCAAATGGAAGCTTTTCGGGAACATTAAGTGGATGGGTGGGTCAAGCCACCCATTTTCATGTCTTTGTTTAAGACGTAATTAACACGAAAATGCCACCATCACTTTAGCCACCACCTATGTCAGGCCAATTTTATGCTTAACGATATTTTACAGGGTTGTTTTTTATTGAAACCTCGTCGCACATTAAAAAATATATATATATTGGGAGAGCGGTGATGCAGCGGTTATCGCTGTGCACTACGAACATCGCTTTTCAATTCGCAGTTAAGGGAAAAAAAGATCCAATATACTTCCAAAGGTGGCTTTTATGTAACCTTTGAAAGATAATTCATGATTTTTTTTCTTAGGGAGAATGTAAAATTAAAGCCATGTTCCATCCAGAATCAAAATCGGAAAATTTATTTTTCACACATGTCCACCACCAAATGAAAGTCGAATAATATGGATGTCAGCAGGCCGGCCCGTTGAAAAAAGCAATCAAAATGTGACAACCGTACGATTTTCTTACGCTTTGTAAGAGCGCAGATCTGTGTGGAATTGGACATTGGTGCGTGAACCCACATCGATCAATCTTCACACAATCCACAATGCCACCTTACCGCCCGCCTCCAGTGTGTCCCCGCCCCCCGCCGCCGCTCGTGACGACGACGTTGTCTTGCCTGTACGTATGCTGAACTTCTTTCGCACCGTACGTAGCCAACCGCGCTAATCGGTCTCGTGTTGCCGCAGGCGTTCTGCCCGCCGAGCCGGGTCAGGGGGCCGGCCCATGCGCCACCGCAGCCGCCGGCGTCCAACAGCGAGCCGAGTTCGACACCCAGGTGAGTGCCGCCGTCAATGGCGGGGTGGGCGGGAAGTGTCCCCGATACCCCGTGTCTTATAGAGCGGTCATTGACGCGTGGAGTTGGAGAGGAGGGGGGGGGTATAGGGACTTCCCGTCCAGCTGGTAGAGTTGGCCACTTAATGTTGTCTCTCTTGCACAGGAGATGTGAAATATCAGTGGGCTCTCATAAATGGTTGCTGGCCTGCCAACCTACCTACCGATCGACCCACCTACCTATCTACCCACCTAACTACCCACCTACCTATCGACCCACCTACCGATCGAACCACCTACCTATCTACCCACCTAACTACCCACCTACCTATCTACCCACCTAACTACCCACCTACCTATCGACCCACCTACCGATCGACCCACCTACCTATCTACCCACCTAACTACCCACCTACCTATCTACCCCCACCTACTTACCCACCTACCTGTCTACCTACTTAGCTATCTACTTGCCAACCCACCCACCTATGTACTTAACTCTCTTCCTTCCTCCCTACTATTTTCTCGTTCAGCAGGTCTCTCTTGCCGACAGTAACACCGCAGCCTGTTTTACTTTTAACCGCGGCCAATGTTTCGTCAAAACGTGTCTTCTGCAGACGGGCTCTCCGCTCCCTGGTCCTCCAGTCCCGTCCGCCTCGGAGTCGCCCAGACCCCCGGCCGCGGGCACCAACGCCGGAGCGACCACTGCCACCCAGCCCTCGCTGGCGCCACCACAGCTGCCTACCCCTGCCCCCGTCCCAGCGGCGACTACCGTGCGGGGCCGGTTCCAGGTCACCACGACGCGCGACGTAGTCAGCACCGACCCGGCCACAACCACCTCCTCTCCCTCCTCGCTGTCCTCGTCGTCATCCGATCGCCACGCGGATACCGTCACCACCACCACCACCACCACCGCGGCCGCTTTTGCTCCCGTTGAGCAAAGAACGCAGGGCCCGGCCGTCGTCGCAGAAGCTACGAACGCTGCCGCGGCTCACCCGGGGGGCCGTGACGGCGCAAAATGCTTCCGGTCCGACACGTTGAACGGCACAGACAAGAGCTGTTCGGACACCGGCGAGAAAACGCGCTGCTCAACTACGCCGTTGCCGGGCATTCCCACTGGAGGCACCGGTCCAGCTGCAGAGATTCTGCAAGCGCAGCCGCTACCGGCAGCGGGGACGGCAGGGCGCGCGGGCGAACTGCGGGCAGACTGGGAGGTGCCCTTCAGTGAGGGCTACGCGCAGACGCCTGGCGCGAGAACGGCCGACGTCTTCCTCGACGGCAGCGAGGCGACGGAGCAGTACTACAGCGCGACGGAGAACGGGCGCGACATCACGTCGGACGATTTCGCGGGGCCCTTTTCCGCTCGCGGCGGCGGCGGCGGTGGCAGCTACGCCGGCGGCGGCAGCGTCATGCGCAAGCAGCCAAGCACGGACAGCGAGCTGTCCGCGTTCGGCAGCCTGGCGGCGCGGGAGCGGATGGGCACCTTGGAGAGGACGGAGTCGGTGGGGCGCTTCGAGCTGAAGGACGGCCTCGTGCCCAACGTGCGCTCGGCGTCGTCGTTTGTGAGCAGCGACAACGACTCGGAGGACGTGGAGGAGGACGACCTGAAGAAGCAGCTGCACAAGCTGCGGGAGAAGTGAGTGCCACCGTTGCTCGCTTCGTCTGGGTTGTCACGGTGGCGAGATGTTATCTACCTCGCCTGGCATACAAGAGAGCCTGGGTTCGATCCCGACCCCTGACGACTGTACGTTTAGAGTTTGCATGTTCTCTCCGTGGTCGTGTGGATTTTTCTCCTCCATGTCCTCCGGCTTTTCCCTACACATTTTTGGCCAGGCGGCTTCTGAAAAAGAGTTGTATTGCTCAGTGGGCCTTACCTGGTAAAATTAAAAGGATTTAAGGGTTTAGTCTGTCGCGTGGCACCGCGCTGCCGCTCGCTGCGCAGAGGCAACACGAGCGGCGCCAATGAGTGCCCAATTCGTGCTTTGGTGGAAATGGTGGCTTTTGTTCCAGACTTGTTCGAAACCCGTTGTGAAGATATCCGTACGTGACTGGCTTTCTTGCCAACGCTTTGCTGCGCGGGGCCAACCCGCTCGCACACTCGCGCGTAACCTCCCGTGGCCGCGTTTTTCGCTCGCATCTCCCAGGCACATGGAGGAGCTCACCAACCTGCAGGTACGCCAGCGGAAGGAGATGGAGGAGCTGTACCGCCGCATGGGCAAGGAGCCACCCGCCTGCCTGCAGCAGTCGGCGCCTCCCTCGATACGCCGACGACGCATCAGCAAGAGCCGCAAGACGAGCACCGGCGGCAAGCCCAGCAGCATGCAGCCGCTGAAACCCACGGCGCTCTTCCTCCCCTGTGAGTGTCTGGGGGGGAGGGTGGGGGGAGGCGACGGTGTGAGAGAGTTCCCCCCCTCGCCCATAAACCAAGCGTGCGATGGGAGCACAGTTCAGGTGTTGAACGCCACAGTGGCGAGATGTTAGCTACCTCGCCTGGTGTGCTGGAGGTCGTGGTTTTTGATCCTAGCTCTGTGTAAGTCTGTTGAACTTCTTTTAAACCATACGTAGCCAACTGTGCTAATCGGAGGTGGAGAGGAAGGACAAACAAACTCAATACAAAGAGCAAAACCCGACGCCTGTACATTTGCAGTTTGCGTGTTCTCTCTCCCCGTGGTCGCATGGATTTTTATCTGGGTCCTCCGATTTTTCCCTCCACATTTAGAAAGAACACGCGTTTTAGAGTATTATTTGGCTGCTATAAATTTCCACGTGGCAAGCCACTTTGTTGTCGAGCTATCATTTTTGGGCAGGTCGCCTTTTGTAAAAGCGCTATATAACTCAGTGGGCCTCAGCTGATATTATTTAAGAAAATTTGTGTAAATAGTAAAAAGAATAGTTTTGCGGAAACAGCTTTCCGTGGAGTTTTTGGTGAGAATGCGCCGCAGAGGGTCTGCGTTTTTACTGATGCGTGATTTAGGCCCTCGATACTCTGGTTCTTGAGTAAATTGATTGAATGAAACTGATTTGTCTCCCAAAATCCAAGGAGAGATCTTGGGGCGCATTCGGCCGATGTTAGTAAAAAAAAAAGTGAACCAAATCGGCTTGAGAAAGCAACCGAAACGACTCGAGTTGACTTGGAACGGAACTGTCGCCACAGCCTCGCAGCAAGCACCGTTGACGCGGGCCGCCAGCGATCCGGCCCCAACGGAACAACAACAACAACAGCAGCAGCAGCAGCAGCCAGCGCCGCCACCGCCGCCGCCACAACTCGCCACTGCACCGCAACCCAGATTCCCTCAGCCGGCGCCCATCCCCAAGTCCCACATGCTCAAACCCTCCTTCTCCACAGAGAGCTTCTACTCGGGCTTCATCAGCGACGGAGCCATTAACCAGTTTGGCAATGGTGAGTGGCCGCGGCCGAGGTCGCTCGCTCGCTCGCTCGCTCGCTCGCTCGCTAATTTCTTGTGTTTTGTCCGTGGACGGTTTGTTACCTCCAAGCGAGCAGATTGACCGAAGGAGATTTTGAAATTGTTTTACTTTTCTTCTTGGTTCTTTCGGTAAAGTCACGTAGAAGGGAAATAATAAAATAAAACAATTTTCACGACGTTTCGGCCACAACGCAAGCAGCCGTCCTCAGGTGAAGAACAGGTCTGTCGAAAAGACAGCGTCTGAATGCTGAATTATTTTATTATGTTTTATTTTTATTATTTTATTATTTCTCTTCTACGTGACTTTACCGAAAGAACCAAGAAGATGAATCCCTGCAGTCACGAAAGCTTTACATCGAAATTGTTTTATTTGTTTAGTTCCGTCCAGATCGCCGCAGGCTTTTTTAGAAGCTTGGCAAAGATAAACAGGGACAACATCGTGAATGTGGAAAAATCTAAATAATTACCGTCAACATTGTCTTCATTGTCTTCATTATCACGATCATCTCCATCATTGTCATTGTTCTCTTATCATCGTAGGCATTGTCATTAATTATAATGCACAACTCGCAGCACTATTATGTGGTAACATCCATTTCATTATTTTGCTTCTCTAAGTGATTGAACCTCTTGTATAGAGTTAATGGACAAACCAACAACCTCCTGGCCCATCTCTTTTGATGTCATCTATATGGTTCTCATTTGTAATCCGATTTCACTTCGCGTTTATAATGAGGTGAACCTTGAATTGCATCAGTCTGTGATCGCATCCTGTGTTGAATTTGTTGAGGTCAGAGATAATCTGGGATTTGTCTGTTAGAATCAAGTAAATTACATCTCTAATTTCACCATTCGGACCCCTTCATATAATATCCATTTACTAGATTACTCCTTAACCTGCACGAGACGGTGAAGACACTGGCAAACCTTCATCCAGCAGTGGGTAGACCATAGCTCTGGTGATGAATGATAATGTCACAACACCAGTCTGAACAATGCAAGCTCCAGGCATGTCACGAGTCGGTAACAACATGTTTTCAATATGTAAAATGTATATATATACATGTAAAATTGCATTGAATGTGAATTATATTTCACGGTCAAAATATTTCATAAATAAATTAACATTTAGAAGTCTCCTCGACAGACCTGTTCTCCACCTGAGGACGGCTGCTTGCGTTTTGGCCGAAACGTCGTGAGAATTATTTAATGATGTTTTATTTTATTATTTATTATTTCCATTCTACGTGACTTTACCGAAAGAACCAAGAAGATGAATCCCTGCAGTCACGAAAGCTTTAAATCGAAATTTGTGAATAAATAATTTTTACGGCTTGCAGAAATAATCCAAAACACGTTCATACCCAAGTAATTTGCCTGTAAAATCTTCATAAATACAAATGTTCAATGCACAGCAAAGCACTCGTCAAAATCACTGGACTCTATAAAGCTCGGAGTCACGGGTTTATGCCCCATGAAATTTTATCAACGAGCTTTTATATGAAAATATAAATATATAGTTGACGTTGCTTGGTCAGCGGTCCCCCAATACCTCCTCACTGCAATTCTGTGCCGCTTTTAAGTGCAGTGTGATTGCCGGGGCCTGACCAGCGGTCGTGTTGCCAAAGGCACGGCACGTACGGTCCAAGAGAACTCGCAGTGTGTTGTCAATGTCCACCATTCGAGGCCCTTTGAACGACCCACACATGTGCCTGTTGTAGTGACAATTAATCCCCCAAGTGCAGCTCGCATCCCTCGTTATGCCCGTGGAAGCCCTAGTCTAAGCAACACGACGTCGGCGTGGATAATATTTACAGACGGGATTTGATTGCATCGCCAACATGTAATTCGTGATAACCGAGGTTGTGCGTGTATACATACGTATTTATGTACCTTTTTGGCTTCTGAAACGCTGCAAAGATTTGACCGTGTGGTCTCTTTCACTCGTTATGCGGTCACTTTGTTTCTGTAAATTTTTAACGCGCAGTCATGTAACAAAAGTGTGCCTGTGCATTTTGAATACTAACCACTTTCGCGCACATGTACACACACACAAAGGACACGAACACTTCCGAATCAGAACATTTATTTATACTGGAGGAATCCGATGA
The DNA here is from genome assembly GCF_965212315.1 of Lampetra planeri. NCBI lineage: Eukaryota > Metazoa > Chordata > Hyperoartia > Petromyzontiformes > Petromyzontidae > Lampetra > Lampetra planeri. Next base: position 7,496,730 of record NC_136138.1, on the reverse strand, counting down.
GCTATAATGCTCTTTTTCACAGATGGTCCAGTAAGCACTTCCTGCCGCCTCTGACTCTCTCACCACTTTGTTTCATATTTGTCTTTCCGGTTTCCTTTTCTGCGACTCTCTCCTCTAGGCTGGACGGTTTTTCACCAAACTGCCGACCGAGTGACGTACAAAACTAACAGCAAACCGCGCTCCCGATTCCTCAGTGGGCCCGCCGCTTTGTCTGTCTGTTCGTACCCAGTTTGTCATTTTTTGTACTCCACAAGGCATCCCTGTATGGCGTTGCCCCTGGCCTTAGGGGGGAGGAAAGGGAAAAAAATTAACCCGTAAAAACAAAGTTTTTCACTATAAATCCTTTATATGCGTGGCATCGGTTTTATTTTATTATTCATTTCTGTTTTTCTTGAGTAAGAGTTTCATTTTTATCACATTGGTATTTTAAATTAAATATGAAATTTTTTTTTTCCTAAAAAGTGGAAAATTTAGGAAAAAAATTTTCACGAAAATAAATTGTCACGCACAACGAGTCTGTGTGCAAAATGTCAGCTCGATTGGATCACGGGGAGTGGGTTAAAAAACGACCGAAAGATTTGCATGGTCGTAAGCGCGCAAGCAAGCAAGCAAGTGAACTTAATATAAAGGATTTAAAAACGTTTCCAGCCAGGGAGAAACGACCGCTCGGTGAGCCAACGGATATTGCAACACGACTTTCCTTTTAAAATAAAATACAATTCGTACGCACGTCTCGCGTGTCACATAAAACGTGCGCGCGTGGCTTTTTCCGCTGCACGTGCTGTTAAAGCCTCGCGGCTGGAATCCAGACGTCTTGGCCACGAACAGTCTCTGCAGCCGCGTCTTTAATCCTTCCTGCAAGCAATTGTGTGCCGCCATCCTTGGAACACTTCAGTCGCATGCCTCTTGTCTCCGGGTGCTAGTCCCATGTTTATTTCTCCCTCCTCCTCAGTCTCGCGCTCACGAGGTGCCTTGGCTTGTCTGTGTTGGGGCTTGACACTAGCCCCAATACCTGCACTGCTTTGTGACCTTTATTTTGTCTTTATATTTATTTTCAACCCTTTGTCCTCTTCTTCACTTCCGTTGTGCTCGATTCAGATGCACATCCTTGCATGCTTTTTTAGCGTTTCGCTGCATACTCGCCAAAGTAGGGTTGGAACGACACAATTTAATATCGATTTTCAAGCTCTGCTTCTTGATGCGTGCGATCGAATCGCGAGCATCAGAAAAATATTACTTGTTGATTCGTCCAGACCGTAGGTAATTGGTTCAGGTACTTGCTAATCCAGCGTTTTGCTGTAAGAATGGTCGATCCTTAAGTTAACTTGCTTACCCCTGAGTTGTGACAATTCATCAAATGGTTGCGGAGGTGAATCGTTCCACCCCTTCGGCGAATGAACACACATTTTAAGTTGCGTGTGTTTGAGGGAGAGTCATCCACCGCGATGAATTTCTCAAGACGTTTGCAGCACTGGGAGACTGCATTGAGCCCCCCCCCCTACCCCCGCCGTGCGCGTCACCCGTCGTTGAGACAGAGAAGTAAAAGAATGCCGCTCTTCCTTCCCGTTCACATCCACTTCCTCCGAGCCGTGCAGTAACTTTGTCGTTGTTCTTTGTTTTGTTTCCATTTCTGTTTTCCCCAGCAGGCAGTGCGATGAGACGAAAGAGCAGCGGTAAATAACAAAATAACAAATCGTTTGCTCCATGCCACCTGCCCGATCGGATTTTTTTTTTCCGGTTTGCAGCTGGAATTTTGCTTTTTTTTTTGGTTTGCAGTCGGTGGGATGCTGCGCACTGGCTTTTTATTTTATTTTGTATTTTTGTTTGTTTTTTGCACTTTGAACTCTCCCGAGTTCCCCTCTGCGCAACAGCTCGGCTCTGGCAATGTTTGGCAAGCTGCGTTTTTTCTTTCTCCCCTTTTAAATCTTTTTTTGCGTTATTTGTGAGCACTCCATATTGACAGATCCTGACTGACGTCACCCACTGACGTTACCGTTTGCTCCCAAGTGACGTGCTCCAGGGGATTTCGATTGATTTGTTTTAGTTGGACATCTGCCTCAAGTAATATTTCATCGGCAGATACAATAATGGACGGTTCTACGGTAATGGAATTACAAGACCAGTGACGGGCTTGCAATGCCGCTAAATGCGGCGTATGACTGCGATAAAAGTCTCGTATTTCACATTCATTCTTAAGCCACCAACACATGCATCAAATTGCATGTACAAGAATAACATTTTCAATATATATACACTGTGTTTTTAATCATGGTTGCTGAGCAAAGGCCCTGAGGCCCTAACTGCCAATCATCCAACAACAGGCATCGCTAATGAAATTGTAGTAGATGAGAGTGGGTGTGTGTCTATAATTCCCTTGCCGTGGAATTGACCGTATGGATTTTAGACAATCGGATTTTAAATGTGGCCTGTCAAATGTCCGGGCGCGCGCTCGGGGGGGGGGAGAGAAGAGCGCGTGTATCCTTGTGATTTGCTTACTGGCCAGCGCCGAGGAAAAACGCACAACTGCTGGAATCGCGATTATCATTTTTTGTTTTATTGAATGGGAAAAAAAACATTCCCAAGCACGGATGTGATATGTTTTACTCTTGCTTTTTTCTCTTCTGCGAAATAACATGTTCTCCGGGTGAGCGTCTGCTAACATTACGCGCTTACGCAAAGCTGAATCGCGCACTTAATCTGCACTGCAGCTGGCTACGAGCAAATTGCGAAATTTGTTTTTGCTCTTTAGTATTTTTACAGGTACTCTTTAATTTGTTTTTTTGTTGTTGTTACATAACTGTTTATAATTAGTTATTCTCAATGTTCTGCCCTAAAATTATTTACTTGTTACTGCCTTTTTTACGTGCCTATGAAATACGATGTCTATAATAAAAACGGTGAGCATCTATCGTACTTTTAAAAGTAAATCACCCGAATGATACAATCGGGCCTCTGTATACAGTTATTTTCTTCTTAATTTGAGCCAAATACTCTGATCTCCGACCCACATGCAAATATACCTACAAGAAAATGTAACATCATGATGCAGAGTCTCTTAAAAGTGTCTTAAAGATACCAGCACATTTAGACGCTACATAAACACAAATTGGATGGTATTGTTCAATGGCCATCATGGATAAACGCGCTCATTATTGCTGTCGTAATTTGTTTAAATAATTTTTGCTTACTCGAGTGGCATTTGTTCAACAACTTGCCAAACACATGTTTTTTGTACCTTGCCTAACTCTGCGTCCAGCACTCATCACGGTTCCGACGCAGCCAAAAGACGCCAATTTTTTTTCTTCTTCTTTTCTCGCCTCCCTCCCCATCACACAAACAGTCCCAACGACCGGCGGCATGGGCGCCTTCATTGGCAATGATGGCAGAGTTGGTGGAGGCGGCGGAGAGACGCCGTGCTCCGGCGCGGTAACGATAGGCACCGGGGGGCCTGCGGCATCTCAGGGCGGCAGCACCAAGAAGGGCACCTTCACCGACGACCTGCACAAGCTCGTGGACAACTGGGCGCGCGATGCCACCTGCCTGCTGCCGCAGAAGCCGAGTCTCAATCAGATCCGGCAGTTCATGCAGCGGCAAGACCTGGAGGGGCAAAGGCCGTGCGACGTGAGTGGCCGCTACCACCACAACCACCACCACCACCACGATGCATCGCACGCCGTAATGCTCTCGCTGCGTATTCAAGCGTGAACACGGGGTGGTCGCCTATTAATGGTCAAATCTTTCATCACGTTCGCATCAGATTGGCTTTTGTGGGTTAACGTCGGAACCGTCTGATCTCGCGTGTCTCCCCGGGGTGCAGCCCGGGCTCAGGATGTACGCGCCAGCTCAGCCGCCACCCCCGGCCACCGCGTGCTTGGGCAGCTGCGCCGGCGGCGGCGCCTCCATTGCCAACGCCGTGCCGACCGCCGCTGTGGTGCCGCCATACATCCTGCCGGGGGCGATGTGCGCGGGCCAGTTCCCCTGCGGCGTGGCCGTCCCGCCGGGCTTCCAGGGCCAGCCCCGCGTGCCTGTCAACCCCAGCCCGCCGGGGCCACCGCTGCCCTCCTCCGCCACCACCCCGGTAGTGGCCGCCGCCGTCGCCTCCGCGAGCCTCCCTCCCACGGCTCTGACCACTCCGTACCCAGGCATCGTTGCCTTTCCCGTGCCGGGTTTGGCAGCCAAGCCCGGGTGCGGCATAGGCAGCGGTATTGGCGGTGTCGGTGGTGGCGTCGGCACCGGCGGTGGTGGTGGCGGCAACGGTGGTGGAGTTGGCACGGGTCAACCGCCCGGGCCGAACCTCAGAACCACCTAAGAGGGGGAGGCAGAGGGCGCCGCGCGTTTACCGCTGCGGTTGACTCCACGGTTGACTCTGCGGGTGGGAAAGCGTGCCATTGATTTTGTGTTGGGAGTTGTGGGGGTCGTCGGGGAAGGTCGTTCGCGGAAGGAAATAAGGTGAAATGTATAAAACGTGGGTGGCCTGCTTTGGAAGCGAGTTGCTGGGGCTGCAGAAAGCGTAACCTGGCTCACTGTTCCGTTTAGTTTAACAAAAAAATTAGATTACGCAAGGCCTCGAAATGAAAAAAAACGTGACTACCTTACCAAGTGTCCAAAAATTTCTATTTTTTGAGAATTTGGCAACCACTCCGTGGGGGAAAGTGAAATGCGATGGAAAGAAAAGAAGGGGGAATGAAATAACAGAAAAGGGTCAGTTTGATTGGCAAATTGTTGAATGTAGTTGGTTGGGTCGAACAGAGGTGTGGATTTGAAAAGTTAATGTCCTTGCACCGAAGGCACTTCTTAGCATCGCGATTGTTTTTCTTTTTTCTTCTGCTAAAGTCGAACGTCTGCGGGATGTTAGAGATGGTCTTCGTTTTTGTTTTGTGGGTGCTGGTTTGGTATAACACTAGGGGCGTGGATTTGGGGGGGGGGGAGTAGAGTTGACAATGCATGGGGGGGGGGTGTAAGGGTTAATTCGAGACAGCATTTGTGAGCACAATGTAAAATAATCACGGACTTCGTCACAAGCGATCGGCCGAGTTTGCGCATAGCCTTTTTTTTTTTGCTGTTAATGTCTGTTGGTTATCGAGGGCCACGCGATGAAACCTACAAAACAAAAATATCTAACGGATGGAGAGCGTTAATTGAGATCGCACAGACGAATACAAAATGGCGTGTGTGGGGTGAAAGAAATGGCAATGCCTGCTGGCAAAAGCAACTAGACACATTGAAAAATGCAAACTTTAAAACAATTTATAGCCAATTTTGGGTATAGATCAGTAAAAACAGCTGCTATGTAAAAAGTCTTTGGCTTTGTAACTTGTCACTTTAAAGAATTTGATGTGCTTGTCTGTGTTTATTGAGCTTTGGGTTTATTTGTAAATGTGAATATTAATACTGGTCCTTAAGGTTACTTGAAATGTGTTGGGTTTTTTTATGATACGAGAAAAGCTTGCATAGAAAGAGTGCCTTGTAAAAAACGGAGAGAAAACCACGTAAAAAAAAAATAGCTTTCTTGCTCGGGTTAGTTGTGCTCAAAAACTGACAGCTCTCGTGCAGCAAGGCGCGACGGCGTACAGTAGGTGATAAAAGAAGCTCCTCTTCAACAGCCAAGCGTGCAACGTCTCTGTGCTGTAGACCAGCAAGTTTAAGCCATTTGTTACATTCTAAGTTAAACAAAAACAACAAAAAATAGCAAGCCGTGGCTCCGAGCTTACATTGTACAGATTTTCTGCTTTTAACTTTCAGTGACGCCGCGTGACGGTGCAGGGTTAAAACCGACAAATAGGAGCAGGTGTCGGCGACGGATGCCGTGCATCATCAGTGAATCCGCGTAGAGATGATGCAAGGCAATCCGCTGGACTGCAGGGTATGCATGCTCCGCGAAAGGCTGGGTATTGGCGTCCAACTCTTTGCTGGCGTGGGTAGCGTGTGAACGGCTGCGGGGTCCGGGTGTCGAGTCAAAATGCCCCCCTCTTGAGAGTCCAGTAGTGGCGCCACAGTTTAGATCATGGGTCCGAAACAAGCCGATCTTCGAGCATAAGAGGAAGTCCTGAACAACATGTGGGCATTATGGGATTGGCCTGATGGGTATCGGCAGCGTTGAAAGCCACTGGGACGATTAACAAAATGGGCGCGAGTCGGCATTTTACGAACGAGCAATTGGTTGTAAAAAAAAAAACACCAACCCAAAATAAAATTACGACTATAGAGGAGAAGGGGGTGGGGGGCGGTCAAGTTTACAGATTTGTATCAAAATACAGACAGCAGTTGAACACCCTGGAAGAAATGCTCAACGTTGGTATGTCTAAGAAAGGCATGCGTGTCTCGCGTGCGGCAGAATATTCCCCCCTCCTCCCCCCGCTCGCCGAAATCCAAGCCACTCGCAAGACGGCGATTGGTTCATCCGTCCCTGTCATTTCCGCTTCGCACCGAGGTCAGCCAAACTTGTGCGGTGGCTAAGGCAGATGGGTTGTGTGAAACGGCTGCTTGCATAGGCTTGCTTCAAGCATTCACCGCCAATAGGCCACATTTACATGGAAATCAACGCTCCGCACAAAGCTTCTCGCAGGTTGCGTTACACCATGGATAACCACTCTGGCTCCTATATTCCATCGTAATTTTTTTATATTTGGTAGATTTTGCACGAAGGGGGAACGTGCGACTCGTCAACATTGCCTAACTCGGGCAAACGTGGTCGTAGCGATGGTAACTCTCAAATACCGCCGTTTCACCCAAACCAAACCACCCGGTGATGCTCGCTCTCTCGACGCACGCCACCCCCCCCCCCCCGTCACAAGTGAGAGGTTCTGCTCATTTGTGGCAATGATGGGGCTCCTGGATAAAATGAATTGTCACAAACCGCTGTCATTGAACGAAGCGCACAAGACTGCCTTGTGGTTTGTGTGTTGGTGTGCCGCCACCTGTGATTGGTGGGGGGGGGGGGTACGTCACTGGGCGCGTACGAGGTGTGTGCGTGTGCGTGTGCGTGCGCGTGCGCGTTACTGCCGCTTGGCTTGCGTTCATATTCTGCAAGCCCTATTGGCCTTGGCGGCTACCGCAGGACACCCAAACGCGGACGACCGTGCACCCGCTATCCTCTTTTGGCATCGTGACCCCGATCTCCCACCCTCCCTCCCTTCCCGTACGTAGGTTTTTACAGTTGTCTGCGTTGTGACGAGGGGAAATCTTTCAAAAACCGTCCTCTTTGACCGATGGAAGTTCGCGTTAGTAAAGTTCTTTTAAAGTGGCCCCAGCATTCACGTTTTTCGAGGTTTGTTTCGAGCGACCTCTATCGGCATCTGTTGCATTTTTTTTTCACTGCAATAACACTAAAACCTTCACTCTAAACTTAACATCGATTTAGGGTTGCGGCGATATTCACATCTTGCCTGAATTGCGTTGGCAAACCCCCGCCCCCTGTTATTGACAGTGGAGATTTTTTTCTTCCGGTTTTGCCAACACCCGGACAGGGGAGTAACATTCACCCGCACGTGAATCGTGGACCCGTCGTGTTATTATTACAGAAAATAAAAATGCAATCGATTGCCATCTGGGACAACTTTAAACGATCCGAGAGAGTGCATGCAGTTGAGCCGACGCAGACTTTGGTTGTGCAGATTTTCGCCTGCATATAGTGCCACTGATGAATAAAAACAATGCTTTGTCCGTCCCCGCATTTTGTATAGCAAATTATATCAGTATTATTATATCACTAACGCTTCAAGCTGTGAAAAGTGTACTTTACTGATTGCCGCATTGATTTATCGCAACTGTATTATCCTTATGTATGTACGTTCTGTATTAAGACCTGTATTATCATTTTTTTTTGTTTGGGTTTGGATCAGTACTCGTGCAGACTTTGCTCTCGAGGGCTGTCAGGCAGGGGTTGGTGGGGTTGGCTTAGGCCGGGTGTCAATCCAGCTCTGTGAACCCTGCGTTTCGTCTGATATTAAAGGTTAAGAGATGGAGGTAAGGTGAGCAGAGGCGGTTGTGGGTGGTAGGTGTTAGGCATGCGATGATCGCAGTTAATTTTGCGGATTGCGCGTAGATACCGGAACTCGCGTTGACGCGTGTCGAATTGTGAGCCTATGAATTGATTATTTTTCGATTTGTACGAATGCATGCTATTGTTATGTTTACGATAAGTGCGAAAATTGCTTATAAACCTGGCAAGAAAATCATAATAAACAATACAAAAGAAGGGTTTTATGATATAACAAAAAACATCTAATTTTTAATAGCGCCATCCTCAATCTTTACAAATCATAGGTTTGCTGTGGGCAGGGTGAGTTGTTACTCGCCACGTATTGTAAGGTGGTGGTTACTGACAGTGGGTCAAGATGACGGGTTCACGTGAGAACGGGTACCGTGAGGTTACTTGTGTGTGCAAAGTTGTCCGTTTCCAGCTGCAAAGAGAATTTGTCATCGATTTGACAGCTATAAAAGTGGGTGTATTAATCAAGTTCAGTCGAAGCCACCTACGAACATGCCTCAACTGCTCCCCACTCGCACGTCTGACAACTAATGCCCTCTGCAGCTGGAGAAAAAGACACAGGGACAGAGCTCTATGAAGGGATACAGAAGTCCAACTTGGTTTGGTTGAACCCTGCCTGACCTCCCATTCCCACACCCATGCTCTGCACGGCTCATGAGGAGTAATGTACAACGTATACCTTTGTGCCATTTTTTTTGCATGCTGGTTAATGTTTTCGTTCCGATGTTTTTGTTTACTCTATAAAGGTATGGTATTGAAATGCATTCAACTTTGCAATGTAAAGCAACCGTGGCATCCGCGTACACACAACGGTACAAAACAATTAATTCGTTTTCTTACTCTGCATGTATGTATTAAGATGCGGGGTGGGGGGAACCTGTCCGTGCACAAAATGGTCACAATTCTGAAACGGTATATCTGCATTCATTATCCCTGTTTTTGTTGTTGTTCACTATCGTTTTATTTTATTTCCTTATAATGAATCTGTCCGTTCGCTATAAGTGGTTGTAAAAGTGGTTAATGTTTGTGGCACAGCTGTCGGTCGCGTGCAGAGGAGCTGGGTAACGTGGCATATTGGCGCGGGAGCTTTAATCGTGGAGAACTTGGGAGAAGTACGTATGCTACCGCATCGGCTGGCGTTCTTTCATTCATTGTCCACTAAACTCGACTGCGCTTGTGCTCGAGTGTATAAATAAACGGCGGCTTCCCCGTCAGTTAGGAGCTGTTGTCAAAATCTGTGATGATGCATCAGCTGGAAAACCGCCTTTTTGGTGGCAGTGAAGCACGCTTAATGTAACCTTCCTATGTATAACTGTTGGTCGCACATCGTTGATGAGTGGAGAGGGCTTGCAACTCGTGGCTACATTGATTCGCTGCCTCCTTGGCAAATAAGCAATTGCCCGATTTTTTTGCAATTTTTTAATGTAAAGGAATGAGAGTCCCCTTAATGCGGCCACGGTGTAGTGGTTAGCAGCACTCGACTGAACTCGCAATCCAGAGGTCATCAGTTCAATTCGATCTCTCGGTAGAGCAGTTGAAACGATCGGCGAGTTTTTTTTTTTATTCCCCCCATCTCTCTCTGTACCACATTCGATGAGCAGCAGCAGCAGGTCGTGTGTGCGGTGGGCGAAAGCGTGGATAACTCCCACCCCTTCCAAGGACGCCTGGTCAGTGGGGAAGAGTAGGCAAACGCCTCTCTTGGGGCCCTTCTGCCAGCAGCAGCGTGAGCGAGGAATTTCGGCGCTTTCCCATCACGTGACGGAGCTTGTCAGCGAAATATGCCACCGTTCAACCGTTCGTTGCCGTGCAGCAGCGTGTGCAAGGCTACACATCGCCATGTAGTCTTAATAGCAAACCCTGTGGACGTTCAGAATGGCAGAGCTGAATATATTACATGTCACACATGTGTAAATGTTTGGGGGCGAGGGTCGCGGGTGCATTTGCTTTCCCAGCAAGCTTGTGTTTGCTTCGAAAGCAAAAAAAAAATATTATATCGATGAGAAAAAAATGTATTTTCATGTCCATTAGCGATTCGTCATGTGACGCCAAAATTGTCCAACTGATTGCAGTCGGTGTTGATGATAAAATCTAGATATTCCACCACAAAGGTGCTCGGGTTCGCCTGCACAACTGTCAAAGACCGACCGACGTGGAATTTCTCAATGCGCCTACTTTCGTCCCTGCGGGGTGAGGGCGAATCGATGCAATTCTGTCGGACTCTTTTGGTGCCACTGAATCATTGCTGGTATGTGTTCACTGTATTGCAGACTACGTATATAGTTTCACCATCACTTACCACTGGGTAGGCTGGGATTGGTCGTCTCGTAGTGTGTAGTAATTCACTGTTCTCAACAGCAGTGCGTGCAGTGTCAAGATTTGTAGAAACAGTGGTTTAGATGTAAACTATTGCTCTATTTATTCATGTTGGATGGGGAAGTCACGACATGAGGCTAAACATCCACTGCATTAAGAGAAAATAAAAAGCCTGTGTTTGCACTAAGGAGTAATGGATGGGTGTTAGGTGTTTTCGTCTTTTATTTTTTAATTACATAATACTGCTTGTGTCTTCAATCTCATCATCGTTTTACGTGTTCCTTTGCTGGGGAAGAAACTTGCAAGCTGAAATAAATACAAATCTATCTTCTACTGCTCGTCCCTGTGTGGTTTGTCACTGTCGTGGAAATTCGTTTTGTGATTGCGAAGTACAACAGCAAGTGGCGTCTGACAGGGGGTTGCTGGGCCTCACAAGCATCTGGCAAGGGACCAAGGCAGGCCAAGAACCTGTCTGAACACTTGTTCATTGCACGATGTCCGTTTGTCAGTGTGCTGATGACCAGCAAAACAACCCCCCTACCTCGTTGGTGCCGGACGGTGACGCTGTGGTGAGCAGTGCCATGGGGGGAGGGCCAATTTTTATTGGCCATTCCCCTCATGGCATTTGTGGCCACCAGCGGGCAAAGGGGGCTCTGGATGGGTGTGATGGGCTGGTAACCCCTCTACAATTAATTACCACTATACCACGAAAAAAAATATCCATCTAAGCTTGTACCGGAGACCCTGGGGGGGATAGGTGTTGATGACGTCTGGTCAAACCCCATTTAGTGGAGCCAGGAGATTGAATCCTTACCCTCGGGATTCCTCCAAAAACAGCAAAAAAGCCACTGTGGGTGCCCACGTGGAACGCTCACTGCGGAGGAGAGGCTGCTACTCTGTCGGGAGCTGGACCGGTACCGCCTGGAGCTCTGGTATTCAGGAGGTCCAGTGGACCGGCTCTGGCTCCTGCCACAATGAGGGGTGGACAGTCCTCTACTCGGGACAGGAGACTGCCAAACAACAGGCAGTGGGCTCTTCTGAACAAAATAAAGAAGGGAGCGTGGTGGTGAGGTGTGGGTAGCTGTAAGCCCCAGGCTACTTTGTGCTCGCCTTCCCATCAACCAGAGGCGAGGAGTGGTGATCGTGGTTACTTATGCTCCTACTGAAGATGAACATCAGTGGAGGGATGCAGACAAGACCAATGAGTCCGATGCCTTCTATGACCTGTCACAGGTGCTAGCTAAAGTGGCTAGAGAGGAGATGGAGTGATGTGGTACAAGATGATGTGGAGCTGGGTGGACTTGCGGATGACTGGTACCAGCGAAGTCAAAATTGGCCTCTGTGGAGGAGGCTCGTGAAGGATGCTTCTGGGCAGTTGTAGGCAGTTAACCCTCAACAACAACGGAGGGCGGAGGAGCGCCGAGCAGCTAAAACACAGCAAGTTGGCACAGGTGGTGCATTGGCCAGCCATCTCAGTCGACCCATGGCACCTGGGTCTGCCTTGTGACCTCCTGCCTGTATGCGTACGACACTTCACGTGGCCTGAACGTGCACATAGCCTGGCACAAGCGCCGTGGTGACGTCGCCGCCACTTTTTGGTGAATGCAGGTTGTTATGACCAGCTCCAGGTTGGCAACCGAGGCCTCACTGAATCAGTGTAGTGGTATGTTTTCATCAGCTGCGTAACGCTTTGTGGAAGCTACCTGGCCTGTCTCCAGGTCTTTTTGGCCACAGTTGTTAACCACTCGCTTATGTATGCTTGCGAAACGTCGAGCCCTTTAAAGGAAAATCTGCGCCGTTTGAAACATTCAGCATAGCCAGCCTACGATGATCTATCGTGAGATTAACCACTGGATTGTGTGAGCTCAAAAATCCTTGAAAGCTCTTGACACTGTGCCGTCAGCGTTGGCTGGGTCATGTCGCCCGCATGCCTTGCCACTGCATTCCCAAGCAAATTATGTTTGGCCGGACAAATGGTGCTAAACAGGTGTGGCACGGGCTAGAGAAGAGATAGACTGATGTGGTACAGAAGGATGTGGAGCTGAGTGGACTTGCCCATGACTGGTACCAGCAGTCAAGATCTGACTCTGTGGAGGAGACTCGTTAAAAACGCTACTGGGGAATTTGAGGCAGTCGCCCTCCAGCAACAACGGAGGGCAGTGGAGCGAGGTTCATTAACGAGCAGAGCGCCGGGAGGCTGAAATGCAGAACGTCGGCACAGTGGGGAGCACAGTTGGTGCATTTTCCAGTAATCGGTCAACCCATGGCACCTGGGTCTGTCCCGTGACCACCAACCAGCAAGCCCTCAACACTTCACCTGGCCTTAAAGCGCAGCTAGCATGGCATGAACGCCGTGGTGACATCCACATCACTTAGTGGTGAACGGTGGTTGTTGTATACATATATTTGTTATCATGTCACAGTGTATTTTCCGTTCTTTTTCCATTAAAAACGATTGTCCCATCTAAGTGTAGGGGTGTCAGGGGAAGGATTCCCACCAATAGATGGGTTAGTGGGAGGGGTGATCGAGGAGATATAAGGAGAGAACGGGTGGGAAGAAGGGGCCTTTGGCGGGAACGAGATTGGGACGGCTGGGGACAGGTGTGAATGGAAGAAAAGGAATAAAGGACGAGACCCCTGCAATCTCGTGTCGGCTCCCCTTTACATAAGTGTGAATATTTTTGTAAGCACCCTGTGTATATCTGCCACCGGGGCATCGAAGCGTGGGGCCTAGGGCGGTCGCCCCCATTCGCCGTACCCTTGGGGCGGCTCTGTGTTTTGCAATGGAAAACACAACCAGAACCACCCGAACCGCCATGGCTTTGCTCAGCATGGCCCCGGCGCGGCTCGATTAAGCCAGTGGAAAATGGATATTGCTGTCCAGTTAGCGCTTCATACTATGGGGGTAAAGGGGTGGTCTGGTTAACAAATAATAAGAGCATGTACGAGTCATTGCTCGTTTAACGTTATAGATGTGTTCCTGAAAAATGCAACCGTTAGCGAGGATTTACCTCCAGTGTATACAGGGGCCGTCCATAAATGACGTCAGGCACCTGGGGGGGGGGGGGGGGCAGACATTTGTGACGATGTATGACGAGAAGGGGGGGGTGTAGAAATGTGACGTCCCATCAAAATGCGCAACTTTAAATAAATATAGACAACACGTTCTACTTAATTAAATAGACTTTTAAATCAATGTTTTCTCCTACAACATCAGAGTGCAGCGCCACATTAAATACGCACTACAATGACAATAGTTTAAAGCGATTTGAAGTATGTTTTATTTTGGGGGGAGGGGTGGGCAGAGCTTTGTGAAGTCATATTTGAGGGGGGTCTGACTTTTTGTGACGTCGTGTGACGCGGGGGGGGGTGGTCAAAAATCGTCCAAAATCGCGTGACGTCAATTGCAATAAAATCAGCCTTTGCAGTTATGCCATGGCGGTACAAAGAACTGAAATGAGGGTACTCTACCGCTTTGCTGCATCATTCCGCGTTACTGTATAGCACCGCGTTATAACGGGCGCGTTCCGCGTTGTGTCAAAAGTGTTCCCCCGTGGCAGAACCGCGTTATAGCGAAAAGGCCCTGCATGAACGTGCGTTAAGCGAGGAGTTACCGTAACTCCATAGTGGTTACGTCACGCGCAGGTCACGTGGTCTTTCGCGCCCCGCCCTCCCTCCCTCAGTTTTGGCGCCAAAGTCAGGCCACGTTCCTAACTCACTTGAGGTAAATTTACCTCACGAATCGATACAAAAAACGTTTAATCGGCGTGAAAATGGGCTACCTTCAACTTATAGAGGTAGAAAACTTCAAATCTTACCAAGGGAAGCAGATAATCGGCCCCTTCACGCGGTTCAGCGCAGTCATCGGTCCAAATGGCTCAGGTAATTCTTATAAACGGATTAAAGTTTTATATATATTTTTAAACGCACTAAATTCGTTTGTTATGTACATTGTAGTTATATTTTGGTACGATAGCTCGAACAGCCCATCGGTGTAATTGTGTATTTTTATAATAAAGGTTTTGAGTTTTGAATGGACTGGCCTCGGCCACGTTAATGTGGAGTTACCACTGGCTGCGGGCGGTGGTAAATAGATGAACATTCAGTCCGGGAAACTTTGATTGCATTATTTATCGGGAAGATGTGTTAGTTCATTATCGATCATATATGTTAATTTGTATGCAAAGTGTTAAGCGATGTGAAACAATCGTTATTACTTTATACTTGTACAGCTCTTGTCAATCCACTGCTGGATGAGGTCCCTCATATCAAACTTCACATCGACCATGCGGGTTTACCTCGTATTCATACTCTTAGGTTTTTTCGGTAAAGTCACGTAGGTAAAAATAAATAATAAAATTGTAGAAATAAAATAAATAATAATCAATAACAAATACTGGAAATAGTGCAGGATTAATGTGTTACATTTCCTCACTCCCTTCCATTGTCACCGCATAAACAGTCAGTTTAACACTTAGGCTATCGCGACCAATATCCATAATAGAGGTTTTTAATTTAGATCGCGTAAATATATAAATGTGTCGTTAAAACCTCTGCATTCAGGAACGAAACTGTAAGACTTCTCCACAAATCTGTCAGTCGCCTGATGAAGCTAGTTGTAATTACTGACGAAATGTCGTACTCAGTTTGCAAATGTTGTGGCTTGGCTCTCCAACGCACCGGTTAGTGTTGTACTACACACTACACTATACACGACACTATACACTACACTATACACGACACTATACACTACACTATACACGACACTATACACTACACACTAGTGCTGTACTAGTGACGAATTGGCATGTTCTGTTTACGTGACAACCCTTACTAGTTGGCTGTGTCGGATGGTGGCGGGTTTAAACGACACATTTTACGCTATCTAACCCAAAAACCTCTATTATGGGCACATAAACAGTGTCAAAATTCGCAAGTTCTACATTCGCGCAGATGTTCAAGAACGAAACCGTCGGGAATACCGAGGCCTTTATCGTATTGCCGCTTCACCAATTGCTTTTAATTGTACAAATCGTAACATGTCCGTTCGTCTTTCCTCGTGAAGGAAAGTCCAACCTGATGGACGCCATCAGTTTCGTGCTTGGCGAGCAGAAAAGGAATCTGCGCGTTCGATCTCTGCGCGACCTGGTCTACGGCGCGCCCGTCGGGCGACCCGTGGCGAACCGTACACATGTCAGCATGATATACGCCGAGGAGGGCGGCTCCCACACCGTCTTCACGCGCACCATCATCGGTCCGTCTGGAATGTCTCTTCATCGTCTAACTCCTTCGTCTGGAAGTTGCGTGATGGTTTTCAGTCGGGGAGGGCACCAGTGTGTGACAGAAATTTAGCGCTAGCTTTTTTTGCTTCGGACTTTGATACCTTTGCGTTTGTGTGGGATTGGTTGAAGTATTGTTGGGTCATTTTGGACAGTTGTTTGATAGTTCTCGCTCTTATTTTGTCATTGTATTGTTTTGAGCTCAGATTCTATATCAGTTTTCATCTCTGTAGCTTGGTGGGGTTTTAAACAATATATAATTTAAAGTGGTATGTTCTTTTGTAAAGTAGGCATTTGATTGTTGCACCCACTCCTTATTTGATTAATTGTCATGACTCGCAATTACATTCGAGAATCAATATTTAGCCATTGTAGTGAAAATTTATAGTATTTCAGTCACTAAAAACGCTACATGGAACATCGATTATAACAATTTGATGCAAATATCATGATAGCAAAAATACAATGAGATTCATTAATCCCAATGCCAAATGGGGAAATGTATTATTTCCTGTATCCGAGCAATTCATTGTTCATTATTTATATGTTTACTGAAATTGTCTTAAATAAAAAAAACATGGGATTATGGGTACAACACCAGATTGAGAGCTTTTTACTTTTTATTGTCCAAAATTGCAAACCAAGTACATTGTGTAAAGCTGATATTCCAATTTAATACTTATTACACAGAGTGTCCCTTATTCCTGTTCTGACGCATGATCAATTTCATTTAGAAACGATACATTACAATTGTATGACATTGTACATGACAGGTGAATTTATATATATATATTTTTTATTATGCAGGTTCTACATCGGAATATCGTGTTGACAAACGGGTCTTGAATTTCAATGAATATAGTGCACAGCTTGCCAAACGTGGAATCCTAACGAAAGCGAGGAACTTCTTAGTGTTCCAGGTGAGAGCACGGCACCTATTTTATCTGCGCATCTCCTCTTGATCTCCGGCCATTACAGCCAGATATACTTCTAGATATGGGCTATCCATTTTATTAAATGATTGATTACTCGCCCATTTATCAGTTCCAATGTGCAAGTAATCATATAACATGAAAATTGTTCAGGGGGGGAAAGTCACGTGTTTTCAAATGTGCCACTGGATTGGAGGCCATATGCAGGGTTTGGTGACTTCATCAGGATCATAAGGTTCCATTGCGTGGGGTGATGCTTGTGGGGAATTTCCGGCCCCCAAAAATTAGTCGATTACAATTTTTTGTTGATTAATTGTCCAACTCTACTTGTAAGTTTGCACTCTGTACGTTGGACATTGTGTGAAAATGAACGTGGAGGTGTTGCTGACCGCGCGTCCTAGGGCGCGGTGGAGTCTATCGCGATGAAGACCCCGAAGGAGCGCACCTGGCTCTTTGAGCAGATCAGCCAGTCGGGGGAGTTGGCTGCGGAGTATGAGCAGTGCAAGACCGCTATGCTCAAGGCCAACGAGGACACGCAGTTCAACTACCACTGCAAGCGCAACATCACGGCCGAGCGCAAGGAGGCACGGCTAGAAAAAGAGGAGGTAATATACAATTTGGATTCATAAAGTATTTAAAAGTAAATCTTTTTAGTGCTTGCTGTGCCATGAATCAGACACATGGCCATTCGCAGAGAAAATAGAACAGACACTGAAAAGTTGACAAAAGAGCATGGATATACACATGCTTAGGAGACAGAAAGAGGAATTAAAGTATGGGTCAGAGAGAAAGTGACCTTTCGCAGGACACCATGAAAACGAATTTCTTTATAACTGCTTTTTTTTTCGTTTGTTGTCCTTCCCTGCACCTCCGATTAGCAGGGTTGTCTACGTACGGCGTGAAAGTAGTTCAACATACATAGATACAAGGGATGATGGCTGCTGGTCGAGCCTAAGACAGTGGCAGCCCCAGTCGGGAACTCACCCGCAGAGGTGGAGCGATGACACCAACTCGTATGCAGGTGCTAGATGGAATTGTTTGATCGGAGGAAAAATAAAGGAAGTCGGCACGTTTGGGAGCCCTTGGTGATGTCCTGCACTGGCTACCTATTAAATACAGGATCACGTATATTATGTCTACTCGTCTTCAAGAGTCTCCATCAATCTGCTCCATCCTATCTTGCCGATCAGTGTGTACCAGCTTCAACAGACCCAAATCGACTCCGACTATGATCCGCGTCTCGCGGCGACCTGCTGTACCCACATGTAAGCCTTGTGCGATACGGCCAGCACAGTTTCGGGGTCTCTGGCCCAAAGTCCTAGAACATGGTACCGGCTCATGTTCGGGATCCATCCCTGAGTCTGAGCCATTTCCGCAACAGACTCAAAACAGTGTTCCAGTGAGCCTACTTCAACGTGTGATCAATGTGCATTCGTGATGGACTGGACTAATAAGAGTGTGCAATATCAAAGTTTCTTACTTCATCTGGCAGTGGATAGGTCATGGCTGGTGATGGTTATGGTAAAAGCGTGTATATGCTACTATAATATTAATCTTACCTAATGTTCAGCACTCCTTTGTGTTCCGCACAGGCAGAGAATTACCGTCATCTGCGCGATGAGCTGGCCTCGGCCCACACGCAACTGTACCTCTTCCTCCTCTACCAAAACGAGCAGCAAATGAATCTTCTGGAAAACGAACTCGCCGGTGTCGGTGACCAGCTTAACCAGCAGTGTGCGCTCATATCCACCACGGATGATGAGCTGCGCGTGCGCAAGCAGGAGATAGGCCGCCTGGGTCGTGAGCTACAGCAAGTGGAGAAGGCTATCAAGTGGGTGGCCGTCACCAATGACGCACACTGACTTTCCTTGCCCTGTGACGTCGTTGGTTTTGTGTTGCTTTACAGTTTTTCCCTCCGGTGGTTGAAAAGATATATTTGCTGACGCACAGTCATCGCTGTGGTAATGTTCACAGGCCTATATGAGTGCATGAGCTAATACAGAACTTACATGTGAATTGACTTATTTGGTGTATTATTGGCAAACTGATCTTGCCCACCTGTAATACTTTTCACAGTTTGGGAACCACTTTGAGGTTTTAATCCTCCAGTGGCTGTCAAGTAGAAAAAAAAATAGTTGACTGCATGTGTCAAAGTTAACACGTAGTTAAACATCACTATCTGATACCAAACGGTCCACATCACAACGAATTTCCACATCCCATGGCAGATCAGCCAACTTGCTATATAAGTGCAAATTCAAAGACAGCCCAGCGTGCAATGGCGGAATTACCGACCACACCAACAACATAGCGAATCACTGTGAACTCAGAAAATTATACAGAAGCATTGAAGAGGTCGACTGCATGTAAACTGAAGAAATTTCCTATCGACACAGACTTCTAAGTTTCTAATCACCTACTTAATTTCTTGGCCATGCCTAACAACTGTGGCAAGTGCGATATCAGCTCTTCGTCAACCATTACCTTTTGAGACGTAATTTGGTTCACCCCCAAAACCAACAAAGGTGGAGAAGCCTTTATTCAGATTGACATAAAGAACAAAAGTTAAAAATATATACTTGCATTTTTAGTGCATCTGTAACTTAACAAAACAATTCATAGCGCAGTTGTTTTTAAGCCGAGGGGGGACCCCACAATGGCAGCTTGTCCCTGTGTTTGCACGCTACGCGTTTATTTCACAGAGCAAAAGAGATGGATCTCGGGCAGTCGAGGCCACAGTACATCAAGGTGAAGGAGAACATCAGTCACCGGTTGCGCAGGATGGAGTCGGCCCGCCAGTCGCTGCAGAATGCGCGCACTGAGTGGGTACGACGCAAAAAGGACATCGATGAGCTGGAGCGGGAGCTGGTGGCCGTGGAGAGAGCTCGGCAGGACTTTGAGCAGCTTGTGGGCACTCAGAGCCAGAGCGAGGACTTCGAAATAGACGAGAGCCAGGTAGGTGCCGTGGCCCAGAGCCAACAACAATGAGCCACTCATTGAGACGGCAGCCAGGGAGAGCACCAATGAGTCTCAAGGCATCTTTTGGGGGACCAGGGGAACTTTTCAACATGTTCCAAGGCAGTCTTTTTTGGTCTGGGTGGCGACAATTTTATTGGATTATAGAGGCAAGTTAATTATTCGTTAAATTGTGATTGAAGAGTATGTGACAATGTCTGCTGGAGTTGGTTATTGCCTATTGATGTCATAGCACGGATTTTGAAACTCACACAAACGGTTGACAGGAACAATATTTTCAATATTCACTTTCCAGTCATACATCGCTGTCTTTCTTTGAAAGGTTCCTGCTTGGCCAGACTGCCACGAGACCAAAGTTTGGGTAGTTGACAAACTAATTCCTGAACGCTCCCTCGTGTTAACGTCACGACAGGTGCAGGAGTACTACTGTCTGAAGGAGGAGGCTGGCAGGAGAGCGGGGGGAATGACACAAGAGCTGGAGACTTTCAAGAGGGCACAGAAGGCCGACCAAGAACATCTGGAGCTTGAAACTCGTAAGATGAAGGAAACACAGGTCAGTGAGGGCATGACTTTGTGAGGCATGATATCATAATTTAAATTCATGAAGTGCTCTTAAACAGTTGTTCTCAGGGCGCAAGAGGTACAGTAAAACCTTGGATTGCGAGTACCTTGGTCTGCGAGTGTTTTGCAAGACGAGCAAATTAAAAAAAAAAATATTAATTTGATTAACAAGCGAGGTCTTGCAATACGAGTACTGTAGTACGTACAGTATACGCTTTGTCTGCTGAGCATCACGTGATCACAACTGAGCCGATGGTTTTTCTCTCTCGCTGCGGGATTGTGGGTAATCGTCTCCCATGCTCGGTCTCAGTCGGCGTGCCTCACTCGTATAGTCTACATCCGTGCGAGCGTATACTGTTTACTATAGTGTTGTGCCACGTGTGTGTGCGTAAAGCATTTTTTTATTTTGTGTCCAAGTGTAGTGACTGTTCTTTAGTAGCTGTACTGCAAGTGAAAGTCGTCCTACAGAATAACCCTCCTCCCCTCTCTCGTCTCCCTCACACCAGCCACGATTAAATTTAATTAATCAATTTGATTACTTTATATTAAATTTAAATAATAAAAATATAAATAGGTATTTTGTATTAATCATTTTTATATGGATACAGTATTTTTGGGTTGTGCAACAAATCATCTGAGTTTCCATTATTTCTTATGGGGAAATTCGCTTTGATATACGAGTGCTTTGGATTACGAACACGTTTCCGGAATGAATTCTGCTCGCAATCCAAGGTTTTACTGTACAGTGATGGAAAAGATACAGTATTGCCTTCTTAGAGTAGAACAGGATTTCCAAGGAGCTTAGGAGGAACCACACATTAACACACCTGTTTTTGCAATAGGCCTTTGCATTGACAAAAAGTGACCGGGCGCACTAAAATTATCAACGGTGTTGCCAGGTGGAAAATATTCCCCTCTAGTTCCAGAGTGCTCTGGCTAAGATTCGTGTTATACGGTAGGGCCTCACGTAGCCAAGAGCCGTATGAAATGAAGTCATGGGCTGTAGGTTCCTCACACGTGGTCTACTCTATGGAACACTTAATTGCTGTTTGCTGCAGATTTAATTCACTCATTACCTATGCACAAAATCAACAACTGAAAGAGATTAATATGAAATCGACTAATTTTATTAATCTGAGCTATTAGTTACTTTTTACAGATTCCTTAACAAGCAACGGGACTACCTTGTTGATTTGGATTCTTGTTAGCGTCATACAGACGTGAAACTGTTTCCTTGTCTGCTGAGCCATACATGAAATTATGGCTCTAACTTAACTTGCATATCTGATTATGTTACAGGGCTGATGATATCTTGAACACATACTTTGGGTATACATTTGAATAAATATGAGACTATACATTTTAATTAGACTGTGGGAATGTGCATGCCAGTGTTGTGTGTGCTTGTGTTATTTTTAGAGCAAAGTGAAGCAAAAACAGCAAGAGTTTGAAGACCAACAGAACAGAATTGAAAAAATTAAACAATATATTGAAAAAACCAGGTGTGTGTATCTCGCGCTGAAGCCAAATGGCTGAAATATACATGGTATCTCAATAATATACGCATTCCTACATCACATGCAAGCTATAAGCTAATATTACATTTAGGCTAATGGTATGAATGAAACTGATGATGCCCGCAAAATTATTGGTGCTGTCCTGGTTTGTCTGACTGTATGTGAGGCTTGTTAGTGTTTGACTCCAATTGCTTTATACCGAGCTGTTTTTTCGTGTTCCTCTTTCTCTTTTCTGCCATGTTTTACTGCCCTTGACCCACTCTCTAACCTTATGTAGTGTGTTGTTTTTTTGTCGTTTTGTAAAACTTATTGAGACGCGCTTGCATTTAGACACGACGTACATTTAAGTTATCGAATCGCGACCCCCGAATTGTGAAATGTCCATTGAATCACCCGAGGGAAGATGTCGTTGACGTGCCTGCCACGTGTATGTAGATCGGCGATAGAGGAGTTGGACGTCGAGCAGGTGAGTCTGACGGAGCAGGTGGAGGGCGCGCGGCGTCGTGCCCTGGAGATTAACGACGAGGTGGTGTCGCTCACGGCCCAGCTGGGCGACGCACGCACCGAGCAACACGAGGACAAACGCTTCAAGCGCCGCGCTGAGGCCCTCGACAGCCTTTTGAGGCTTTTCGCCGGCGCCATCGTGAGTGCTCCATGATAACGGTGCTGAAATGAGCCTTTATACTGTTTGTATTATGGGTTTATACTCGAGTTAATTGTGTTATGAGGCATGTAACTAATTGATTGATTAGAATTTAAGGAAAGTTTGGTTTTTTTCCCATACTCTTTGGTTTTTTTGGTAAAGTCACATAGGTAGAAGAACCAAAGAGTATGGATTCCTGCAGTCACGAAAGCTTCAAATCAATATTTTTCCCCATAATTTACCCAGATTGTGCTGTCAGCATCATTCCATTAGTCGAAGTATGCATTCACATCTCTCACAGACCAATGCAACCAACAGTGTTGGAGAGCGGCCCACAGAATCTAACATCACAACAAAATGTGAGATCCCATCTCTTAAAGTTTACTCTGGTTCACATAGTTGGAGATTGCACTTTCCCACCTACCTCAGAGCTTGAATTTAGCCACTTTAACTACAGAACCAAATTCAATGTGATGATGTTTTGTTCAGTCATTTGGTGACTGGGCTGTGGGCTGAAACTATTAACTTGCTACGCTTGACATCCCAGTTTTAATGTAGGTGGCTCCCTGGATTCAAACACAGGTTATTAGTGGTGCCGGCTCAGCATTTCTGACGTCACAATACATGCATACAATCCCACGTAATCCATTCAAACGTTTTTTTTACCACCAGTCGTTAAAATGAACAAGACAGGACAACTGCGACGGTGCTGTAGACAGCAGCTGATAGCGGACAAATGAGACGTAACAAAGGAGACTACAAATTAAACAGTGCAAATGACATTGAAGTAACTTGTCAGCAGCATCCGTTTGGAATTGAGGGATATCCTGTAAAAACCTAGTAACCCAGATATATCCACTTTTTTAAGCTAACCTATGCTCCCTTCATTTGAAAATTTGACACTTCACAGAGTATAATTTCGTTGTATGTTGGCACATGAACTTAATCACTATTTCATCCACTTGATCCACCTCAAAACAAAAGCCTGCTTCCAACTCTCAACATAATCCTGCTTTATGTACATTGACACTTCATGGCTTATCACGTTTCATACAGGACACTGCAACCTGGCCCACAAAACGTGCACAACTGACGACGGGGTTGCTGTCTCTCCCCATTTGTGCCCCTGTCGTCACGTGCAGTTTGGGCGACTGGTGAACCTGTGCCAACCCACGCACAGGAAGTACCAGCTGGCCGTCACCAAGGTGCTAGGCCGCAACATGGAGGCCATCATTGTGGACACGGACAGCACGGCGCGAGACTGCATCCGCTACCTCAAGGAGCAGCGCTGTGAGGCTGAGATGTTCCTCCCTCTCGACTACCTGCAGGTGACCCTTGACCCGCTTTTGTTATTTTTTTGAGCATACAATAGATTGTGTGCCTGCACGCTCGTTGCTGAGGATGTAACAATTCTCTCCGTGATTAACTTAATTGTCGCAATGCAGAACCACTAGCCGATTCAGACCTTGTAACCAAATCACCCATGGAATTGTCGGTGAATGGCTTTAATACTGCAGTTATTTTACAAAAGTATGCTCTAAAAATTTCAGTGCCCGATCCTGTCGGATAGTAAAAAGAAATCCATTTTAGTGCTTGGTTGGGCAACCACCATGCATAAAACAGGTGTTATTTGGCTGATGTGTGGCCACATTGTGTGTAACAAAGGGCAGTATAACAATAATCCATAGTTGCGATTTAGTTGTGTAGTGACCGACTGGGAGACGCAAGTTCTTTGAGGGCAGTTCTTTAATTAAATCGAGCACCCTTTGCACAATACACACCCTATGCTGGTACACACCCTTCTCCCGCTCGTTTATACACAACTCTACGTAAGTTGCGAGCCTATTCACAACACTAGGCGTCTGACACTGACGGTGCTGAAACGAGACGGCCAACTACCGTCTAGCAGCACAATATCAGGTAAAGACGAAGGCGACGAGACAACAGCGACGATGGTGTGACGATCTTCAACTGCAACGACGATGAGGATCCCACTCCAAACGACAGCCCCGAGGTCCCCTCCCGAGGCCCCTCTTATACTGTCAGCGTGGCCTGGCTCCGCCCTGGCCACACCCCCCTTCTGGAACCTACTAGCGGGTTCTCGACGTGTCCCTTCCGTAACCTTTCCCCTACATTCCTCTCTGGTCTATCACGTGACCTGCTGTCAGTCAGGGCTGCTGTAGCTGCAGATCCCCTTCCCTGCCAGCAGCCAGCGCTATGCTGCTACGTGACCATTTCTATGTCACTACACTTGTGTACGTGCAGGCCAATTTCCTTCAGCCATTCCTCTTCTCATTCTTAACTGCCAGGTTCATGCCTATTTGCAGGTCGGTGCTGTGTATACCTAGTGCCACTAGTGGTCCACTTTGCTAGGCTGCAGCAGGGCACTGGAATGACTGAGATGAGATGTGATATGAGGCACTTTTGAGTTGCTGAGGAATTTTAAGTACAGCCCTTCAATTGCTTGTTCACACCACTGCTGGCAGAAATGCCTTCACAGTAGGGAGCTCTAGAGAGGTCATTTTAAGAATATTTGGCTTACTCTTTCACGTTGCCCAGACATCTTGGAAGATATTGGAGTATCTGTATATTACCCCACCCACACATGGACCTACCAACTGACTGGTCTACCTGTTAATACTGCTGGATGGACAGGCGGGTGAATTGAAGAAATCCTGCCCATTGTTTCAACTGCTGTGCCAGGAAATAATATCAAACTGGCGACCGCTAGAAGTCTAGTGTGCTAGCCATTACACGATCCTGACTCAATTCATCCACCATTTTTGGTCCTCTGCAGGTGAGGCCGATCAACGAGCGTCTGCGGGAGCTGAGGGGCGCCAAGCTCCTCATGGACGTCATCAAGTTTGACCCGCCGCAGGTGTCGCGCGCGCTGCAGTTTGCCTGCAGCAACGCTCTCGTGTGCGAGACGCTGGAGGACGCACGCCACATCGCCTTCGGTGGCCACGTCCGCCAGAAGGTGCGATTCGTAGCACCCAACCTGCTTCGAGAGACCAAGCTTATTGGCAAATGGTGTGCTTTTTGTTAACTTGTTTGTGATTAAACTTGATTTGAAGCTTTCGTGACTGCAGGAATTGCTCTTTGGTTCTTTCGGTAAAGTCACGTAGACAGAGTGTCTCTGTGTTGTCTCTCTCTGCTTGTGTGTCTGTCTGTGTCTCCGTGTCTGTGTTTTGTCTCTCAAATTTAGCAATCTTTGGAAGAACGTAATCAACCAGGTAGGGTGTTGACTGTTGTGTTAGCCGACTCTGTGTTGTATTGCATTGTATTTCTAAGTTTACTAGGTTTGTTTTCTACCTGATGACGATTGCTTGTGTTGCAATGGAAACGTCGTATTCTATTATTTAATTGTTTGTGATTACGGTGCAGCCAAATCATCATCAAGTGCCATCCTCATAACTGCGGGTTGATGTGCATGACAGATGCTGACCACCATTGACCATCTTTATAGTATTTCAGGCATAGTACAGTCCAATTGCTCAGCATTATCCAATCTACTGATACATTTTCTTCCTGTTTTCCCTTCAGTTTTTCTTGTAGGATCACCTCCTTTTGAAACGATAATTATGTGTCCCGCATATTCTGCCTCTGTTCTCATGAGATTCCTCAGTTGTTTATTATTTTCTATTAATACATCTGTCTTTTTGTTTCCATTCTTCTGTAACACCACATCCTAAATGCATTCAGTCTTTTCATCTCATCCTTGCCCATTGACCATGTTTCACTTGCATATCTCAATACACCACGCGAGTATTTTCTCTATTTTCGTACTTTTCTGTTCATTGATTGACTCGTTATTACCAGTGTTGTCTTCTTAAATGCTGCTTTAACCATCCCCTAGGGCCCATGAATGAAACATGAATGTGCGTTTTGTCTTGACCTACTTAAGCATTGTGCATAGGTAATGAATAATGTAATCTGCAACCAACAGCATTTAGTGTTCCATGGACTAGGTTAGCCTGTGACCATATTCGTGAAGATAAATCATGTCCCAAATGTGTACATGTACAGCCCTTTTGTTAATGCACTGCTGGATGGGGGCCTCACCATGCTATGAGGGTCGTGAAGGTTACTTGACGATGTCGCCAATGGCCAGTGTGGATTGGTGAAGGTGAAGAGCTTAAATCTGCAAGCATAGAAGTCTGGTTAGAACAATGTATTCTTCTGCAATGCCCTCTGCTGCTCACAATATAACCCTGCACCCTTCTGACAACTGGTTTGTTAATGGTGTTCACCCATAAAAACATGTATTCTCAACTCTGCTTAGCTTGCAAGATTCGATGATATGATGTGCATTCTGGGTGATTTACCATGGTGTAATAGAACACTTGATTGTAGTCAAGAGTTCGCCAGTTCGATCCCCCGATGCAGTATTTGAAACGAGAGCATATTTTTAAAATTATGCCACAGTATGAATATGTATGCCACGGTTAATCAATCGGGATTTTGGTATGTTGGAATAAAGAATAGCCGCTCCCACGTTGTTCAAGGCGTATTGGCAATAGACCAATATCCTCTACAAGGACTTTATAGAGCTGCTTCTATTGGAAGCTTTTCTCCAAGCAGCGGCATGAGAAAGTAAGTGCAGGGATGCAACTTTACCGTTTGCTAGTCTTCCACCTGGTTGTAAAATAACGGCTTTTGTTGTCTCAATCCCATCTTGGGTGTGTCCCCGGCAGTGTGTGTCGCTGGACGGCACCCTCTTCTCCAAGTCTGGTGTGGTGTCAGGTGGCTCTAGCGACCTGAAAGCCAAGGCTCGGCGCTGGGATGACAAGCTGGTGGACAAGCTCAGGGAGAAGAAGGAGCAGCTTTTGGAGGAGCTTCGCGTGCGTTTTACTTGGCGTTGATTTATACGGACAGAATGTGACACTGGAGAGCTGGCCTCGTTTTAAAATTTATGAAAAACACTCATATTATACTGTCTTGACATTTCTTCTTGTGGCCGAATAAAACTCAACAACACACGAACCGTTAAGTTGTTTCAAGAATTAGTTCAACCCTCAGTTTTTCCTTATTGTCTTGTTAGAAAAAACAATGAATGTTTTTGGAAATGACAACTCATCAAACATGTGTTTAGTTATGTTTCAACAGGAAGGTTGTAAAAACTGTTCGCATTTATTCATAAAGGGTATTTCCCTGTCTCCCCACCAACATGTGCAGGTAAATTTAAGCATAAGACGCAAGGAAGCCGATCTGCGGCAGATTCAGTCGCAGCTACACGGCATGCAGACCAGGCTCAAGTACTCTCAGAGCGACATGGAGCAAACACGCGTCAAGCTGCAAGCCAGTCTGCAGGTGCGCAGTTGTCCTGTGGTTGGTAAAGCGAGGGTGAGAGGTTAAATAACAGAGCAGTAGCCAGACAAAAAAGATGTTCCTGGAGGTGGCCGGGTGGCTCAAACGCCTAATACAATGCAATTTGGATGAATGTTAAATGTTTTTTTAATCTTAATTCAACTTAATCTAGCTCTGATAATTACAAGTATGTTTTGGCATGTGACAAACATTCTTTGCAGAACATGTAAAAATTTGCCCCAAGTGTTGACAATGAAACTATTGCTCTCTGACATAGTCTGTTGAGGCTGTTCTCTGACAGTTGCAAGAGCTCCAAATTAGAAACCTTTGTACCTAGCACATTTAAAATTTGATTTAAATGAAACGATTATATATCATCTTTATGTCACTGCATCTTAAGACGCTGTTTAGAATAATTTTATTTTATAGAGAGAGGCACTCAGTTACAGGCAGAGGAAAAAGGATAAAAGGTGGGTCTTGAGCCTTTGTGCCTGGACTTGAACAGGGGCATGGTGCTGACAGCATGGATAGCTGAGGGAAATTAGTTCCAAACTAGAGGAGTATCAGAGGAGAATGAGTGACCTCCCACTAAGGGATGGTCCACTGGGGCTTGTATAATGACTTGGTTGCTATATAGTGGAGACTTTTGGGGTTTCTAGAGGAGATGAGAGTAAAATGCATTGAGGGGAGTAGAATGAGAGGGGATAGGTAGACGGTGATGAGTCCTGAGAGATGTATCTTGACCTGGATTTTGCGCGTTGCTCCATCCAGGAAAAGTCAAAACTGGAGTCTCAGCTCGCAAACTTGGAGCCGCATATGGACGAGGTGCGAGAGGGCATGGCCGCACGAGACAATGAAGCTGAGGAAGTCACCGAAAAGATGAATAAGGTATTGTTATGGCTGTAGCTGTTGTTCACATTTATAGTTAAGACAGGTGATGGAGCCAAGAGTAATGTCTGTTACTGTAACAGGTCAGATTGGTGAATTTTAACAAAGTAAATAGAAAAGTATCTTGGTTTGGAGAAGCAATGCATTACAAGGATGATAGGGATTTAATGAAAGGAATAGGCTAACAAACTTGACTGTTTATTAGAGAATGTAGAAATGAATTTATATGTATACAGGTAGTCCTCTACTTACGATGGAGATGCGTTACGACGACCCCATCGTAAGTCAAAAATATCTCGTCGTGATTTTTATTTTATTTTTATTTAACTTTTATTAATTTAAAATTTTTACCTACGTGACTTTACCGAAAAAACCTAAGAATATGTCAAAAATATCGTAAGTCGAAGATGGCCTAGCCTATCCAGGAGTTTTAAAGAATGGTGATAATTTAGCAAAACAGCAATTTACAGTAACGTATTGTATAAACTATATACTGTATGTATTTATTAATTACAATACTGTATTGCACAGTAAAATGTAAAGTAAAAAAATAAGGTAAATTCTTAGCCTACCTATATGAATTGCAATTTAATAGAAAGTTTTTTTCAGGAAACAATCCTATCTGCTATAAAAAAACTTTTAACATGCATTTTGTCGTATCGCTATCGCCATCGTAAGATCGAAATATCATAAGGCGGACCATCGTAACTCGGGGACTACCTGTACAGAAATACGTTACAATAGGTGGAGACAATATGCAAGATGGGAGGAGGGAAGGTTACCAAGACAAGCATTTGGGTGGCATTCAGAGGTCGAAAACCAAGACAAATATTTCGAAGGTAGATGGTTGGATATTTTAAGAACATACCTTGGAGGTCAACCATGAGGAACCTCGGAATTTGCAATGTTTATTTATAAAGCAGAGATATTAGAAGGCTGTTAGCAGGACAGGCTGATTTTAGTACTGGAAATGGTGTTCTTTTGTTTATGTTACATTTCTCAGTGTAAGTTTAATGCCATGGACTTGCTTCCTGACGTTTAGTTGGAGGATGAGGTGTTTAAGGATTTCTGCGTTGAAGCTGGAGTCGCCAACATCAGAGAGTTTGAAGAGGTAAAGCTCAAGTGGCGTGAGGAAGTCACAAAGAAGGGGTGAGTTCCGACAACCTGTCCATCACACCAGTCATCGGACCTACTCAATCCACTGCGAAAAATTATGTTGGCACTTGTTGACACCATCTCATGTTTTCCTTATTAGCTGTCCCGTTACAGATGCATCCACTGCTTCAGTTCTATATTTAAAACACAGGCACTGGCTTTACGATAGCCGTGGCCAGGAATCACTCAGGTTGCCGGATTCATAGCACATTGTCCTAGTTACTGTTTTCACCATTCTACCCAAGCTTATGAATGTACGTACGTATGTTAAACTTAAACTTCTTTCGTGCTGTATGTAGCCTACCATGCTCATCGGAGGTGTGGGGGTAGCACAACAAACTAAGCTCAAAATCAGTTTTAAAGAAATTAGTTTTGAATCTTGATTTAAAAGTCCATAGCTCCAGTGGCTTCCTAATATCAGAATGTAGAGCGTTCCAGACGGCCGCACATGCACCTCTGAAAGCGCGCGATGCAGTGACCATCTTTGTTCGATGGCTAACCAAAAGCCGCTATAACTGAGATTTATATATTTTTTTCTGGATACCCATCTCAGTTCGGAGTTTGACAACCAGAAGACGCGACTGGGCATACAGCTGGATTACGAGAGAATGCAGCTGAAGCAGGAGCAGAGCAAAGTGAAGATGTGGGATGCGGCAATTGCCAAGGACGAGGCCGAGATAGATTGCGTGAAAAAGGTAACGCTGCGCTCACTGCTTCAGTCTCAAGTGGCCTGTGGGTCAGATGTTGCGTCATTTGCATGTCTTGGAATATGTTGGTAATTTTTGGTTTGTTCAATTTCAACACTTATACAATCATCCAAACAGTTAATGTGCGAAGTCTTACATGCTGCCATGGTGGATTATGGGTTAAATATTAAAGAAGCGCATTGGCCCGTTTCGACCAACTTAGATTAAAATAAACTTTGGTCTATCAACCTATGGGCCTTTGAAATTAATGTTTAGCAGCATTTGTGTAAGGTGCGTTAATTTGGTTTTCTTACTGAATTAAACTTTTACGTGGTAAAACAAACCCTTGTATTTTTATTATATTCGGTATTGAACTTATTTGTAGTTGTTATTTTCTATTAAAACAACCCTTTTTACCTGTAAATTGTGGAACAATATCTCATACACTTACACAGGGGAGATTTATTTCAGATTTTTTTCCAAATATCTCTCTCTGTGTATTATCAGTCGCTATGGTTCCGTGGGTCAAAACATTAATTTGTACCGCCTGCTCACACCGTGGCATTTTTAAATCCTTTATATTAAGTTCACCTGCTTGCGCGCTTACGACCGTGCAAATCTTTCGGTCGTTTTTTAACCCACTTCCCGTGATCCAATCGAGCTGACATTTTGCACACAGACTCGTTGTGCGTGACAATTTATTTTCGTGAAAATTTTTTTCCATAACTTTACACTTTTTAGGAAAAAAATATATATATTTAATTACCAATTGCTTAATGGTGGCAGGCAATCATCTGACCCATAGGTGGCATCTCAAGCCAGAGGACGAGAGGACTCTAGCCGCCACGCATATAAAGGATTTATAGTGAAAAACTTTGTTTTTACGGGTTAATTTTTTTACAGGATGAGCAGAGGAGTCGGGATGGGGTCGAGCATCTTATATCCGAGATGCACACCTTAAAGAATCAACTTTTGGCCAAACAAGGCGAGGTCACCAATAAAGCACAAGCGGCCGAGGAGGTTCGGAGGAAGCTGTTAGCCTTCAACAGGTTGGTGTCTTGTCGGCAGGGGGCTCCAAACTAATTTGTTCCGTCTTTGTTCACCTTTTGTCCATGGAGGCAGCTTAGAGGCCAGTGCTGAGCTGGCACCACTGAGACCCCGAACCCAACTGGCTGCCTTTGTTGAACTGTGTTCTCAAGTGTAGCGAGTTGGTGATCTCAGCCTGGTTACAAATGACAGCACACAAAAAAACTATCGCAATAAATTGGATTTTGTGCTTAATATGGATAAATTCCACCTTAGAATTGAATATCTTTGTGATTTCCATGTATAGACATTCCTCAGTGGTAGTGGGTGGGAAAGTGCGACCCTCTACTGTGTGGAACAGAGGTCACTTTGAAAGGATCTGAGAAGTTATTGGATAGCTGCTGCCAGAACAATTCAATAACATGTAGAATGCACTGCCCTGGGAGAGATCTGAATATATACTTTCCATGAGCCTAAGAATCACTTGAAACAATCTATTTAAATCAATGACTCAGCACTGCCTTCACATTATCCTGGTCATCTTTCTTTTTCACCTGTGCTCTGTCCACCCCAGACAAGCAGTGCAGCTGCAGAACGAAGTGACAGCGCTGGAGACAAAGCTGGAGCAGCAGCGCAGCACACGGCACAACCTGCTGCTGACGTGCAAGTTGCAGGATATCAAGCTGCCTCTGCGCAACGGCAACATGGACTCCATCAGCCAGGAGGCCCGTACACACACACCATATGGCTGCAGATGACATTAATGAAAAATTGTAACTCGTGTTATTTTGGTTAAAGGAAGATGACACCCAAAGAGAGATTAGGTTGTATGTTTATATTACTATAAAAACATAATTGGCAATAACAATACTAATACGTTTGACCTTTGGTGGGTCATAGCGACCTCTAAAACAGCCTAGCAAGCGCAGCACCCTATGCGACCTAGAGCTCAAGACCAAGTCGATCCTGAATGTCACAGCCAAGTGGTACCTCGGACAACCATGGAGCTTCTTGTTTGTGGTTTGTTTGGCCTCATTCCATTGCAGTATAAATCGGTGACATTTTAAAGAAAAAATGCTCGTGAAATCGTGTCCTCTTGGCACTTGCATTGAGCGTTGCTATCACGGATATGACATTTTCCTAGTGCACAACCCGCATTCGTTGGCTTAATGTAGCCAGTCCCCACCATGCGTTGCATGTCGTGACAAAGTTAAATAAATAAATGAAGCAGTCATTCTGCCGTGACAATACTAGGGCATGCTATTGCGCCTCTCCAAAAAGTTACCTTGACTTTGTATTATTTGTTTTAACCATCAAGTCTTCAATCTCATGTCAGTCAGCCACACATCCTAGGCACATACCTATAAAATACGTGGTCTTGTCTTGGGTTGCTTTTCCTTAAACCTCAAGAACATACGACCCTTTATTTCATGCAGCCCCCAACCACATGATGCCTACACTATAACATGGCCTACATGATGTTTAGATCTGGCTACACTTTCTAATTTTATCATTCGCAGTAATATCTGTCACGAGGGGTCTTTTGCCGTGATATGTATATATGGTATGGCAACACGTTTAGCATATTCAATCACTACGGTCTTTGCAAGGTCCTCTAGCAGTGTGTATTAAAGGTGTGTGGCACTCCACCAAAAATATTTGATAATTCCTATTCCACCCTCAGGAAAGTTGCCTAACCACTGCTGTAGGTGAATGAATGGATATTGTGCATGTGGCTCTGTGTCCTGGCAGCTGGGGGCTACACAGCCAGAAAGTACAACAGAGACCGGGACGAGCTCGGAGCACACCAACTCCGTTTACGCGCGTGAAGCCGCCATTGAGGTGGACTACCGCAAGCTCAGCCGCCAGTATAAGGTATGTGCCCTGTACTGGTAAAATTGCCGTTGGCTGCACCAACCATCGTCTGCTTTGTTTTTTCCCCAGTGCTATTTCCATACTTACAATTAAACCTTGAAAAATAGAGTTTAATCAGAAATACGCCATACAAAATGTTCAGGATTTGATTTGAGCTACGTACATCTAATTAGAGGAACGGTGGTTGTGTTCTCTCATAGTTCAGGTGTATACCCAGTCGAGCCTTCTGGTTGAGGCAAATATCCGTGATAAGACGATTCCATTAGCTGTTTACTAGCCTGAAGGGTTGCATTGCCCTGCTCGTTGATCTCATGTGATGGCACAATTTGAATGAAGTTGGGGGGGGGGGCAATAGAATTATAAGAATATTTAAGACCACTTAATCCTTGCTTTCGCTTAAACTCAGGTGTACGTCTCCTTGCGTAGGACATTAACAGGGAGGATGAAATCAATCATGCCACAGATGAGCTGAATAAGCAGGTGACAAACCTGCAAACTGGTATGCAGCGCATCGTTGCTCCCAACATGAAAGCCACAGAGAAGTTTGAAAATGTGCGTGGCAAGTTCCTGGAGACTGCCGAAGGTATTGTAATGATTTGGTCTGTGGCTTTGCTTTGCTGTACTATCGTGTTGTGTCACATGATCTCTTGAGATCTAGCTCCCCAATCGACTACAACAGTTGAAAATGTTGCTATGCTTTGAGTTATGCTGTAAAAATGGTCATCTTAAACATATATGATCAGTCCACTGCTGGATGAAGGCCTGCCCAAGCAGTTTCTATCTCTCACAGTCTTGGGTTTTCACAATACAACTCGTACCTGAACACAAGCTGATTTCATAACTGGATATCCCGTAAGCTGTGTTCTCGCCTTTGCTTCCCATTCCGTTATGAGCCTTGACCACCAGCTATTATTGTGACATGTCCCACATGATACCACTTGTATTTCTTAATATGAAGTCAATAACTTGTGTATATACTCTGATCAATGTGTTCTTTCCATCTCTTAGTATAATTCCAAGCACGAATCACTTCCTGCTTCTTTGCACACTTTTCCGTTTTTTATTTGTTAGCGTCCATTCCTGATCCATATTTCATAGCAGGTAATATACAATGATTAAAAGCTTTCTCTTAGGCAGGCAC
Organism: Lampetra planeri; assembly: GCF_965212315.1. Taxonomy (NCBI): domain Eukaryota; kingdom Metazoa; phylum Chordata; class Hyperoartia; order Petromyzontiformes; family Petromyzontidae; genus Lampetra; species Lampetra planeri. The sequence goes on along the minus strand of NC_136138.1, from coordinate 7,462,441 downwards.
ATTGGTATTTTGCTTTTCATGATTAACTTCAGTTGTAGAAAATGCTTTCAATATGCTTCTCTATGCCTTTTATTTAATCAATGTGATATTGGTTTATCTTCAATGACTGTCCCAGGTATATGTACTTTGCTGTGTTCCTTCAATAGATCCAGTAATACCCTGATTTACGTCTCCACCTTTTATCTCGTTTCGCAAAAACGTTGTTTATTAATACCACTACCTGATTTGCGTCGCCTCAACCCACATTTTGCTTATAGCATCATTCGTCCTTTCTCAAATCCGTTGCCTTCGCCTCTACTGTCGCTGTAATTTGCTTTGATTTACGTCGTTTCGATATTGTTCACAACTTTCAGGAACACATCCCCGACGTAAACCAGAGTATTGCTGCATCTCCATTTGTTTATTGAACTCTCCGCTGAGTTCTTGTGTATTACCCCTTGTTCAGCATCACGCCCCAATGTTTCGCTCTGCATGCTTGGGAGCTTTTTCAGGATTAAATTTAACTTGTTGGACATGCATGCAAAAGGAGTAAATGAAGATTGAAATCAGGCAATGATTTGAAAAATCGATAATATTGTGTACAGCGCTTGAAGAGAGCAGGAAAAGATCAAAGCAAGCGCAAATGGCATTCAACAAGGTGCAACGGCTGAGATTCGACCGTTTTAATGGGTGCCTGGAGCACCTGTCCATCGCAATCGATGACATCTATAAGAAGCTGGCGCAGAACAATAGTGCACAGGTAGGAACCTTTCAGATTTATATACATTCTATCAAATACAATTGCAAAGGTATGGGGGATTAAATAATTGCATGCCTAGTAAATGCTGCAGTATTCATCAGTGTACAACTCTGTAGTAAAGAGTTCAAGACAACACAATTTTGGTTATTTGCTCCCCTGCCTTCGCGAACCCGCACTGCCAGCACGATAACATGGTCAAATAAGCGGTGTATTGACAAAAGGGCTGTACATATACATCTTAGCATTGACATTAATCCCGTAAGCATAAACCATCTGGTAAGGTATCATTCAAAATGACTGTTTTCAAAAGCATATACAACATGGGCATTAACTCTCTTACTCTTTAAAAAGTATACAGTAGATTTAAATTCATGCCCATCCCTTTGCATACAGTTTGTACATGTACAGCCCTAATGGTCAATCCCCTGCTGAACGAGGGCCTCCCCATGCCGTGCGGGTACATGGGGGGTTATTCGACCATACGTTTTTATCATGCCTGCTCGAGGTGTGTTGGTGAAGTCTGGCACTGTTGACACAGGAGCATCACATAGTTCAACAGTGGATTTTGCTGCACTGCCATCTGCTGCCTGCAGTGTAGACAGCACAGCATAGGCATCTATAATAACAACCCTTGCTAACGTTTTATTGTAGGCATTTCTGGGACCGGAGAATGCGGAGGAGCCGTACTTGGACGGCATCAACTATAACTGTGTGGCACCTGGGAAGCGCTACCAACCCATGGACAACCTGTCCGGTGGGGAGAAAACCGTGGCTGCTCTCGCTCTGCTCTTCGCCATTCACAGGTTTGTCACGAGGAATTGATTGTGTCCTCGCTAAGCTTTAATTGAATGTGTCCACAGTCAAGCATGGGGTGGCCCTCATCCATTAGTGGATTGGCAAAAGAGCTCTGCATTGCAAACCATTTACAGTGTTTGGAGGGATGTTGTATAGAGCCATTGTTGTATGCATGTCGGTCTACTCATTAATTTGTGTCCTCCCACAATGTTTAAATTTCAGCTACAGACCTTCACCTTTTTTTGTCCTGGATGAAATTGACGCAGCCCTGGATAACACAAACATTGGAAAGGTAAGTGTTAGATGACTTTACGCTATTTTGTAAAAAATAAAGCAATAATTGAAAGACAATGCATGTTTTTTTTAAACCTTCTGAACCCACTTTTGAACCAGCTTCTTTTTTTCCAGCAGAAATATTCAGTCAGTTTTACACCAAGGTCCAGCCTTTGCATTTCCAGCTGATTATGCTGGTTATAGAAATGTAATACAACTCCTTGTGATTGATTTACAAGATTATGTTTCTGAACTTGACAAACCTTCAACACAGTATTGAGCTATGAATTTGACAACCCGAGTTTAAGTACCAGCCACAGCTGACATCGCTGCCGAGTGATATCTGAACAGGACCTGAGCTCTTCCTCCCACTTCACCAACCCCGCACTGACCAGCATGGTGAATTATCGTCAAATAATCTCCACGGTCGGCATGTCAAGGCCTTCATCTGGCATTTGCTCAACAGAGGGCTCTTGAGTTTTTTTTCTTGATCACAGGACATGGGGCCTTGATGCCCATCCACCTTGTGCAGTTGACAGGCCGATTATCGCCAAACTTTTAGCGTGACCCAAGTCTCTTGTGTACTGCCCGGCGGGGCAACACTTACACAAGTGGGGTCAACGTTTAGTCTTGCAATCAAGCTGCATTAACCCCACGGGAGAACGTGGGGAGACCATGTTCCTCCCAGTTTACCAAACAAAGGGTTTGTTTCGTGTGCAAGAGCCTTACAAAGCATTGTTGCTGACTTGTCTGATCTCCTGAAAGACGGGGACACAAACATGTATGTATATGGAGCCCCCATTTTGTGTCAGAAGCCTCCCTTTTGTGTGTCAGTGGTCGTCCCAGGGCACCAGAGTTTACCTTCACTGTCGAACACATGCGAATTCAATTATGCGTTGATTGTGTGTGACGTCTGCAACTGGTTCACTTTCCAATGCACGCTGGCGCTCGAGAGACTGGAGTGAAATTGGCAAGTCACTGCGTTTAATCATTTCCAGTGACGTCAGCTTGGACTGTGTATTGAGCTGTACTGGCGCTGGCTTTGAATCTCGTGCCACTGCGCTGGCTTGCAAACGTATCAGCCCCGAGCTCACATGATGAGGTTTTAGTACCCATTGTATATACAGTTTTTTTCAGATTTTTCAGCAGTTGGCATTTACATAAAAACATTTTCGTGCAGTTCCTTTATTTTTCATTTCAACTTTAAGCAGTGTTGTGAAGTGCTGTAAGTAAAACAAATACAGATGAAGATGGGTATAAGCACACCTTATATAAGCACAGTTTTGATGTAAGCAACACATCCTTGCATTACACTGATGGGCGGAGGCACAATGCAATTTCTGATAAAAGCATGCAACTTCAGATGTAAGTATACCTGGCATTGTTCTTGTGGGGTGTGCTCATGTCCAGCTTTAACTGTAACGAGCAGATTTATGATGTTCAACAACATTCCCCATTTAATTAGTTTTACCCCTCAACTGTGAACCGTTAAAAGGGCCAATGTGACTACGTTTTGGCTACTAATTTCTTTGAAACAATTTCTCTCTTTTCTAAGGTGGCAAACTACATCAAAGAGCAGTCTGTGGAGAACTTCCAGGTTATAATCATCTCCCTCAAAGAAGAATTGTTTGCACGTGCCGACGCACTCATTGGTGTATACCCCGAGGTATTTTGTTTCTCGCTTCTTGGATTTTTTTTGGAAAAATTCCAATTTCCCGGGCCAAAGAAATTACGTAAATTACCGTTGTAGTATGAAGCAAACAGTGGATAGCAATAGGTAGAGAGGGCAACTGAAATATAGTTGTTTCAATCTTAAACATATCAATCATGAGATGTGGTCCGGGTGGCTGAATGATCAGGGCTCCCCTGAAGTCAACGGTTCAAATCTGGTTTTCTGTCGCCCCCATGGTTAAGCCAGGTTCTCAATTGCAGTGAGTTCATGGTTTGAGCCTGGTCATCAGAGACTGCAAACAAAATATTGCATAGCATTTTTAAATCCTTTATATTAAGTTCGCTTGCTTGCTTAGGACCGTGCAAATCTTTCGGTCGTTTTTTAACCCACTTCCCGTGATCCAATCGAGCTGACATTTTGCACACAGACTCGTTGTGCGTGACAATTAATGTTCGTGAAAATTTTTTTCCAAAATGTTCCACTTTTTAGGGAAAAAAAAATGTCATATTTAATTTAAAATACCAATGTGATAAAAATGAAACTCTTACTCAAGAAAAACAGAAATGAATAATAATATAAAACCGATGCCACGCATATAAAGGATTTATAGTGAAAAACTTTGTTTAATGGGTTAATTTTTTTTGGATTTAATTTGGATAAAACCCAGCTCTGAATATTAAAAAAAACATTGGTTTGACTGCGACGGGATGAACATTTCTAGCAGGGTGTGAAGGCTAAAGAATAGACACTTGAATGATGCTTAGAATAAGCTTTTCTACAGGCCGTGTGTTCTAGCAAGGGGTTATTTGCTGCTCTGCTATAGTTCAAAATATATATATTTTTCGCCTCAAGACTTGATGCCAATAAATACATTTTATTAAAATTGTGGATAAAACCAGAGAAATTCTAAAATTAAAAACGTACTGTTCGTGCAATTTGCTTGTAAGGACAATGCAAAATGACACTTTTTAGTTTCACCAGATGCCTTTGTGACTGTTAGAATGTTACATCCCTAACTGCTCTATTTAATTATTGCAGAGTATTAATAAAAAATGTATTTTTTTGTGTAAGTTCCTGCATAGGCAGAAGCATTAGATTAAAACAGGATATATTTAAATAAAAATTGTATCACTAGAATCTTGACTTAAAGCTTTCGTGACTGCAGGAATTCATCCTCTTTGGGTCTTTCGGTAAAGTCACGTAGATAGAAAAATAATAAATAATAAATCACGACCTTACCATCGCAACACAAGCAATCGTATTCAGGTGAAAAAATACAGTAGGAGAACTGCTGAGGCAGGAGAAATCTATATGTGAATTATTTCTCCTTGTGTTGCAATCGAAACGTCGTGATTTATTATTATTTTTCTATCTATGTGATTTTACTGAAAGGCCCAAAGAGTATGTATCACTAGATTTGAGCAGATTGTGTGTGTATATAGATCCAGGTGTATTTTCCTATTGCCAAAAGTTATTGTCTGATGTGCAGTCTGCTGTTAAAAGGTTACTTTATACTTTTCCTGTAGCAGTATATCATTACAAATCAATTCAAATCATTCAGTTCATCTACACATCTCTTATATTACATTTCCATGCTGCATCAGCATTATTACAAAACATGGGCTGTTTCCTGAATTAGACTGGAAGAGTGTAGGGGCAAGTGCTGATTGCGAGAACCTGTTAATGCCAGTACCATGACTGACCATTTTTGCTCATGCTAATGTTTCAATACCCCACTAAATTGTGGGTGAGACGACCTGAGAAGGTCTAGGAAACATTTAGATGCCACTTACCGCTCATAATAATTTTAATTTACACAGTTATGACTCTGGGAATAGAACCCAGGTTGCCAGGATCGTAAATCGGTGTACTAACCGTTGAAGCCCTACTTCCGGCAATAAATACAAATGTATGTGGAGTAACAGAATTGATTTTTTAACACATTACAAAAAAAATAGGATTTTTGCTGCCCTTGTAAAATCCAACTCCCTCCCCCCTGCCTTCCATCATGTTGACTTCCCACCCCTCTTCAATTCCAAGCTTAAGAAGTTTACTTTTTCCTTTGCCTGTGGATTTTGCTGCACTGCTCTGCTGCTCACCACATAGTCCTGCAGCAGCCTGTATCCTCTGCCTATAACTGCCTCTCTCTACAAAATAACTTCCCACAGTTTCTGTGCATGATCTTGAGGTGAAGTCAGATTTAGATGCTATACGAATCCATTTTGCATTGTATTGTTGTCACCAAATGTTTGCCCATTCTTTGTGTGTGTGCATTTGCAGCAAGGGGACTGCTTGATCAGTCATGTGGTGACGATGGATCTGTCGCGCTTCCCCGACGAGCTGTCGGCCGACAGGTCCCATCAGCGCCGCGAACACGACAGCGCCTCTGTGCACTCCGCTTTATCAGATAATACGTTCACTCCGAATTCCTCTCTAGCGTAGTGTTCCTCCACTACTCCTCGCTGCCTATGGCCACGTCTGTCTGCAGTCCTTAAAGTCGAGGTGGGGATTTGAAGCTTTCGTGACTGTAAGGATTCGTACTCTTTGTTTTTTTCGGTAAAGTCACGTAGGTACAAAATCAAATCAAATAAATGAAAAAAATAAATTAAATCACGACGTTTCGGGCGCAACACAAGCGTCCTTCAGGTGAGGACAACGTAGCGAAAGCACAACCGCTTAAGTGTGTGATTTAATTTATTTGTTTTCATTTATTTGATTTGATTTTGTACCTACGTGACTTTACCGAAAAAACCAAAGAGTATAGAGGTGGGGAACCAATTAACTAACTAACTTTATTTTACAGGTAAGGCCCACTGAGCTATGTAACCCTTTTTCAGAAACAACCTGGACACATGTGATAGCCTAATGATGTGGCTTATCACGTGTAAATTTATAGCAGCCAAATACTCGAAATGCACATTTCTAAAAGGGGAGTAAATTAAACTTGGGAGCCTGGATAAAAATCCACTTGACCACAGGGAGAAAACGGAAACTCCAAATATAAAGGCGTCAGGGTCAGGATCGAACCCATGACCTCCTGTATACCAGGTGAGGTAGTTAACATCTTGCCACCAGCCCCTTCATTTAATGTGGTCCATAGCTTTGAAAAGGCCCGCAAATGATAATTATGCATTACTGCAAGCAGCTTCGCTGTAGTAGGCGGATACTAGAGGGGATTTTTTCCCACCAGGCAACAACACTGTTTGTGATGCTAGCATATTCAGTCTTGTAGTGCAAAGGTCTCTTTCAGTGACAGAAATGATTGAGGTGTGTATTGTTGTGTCATTACCCGCCAAAGATATTTGAAAGTCTTACTCGCCGCTCGAGAAAAAAGATTCCTCACCGCTGCCTTAAATGAAGGCGTCTGTAACCAGTAACCAGACAGCTCTTGTAAATATGCACCAAGGCAGTGCGTCCTGGGCTGTCCTTCGTGAATTTGAAGCTTTGTTAAAGTAAAAAAAAGGTTTTGTCAATGTGCTCTGGTGATGTCGAGGCACTGATATATTGAAACGATTAGAATGAAACACTGAACAAGAGGTACACAGAACAGTGATCGTCGGTGAATGTGTACATGGACAGCCCTCAATTAATCCACTGCTGCATGAGGGCCTCCACAAGCGAATTTCTAGTTTTTACATAACTACAGTAATTAGAAATGTACAGTCACATGATACTTTTTGCAGAGTGTAACATGAATGCAATATTCCTCGCAACTAAATTATATTATTTCTAGATTTGAAGCTTTCGTGACTGCAAGGATTCATACTCTTAGTTCTTTTGGTAAAGTCACGTAGGTAAAAAAATGAAATCAAAATTAATAAAAATAAAACAATTAAATCACGACGTTTCGGAGGCAACACAAGTCTCCGTCATCAGGTGGGACCGTCACAGCCAGATTTGCAGCAAATCAACGCATTTTATGTTCATACGTATTTCATGTGTATTCGCCTCTGGGTTGTTAATAACATAAGATATTCTATTTCTTCATCCTCTCACCATGTAAATAAGCGATAATTATTGCATTTAAATCCTAATTAACATACGTTTGGCATATTTTAATTTATCCAGGCCACCCGTTCATCCATTACCCCAAATAATCGAGAGTTGACTCGTTAATTTGGTAGGACATTGAGATCATACTAATTGCAACTAAACATCGTTTTTAGGGGGAAAAACTCCGTTTAGTTTTTGTTCCAATAGTCAGCTCCAAATGCATTGGTCCTGTCGTTGATTATTTCCACACTGAGAAACCCAGAAATCATCTGTTTGACCTTTCTGTAAATCTGAGCCTCGTCTCGAAGCTACATCTGCAGGACGTGTTGCGGAGCATTTAGGCCGCCACAGGGCTTTGCATTTAATTGCATATTCCATTCATGTTGCACTTTAGACTTTTAACTTGTTGGTGTTACCATCAGTGGGCTGTTTGATGAAACTTCTGCCATTTGCAGTTAATACCAACCCAACATGTGGTTGAGAATGTTATTTGAAAACAAAAATGTTTGCTAAATGGGGGGGTGGGAAAGTTTACTAAATGAAAACTCTTAATGTTAGCTGTTGTATTAACTGCTAATTATTGTTACAGATTTAATGTTTCAAAGTGTTTACTGCTAATTGTTTTATAAAGCAGAATAAACGTTTTGAAGCTCATGTATTGTATTTGTGGACTGACAAATGCTTTGTTTAACAATTATAATATTGATACAAAATGTGCATCCCTTTATCAATCCAATGCATGGTGAAGTCCTTCCCATGCCTTTCAGTCAAGGGGATGTTTAACCATGCTGATCAGTGCAGACTGGTGAAGGGGTAGGTGAACCACCACGATCATTTCACTCGCTGATGATGTTAACCATAACCATGAATTGAACTTGTGGCGTTCATAGCGCGTTGCACTTTATGCACCACCTCTCTTCTGTTTAAAGTGGATGTGAAATGGTATTTTACATCCCCTACTCTGCAAGTGTTTTTTTTCCCGGTCGGGCTACGTGTTGAGCGTTCCCCCTCAAGCTTTGCGTCATGCGCTGCTGTGAGCATCTTCAGGACCGTTGGATGCCCGCAGCAGGACGTGGCAAAAGCGTTTTGAGAATAAATGCCCGACGCTCATCCCTAGCTTGGATTACAAGCGACGGTGAAAACTTTCGGAATCTTACATCATTAACCGGTGTGTACGACTTGCCCGAGTCAGGTACACGTAGCTAACACTGGGAGATGGCAACAGGACTTTTTAGGGTATAATTTAAGCATATTTACCTCTTCCTAAATCACATTTGTTTTACATTTCCAATTTGATATTATTGGTACCGTCATTAAGAGAACCCTTGTTGCACGATATATGAACTGTTGACAGTTGAAAATGTTGAGCCTCGGGTGAGTTTTGTTAATCAGAGTTTATAATTGAAGGGGTTTGCAGCTAAATTATATGGCTTCATTTACTGTGCCTATGGCTGTGCGATTTCAATCTACTGTTTCCTTACATTGATTTTACAAGGAAATTAACTTGTCACTTATAACTTTTCTATGCAGTAAATGCTGCAGCACAAGATGACGTGCACAGCTGTATGCCAGTGGACACCAACAGTTTAAAATTAATGGTTTACATTTGTGAGGTGCCATCAAAAGTTTTGAGAGCACTGACAATTGTTTCCATCATTGTTTGCTAAATGTAAAGATTGAGCTTTATACATGCAATGTGTTTACCCTGTGAGTCTAACAATGCATCAATGCATTGATTAATGTCGGTTTGTAATCTTAAAATAGTTTACATGACTCAAACAGCCACTGCCATTCACCACACTTAAAAAGAATAAGTTATTGACTCAAATCGTGATCCTGAATTGTAATAATTATCCCTTGTGGCATTGTGAGAGGCGTTTGGATTGAGACGCTCATGGTTTAATTCATTACAAAAAAAAATGTGGTCGCTGGTAAACTGAAATAGGTGGCAGGTGACTCGTAGCCACGTCCTGAGTGAGATGTATACTTTATTTGGTATGCCGGGTGTGGGAATTCTGGGTTGCTTAAATTCAGCCCTGGTTACATCTCCAAAGCACACTATGAATATACCTTTGTAGATTGGTAACTTTGTGAATTCGATTTGCTATGACACAACCTGAATCAGATAAACAATCTTCACTTCAGCTTTTCCATCCTCTGGTGACATTGTGTGGTTGACACGGGCCCTGGTGCACGGAATTAAATGTGGGAGGGCGGGCCTTGTCAGATTTCCCCCTCCTCGGCACCTGGGCCCTTTCGACCCACTGTCCCTGGTGTAGTTGCACCGCCGACACACACACTTGCATGGCTATGCCACTGCTCTGGATGGACTAACAGAGGTGTAATTTGGATAATTTTTTTGCCAACAGTGGTATAGCTGTTAGACTGTTCTAACTTAACATTCCTACCTCCGTCTCCACCTTGTAATTAGGCTTGGCTGCGTATGGCTCACCCCTGCAGGGCGTTGTTAATGGGGCCCACAGAGGAGTTTGGGATGAAAAGGGGCGCATTGTACATTGTACCAATGCAGCATTGAGGAAATGACAGGAGAATTGGCTTTTATTTGTAATTGTGTGGGTCCCTGTGTGTTTTTTATGAGCTTATACTGTAATGCTTTTCAGGAATGTCCTATTTACAAACTTGGCCCCTTTGTCAATCCACTGCCGTGTCATGGGGTTTGTTTTGCCAAATGTCACCACTTTCAGTGGTGGTTGGCGATGTGGCGGGGGGGGCTCAAGGCCGTTATCATTCACCGCTGATATTAACCATGACTGGAAATCGAACCCGAGCCGCTGTGTTTATCGTGAAATGTGCTAACTATTACAGAGCTGAAGTATAGCCGCAGTAAGTGCAGAACCAAATTTAAGCTAAGGGGAGGTGGGTTTACACGGTCATTAGTGACCAGGCTAAGATTATCAACTCGCCACTTGAGAACCCAGCTTAATTACAGGCGGCTGCCGGGATTTTAAACCAGAATCTCACTGTGGTGTACCAGCTTGACACTCTTGTCTTCTAACCACGTTGGGAGAGGGCTCGTGAATGGAGTTATGTTGATAGCATTGGTGTCACTGCCAATCGCTGGCAACTAAAATAACCACGAGTGCATTGCATTAGCTGCTCATTTTGAAAAATTTCCACGACTTTGTTCATGTATTATACGCAGCGATTTAACTTGCAGTGATGATGTGTTCACATTGTATGCTAATCACTGAAAAATATTTTTCATAACTATCCCCTGAAGCTCATCTAAACATCATGTTACGTATATTCTGGTCAAGATATGTCAATTCACCACTCATGTATTGCAAAGCACCATTGTTAAAATGTCATACCGAGCTGGAATACATTTTTACGTTTATGCTAAAAAGCGCATAGAGCTTTCATCACTTTTGGCAATCCAACCGCAAAGTTGGCAGTGTGATCCACGGAGAAATTTTTTTTCTATAGCTGTAGGAAGTGTGACTGCTGCACATTGGCACAAAGACGTTACTGTATGCGGATCCTGGAGCAATGGGGAAACGGGGTCCCCCCTCCTCCCTTCTCTCCTCCCCTTCCCGCCCCTCTTCCCAACTTTCTCCCAATCGGTTTTCCGCCCCCGACCCTCCCAATTCACACACACATGTGGCCACGGGCAGAGCAAACAAAGGGAGGCAACCTCTGCTCGGTTTGGACTGGGACCGCCTGCCTGCTTGCCTTGGCAGCATTGCCGTTAAGCACTGCGTGTAGTGTGCCATGCACGCTGCTCATCTGGATTTGTAAGCGATTAATATTTTTCACAAGCATTTCTTGTTTATGATTTTTTTTCTTTAAATCAGGGAAGCCGTGAGTTGTTTTTGCCGTTGGGATTCCACAGGTAAGAGCGCGTACGGAAACAGGACGGAATATGTTGGTGCTGTAAATTTGTGTGAATTAATGCGCATAAGGTGGATGGTAATCTGAACTCCATGCCAACAAGTTTGGGCAAAACCAGCCTTTCTATTTAACATTAACTGTTTCACCTAAGAGCAAGTTGATAAATTGGTGATGCATTGGCAATGGTGCACACTGGCCTTAAGAGGAGAGATATAGTAAAAGGCAAAGTAAGATCTACTTGATCACACTACTGAATTTATGCACTGTAATCTACTTTTAATCAAAATGTCTCGTTGCCCCAACTTTTCGCAATAATTTTTTACGAAACGGTAATGTGCTTTTTTATTGAATAAGTACCGTAAATATAGTTTGGAATCTTATACTTTGGGCTTTTTTAGTATTTTTTTACATTGTGTGTTTTTATTTATTTAAATGCAATGCAGGGTTGCGACTATTTGCACCGCTGCAAGCTGTACTGCATGGAATGTTGAACGCTGTAATTTTCTTTGCGGCCCATGTGTTATCTACTTATCTGACGCAGTTAACCTTTTGGCCGAGCGGCCAAAAGGGATTTGCTTGGTTCATGTGGTTTGGCTTCAAACGACCGAACGTTCAAATTGCCCCCACCTCTGCCCCCCACGATGAGATTAGCTAAATAGAAGAGTGCTGAATGGCACATGTCAAAGTTACTTTCATGTGATAATGATTACCCAGGAAATTGTACTTTGGCAAGGTGACCCACATTTCAAGCAAATTACAAGACCGTGAAAATATATATTACAGTGATTTGATACAGGCCTGAACTGGTGGTGGAAATTCCGCATTCCTATGGCAGGAGGAGCAAGTCTATTTTAGACCACCTGCTGTTGACTTCCCCACAAAGTGTTACTTTATCGATCCGGAGTGATGATGGGCTGAGTCCAACCCCAAACCTGGATTTGAACTCGCAACCTTCCGCTTGCAAGCCTCTCGCCTGCCCAATGAGCTACCTGGCCGGACGGATTTATATTGCAATTTTAAAAGCCATCTTGTACAATATAAATCTGCAGGCCATGTAAATGTTAAGCGCAACCATATTTAAGTCCTAATTGCATTGACCATCTTGTTAAGCGGTGCTAACTAAAGTCTGGCAGACTTTGACGAAGCAGCATTTTTAATTGCCGAAGAAATGTTAACATCTAAACAACTGACGTGGGTTTCGGCTGACAACGTGATGGGCCCAAAGACTGTAATAGAACCGCATTGACATGAATTCTAGATTTGAAGCTTTCGTGACTGCAAGGATTCATATTCTTAGGTTTTTTCGGTAAAGTCACGTAGATAATTCTAGATTTGAAGCTTTCGTGACTGCAATGATTCATATTCTCAGGTTTTTTCGGTAAAGTCACGTAGGTAAAACATTAAAAGTAATGAAAGTAAAAAAAAAATTCACGACGTTTCGGAGGCAACACAAGTCTCCGTCATCAGGTGGGACCGTCACAGCCAGATTAGCTGCATCAAGTGAAGCAATGATTCAAAATGTAATCCCTTATAAGCAAGTTGAAGGGGGGGAGGAGAGGGGGGGGGAGTTCATCAGAATGTGGTAGCCAATGAATGGAACGTATCGGGAGGGAGGGGGGTGGGAGGGGGAGGGAGCCAACAAAACATTTGGCGACGGCTTGGACGCGGCTGCTGCGCACGCCAACACAATGGGCAGAAAGGGGGGAGGGGAGGTCTGATACACATGATAGAACAAAGGAACGAAAATGCCCATGTTTATACCAATGCAGGCTGAAAAATGAAGAGAGTACTGTTAAAAAATAACTGGGGATGTTAACACTCGGTGAAGTAAATTAAAATAGTGCCTGTCAGATAAGATGGTCCAAAAAGTGTAATTAAGTCTTTTTTGCGTGGTTAATAACATCTTTCCAGTGATTACTGAGTTTGTACCCATCATCACGGTTGTAGATAAAACATCAAAATTAATAAAAAATAAAATAAAAATCACGACGTTTCGGAGGCAACACAAGTCTCCGTCATCAGGTGGGACCGTCACAGCCAGATTAGCTGCACAGCCCCTTCTTGTCAATCCATTGCTGGATGGGGGCCTCCCCCAGGCTGTGTGAGTCTTGAGGGTTATTTGACCATACTTCAGGCTGGTCGTGCCGTTTGGTGAAGGCGGTGAGCGTTGACATGGGAGTTTAGAAATACGGTACAGTAATATCACAGTTTACGTCGGGGATGTGTTCATGAAAGGTGCGACGACAAATATCGAGATGACGTAAATCGGAGCGATTTACTGGGTAGGTGGAGGCGAATGCTGAGAAGCGACGGATACGACAAAGGACAGACGATTCTGTCGGCGACGTGTGGGTGGGTTGAGGCGATGCAAATCAGGTAGTGCTGTTAATAAAACGACGACGTATTTGCGAAACGCTGTAAAATGAGATGTAAATTGGAGTGTTGCTGTACAACAAATCTGTATATAAATATCTTAATTTCCTTGCAGGTCCTAGAGAAGCGAGCTGTCTTAGTGGGTGAGCAGGCTTCTCGCTCATCTGGAGGAAAGGGGTAAGTGGCCACTGGTCTCCTGGTCATCGCTGCTTTCCACCCTTTGGACAGCACTGTTAATTTCGCTCGTGAAATTAGTTAACAAAATATATTATCAACAAAGCTTTTTTTAAAGTCAACCATTCATATGACTGGACGAAATCCATCCAGCGTGATGGTGACTGGCTACCTGCCAAAGGCCAAACCATAACTGACGAGATTAAAATGAAGACGCAGACCAAGGTTTAGTTACGGTATTAGAGGCAGCAACACATAAAAAAATACCAAAAATTTGAATTGGCCTATTCATATGAATACAAAGATTTTATGAGCTCACTGATTGGCTGACCTGATAATATAGGGGAACTGAAATATATCCCTCATACATTTAACAACTAAGCATGGACAACATTTTGACTTCTTTGGTTGACTAGACTAAAGAGAATGACAATGAAATTCACACACAGACTTTAACATTTCACAGATTGTCATTGAATAATTTAAGACTGTGCCAAATTCTAAACATTCTGACAACACTGGCTTGCGATCATTTGCAACACTGGGCATTCACTTCTAGCTGAGCTGACCTAAAGGTGGCACGTGTGGGGCACTATTTAATGACAGTCTATTGCCGCGTTCCTGTGAGCCACGGCTACACGGCTTGGGAACTTACTGGAGTCGCTCGATTTTTCCAACTCTAATTGGTTGACAATTCGGGCAGAAACCCCAATTCTCTTGTCCAATTTTGCTTCACGCGTGTTTGTCCTGAATTCCCAATGTCCGAATTGGAGCCGAGTATAAATACGTCACCAAACATGTTACGATCGAGGCTGCTGTTGGTGGTGGGAATTATTGAACTTGCCATTGGACATTAAATGCATAATTTCGTCCGCAATTGCAACCTTTACCTTTTACTCGCAAGCTTTTCGGGGAAAGCTTTTCTCGGAAGTGTTTCTGGGAAAGACCAACCCAAGCCTGTTGTGATGACGACTTGACACATCATGGAAACGCCACTTTGTGTTTACCAACCCGATCTGTCCTCCATCCCAAGTTGAGGCCACGCATGTTCAGTCAACACATTTTGATATCTTTTTTTAAATAAGATTGAAAACTATACTCTTTTGTTTTTTTCGGTAAAGTCACGTAGGTAAAAAATACAAAAAATGAAAACAACTAAATTAAATCACCAATTAAATAAATCAAAATTGAAAACAACAATTAAATCACGACGTTTCGGAAGCAACACAAGCCTCCGTCTTCAGGTGGAACCGCCACAGCAAAATTACTGTAGTCAATAAAGAGAGCTGTTAACCGCAGCTGTGTTGCTTCCGAAACGTGATTTAATTTAGTTTTCATTTTTTATTTTACTTATTTAATTTGTGATTTAATTTAGTTTAGTTTGTATTATTTTTTACCTACGTGACTTTACCGAAAAAACCAAAGAGTGTATGGATCCTTGCAGTCACGAAAACTTCAATCTAGAATTAGATTGAAAACTCATTTAGAACTGCTTTTTGTGTTTATCGTTTCCCCGCACCTCCGATTTGCATGGTTGGCTACTTACGGTGCGAAAGAAGTTCAACATACATTACAAGTGACTCTTTGGTCTCGGCAATTTGTCAACCGCAACCCACGTGAGCACGTTTTTTCGGATGTTTTTGTTTGGCATTTACAAATGCTTCTTTGAAAAAGCATAATCTAAAAAGTTTCATAGTAGCAATCGGTGGTACATAAGTGCTGGTATAAGACGGTACTTCTTACCGGCAGTTGTCAGAACACTTAGTGTTTGTGTCGGCACTATTCACAACGGTTTCTATCCCTATGCTACGATGTTTCTGCAGAGGGTTAATGGCAGTTAACTGGTTATCGTCGTTTACCAACAATGATATCTGAAGCTCAGGACAACTCGAATGCACTAGCCGACTTGAGTTGTCTGCCCAAGGACACGAGGTATATTTGCATGAGAGTCTCTTAAGGATTCAGATGGGTGGCTGTGTTTGAATCTTGGTTGATGTGGGGAGAGCCCTCTACACTAAATGGGGGCCCTGTGCAAACTGGGGGAAGAGCGATCCTAAAGACGAACAGAGAGAATGGGGAGAGACGGCGGGACACGGAGACGTTGATGCCGAGAGCAACGGGCAGAAAGGGGCATGAAGACGGACACGGGCGTGGAGAAAAACTACACGGAGTCATGGAGAGTCACACTAAGGGACATAGGGACACAGAGATAGCTACAGATGTGACGATCGGCGAATAGAGATAGGGACACCACAGAGATGGTCACAGGCATGGAAAATAATCATGGAGGGAGACAAAATAAAGACGGAGACACTGAGAGATGAACATGTCAAGAGACACAGATACACCCCAGAGACTGACACTTTTGGTGTCTAAGCAGTGGAGTGGCGCGATTGGTGTGGCCCCTGGTGTGCAAGGAATTAAATTGGGGCCTTGCCGTTCAATATCCCCTGCTCTTCGTTGCCCGGCTCTTGGGCCCCCTGCGTGTCTTGTGTGTGTTGCACTTGCAAAGATGGCTTTGGATGTGGATGCAGGACACACTGACAGCCGTGTGACCCCAGTGTCCAAGTCGTGGACGTGAATATCGATCGATATCTGTGCAGTATGGAGTGCTGTTGACTTTTTCTTTAGTACTGCAGCGTAGCCACAATTCTGTATGAACTTGTAAACAGGGCAGGCTACGTTGCCTAACAGCCTGAAGACCCTCAGACAAATGCCTTTGGCGCTGGGTCACGCATTGGACCGGTGCTTTGCGCGCATGCGCTAAATAAATCGAATGCCTTTTCTTAAGAATGCATTCAATCCATGGTTGCTGAACGGCACTTATTGAACACGTTTTCTTGAGCGTCGATTCGTTTTTTTCCTGCGGTCCTACTGCCCAATGGAACAAACCACACTCGATTGTACAAAGACGAATGTCAAAGATCCCCCGTATAGCCTTTAACAGACTGTTGGGGCAAGTGCTGTTAGCGAGTAGCCCCTATGAAGGCCGGCACGGCACACAAGGGGGTGGGTGGCCAACAACCACGCCTGACTGCCTTTGTCTCCCCAGTGGCGATGTTTACACACCGCACCAGGTACTCATTTGAGGCCGAGTCGACCTAGGGGTGGCCCAAGACCGGTTCAGATAATCGTCACTGGTGTTGGCCATGAGCGGGAATGGAATTCTGGTCGCCAGGTTCTAAGCACCGCTCGCTAACCGCTGCACTACCACTCCCCTAAATTATACACACACACGTACGGTATATGTATATATGCCACTGCTATAAGCTGCAAAACTTCCGAAAGGATCAAGGAACGCTGTCCCACATGTGACGGCTGTTTTCACTTAGCGTCGATTCACATCCGTCTGTATAACTAATAGCACGGCCATGGGGTCTTTGTAGTTTTACTGCTCTCCCGGATGACACAGTTCTTTTTTTTTATAGATATATAAACTGCGAAGAGCTTCAAACGTTTACATCGATGCACGTGTGTGTGTATGATATTACCGTGTGAGGGGGTAGTTTAAAAGAAAAGAAAAAACGACGAACTCTACGGGAAGAGGTTTGGCCGACCTGACCGAGTCTAATAAATAGAAAAATTACCCCTCAATTTATTGACTCGTTCGTATTTTTTTTTACATTAGTTTTTTTGTCTTTCGATTTAAAGCTTTCGTGACTGCAGGGATTCATCTTCTTGGTTCTTTCGGTAAAGTCACGTAGAAGGGAAATAATAATATAATAAAAATAAAACATAATAAAATAATTCTCACGACGTTTCGGCCACAACTCAAGCAGCCGTCCTCAGGTGAAGAACAGGTCTGTCGGAAAGACTGCGTCAGACGCGTTGTGGCTGAAACGTCGTGAGAATTATTGTATTATGTTTTATTTTTATAATTTTATTATTTCCCTTCTACGTGACTTTACCGAAAGAACCAAGAAGATTTTTTTGTCTTGTTTCAGGCCAGATGGCTCCGCGCTAGGAGTGAGCGGAAAGGTTTGCGAATTGAAATCCTGGTTGTGGGTTGACTCGGCCTGTCTTGCATCTGGGGTATAAAAAAACGAGCACTGATTTTTTTTGGAAAGTCTAGAGTGGTTGTCCTAATATTAGACTAACCCCCGCCATAGGAATATGGAGTTTCCACCACTGGCTCAGGGCTGTGAAACATTTCGAGCATGAGATCACCGACTGTCTTGTTCAAATAGAATTGTTTATTCCTTTAACCTCATTTGCCAAAAAATGTGTCAGCTCCCCGCGAAATAAGTTGCGACATTTGTTTATAATTTACATGAGTTGTAAGCATTCGATTCTCACACCCGCATCTCAACTCGTGTATCATCAGCATCTCCAATTAGCACGTTTGACTACATACGGTGCAAAAGAAGTTCAACATATATGCACTTTAACCAAATGTAACCGTTTCATTGTGACTCGCCCACTGTTTTCCAGCAGGTGCCTGATCCACACTTCACAAACAACAACCCCACAATTTCTCTCGACACCATGACCGCTGCCAATTCCAGCGCAAGCTCGTCCCACCTCCTCGCGCGCAGAACGGCGCTGGCGCTGCTGCTGCTGCCGCTGCTGTTGTGCCTGTCGCTGCCCACGCTCCCGTCCCTCGCTCAGCCGACCTCCGACTGCTCGGGGGTCGCCTGCCCCGAGCTCGCCAACTGCCTGAAGGACGTGCTGGAGCACGGCCAGTGCTGCCCGACGTGCCTCCTCCGCGGCTGCCCCTGCGAGGGCCACCGGCGCCGGCGGTGCATCGACGCCGGCTACAGCGCCGGCTCCGTCCCCGAGGGCGTCTCGGTCTTCATCGGCGGCGTCCCGGGCGGCGCGGGCGGCGGCGCCGACGTCATCGCGCCGGCGGGCGAGGAGTGCCTGTGCCCGCTTGGCGGCGGCGCGCTGGGCTGCGTGGCGCTGTCGGCGCCCTGCCCCGAACTGCCGCCCCACTGCGTGGAGACGGTGCAGGGCGCTGACGGCTGCCCGCAGTGCCTGCACCTGGGCTGCCTGGGTGACGGGCGTGCCTACGCCGCCGGACACACGGTGCAAGCGCCCGGGTGCCGCCTGTGCCACTGTCCCGCGTCGGGCGGGGAGCTGCTGTGCTACCCGCTGCCCGACTGCGAGCCGGCGCTGTGGGACACCGCCGGCGCCACCGGTGCCAGCTTGTCAGAGCAGCAGCAGCGGAGAGCAACCGGGAATGGAGAAGGAGACGGGGATGGGGGCGATGACGCCGGCAAGCGCGGTGACGTCAGGCAGCTGCAGTACGAGGTGCGACCGTCGCAGTGGAACGGTGCGCCGGAGGTGGTGCCGGGACCAGCAGAGAGAACCGGCGAGTCCGACGAGGTGGTGGAGGCTAACGAAAATGAGACTGCGGTGGCGATGGCGATGCACGGAGAGGGGCAGCCGGCAGGGGCGGCCATGGGAAAGGCCGTCGAGAGAGACGGGCTGCAGCAGGCGGGTGAGGAGGCGGTGGGGCGCGTGCAGCCGCCACTGGCTGGTGCGGGAGGAGAGGCCGGTGGCGTTGGACGAAATGGCTCTGAACCGGTTCCTCTCACCAGCCAGACCTACGCAGGTAAAGGCCACTTTGTTGATTTTTGTCTGCTGGGTGGTGTATCTCGGTTTGCATGGGGTCCTGGTTCAAGGAATGAAACTGGGGTGGAGGCCCTGTTCATTTTCCACATCACCTCTTTGTAGCCCAAAACTTGTTCGCCTGCGGCCCATGTGCGGTTGCACCGCCTGCACACTTCATGGCTGTACCACTCTCTGCCGCGGTGGTACATTTTTACGAACTATCTTTGTGAAGTTTGAGTGCTCGCCTCATTGGCGTAGGGTTTCTCTTGGGCATTCTGGTTTCCTTTCTCGAGCGACATCTGTTTTATTCAAACCATTATCAATTGACGAGTCGCATGACCTGCCAATCGTAACAGATTTGTGATTTGGGAAAATAACGGAGACATCTTATGAAGGTGTAAAGGCATGTGGTTTCAGTCTTGTTTATTATGTGCACACGTTTATAATAAATAAAACGTCGATTCTATCCTGAGAACACATAAAATGATATTGCCACCCACCTAGTCTCCCACCCCTAACATTTTACTAGGTGGGTCAGAGTGCTGAGCTGACAACACTAAAACGTTGGGTTCAAATCCAGGCAGCCGCCTGTAATTCAATTGGGATCTCAAGTGTAGGGAGTTGATGCTCTCGGCCTGGCCATTAATTGGTTGCACAACAAACCCCCCTCCATGTCTTAAATTTGGTTCTGCATTTACTTTGGCTACATTCATAGTTCTGTACTAGCACACTGCACTTTAAACCCTCGAGATCAGATCTGCTTCTGCACTGAATTTGGATAATTTTCCAGCTCTAAAAAAATGTTAATGTCAGATTGGCTTTCGATTTAAAGCTTTCATGACTGCATGGATTCATATTCTTGGTTCTTTCGGTAAAGTCACGTAGAAGGGACAGCCCTGTTCTTCACCTGAGGACGGCTGCTTGCGTTGTGGCCGAAACGTCGTGAGAATTTTATCTTCTTATGTAAAATGTTTTTTTATTTTATTATTTCCCTTCTACGTGACTTTACCGAAAAAACCAAGAAGATGAGATTGGCTGTCATGCAATAAACTCTGCGGACCAGAGGTCACTTGTAGGAATCTCAGAGGTAGCTCATTAGCATCCGCTTCTGTGGGTCATTCTCTAGCGCGAAGGGTTACAATGCTATACCTTCCCCCCGCACCTACGATTAGCACGGTTGGCTATGTACGGTGCGAAAGAAGCTCAACGTACGTACATACCGAGGGTTGCGAATGGATTCTTCGTCTCGTGAATTGACGCCGATGGCTTATTCAATAACGACGGTCGTGAGAATGCTTCTTCCTTGAGGTTATTTTGTTGCGCAACGCGCTCCAGCGACATCTGACCGTCTTGCCGGTGTCTTCCTTCAAAAGCCCCTCCGATTGCCTTCGGGGGGATTTCATGAACGAGCGCTTTGTGGATTAAAAACGGGGGGGGCGGGGGGGGGGGGAGTTCGCCGGGTTCCACGGGCGGTGGTAAAAATAAAAATAAACGAAAGAGCACTCGGACAGGTGTTGCGTTGCTTCGGTTTTAAGAGTGCCTTTGAAATGCCGGTGGCTATCGCCCCACAATCTCACCTTGCGAGCAGATGTTGCTGTGATGTGTGTTAAGTGGCGAACGCGTTTGTTTGCCCGTCGGGTTTCCATGCCCGTTGCCCGAGCTCAAAGGAGACGGAGTGGTGAGGACTCGTCATGTATCAATACGCGTAAACCGATGAGGCGTTTGTTGTTAGCCAGTCGTCTGCATTTACCCCCATTGTATGTTTCAAAGTAACGAAAACAAGCTGAAGTGATTTTCTGTTCTATAAACTGAAACTCAACTATTTTTATTTAGCCACGGAAGGCCCACTGAGCTCTCTAGCTCTTTTTCAGACACGACCTGGCTATCACAAGTGATAGCCCAATGAAGTGGCTTATCGTCACGTGTAAATGTTTATCAGCCAAATACTCTTAAACGCATGTTTCTTAACGTGGAGGGGAAAACCGGAGGACCTGGAGAACAATCCACGCAACCACGGGGGAGAGAGACGCGCAAACTCCAAATATACAGCAGGCATCATGGTCGAGATGGAACCCACGACCTCCTGTATACTAGGCGAGGTAGTTAACATCTCGCCACTGCGGTGGCACCAAATGAACGGTGAGGCCTTGGCGCTCATTTCCCGTTTACAGCCACGAGTCAGTGGTGAAAATTCCACATTCCTGTGACGGGGGACGATTCTCTTCACATGACAACCACTGTTGACTCTCCCCCTACAGAGTGGCGCTCATTAAGGATTATGGGCTGTGAGTCACAGTTGGTGGCCTTAGTTTGATTCCTGGCGACCGCTAATATCAGCGCCTAATGATGTCTGATCCGGTCAAGCACTGGACCCTTTTACCAATCCTCTGGTTTTAGCATGGTCAAACAACTAGCCCCTGACCGACACGGCATAGGAAGGCCCTCATCCAGCAGTGGAGTGACAAAGGGCTGTAAACCATTATTATAGTACTGAATAACAGGCATGTGGCTGTGGTGAAGTAGTTAACACACTGGACGTTCAATCCAGAGGTCACCGGCTCATTCTCCCGACGCAGCAGTTCAAACAACGGTGCAATTTTTTTAAAATCCCCCACCCCCCACCTCTGTCCACACAGCAGTATAAATCGTTACACCATGGTCGATCGAGTTTGGTGGGGTAAAGTGTGGCTTCTCCCACCTCTCTTCTAAGATGTGTGACCAGTATGGCAAAAAAATACCATCTTGAGCGGCTCATTTTAGTAGAGGTCCCCCCCCCCATCAGCAGTGGCGTGAAAGAGCAATTGCAGGGCTACGCCTTTACCACAGATTGCCTTCACGGAATAACAGACGGAATGGTTTTACATTAATTGATTGCTGCTGCTGATGCTGCGTTGGCAGTTAAGTACAATTAACAAACACAAAACTCGACACATTTGTCAATAACACGTGGCCATAAAAGAAACATGTAATAGGTGACGTTTCGGACGATGGCCCTTCGAAGCACATAAATCATGTTAATTTTTTTGCCACGATTTTACGTGGCTTTATTTTTTGCCATGGCACAATTGCCCGATGCAAGTCTTGTGGTAAAGCTATTACAACAAAAACACTCATGGACTTAATAAACAAACTCGAACTTGTTTATACGTGCACTTAGAGGAGATCGCATGGAAATTAAAACGCGTGGGCTGGGCTCATTTGGAAATTAGTTTAATCTGCAGCGATCAAGACCCCTTCCAGTGAAATATCCTGGCCAGAAAGCAGCGAATCGACACAAAGGAGTTTTGTTTACGGCTTTGCGTTCGTGGGCAGCCTGCAGATTGCGATCTCGCAGCGAGAACAGTATAAATGTGTCGTCGTGAAAGCAGTACAATATGCGCGGATTTCGTGCCGCTTCTGGGGAACGCGACTGCACGGAAAACAGCGGGCACGTCTCGTTATATATACGATTGAGAAATAATGAAGGCGATCAGTCGTATCCGGAGGGGAAAAGGGAAGAGCCCTTGAGTCTTCTTGGCATGTGTAGGCTTTAGATGGTGATGCAAGACTCGCGTAGACAAACCCATACCCAGGCATCGAGACCACATCCAATTTGGATTTATATTTCGTGGAAAGCCAACCCGCGTTTCCAGATGCTGCACAGAAACAGTGGGCAATAGTTAATTTATTCTAGGGGGGTAAAGGATAAAAGGACTTGAACTTGGGGCCGTCGGTGGCGGCTATGCAAGTGACCTGTAATCCAGCACTGTGGAGGTGAGAGAAGGTGAATCGCACACAAACCTGTTGAAATTTCCTTCCTATGGGCATCGAGGTGGTACCATACCATGGCTGACTGGAAAAAGGCAGTACAGCAAACAGCGCCGCGGTGGCAAGATGTTTACGACCTCTCCTTGTATACAGGAAGTCTTGGGTTCAATCCTGACCCTGACACCTGTATATTTTGAGTTTGCATGTTCTCCCCGTGATCGCGTGGATTTTCTCCTGGGTGATCCGGTCTCCTCCCACGTGAAAAATACTCTTCCAAAAGGAATTGGTCAAACATCCCAGTGCAGGACCCTCTTGAAAGAGTGTCTTGATAAACAGTGAGGCTTTCCTGTAACAATACAGGTCAGTAATCGCAATTAAAGCTAATGTATGCAGACATATGCTTCAATAATTATCATCGTTATAATTATTTAGAAGGTGAGGCCAAGGAAAATATTTTTGTCAAACTGATGGCATTGCTGATTTTAGATTGGCAGGTGGGTAGAAGATCTTTAAGTAGGTATGTATGTTGAACTTCTTTCACACCGTACGTAGCCGACCGTGTTAATCGCAATGTAAACGCAGTTTATATATGTGCCTTTTCTTTATTTTTCCAGGATTTCCACTTAATTCTGGATTATGCAAAAGAACGTAATCTCGTGACCGACGAGGAAATGATTAATTCTTTTTTCTTTCATTGTTTACTTAAATTTCTCTTGCCTGTTTAAGGATATTTGCGTTTGGATGAGAGCCCTGATTAAATGTCTTGGCTCTGCAGGCCGACCGGGGTGACGCAGTGATAGGTCGTGAGGACCCGGATGAAAATCCACGTGATCACCAGGAGAGAGATATGCAAACTCTATATATAGGCATCGTTAGAGTTGGGATCGAACCCACGACCTCCTGCATACCAGACGAGGTAGATAACATCTCCTAGCCACCACGGCACCCTGCAGTGGTTGTCCTCCGAACAGACTCACACCTGCCAGAGAAATGTGGAATGTCCATCACTGGCTCAGGGCTGTAAATAGGACTTGAGCGCGAAGTTGTTTTGATCATACCTCGTGCCCTACGCTGGACAGTATGCATGTATGTTGAACTTCTTTCGCACCATGCGTAGCCAACCATACTAATTGTAGGTGCAGTGTGGGTTGGTGAAGAGGGGACCCAAGAACCGATTCAGATACCGCTCCCCACTGATGTACGCCGTGGCAGGTAACTCAACTCGTCTGGCCGGGTTCGTACCTCAATGCGCCAACCGCTGTTCCACTACTCTCCACATTATAATGATTGCAGTAATGCAATGTATAACGCGCGTGATAGTTCGCAGGCATTAATAAGGCGTGGAGCTCAGTGTTGCTTGAAAGCCAGGGAAAAATAGTTGGGGCCTTTAATTGCCGGCGTAGATTGAACGATACTGATGCTGCGAATGTGCAGAGGGATTATCAGAATCTTTATTTATCCTGGAGAAATCCGATAAGCTATGAAGCTCTTTTTTCACACATTTCCAGTAAGGTTGGGTCAGAAAGTTACAACAACAAACAATAAAAAAACGACAGCAGTGCAAAGTA
Source organism: Lampetra planeri (assembly GCF_965212315.1). Lineage (NCBI taxonomy): Eukaryota > Metazoa > Chordata > Hyperoartia > Petromyzontiformes > Petromyzontidae > Lampetra > Lampetra planeri. The sequence continues at coordinate 7,437,702 of NC_136138.1, read as the reverse complement.
TATAAATATGAAATGGAAGCAAATCACTTAAAATAAATCCGTAAAATAGATCAAGTATATACGTTCAAATTGCATAAGTACACCGTGATGACGATGATGGTCACGTTCCAGACGGCAGAGGTTGCCACAGAGAAACGACGCCCAGTGGTGGCCATGGTCCTGCTCGTCGCTGTAGAGAGGAGGAGGAGGAAGTTGTGAGTTGCGCTGCTGCTGCTAAGAGTTCCACCGTAAGCTGTAGAGCAGGGCGACAGCAGTTGTAGTGAAGGGTGAAAGGCAGAGGTGGGACAAAGTCATTGTTATGCAAGTCCAAGTCGAGTCGCAAGTCATCAAATTCATGACTCGAGTCTGACTCGAGTCCAAGTCACATGACTCGAGTCCACATCTCATAGGTGGGACAAAGTCATTGTTATGCAAGTCCAAGTCGAGTCGCAAGTCATCAAATTCATGACTCGAGTCTGACTCGAGTCCAAGTCACATGACTCGAGTCCACACCTCTGGTGAAAGGAGCTGTAGTGCAGGGAGACAGGAGTTGTAGTCCCACAGATTCACATTGGCATGGCCTCCAAACTGTTTCTCAAGATTGATTTTCAGGTGAAGCGCCTTTTCTCCTCAGTTTTTTGTCTCCTCCCGACAAAAGTTGCACGTTTATAATGTGTCGGCCTAACGAAGGGAACGAAAGAGACGAGGAATAACCATGGCAGTGTTTTCGTGTGGCATTCGAGCCGTCCGTGTGGTTGGTCAGCGCGTCCCCGTCACAGTCGGTGTAACACGTACGCTACAGACTCTCGTATAATGAACCCGTGTGTCTTTGCCCCTCCCACTGAGACCACAATCCTGCCTTACTCATAAAACACTCCTTGAAAGAAAGTAACACACGAGGTGGTGGTACCCCAGTTGGCTCAGCTGGCATCGCGTACATCAGGGGGCCGGCAACCTGCAGCTGTGGAGCCACACGTGGCCCTTTAAGGACTGCAATGCGGCTCTTACGTTTTTTTTTTACCGAATTCGCAAAAAAAGGTTCTTCTTGTGAATTTGGTTATCCAGTTCACCATTGGAGTCCAGTTTAAAATGAGGGTCCAGTTTACCATGGGAGTTCAGTTTACCATGGGAGTCCAGTTTACCGTGGGAGTTCAGTTTACCATGGGAGTCCAGTTTACCATAGAAGTCCAGTTTACCATTGGAGTCCAGTTTACCATGGAAGTCCAGTTTACCATGGGAGTTCAGTTTACCGTAGGAGTTCAGTTTACCATGGAAGTCCAGTTTACCATGGGAGTTCAGTTTACCATGAGGGTCCAGTTTACCATGGGAGTTCAGTTTACCATGGGAGTCCAGTTTACCGTGGGAGTCCAGTTTACCATGGGAGTTCAGTTTACCATGGGAGTCCAGTTCACCATGGGCAGGAGTCACCAACCTGCAGCTCTGGAACAGCACGTGACGTTATTTATTAAGGCCCGCGTCTTGTATCCATGTGCATTGCGGCTCTTGAAATATTGAGTTTTTTTTACCGAATTCGAAAAAGATAGCTTTTGTTATTGTGGTTGTCAACCTCTGGCGTAGACCCTGGGTTCGAATCTAGGCAGCTGCCTGTGAAGAAACTGAATTGTCAAGTGGTCTTGAGTTGATGGTCTCAGATCTAGATTTGAAGTTTTCGTGACTGCAAGGATCCATACTCTTTGGTTCTTTCGGTAAAGTCACGTAGGTGAAAATAATAATAAAATAAAAAAGTGAAAACAACTAACGTCGTGATTTAATTTAGTTGTTTTGATGGTCTCAGCCCAGTAATCAATGACAGCGCACACAAAAAAACATTAAAGTCGGCTCTGCAATTGAGTGATTTCCATGAGACAAACATTACTCTGTAGTAGGGCAGGTGAAAATGCTGTCCCCTGCTCTGTCGATCAGAGGTCACTTGAAGAGGTCTCAGAGGTAGCTCTTCCTCAGCTACCGTGCGCCGTTCTCTAACACGAAGGGTATCTCTGCTATACCGGGAGATTCCAAATGTATTCCTTTTCTCATGACGCAACGCTGATAGTAAAATCGGGATAACATTGTGAAAAAAGACAAATGGACGTATTGGCGGAACACTGGTGCAGCACAACACAGTCTTAAGATCTAAATTTTAACTGGCATTCGTTTTCGACCGCTTCGACATCACGAGAACTGATTTTGACGCACCCCACAAGATTTTCTGACCGGGGTTGCGAATTGTAGAAAAATTTGATTTTTTTATTTTTATGCCGCACACCAGTGTACCGCCAATACGTTCAAATACATTCGCAAACAAATCTATATAACATTTAGCCTGGCTTGGCCCGAGACATGACCGGCGTGTTTACCGTCGCGTCAACAAAGTGGCTCTGTGAGAGCCGAAGCACGATGATGCTTCGAGAACATTTTTCTTACCGCCTCCTCCTCCCCCCTGCTCCCTTCTCTTCTCCTCCCCAAATTCGTTCTCTGCTCGGAAAGAAAATCTCCTCCGGCCAATAAACAGAAACCCAAGAGCAGCGTTTCTCGTGGCGCTTGCGCTGGCTCGGCACAGTCGCTGGCGACGGCGACGACGCGTTTCCAATCCGGCAGCGAAATTGGGGCGGAGGGCCCCCTCCCGTTTTAACCGCACTCAAAAAAGAACAGGTCAACAAAAACAAGACAAACTAAACAAACCGCGACCCAACCAGAAATTATCCAGCCGAGAATAATTACAACCCCTCCCACCTCCCCCCTCCCAATCCAATCTCTCCAATCTATTGTGACCGCAATAGATAAATTTTAGTTTTTCAGAAAATATCACTTGGGGGGATTGAGATTTTTTTTTTCCCGTTGTATTTTGTCTTATTTTTGTTTGTTTTGCTTCGTGTGGGGGAGGAACGCCGCCGTGTGTATTTGATTTAGAAGCCGCAGTGCGACTCTGGCGTGTGATTGGAAAGCTCCTTGGCAGCGAAGGGGGGGTGCCTTGTGCAATTACGATCGCCCACTCGTTATTGGCCGTCGCCGCTCGCCCCCTACATAAGGAGGGTGACACCCCACCGGTACCACCCGCACCTCGCAGCGCCTCGGGGTGACACCGGGCTTGGCTTTGGTGTGTACTGGCCCTTTTTTGTGGCTCTTCATTTCCTTCCGCCGAGCAATCGAAGCCAGCGTCGGGGGCTCGCGTGGGCGACAATGTGGAGTCTCGTTAACGCCTGGCTGATCGTGTGCACTTCTCTTCTGATCTCTCCGCTAACAGGTAAATGGTTGAGTTTTTGGCAAAATATTTCTCGTCTTATTTTCTTACGCTCGCCCAGCTGCTATAACGGGTCTCATTATGCGTGCACTGTGTTCAACTCGCGTGTTGTTTAGTTTACGACCATGAAATACTTTGTTTGTTGAGCAATATCCCTCAAGGATCCTCTGCAACGTTGACATTGTTGTTCTTGCTGTTGTGCTCACACAGCACCACATATCTCCCGTGTAAAATAGCCGGGCAATTGGCTACACGGGATCATCTTCCACGTAAACTCAAATTCTACACTTACATTTACTTGATGGCTTGCTTGCCAAAGTTTTATAATCTGTGCTTCTTAAAGGTCCCCATTTTAAAATGTCTTGAATACTAGATTGTGTCTGAATACTTGGTAACGGTTAGGGCACTGCTCTGCAATCCTTGCCACCTGAATTCGATGCCCAGCCATGGCTAACGTCAGTGACATCCGGACCCGGTCCTGGGTCACCGCTCAGAGGTTGACTCATCTTCCAATGAGAAATGCCACTCAGCTGTGCCTTGCATTTAGATGATTTTGCTATCAATTGCCACGTAATGACTAATGGTTTTTTGTTATTGTGTGTGGCCAGGTCGCTTCTAAAAATAAGCTAATAGCTCAGTGGGCTTTTCCTGGTAAGATAAAATAGTTAAGCTTTATCTGTATACTTTTTTAAAGTGATATGTTTACCTTTCCTATACTTTGCACTCCTTTCGTGTTTTTGCATTGTTTGTTCTTGTACCGTTCTTAGCCGCCCCTACTGGACATCTGTTAAATAGAGCTTTATAGCTCATCGGATTCCTCCAGTACAAATAAATATTGTGATTCTGATTCGGTGTGTGAACCTCGACACTGTAAATATAAAGGTGGCCGTGCATTGTGCTGACCATACCACACCTGCCTCGCACTGTGCACACCTTAATAGGTGCTCGCTCATAGTTCTCTCCCTATAACAGTGTACATTTCGCTACGCGGGGGGATCTTTGTCATGTTGTTCTTCACAGTGAGCCGTCATAATATGATTGTTGATGCGCGCGCAGTAGGTGGGCCTGTAAGCCTCCGGCGGAACAACGTAGGCACTTGTCAGGAGCAAGTCACCCCCGTCCGTGCCTCGGCTTATCGGAGACATCACAGCGCCGCCCCGTGCCACCCCGTAAGGGGGACGTTAAGCCAGCTTCTCTTGGGGAATTCTGGGGGACGTGGCGGGGAGGGGCGGTTCCGTGGTCATGCTTGGGAAGAACGATAGATATCAACACTCTGTGCGTAAATCCAAACGGACGGGACGGAGGCAAAACAACTGCAGCGATGTCAAAGCCCAAGCTGTCGTTGTTCAATACGTTACTCAATGCCGATTCGAAACCACTTTGTCAAATCCTCTGCTTGGTTGAAAGGGCGTGGGGGGAGCCCCACGGCGTTAAGGTCATCGGGGTTGCTTTGCTGAATTCCATTAAAAAAAATAATTGCTTATTCTTTAAGTTAATATTTTATCTGTTAGCATTATTGATAGAGATTTTTATACTTTCTGTTTAGTTTCTTGTCCTTCCCCCACACTTCCGATAAGTACGGTTGGCTACGTACGGTGTGAAAGCAGTTCAACACATACATGCAGATGACGTTTAAAAATGGAAAGATGATTGAAGAAAGACAAACAAGTTAAATTTGTTTTTATTGTATGGTAAATAAGTCAGCTGTAATGTTTAAAACGTTCTAAATTAATTTCTGAAGATAATTCATGCATGCATTAATGCAAGTCGGTTTGCACATTTGTAAAAATAAATTAAATTGCCCTATGTGATTTGTTAATATAAACATAATAACCCAATATGTCCTGACATTTGGGCCACCCTGTATGTAAAGCTTTGGATTTATTGTAATTTAGAATGTGCTTTAAACATGTTTGGCCCACTGCAGTCTAATGAGATTCAAGATTGAATCGTGCTTCTCTCCCGAGCAGTGAATTTAATTAAATGGAGCGATGGGTGGATTGTTGCAACTGCACGCACCGCAATTACTGCAAATTAAAATCACAGACACACTCGCCCACGAGCACATACCTGGCTCCCCACAGACATTCGTGGAACCATTTCTGCGTTTCTCTAAAAAAACAAAACTGACAGCTGAACAAAGCAAGCAAGCGAGATGTTAAAGTTACTTTTAGTTTTGTTTAAAATCTTCCCTCGTGATGCTTGTAGAAAGGCTGGCCATCATTGTCATAATCAACAACATAATCAAAGACAAAGATCCCCCTATTGCTGTTAGCGAACACCTATGAAACCTGGCAGAGCGCACGAGGGGGTGGGTGGTCAACCCCACACCCGGCTGCCTTTGTCTCCCCAGTGGCGATGTTTACACACTGCATTAGGCACTCATTTGAGGCTGAGTCAACCTAGGGGAGGTCCAGGACCTGTTCAGATAATTGTCACTGGTGTTAGCCGAGAGCGGAAATCGTACTCGAGTCTCCGGGTTTGTAGCGCAGCTCGCTCACCACTGCACCACCGCTAAACGACATCACCACCATCATAACCATTATCAACAACAGCTACAGTACCACTACAACCATCATCATCACCATCAACAACATCATCACTACAAGAAACATCATCAGTGGTAACAGCGGCAGAGAAGGAGTCACCTCCCATCAAATGAAGAGAGACTGAGCAGAGAGTTACGTGGCGAGGAGTGGAGAGAGATGGCAGGGGAGAGGTAGGCAAAGGGCAACTCCATGGAGGAGCTTGCAGACTGAGTGCGATCCGGACATTGGGAGCCAGTGGAGGGATCGGAGTACTGGGCTGATGTGATCTCATTTATGGACGCGGGTGAGAAGTATGATAGTGGCGTTCTGGGTTATTTGGAGCTTTAAAGGCGAGGGATGTGTTTGGGGGGGGGGAGCGTAGGGTCTTAGCGGCTGCTGGGGTGAGAAAACAGTGGATGTGGGAAACGTCACGCAGCTGGAGATGGGAGCTGAAAGAATCAGAATCTTTTTTCATCCTGGAGAAATCCGATGAGGTATGAAGCTCTCTTTCACACATTTCCAGTAGATGTGGGGAGGCAAACGAGAGCTCGAGTTCAACAATAACCCCGGCTTTTATATTTCTGCAGCGCGATGCCGGAGTTGAGCCGGCGCACACCTGAACGGGAATGTTCGCTGAGCGCGCGTGCGCACACCTTTTCACTAATTAACCACAATACCTTGCTGGTCTTGTCAAGGGCCATAAACCATCCTCACGCGGTTTATTCTGTATCGCTCGGTTTCAGATGCGCTTCTGAGGCTGTCTGGAGCGCTCTTCCTTCCGATATTCCGAAGCCACTGGATCAATGCTCTTTTAAATCATCTCCATTGAAATCTAATTTCATGAGAACTGCTTTTTGTGTTTAGTTTCTTGTCCTTCCCCCGCACCTCTGGTTCGCTAGATAGGCTACGTACGGCACAAAAGAAGCCAAACATGCACACACACGCACACACAATCGCAATTTACGAATCTAAAATCGCAGCGCGCGCCCCCCCCCCCCCCCCCCCCCGGTCTCTGTCCTGTCTGTGTGTCTCACTGCGCATATCGGTTGGCGGGTGTCCCCAGCGCTGCCTAGGGCGGACCAGCTGCAGGAATGCTGCACGAGCGGCCAGCGCTGGGCTGCCAAGCGCCAGCAGTGCTCCGACCTACCGCGACCCGCCAACGACTTGGAGGCGTGCAGGTACCGGCGCTTTGCCCCATCACGGCCGCGAGGCCGGTCCCCCCCCTACCCACCCCTCTTCATTAATACTGGTAGGAACCTCCTGGTTACACCAGCCCACAGGGGATTATTGTGTCCATCGTGCAGGGAGGGGCTGGGTGGGGAGGGAGGGGCTGGGTGGGGAGGGAGGGGCTGGGTGGGGTGGGGAGGGGCTGGGTGGGGCTGGGTGGGGAGGGAGGGGCTGGGTGGGGTGGGGAGGGGCCGGGTGGGGAGGGTGGGGCTGGGTGGGGGGTCGGAGGGGTGGGGCTGGGTGGGGGGTGGGAGGGGTGGGGCTGGGTGGGGAGGGGCTGGTCACCCCGTGGTGCCCTTATAAAACTCAACGTTTAACCTACTCACGCCGGCTTGTGCCCACCCTCACAGTCGGCCATATTTGCGGAATACACCACGCCGCCGTTGACCCTGGCCATTGACCGAGCAACCCAACGTTCCTACCAGCTCCCTCCGCAGGAATGTGTTACTACCGTGTGAATTTTCTCTTCGTAGGTTTTACCGAGTGTTTCGTTTGTCTCTGAATGTTTTTCCGGGCGCGCTTGGCAAACCCGGGGGTTAGGCGCTGTCCTCGCGGGGGGAGGTGGATGTGGTGTGTGCCAGGTATGGAGACATTGTCTCGGGTCGCTGAGCCAGACACACCTGGCTGAAATTGAGCCCTGGGGTTTTGTCGTGCGTAGAATCCTAATGTGTCGAGTTTTAATAATGCAAATTATTCATCCAGGGTCAGGGGTCGTCAAGCAAAATATCAAGGAGATAAAAAAAATTACGAATTCTGTTAAAAATGTTTTATTTTACGAACCGCAAGGCACTGTGGTGATTACGAGATGGTGGTCCCTTAAAGAGCCGCAGGTTGCCAAATCCTGCTCATGGTGAACTGGATTCCCATGGGCCATGGTAAACTGGACTCCAATGGTAAACTGGACTTTCATGGTAAACACTGGACTTCGATGGTGAACTGGACAACCAAATTAACAAGAAGAGCCATTTTTTTCTACTTGTCAAGGCTCTATGTGGGATCTTTGTCACTGCGGTTGGTGTGCTCAGGATGGCACAGAAGCGATGCTGCCTAGCCTCGCTGGAGGATGCCTCGTGCCAGGCCGGCATGACGACCGCACGGCAGGTGTTGGGGTGCGGATCTCACATCGACAGCTGCTCCGGAAGCATGTACCAGGTACACACACTCGCACCCCATATACCAACAACAACAACCGCCATTCGCCACTAAGTGGCGGTGACGTCACCACGACGCTTGTGCCAGGCCATGTGCACCTTGAGGCCACGTGAAGTGTCGAACGCCCGCTGGCAAGAGGTCACGGGACAGACCCAGGTGCCACGGGTCGACTGACTGAGATGACTGGCTGATGCGCACCACCTGTGCCCCCTAATGTGCCAACTTGCTGTGCTTTAGCCACCCGGCGCTCCGCTCGTTGTTGTGAGCGTCGCTCCTCTGCCCTCTGTTATTGTTGGAGAGCGACTGCCTCCAACTGCCCAGTAGCATCTTTCACGAGCCTCCTCCACTGAGGCCGATCTTGACACCGCTGGTACCGGTCATCGGCAAGTCTACTCAGCTCCACGTCCTCTTGTACCACATCACTCCATCTCTTCTCTAGCCCGTGCAGCGCCCGTTTAGCCCCCTCTATCCGGCCGAACATATACCAAGTACACACACACACCCCATGTACAAGGTACACACACAACCCATGTACCAGGTATACACACTCGCACACATTCATACTTACACGATCTAACCCCAAAAACGTTAATTATGAATCATATACACCCCATGTACGAGGTACACACACTCATACGCACCCCATGTACCAGGTACACACACACTAAGGAAATTACTTCTAAACCCTCCATGACCTAGCGTGTGGTGGTGGTGGTGTCAGAAATAAAGAGTGAGGATGGAATGAGGTGACGCGCCAGACTTGAGGAAAGCGCAGAGAGGGCGGAGATGGCTCCACGAAGATTGTGACTTTGTTCTGCAGCTACAACTGGAGTTGTCCCTTATCGGCCACTCGAGTGGTGGGGGGGTTCGCTGCGTGCGAGTTGGACTGGACGTGTACCAGACCGAATCTACGTGTGGGCTTTGTTCGTTTCTGGCCGATGGACTTTTATTTAGTTTTTTTTGTTGTTGTGCCAACTGATGGAATCGAGATAAACTGCGCCGATTCCAGAAAGTCAGCCGAAATGTTGGCGGACAGGTTTTATGTATTTTTTTAAAATATGTCTTTTTAAATCTTTTCTTGCGAGTCCGATTATAGGTCAGAATTTGCGTGTACTTTGGTGACTCATTTGGACTGTCAAAGGGCAGTTCCACAAAGTGTTTGTGTTACATTATATACGAGGCACCCGTGTAAAAGACGAGGTAAAGGTGCAGCCCTGCAATGTCTTCGCTCGTGCCACTGCTGGCTGAAGGGGCCTCCACTCGAGGGAGCTGTAGAGAGCCCCCATCTTGTCGAGGAGGGATTACCTGGCCTACTTTTTCCACGCCGGCCAGACGTGGAAGAGGTTGGAGTAACGGACACTTTACCCAATTGCACGCTTTGTAATTACCGGGGAAACGTCGCGGTAATAGAATTGTAATTGTTGTGGGTTTACTCTCCAACACACCGGTGTGCTGAACTAGTAACAAACCTTACTAATTGGCTGTGTTGGGTGGTGGTGGGTTTAACGACACATTTATATTTACGCGATCTAACCCAAAAAAAACCTCTGTCATGGATAATATTGGTCGCGAAAGCCTACTCCGTGTTAAACTGAACAACGCTTTGTTGCTCAGACAGTATCTATGAAAGCCTTTACTTGAGTCCGCCGTGACAATTTCTTTGGCACAGTGGCGATAACGATTGTGCAGTTGACAACTTGATTTGCGGTTGGTTTTGTTTGGTGCGCGTGTGTGTGTGTGTGCAACTCTCTGTGTGGGGAGCGGTAGTGTAGCGGTTAGCGTGCTGCACTACAGACCTGGCGACCCGGGCTCGATTCCCGCTGACGGCCAACACCGGTGACGATTATCCGAACCGGTCTTGAGCCTTCCTTGGGGTCGACTCAGCCTCAAATGAGTAGCTGGAGCGGTGTGTAAAAACATCGCCACTGGGGAGATAAAGGCGGCCAGACATGGTGCTGGCCACCCACCCCCTCATGTGCCATGTCGGTCTTCATAGGTTCACTATAACAGCACTTGCCTCAACAGCTTGTTAAGGCTATACGGGGGGAATCGTTGTATTTGTGCTCACCTCTTTGTACACAAACAGCCGTGCTGCGACTGCTGCCTGCTGGGCTTGAAGACCCAGAGCCAGGGCCTCGCCTGCACAGATCTGCAGGGCCTGGGGCAGCTGTGCAGCCTCGTGTACCGCACCTGCTGCGCCAGCGGACAGAACAGCACGGCGGAACGTGCGTGACCAACAGCTCTACGATTGCAATCTCGCAATTCACACTTACAACGAAAATAAACTCAACACATTCGGCAATAACACTGTGGCTTTTTCGATTTAAAGCTTTCGTGACTGCAGGGATTCATATTCTTGGTTCTTTCGTCGTGAGAATTTTATTTTATTATGTTTTATTTTTATTATTTTATTATTTCCCTTCTACGTGACTTTACCAAAAGAACCAAGAATATGAACACTGTAGCTTTAAATGAAAATATATATATAATAGGCAACGTTTTGGGCAATGGCGCTGCTTCATCCTGGTAGGATGGGAATGGTTTAGTTTTATTTGAATGTGTTTGAGTTATTTGTAGTGGTTCTTAGCCGCCCCTACTGAACATCTGTGACAAAGAGCTTCATAGCTCATCGGATTCCTCCAGTATAGATAAATATTCTGATTCCGATTCATTCACAATGTGCTATATGAAACAGGACCATTGCCTCAAACTTGCTGAACCCGTTCCGATGGCATACACTGTACGTCATCAGTTATTCCGATTCCGAACTGAATCGCATCGAATCTCAGAACTGGAAACGGTTAACTTCAGAGATCTGAGTGTCGGGTGCCGACCGTTGTGTGATTGTTTTCCACGATTTGGTGGCGACTTGCCGAATTGTGCAACCATTGTTTAGTTTGCGTCGCATGTGTGTGTGTATAGATTGAAAACTCATTCTCGATTGAAAACTCATTTCTTTAGAACTGCTTTATGTGTTTAGCTTGTTGTTCTTTCCCCGAACCTCCGATTAGCGTGGGTGACTACGTCCAGCGCGAAAGAAGTTCAACATCTATTGATTTATCTTCTTTATAAAGTCTCGTGATTGGTGTGAGCTGAGGTCCATGTCTCGCAAGACCCTGTCAGGAAATTGACGACCGCACGCAAATCCGTACTCATGATGGGTTTACAAATCCTCAGTCGCACTTGGCATCTATTCTAACGCACAGGAATCGCACCTCCCAATTGACACCATAATCAACTCCGACTCGCAACAATCACAGATGAGAATTTGCATTTATTATTATTTTGATTGTGAAGTTGGGGTTGTCTGTGGTGTGGTCCTGTTGTCTGCTAAGGGAGCAGTAGTGTAATGGTTGGCGCGCTGCATTATGAACCCGGCGACACGAGTTCGATTCCTGCTCATGGTCAATGCCAGTGACGGTTATTTGAACCGGTCCTGGGCCTCCCTTAGGTCGACTCAGCTTCAAAACGAGTACCTGTTGCAGGTGTGTAAAACATTGCCACTGGGGAGACAAAGGCGGCCAGGCATGGTGCTGGCTACGCAATCCCTCGTGTGCTGTTTCGGCCTCCATAGGTGCTCACTAACACCACCTTCCCCAACAGCCTGCGATGGCTATACAGGGGGGTGGGGGTGGTTATCTTTGCCTTTGTTGGCTGCTGTGGTGTCACCCTGTCCTGGTGTCGTTTTACGTCCGTATGTTGAACTTCTTTTGCACCGTACGTAGCCAACTGTACCTAATTGGGGGTGCCCTGATTATGAGAGCATTTGTGTTTTTTTTGTTAAGGAGGAGATCAGTTCCAGAAGCAGAACGAATGGAGGGATGACCCCGACGTGCCGGCCAGCCAACAGCAAGTGGACAAGTGTCGCGGTGCGTGCGAGCACCCCCCCCCACCCCAGACTTTCATAGATGTTTTCCCATCATCATTACTCGAAGCCACAACACGAAAGTTAAAACCACGAATCTCGTCGCCGCGTACCCAGGCTGCTGTGTGTCCTCGGGGCTGTCCAACGTGAGATTGAATTGTCAATATTGTGAGTAAGACGGACTTTAAAAAACATCGCTCAAGTGAAAAAGCAACGTATACCGGCGTGCCTCGACGATGAAAGGGTTTAATGAGTGCACATTCCCTGCGATGATATATGGATCCGAAACTTAGACGTTGACACGAAAATACAACGGCTAACGCTCTCTGCATCACATTAAACACGTGCGCATACGAGGACAAAGATCAACGATCCTCTGTATAGCCTTAACAGAATGTTGGGGCAAGTGCTGTTAGTGAACACCTATGAAGCCTGGCACGGCACACTAGTAGGTGGGTGGCCAGCACCACGCCTGCCCGCCTTTGTCTCCCTAGTGGCGATGTTTACACACAACTCGAGGTTCTAATTTGAGGCCGAGTCGACCTAGGGTAGACCCAGGAACCTGTTCAGATAATCATCACTGGTGTTGGTAGCCGTGAGCGGGAATCGAACTCGTGTCGCCGGGTTGATAGTGCAGCGCGCTAACCCCTGCGCACACTCGCACACACGCACACTGAGATCTTCACATGAATCAGCTCTATTAACGCAGACGGCGCTAATTGCTCAGTGCGTCACGTTGGGATGTCTTCAACAATCATCAGGCGCATGCAGCGTGGAACGAGTTAACTTGTGTTTTAATATCAGGATTGAATCCGTCACGAAGATTGTCATTGCCGTAAGAGATAACGACGAATCAGGGAGGCCTTCATCCAGCAGTGCATAGACCGTTACTGACAATGATGCTGGTGAATGTCTCTCTCTCTTTCTTTCAGCGTTGGGAAAAACGTGTGCCCACAAGTGCGTTGAAGCCGGCACGGGGGTGCAGTGCGCGTGTCACATCGGCTACCGGCTCCGGAGCGACGCAGTGACCTGTGAAGGTGGGCGGCTTGCGCGCATCACAGCGTTGCAGTACTTTTGTGCCCCCCGCGTCTACGCTTCCCGCCTTCAGCAACTTCTCACCGAGATATATATATATAAGAAGGGAGGCATCATCACAGCGATACAGCACTCATGGCAATCAAGATTTATCCCATTTAATCGTTGGGCAGATGTGTGGCTCTGTTGCTGGGTGCACCTCCGATTCCCCACACCTCCGATTAGCACGGTCGGCTACGTACGGTGCAAAACAAGTTCAACATACGTGCAACTCGCACAGACCCCGTACAGCACAGGGTTTTGTTTCGCACTGCCCTGTGCTGTCTGCACCATAGATAGCCCCACATGCTGTTTTTGCTGGTGGTCACCCATGCAAACACTCGCCAGGTTTATCAGGGAATGTAATACAAACATATAAATATTAAACGTATAACACGATGGCCAGTCTATTGGTGGATGGGCGCCTGTTAGGTTTGCCACCTCCAACGGGTTTGACCCTTGACTGATGTGAAAAAGAGCTTCATAGATTATCAGAAGCGCGGAATGCAAATGGATTTTGCTGCGAGGTTGAAATAATTTCCGTTCCATCCCCGCCCCCTCTCGGACGGGCGGAGCCCAGACGTGAACGAGTGCCTGACGGACGAGCACCACTGCCAGGAGGGACAGCGCTGCATCAACACGGTCGGCTCTTTCCGCTGCCAGCGCGAGATCAGCTGCGGCACGGGCTACGAGCTCACCGAGCTCAACCACTGCCAGGGCAAGTTACCTCCCCTACCCCCCCCACCCTCCACACAGGCAGCTGCCACCGACGACGTCCGCTGATGTCCCCTTGTGCGTGTGGGGGTGTTCTCCAGGCATCGTTGTCATCATTGTCGTCGTCGTTGTTGTCACCATTGTCATTGGTTCGACGCAACTGTCAGATTGCACATCGGTCTACCTGGAGATTGGTGTGAACGGGCCTTCGAATGCCAGTGGGGCAGCTCAAGCACGAGCTTCGATCCATCTCCGCGGACGACGACCTCTCGAACCGCGTTCCCACTCCGTCGTTAGTCTCGACCACCGGTCGTCGTTGTCGTCCCTTCCAGCGACGCGTCATGCCCAAACCCGCTGATGTTTCTTGACAGTCATCGTGATGTCTCCGACTTGCTTATGTTTTCAAATCCATGTGTTCCTCTTCCGGCCTCGGTGTAGTTTCAAATGTGCATCCCTCCGTGCTTTTTTGTACACCTATCCGCTTTAAATTGCGTTTTCTTTGTCAGTGTCCATGTTTCTGATCCGTATGTCATAGATTAAAAAAAAAAAATCTTTACACAATTCTGGTAGATTATAATTATAAATCGTTGTTATGATTAGTATTAGTCTTAGATGCCCTCGTGGTGTAACGGTGAGCAGCAGCGCACTGAACTTGCAATCCAGAGGTCGCCGGTTCGTTTCCTCTCCTGGCATGGCAGTTGAAACGATGTTGCATGATTCTTAAATCCCAGCTCCGTCTCTCCCCACCCAGCATTTTAAACGGATACACCACAGTTAGTCTATCGTCAGGTCACCTGCAGTGGGGTCAAGTGTAGGCTGACACGTAGCTAACCGTGCTAATCGCACCTCTGATTAACACGGTTGGCTACGTATGGCGCTACAAAAGTTCAATATACATACATATAACTCGCCCCTAGTGGACATCTGTGAAAAGAGCTTCAAAGCTCATCGGATTCCTCCAGTGTAAACAAAGACTCTGATTCTGATCTTCCAAGCCAATTACCCTCTGGAGGGGCTCTCTACAGCTTCCTCTGGTGGAGGCCCGTTCCGCTAGCAGTGGCGCGAGCAAAGCAATTGCAGGGCTGTGCCATTGCCGCGCGTCGTCACGATCGTCGTCACGATCGTCGTCACGACCGTCGTCACGACCGTCGCCACGACCGTCGTCGCGATCGTCGTCGCGACCATCGTCGCGACCGTCGTCGCGACCATCGTCGCGACCGTCGTCGCGATCGTCGTCACGACCGTCGTCACGACCGTCGTCACGATCGTCATCACGATCGTCGTCATTGCCCTCGTTGTCGTTACGCGCGGGCGCCTGCAGACATTGATGAGTGCGAGACGGGCACGCACAACTGCGGCGAGGAGCTGAAGTGCCAGAACACGCTGGGCTCGTTCCGCTGCCGCCCGCGCGAGCAGTGCGGCGCCGGCTTCCTGCAGGATGCGCTGGGCAGCTGCATCGGTGAGACGCGGCGCCCCCCTTCCCACACCCCACTAGCCCTCCTCGCCCCCCACCCCACTCTCTGAACATCTGATCAGCACGGTTGGCTACGTACGGTGCAAAAGAAGTTCAGCATACATATAAAGTCAATTGCAATTGACTTACGGTATAAGCGCCTCGCGACGAAGGATCCGTTTCGGATCGCGCGCAAAGCAGCGCAGGTCTCGTGTGTTGGAGGAACGGCCCACGGAAGTGGATACTGCAGAGCTACCTCTGAGATCCATTTAAGTGACCTCTAGTCGACAAAGTCGAGGGAACAACTTTCCCACCCACTGTGTCACCGAGAGTAATGTGTTCCTTGTTTGACAGTCAAACCGATGTTTAATTCTTCAAAGCTGGAATCGATGCAATTCATGTGCGGAACCAAATTTCACGCGAGGGCTTTTTTTCGTACACTCATTGGCGACTGAGCTGACACCATCAACTCCACTGCACCTGTGAACCCGATTCAATCGCAGACAGCTTCCTGGATTCAAACCCAGGATTTCAGCGGTGATCTCTGCGCAACTCGGCCATCTCAAACAAGTGAAAGCTCTGCATTTCCACGACCATTAGAGCAATCCCAGACTGTGTTGCTAACAGCACTTGGCTCAATAGTCCAGTAAAGGCTACACGGGGGATCTTTATCTTGAATTTTCTGTTAGGTAAAAACATTATTTTTTAGTTGAAGTTTTTTTTTAACGACCTTTCACTCCCGGCAGACATCAACGAGTGCACGACGCAGTTGGACATCTGCCAGCTGGGCTATAATTGCATCAACACCGTGGGGTCCTTCACCTGCCAGAGGCACATCATCAACTGCGGGCGAGGGTACCACGCCAGCCCTGACGGAGGCCGCTGTGTCGGTGAGTACACCGGTCGGCGTGATCCGGTGCGGAAAGATCTTCTTTTGTTCGGCTGCTGATGTAGATGCAGAGCAATGACTACGATATCACATTCAGCTGGTCAAGCCAGAATAACTGCGTCAGGAGCAGCGGAGTGCATCGCCGCGATGTCTCCTTCGTATTTGTGGGTCGGGCATTGCGTCGTTATACGTTGCACGGTCTGTTCTGGTTGACCAGTCGCACACTGCAGAGTTTGTATGTTGACATTTGTGCATTGGGTATCAGTATCTGCCATGGTTTGTGCAGATGCGGTTCAGGGTGGACCATGAGCTTCGTTTAAGATCAACACCCAGGGGTCTTCTGCGTGGAGTCTTTGACAAAGTGTTTGTTTGCGAGTTCTTTTGAACTCCATTCAGCTCTGCACGCTTCATCGGGATTGAACGCGCATTGTGTGGAGTGGTAATCTGGCCCGAGTTTACTCATGACGGCTACACGCAACTAATAATTCAACATTGCTTCATATTTTTACATGCAATATTTCCGATTTCTCCTATTGCGCAGTTGTTTTTGCGCTGATTTATATTTGCTTTTGCGCCGATTTCTATTTGCTTTCAGTGCTGTGTATGTTAATTGTTTGTCTTGCTTTTGTACATTTGTGGTGACCCGGGGCACTCACTCTTGCAAATGAAACTCTCTCCTGGTCTCTGAGTTCTCACCTGGTTAAAAAAAATACATTTGAAACTCGAGCTCCCCTCGGTCGACTTAGCCTCAAATAAGAACCTGGTGCGGTGTGTTAAAACATCGCCATTTGGGAGACAAAGGCGGCCAAGTTTGGTGCTGGTCACCCCCCCCCCCCCGCCATGTGCCGTGGCGGCCTTCATTGATTGCTGCTCGCTAACGACACTTGCCCCCAACAGTCTGTTAAGACTATACGGGGGATCTTTGTCACAGGGGATGTTTGTCGTTGTGTGCGCGTGCGTAACAGACGTGGATGAGTGCCAAACGGGTGCGCACCAGTGTGGCGATGGCCAGCAGTGCCAAAACACTCCGGGCAGCTACCGCTGCAACTGCGCCAGCGGCTACTACTACGACACTCTGGGACGCACCTGCGTGGGTACGTGTTGCGCTCCTCGCCATCGCTGTGATATTCCACATCGGGTGGGGCACCTTTACCTGGCGCGGGGAAGGTCGAGACGACGGAGCAGGTTATTTACGTCGCGCCGCCCGTGTCCACGCAGCTGCAGCAGCCGCCTATGTGGTGGGACCCCCTTATTAATATGGGAGGTAGGTCCCCCTCCACCCTCCCCTGTCTTCCCCCCCTCCCCCGCACTCCCCATTATTAACATACGGCTTTGGCGAGATGTTAACTATCTCGCATGGTATGCAGGAGGTCGTGGGTTCGACCTCAACCTTGACGTCTGCTGCTGTAGATTTGGAGTTTGCATGTCTCTCTCCCTGTGGCGCGTGGATTTTTCTCCTCCGGCTTTTCCCTCCACATTTATAAACGTGCGTTTGAAGCATTTGGCTGCTTTAAATTTCCACGTGATAAGCCGCTTCGTTGAGCTAACATTTGTGGCCAGGTCGTTTCTCAAAAATAGCGACATTGCTCAGTGGGCCTTACCTGGTAAAATAAAAATTCGTTTATAGTTGAATAGCTTATTAATTTGACCTTTCCTGGGAGACAACGATTATTCTCACACGTGAGGGTCAGTCCATCCGTAGAGTCGTGGTGATCGACGAGGTCTCTCCTCTGCCTCTCCTCCTCCGCCCCGTCTCGTCTCTGCGCAGACATCAACGAGTGCAGGCAGTACCCAGGGCGGCTATGCAGCCACACGTGCGAGAATGTGCCGGGCTCCTACCACTGCAGCTGCAGCAGGGGGTTCCAGCTGGGCACCGACGGCAAGACCTGCGAAGGTGAGAGAGAGAGAGAGATTCCCACTGCCGGGAGACACGGCCACACGCGGAGATGATACTGTGACACGCCTCTATACACGTGTGTGTGTGCGTGCATGCGTGTGTGGGTCTGTGTGTGTGTGTGCGTTTGTGTGTGAGGGGAGCAGTAGCGTAGCGGTTAGTGCACTGTGTTACGAACCTGGCGGCCTGAGTTAGATTCCCGCTCACAGCTAACACCGATAACGATTATATGAACCGGTCCTGGGCCTCCCTCCCCTAGGTTGATTCAGCCTCAAATGACCACCCGGTGCGGTGTGTAAACATCGCCACTAGGGAGACAATTGCGGCTGGGCGTGTTGCTAGCCAACCACCCTCTCGTGTGCCATGCCGGCCTTCATAGGTGCTCGCTAACAGCACTTACCCAAACAGTCTGTTAAGTCTATATGAGGGATTTGTGTGTGTGTTCATTTTGGGGAGCGATGGTATTGAGGTAAGCGCAATTTGCTGCGAAACCAGCTAGCCATGTTCGATTCTCGGTCACGGCTAATTATAAAGTGACCGCGTATTCGCAGAACGACCTTAAAGGGGGAGACGTAAATTGGGGCATCACTGGCCCTTCTATTCCTCGTGTGATGCAGTTTGTGTTTTACGTCCTCATATCTCTTTCCTTGTTTTCCTTTCGTCAACGTTGCGACCGTCCCCGGGGGGGGGGGTGGGGTCACTCTTGTGAATGAGACTTTCACCCCGTTCCTTTCGACCTCTCTCACTTGGCCACGAACAGAAAAAACCTTGAAACTTTAACTCTGTCCTCGATGTCGCTGCCGTCGTCGCGATTCTGCCGCTCTCGCTCGCAGACACAAACGAGTGCGAGTCGAGTCCCTGCAGCCAGGAGTGCGCCAACGTCATCGGCTCCTACCAGTGCTACTGCCGCCGCGGCTTTCAGCCCAGCGAGGTCGATGGGGTCACCTGCGAAGGTCAGCGCTGGCCCACCCGGCCCGCTGGCCCCCTGACACCCCCATGGGAGGGCGACGTGCGGTCCCATCGTGTACGGTGCGACGACGTGCATGAGCCGCTCGTCACGGGAAATCGCGGCGCTGCTGCCTGCCCTGATTGATGCCAGGATGGAGAGATGTTAACTACCTCGCCTGGAATTCAGGAGGTTGTGGGTTCGGTCCAGACCCTGACGTCTGCTTTATGTTTCGAGTTTGCGTGTCTGTATACCCATGGTCACATGGATTTTTCTTGTTAGGTGGCAGTTATGCAACATTTTGGTAAAGTTGTGGTGCCACGCTGGCGAGATGTTAACTACCTCGTCTGGTATGTACCAGGTCCTGGGTTTGACCCTGACTTCGACGCCTGTATATTTGCATGTTATCTCCGTGGTCACGTAGATTTTTCTCCGGGTCCTCCAGTTTTTCCCTCCACGTTTAGAATGAACACGTGTTTAGAGTATCTGGCTGCCGTACATTTCCACATGATAAGCCTCTTCATTGGGCTATCATTTGTGGCCAGGTCGTTTCTGAAAAGAGTTATATAGCTCAGTGGGCCTTACCTGGTAAAATAAAAAATAATTTAGTTGAGTTGAAATAGCGCCATAATCCGACGCGCTTTACGACAAAATTGTATGTAAGATGACAGCGGTTGCAATCAAGAGGAGGGTTATTATTGTTTGTGTGTAGTTATGGTGATGGTTAGGAGGACGGGTGGGTGTAGTTGAAGAGGGGTTGCGGTAAGGGTAGTGATAGGGGTTTGGGGTAGGGTTATGGGTAGTGATAAGGGTAGTTATAGTGGTTTGGCGTCAGTCTGTTCATAGCTGGGGGGCGGGAGCAGGGAGTAGCAGTAGCACGTGCGGGCATGTTAATGCTCTCACAAACATACACCGTGTATGTACACGCTGTCATTACACAATCGTTGTGCGTGCGTGTACCGTCCTGTGCATGCGTGCACGTGCCTGTGTCCCGCAGACGTTGACGAGTGCTCGCTGCCCGGGAGTAATGGTGGGCTCTGCGCGTACCGCTGTGCCAATGTGCCGGGCAGCTTCGAGTGCTACTGCCCCGCGTACGGCTACACCATGTCGCCCAACGGGCGCTCCTGCCTGGGTGAGCACGCACACACACGCACGCACACACACGCACACACATGCACACACGCACGCACACACGCAAGACAAATATCCCTCGTATAGCCTTTAACAGACTTTTGGGACAAACACTTTTTGCGAGTAGCACCTATAAACTGTGGCACACGAGGGGAGTGGGTGGCCAGCACCACGCCAAGCCGTCTTTGTCTTACCAGTGACAATGTTTGCACACCGCAGCAGGTACTCATTTGAGGCCGAGTCGACCGAGAGGAGGCCCAGGACCGGCTCCGATAATCGTCACTGGTGTTGACCGCCATAAGCGGGAATCGAACTCGGGTCGCCGGGTTCGTAGCACAACGCGCTAACCGCTGCACCGCCACTCTTTTCTTTGTGCGCGTGCAGACCTGGACGAGTGCGGCACCGGCACTCACAACTGCTCGTCGTCTGAGAACTGCTTCAACATGCAGGGCGGATTCCGCTGCCTCTCCTACCAATGTCCGTCCAACTACCGTCGCTCGGCAGAGAAGTAGGCGATCCGACGTCCGCCCGACGTTACCGGCGTGACATTTGCCACCGCCTGTCGTGCACAGACCTCGTATTCCGCTTGTGTCCGTTTAAGGCGGGTGTGCGGAGTAATTTTTTGTTTGTTTGTTGACCTTTCGCTTGCACGTGCGTGCGCATGCATACGGGATCTTGTCAATCCATTGGCGGATGAGGACTTCCTGCCCTGTGCCGCGCAGGCAGGGAGGGTTATTTGAACCACATTTCACCACGCCGGTCAGCGCGGGGTTGGTGAAGTTGTGATAGCAAAGATGTGGGGGCATGGAAGCACAGGATAATAATGGATTTTGTTGCCCTGCCCTCTGCTGCCCACTGTAGCCCCAAAGTCTATAGCACCTGTTATGCATGGCGGTTGCCCAATGCAAGCGTTATCCAGGTTCATCCCTCCTTAGTGTCCGAGATTTATAGAGAATGGGGTACATTCCGGGTTTATTTAGTCATAGGCTTAATTGTTCATAATCATAAGAAAGATGATGGAACAAGTAATAATTTACAGCTGTTTGTAAATCCACTGCTGCATGAAGGCCTCATGTTGGTTGAATGACCATACTTCACTCTCCTCCTGCCACCAACACTGCTGTCTCCGACATAATTCTCCTCCGAGTCAATCCACTGCTGGATGAAGGCCTCCATACACTACGTTGGTCATGGGTGGAGGGAGGGGGGAGGGGTTATTCAGCCAAACTTCACCATCCACTGCTCTCGGTGATATCACTCCCTCGCCCCCGTCTATGACTGTCTGTCTCTCCCGTGTCTCTCCCGTGTCTCTCTGCCAGTCGCTGTGAACGAATGTCGTGCGCCGACCCGCAGGACTGCGCCAGCTCGCCCGTTCGCATCACCTACTACCAGCTGAGCTTCCCACGCACCGTGCCGCTGCCCGCCAACATCTTCCGCATCGGCCCGTCGCCCGCATACGCGGGCGACACCATCACGCTAGGCCTCACGGCGGGCAACCACGAGGGGCTGTTCGCCACGCGCAAGATGAACGCGTACACGGGCGTCGTGTACATGCAGCGCGCGCCCGACAGCCCCCGGGACCTGCTGCTCAACGTGGAGATGCGGCTCTTCCGCCAGGGCACGTTCACGACGTTCCTCGCCAAGATCTACGCCTTCATCACTTCTGAGGACTTCTGAGAGAGCGGGGGTGGGGGGGGGCACATGTGCGTGCGTGCGGGACTTGTGTGGGCGGGTGGCGGTGATGGTGGTTGAGGAGGAAGGGATGGTTGGTACCACGGCAAGCGTTTCAGATTGTGCTGTTTTGGTTTTAGCTTGTCTGGTCTGTTGCCCGGAAAACCGTGGAGAAATTATCTAAGGCCGCATTTTTTTTCTTTTTCCCATTACCGAGCCTTCATCCGATACGTTTGGCCGGATAAACGGGACTAAAAGTGTGACGAGTGCGATGGGAATGACCACTGTTCACCAACTTTTTGCTATTGTGGGAATCTCAAAGTACATCATAGACGTCTTTGTTGTTTGGAAACTTTTGATTCGATACCCGTTGACGATGTCTAAAAGGAAACAGGTCCCCTCAAGTAAGAATGCATAACCACTGCAATTGTTTTGGACATCCTGTAAATGGACTCGTGTGCTAGCAGCTGAATGAGTTGTTGCATCTCCAGCCCGGGGAGAGATTGTGACGGCTCGTGGAAGCCTTCGTTCAGCAGTGGATAGATCCTGGCTGATGATAATGATGAGCATCTCCTAAGATACGTCATTGCAAGCATAGGCCTACGACATCAAATTATCTCTGGCACTCTACAAACTATTTTGTAATTTACCAGGTAAGGCCCACTGAGCTATGTAGCTATTTTTCAGAAGCGATCTGGCCACAAATGATAGCTCAACGAAGTGGCTTATCACGTGTAAATTTATCGCAGTCAAATACTCTAAATGCATGTTTCTAAATGTGGAGGGAAGACCCGGAGAAAAAAATCACGCGACTGCTGGGAGATAGAACATGCAAACTCTAAATATACAACAGGCGTCAAGGTCGGGATCGAACCCGCGACCTCCTGCATACCAGGCCGGGGAGTTAACATCTCGTCACCAAGCGGACTAGTGCCCTTGGCGGAGATGCACGCAGCAGCAGGCAGCGCACACACTTAAGTTTGTTTCTGTGTTACCGTGCCACTCGTTTGTCCGTGGTTGTTAAGAGGGGAAGAACACGCGAGCGCTGAGGAATCGAAGTCTCCTTCGTTCGTTACCCCCACTGCCCTTCACCAGGTGTCAAGTCCTGCGAGTGATGGCGAGATTCCAAAGGTCACGCTTCATGTCTGCGCCGCGCGTGGCCTTGCAAGGTCAATTCATAATTTTGCAGCTGGGATCGCGGTTTGTATTTTCGAGGCAGCTAGGAAACGTTCACCGCTGTCTCCAACAGGAGTCACAAATCACCCCCGGTTGCCACTCGCTGTGTAATGCGCGGAATTTTTTTTACATATATACACAGTATATAGTTTCCATGTCAGTTCGAAACAAGGATGAATTTATCACTTATTTTTAGGGTCGCCCGTAGAACTGGAGTTGGTGGTACGTGGCGAATGGCCACAGCCAAAGCGAGAGGTGTCGGTGATGTGGTGGTGCCAATCGCGGGAGAATATATTCTGCGTCAGACAGACCCGGCTAAAATTAATCCCTGATTTCGAAGCTTTTCAAACTTCCAACAAAGAAGTGCTGAATTAGTTTGTGGGGGTGATCCGTTTCAGAACAAACGTGATAAGGAATAATTCTGTGAAATGGTAAACATTTAGCAAATAGTAGCACGATCGCTGAACTTTTTTAAACACCACTGCGGCATATCATACATTGTGTGTGTGTGTGTATTAAGGTATCGTATACATTTTATCTTTGTATATCATAACAGGTGGTTTGAGTTTGGGGTCCTGAAGAAAAACGTATTTAATCAGCATACATCATCTGCGAGAACGTGGATCAGACAAACAGACATTAATAATACATTCATTTTATATAGCGGCATTCATGCTAACAGCAGCCCACAACGCTGTACGTTAATTATATATAAGGACCAAATCCCATATAAGTGGTTGCCTAAGTACAGCGTGAAAGAAGCCCAACACACATACCACGCAAATAAAACCCATCCTACCAAGCTTTTTTTTTTACAAATTAAGAAATGGCACCAAAACGAAAAAAGCACAAAAAAGTTTTTTCTCGTAGAAGCTGAAACAAAGGCTGAGAAGTGCGCAACGAAGCGTGCATGGATCGAGTTCCGCTGAGACACGGGAAGAGGACAACGCACGTTTGGGGAACGAGCTCGCAAGGGGCCAAATCTCCTTTTGGCCGTTTAGGAGATTGGAGTGGATCATGGGCAAGACGCCGTCGTTCGGAGGGGAGCGTTGGTGGCCGGATGTCGAGATCAACGAGTGGATAGATCATGGCTGATTGTATGTTGAACTTTCGCACCGTACGTAGCCAATTGTGCTAATCGGACGTGCGGGGGAAGTACGACAAACTAAACGCAGTTCTAAAGAGATGAATTTTCATTCTAGAAGATTTCAATGTGCATAGCTCCAGTGGCTTCCTAATATCGGAAGGAAGAGCGTTCCAGACGGCCGCAGAAGGGCATCTGAAAGCACGGTTGGCTACGTGTACGGTACGAGGTTGACCGGAGTTCACGTGATTGATAATTATGCATCTTGATTGTGATAATATAACACGTCTTTTTTCATGGTCTCTCCAAGTCAGCGAAACCTACAGTGGGTTCCACAGTTGACGAGATCCACATTTGCGCTCTCTTGTCTGCCATGCGACGATCGCTGTGCAAGGCATTGTGGGAAGGCCCACCGATTGTGGAAAAAGAGGCAATTGAAGGGACCTCAGATGTAGTTCTCTGATGCCATTTTCCAGAGGCCACTCTCTGACACAGGGTAGACCACTACTATATGGGAAAATTTCAAACTGAAAATGGATTTGTCGTGTGACACGATGCAGGACGATGCAAAATCCAATTGCTGTATTGTACTTCTCTGCTCCCACATATCTCCTCCCCAGCTTCACTAACCCTTACTGACCAGCGTGATGCATTATGGTCAGATAACTCACACTACCTGCTTGTTGTGGGGAGGCCCTCATCCAGCAGTGGATATACAAATCCCCCTTCCCTCTGCCAGTTGACCACGAACAGGTGAACGAGATCCCTGCATTGAGTTGTGGGGTGTGGTTGGTGGTGGTTGTGGTGGTTAGGATGGGGTGGTTTGCTATGGAGGGGGCGGGGGGGGGGAACGTCACTGAGAGTGTGGCTGTACATATACATTATAATGCCAATAGCACATTTTTAATGAGACTTTTAGTTTAAACGCTGTTAATTAGGTACCCCCCCCCCCCCCCTCCACTGCTTATTTTATCTCCGCGATGTTCCTGCTTTTAGCCAAGGGCCGGCATGTAAGGGTTCATGCAACGCCGTTCGGCAATTGCGCGATGACCACATTGAAATGCCAGCCTGGGGCGTGGGATTGAAAAGGAGCATCAAGCCAAGGGTCAGAATTTATTTTGGCTTTGGCCACCGGCGGCGTCGCGCGGGATTTTTACTTTCCACGCCTTCAAAAAAAGGGGCTTCTGTTCCGAGTACACGAGACTGACAGATCGGGGAGCAGCGGAAAACTTTTAACTCTTTGGCAAAAATATCGAGTAACGTCCATGTCTGCGGTGGTACAAGTTGTATTTAAACAACCGAAACTCTGTTAACTTTTTTTCCCGTAATGTTTTTGGTGGATTTTTTTTATTCCATCCTACACAAAATTAGAAATGTTACATGGCATTTGGGGCCATCCATTTAGTACGTACTCATGGAGGGGGGTTAACCCAAATGCGTACGCTTGCGTATAGGGGGGTCTACTGACAATGTACGTACGCATAGGAAACGGGGGGGGGGTGAAGCCTCGATAAAAAATGTGTGGACATTGACCTTCAAATGAGCTACAGTTGAGTTTCTTTAGCTGTCAGACAAATACTACCGGGAGGTGTGGGACTGGGAGAGGCGTCACTTGGATGCCACCGTACCCCTGACTGCAGCTATTACGCAGCTCAGCAAAATAAGTGGCCAAGGTACAAAACTTTATTTAATGCAGCCGGTAGTGGACTATGTTTGCTTAAACACGTTAATATTATTAATCCTTGATTGTTTCTGCGTGGATTAAATATCGGCCGTTCTATAGGATTCGGGGGGGGGGTGCGTCAAGCGAACGTACGCAGGTGAGGTGAGGGGTCAAGTTTCGACAGATGTTTGCGTACCTACTCAATGGATGGCCCTTTTTTGAGTTGGAGATGGCCCAATAGGGCACAGCGTTGAGCCCGGTACTCCTGAGAACCCGGTTTGAAATCCAGGTTTCGGCCACTTTGTTAAACTGGGTTCTTAAGTGTAAGCGAGGTGATGGCCTTGGCTCATTGGCTAATTAAACCCACGACCTCCTGGATACCAGGCGAGGTAGTTAACATCTGGCCCCCGTGACACCCCGAATGACTGCATACACAACAAAAAAACACCAAATTAATGGGGTTCCCCCCCCAACTTCAATTACCGAAATGTTGCAGCTCTGAGATTAAAAATATATGTGTGTATTGCTTTGACTGGCATGTTTTGAACAAAGTGTGGATGAAGGCAATTCAGAAGCAGTTCTGTGATGTCTCCTTCACGGGGCAGGGCAGGGGGGGGAGATCCACTGCTCTGTGGGAACTCCGCATGGGCGGTTCGCCTCGTTAAATGGCACCGCACCGACAGCACAAACTACAAACTGGGTAGAACATTGAGGATAAGACAAATGGCAAGTATGGTTATTTTATAGTAGTACAGTAGTCTTGAGTTAAAATTATCTATTTACAACAAGAGTATACGAATGCAATAATTAGCATTACGACAGGACTTTCCATTATGACTTTAGAGGATGTATAACTGCAGGAAATACTGTTTAGTCTCAACACTCTGTTTATATCTTACAATAGAAGAAACTCGTATCGTGCCTATTATTACCAGTGCGTCACCACTACGGTACTTTAATTACGACTTATTATTTTATGCCAAAGTTATATATTTTTCGTTGCGCGTGCGTGTGTATGTATGTCCTGTGGTATAAATAAATGTAAGCCTGCTTAACTGAATATTTAGTGCCCAGGTCATAAGTTGCATCGCTTTTAAAGCCACTTGGTAGTGTGTGTGTGTTCATGGTTGCGCTGTACGGCGCTCCGATGGGGTCTTCAGGGTCTGCCCGCCATGATGTCCGACGTTCCGCTCCACGTGCCGGAGGTTTCTTCGGGAAGCTAATTCAGTTCTTTCATCAGCAATTAAATGTAGTGCTTTTAAAGCTGCCTGTCTTTGTGCAGCTAATCGACATACGTATTCAGCCGATGCCTCTTGTGGTGTGTGTACATTTATGCTGTCCCGCTGCTTGCTTGATTGGTGCGCTTGTGTTTTACAGGGTGGCCCAAAAGACAGGACACACATAGGGCTATTTAATTTATCTTAATACTGACATGAACACATTTTCAAAGTGCTACATTAATTTCAACAGATAATTCGTGCGTGCATTAATGGCAAGGGGAAGACGGCTTGAACATTTAATGAAATAAATTAAACAACTCTGTGTGATATATTAAAATAAGTATTATAATAATAACCCGTACGTGTTCTGTACTTTGGGCCACCCCCCGTATATACGTACGGTATTTTATTGGAATATCTATTTAAACGCGTACGGCGTAGCCAAATACTCAATGTTACAGCGACGACAACATTCTGTGCGCCCAGCGGCGGTGGGCAACCTCCTGGCTGAGCCCGCGGGCCCGGATCGGACCCGCGACTTCAGTTTATGCACGGTCACGCGACGCCCACCCATCCATCCACCCATCCACCCACCCACCAACCCACCACGACATCTGTCCGTGACTTGCGAGCAACTTTGTACTAGAGGGGGGGATATTTTGGTGCTGGAAACAACACCTCTCTTTAAATAAAATAATTTTAACGCACCGAGTCGCTGCTTTCCCTCACTGTAAGGAGGGCCTGTTGGTAACGATAGCAAGTGATCGAGGTGTTATGTGACCCCCCCCTCCCTCTTACCTTGGTGAACGGCAATGTCAGCGGTTTCCCAGGCATTACGGGGGGGGTCTTTATCTTTGGAGTGGTTGCGTAGCGGTTCAAGTTCAAGTTCATTTATTAGGTATAGCCCTGTGAGCCATTCAGCTCTTGAATCGGGTGCAACCGCAACAAACAAAAAACATGAACAAAAAACATCTTAAAGTGAATATGTGACTAAGTGCAAACAGAAAATCCAAGAAAAGACAGCAAAATATTGCAGAAAAAACACCGTACACCAACGCTGTGTGCAAAAATCAAGTCAAACAACAACAACAACAACCACACGACAGCTTAGATTAAGGCCATCAGTCTAACTCTGTACTACAACAAACAAACATGGCTAAACCAATACACTTTTCGAAATCACCAAAATAAAGCCATGAAAGCAATGAAAAAGCAATCATAGGAACTGTGACAGAATTTTCACAATAAATGGCATAAACAACATGTACTACCAAAACCCTGCAGCCATAGCTGGCTGCATGAGTCACTCCACCTTTAAGATCAGCACACTAAATCAAAACACAGGTCATACTTTGTAGCGATCATCCGGAGCGAAACATTTTATTTTAGGTCACTGAATAGCACTGGCAGCTAGGGGTGTACAACTCCTCTAGAGCAGTTTTGAGTGAAGATCTCATAGGTAGTGACTCAAGTTTCAATTTATTGGCAACAGCATTCCAGACCCTGGGGGCATCAATAGCAAAGGCCCTTCCTCCAGTATATGTACGGCAATAGGGAATATTAAGCTGGTAAATGAGTGTAGACCTTAGGTCAAATTTGTTCTTTGAAACAGAGATGAGATCCAGCAGGTAATCTGCAGATTATTTTGCAAGTACATCATGAATAAATAAGATCTGGTGCACAAGCCGTCGAACATTCAGAGATGTTAAGTTTGACCCAATGTAGAGGTCACAGTGGTGAGTCCTATATGGGCAGTTCAATGCAAATCTTAAGGCCGAGTGATACATTGAGTCAAGCTTCTTCAGTACAGTACTTGGGGCTGATTTATAAACAATGTCACAGTAATCAAGTAGAGGCAGTATGGTAGCTTTAATCAATTCCAAACGGAACATAGGGGGGAAGCAGTGCTTGTGTCGATATAGAAAACCAATTTTAATTTTTGTCTTTTTCCCAATATAATCAATGTGATCTTCAAAATTCAGTTTTGAATCCAGGATGATCCCAAGATACTTATAGATCTTAACTTGCTCTATTTGATCATTATTTAAGGAATGTAATTTGGGGAAAATAACTTCCCGCTTTAGTCCTGGTGAGAAGCATAGCACCTTGGTTTTGGCAGGATTTAGGACTAGTTTAAGAGCAACTAGCTGATGTTGTAGTTTGTTGAAATCACTCTGGAGCTTAGCAATCACGTCATCCGGAGAGCGGCCAGCAGTAATTAGTACCGTGTCATCTGCAAAAAGATTTACCCTGGAATAATCCAGTTCAGTGCCCAAGTCATTTACATAAAGAGAGAACAAGAGGGGGCCGAGAATGGAACCCTGTGGAACCCCTTTTGTTATCTTAACACTGTTTGACCTCCAACCATCTGTGAATACAGTTTGGGTGCGAGAAAAGAGGCAATTTTTTAACCATTTTACTGTGTTTTCGGAAAAACCGAGGCAACTTATTTTACTAAGCAGGATGTTGTGGTCTACTGTATCAAAAGCTTTGGACAAGTCATGAATAAGACAGGCGCAGTACTGCTTATTATCAAGGCTACTGTAAATGTGATTCATAGAGTCTAATGCAGCAGATGTGGTGCTGTATTTTTTTCGGAACCCAGATTGTTTTAGATGTAATAGATTGTTGGCGGACAGGAAACTGATAATTTGGTAGTTCAATAATTTTTCAAAAATTTTCATCAACGGGGACAAAATTGAGATAGGTCGGTAGTTATTTGGATCATCTTTAGGGCCCCCTTTGTGAAGTGGACGAACATAGGAATGTTTCCATTCTAGAGGAACTGATGCTTCTTTGATGGACAGGTTGAAAATATGGGCTATAGGTTTGTATATTAGGTTAACGCGCTACGCTACGAACCTGGCGACCCCCCCCCCCCCGCTCACGGCGGCCAACACCAGTGACGATTATCTGAACCGGTCTTGGGCCTCCGCTAGGTTGACTCGGCCTCAAATGGGTTACCTGGTGCGGTGTGGAAACGTCGTCACTCGTGAGGTAAAGGAGGCCACGCGTGGTGCTGCCCACCCACCCCACCCCCTCGTGCGCTGTGCCGGCCTGCATAGGTGCATCGCTCACAGCACTTGCCCCAACAGTTTGTTGAGGCTATACGGGGGAGGGGGGGGTCTTTGTCTTTGCCTACGCCCCATCTATCTCCCACCAGTTAGTCCTATTGGTCCCTCCGTAATTATGTGGCTCTTTTTTTCCTGCTTAAGTCGGTGCCCCTGAGGTGTCGGCATAGATTGGTGATGTGCACGTGTGATGCTACTTAGTAAGTGTATTCATACTCAACACCCTGTTCCAATTTGCCGTGTTTAGTCGATTGAAGCCATTCCATGTAATGTGATTTGTACAATGGCGTCAAATAAACGTATAGTAATCGTCGTTTTACCAAGTGGGAAATCGGACCGTGCATTGACCAACTTACACACGTTCGTGTACACCTGGGTTGAACAGGGGGTTGAGCGTGGATGACGCATGGATGGCCGACCATGTGTAGTAGGTTCAATGAGACTTGGACGACGTAGTCGGAGGCACACTTATTTATTAACCGTTTCACTCAATACAGGCCAAGGTATACAACACTCGAAGGGGTATCGGCCCCTTCACCCGTCTAACAGGGAGACCCCACTAGCACTAGCCCGGCTAGCCTGCTCCCAGGTCCTCCACTCGAGAGCTCGGGGAGGCTAGCTGACCCAGCTCTGGCCAAGCTGGGATCACGGCACCCTGAGTCACCAGACCGGCTCTTACAAGAGCATCGGCTCTGGGCTCTCGGGGCCACGCCACTGGCTTGCCCTGGTCGGTCCTGAGAAGGACAGCGATCCAGGGGAGTCCCAGGGCCTATCTAGCCGGTCTTCCTTCTTCACTGGTTTAAGCTAAACACTGAACCCCGAGCCCACCGCCTCACCGCCTCGTATAGCAACTCCCCCCCCGAGGGGTGGGGCCGTGGGGGATCACAGCGCCGTTTCAGCCCCCCAGGCTAAACGGTGCGGACGTGGATGTAAGCATCCTTCCGCGTGCGGGCATAACCACCCCTGGTGTGTTTGTTCGCCCTCCCGTAACACCTCTGCACATGCATCAAAGGTGTTGCAGGCGGCTGCGGGGGGGGGCTACATTGTGGGCAGCAGAGGGGCAGCGCAGCAAAATGCATTGCTGCAATGTGCAGTCCTTTCGTTGGCTCTGCTCCCCGCCTTGACCAATCCGCACTGGCAAGCGTGGTGAAGTATGGTCAAAGAACAGTCATAACCAAGCATTTAGCTATGTATGTTTGTTGGATTTCATTCACACCGTACGTAGCAAATCGTGTTCATCGGAGGTGCGGCAGAATGACAACAAACTAAACAAAAATCAGTTATAAAGAAAGTCGTTTTCAGTCTAGATGACAGCTCCAGTGGCTTCCTAATATCGGAAGGAAGAGCGTTCCAGACGGCCGCAGAAACGCATCTGAAAGTGCGCGATGCGGTGACTGCCTTTGTTTGATGGGTTCGCCAAAAGCTGCTGCGAGGATGACTAAAGGGTTTTGACAGGGGCACACACACACCATACATACAGCAATTTCCCCCAACAGCCCGTTAAAGGCTATATATATGGGGGGACGTTGTCTTTGTTTCCGAGTGTGGCAGAGTAACCCGTTGTACAGCATAATACGCCACCCGCTTAACGTTTGTTTATAATCCGAAGAAATATGTGACGTGGTTTAAAGGTTCAATACTGTGGGAGTTCGTTAATTATAACATAACTCTGCACGCATTCGTTGATGATTTTTACTTTTATATTTTTGGTCAAAAATTTCGCTCCAAACACACACAATCTATCAATCCCCCGGATTCTTTTCCGACACTTACACGAAGTGAATCAATCGATCTGAGTCTTGATGGAGCAACGTATCATTGGAAGCCAGATGAGTTGTCGCAGATGTCCTTTGCCCTTTATTATATATCCACAGTGAGCTTCGCTTCGACGTGGATGTCGTTCGAAGGAGTCGGAAGGCCGTTGTGTGGCCGGCCATCGTGGTTCAAAAATGTTGACGCTTGAAAATGTTTTGCTTTGGCAAACTTCTCTCGGTGGGCAAAATACGCACGCAGAATCATCACATCCCCCCCCCCCCCCACCTCTTTCAACAGCGAAGACGTTGCAGGACTCTCCTCAAATAAGATTCTTACGACTCGGTGCGTTAGACAAATAACCAAAACCTCAACACATTTAAGGATAACTAACATTTTATATTACCGGGTAAGGCCCACTGGGCTATATATAGCTGTTTCAGAAGTGACCTGGTCACAAATGGTAATCCAGAGAAGCGGCTTATCGTTTGGAAATGTATAGCAGCCAGAGCCTCCTAATGCACGACGAAACTAGACGTGGGAGTAAAAAGCAGACACGGAGAAAAATCATCGCGACCACGGGCAGAGAGACACGCAAACTCCAAATATACGGCAGCAGGCGTCAGAGTCGGCATCGAACCTACGACCTCCTGTATGCCAGGCGAGGTAGTTAACATCTCATAGCCACCGTGATCATGATGAGAGAGAGAGACACGCAATGTCCAAATATACAGCAGGCGTCAGAGTCGGCATCGAACCTACGACCTCCTGTATGCCAGGCGAGGTAGTTAACATCTCATAGCCACCGTGATCATGATGAGAGAGAGAGACACGCAATGTCCAAATATACAGCAGGCGTCAGAGTCGGCATCGAACCTACGACCTCCTGTATGCCAGGCGAGGTAGTTAACATCTCATAGCCACCGTGATCATGATGAGAGAGAGAGACACGCAATGTCCAAATATACAGCAGGCGTCAGAGTCGGCATCGAACCTACGACCTCCTGTATGCCAGGCGAGGTAGTTAACATCTCATAGCCACCGTGATCATGATGAGAGAGAGAGACACGCAATGTCCAAATATACAGCAGGCGTCAGAGTCGGCATCGAACCTACGACCTCCTGTATGCCAGGCGAGGTAGTTAACATCTCATAGCCACCGTGATCATGATGAGAGAGAGAGACACGCAATGTCCAAATATACAGCAGGCGTCAGAGTCGGCATCGAACCTACGACCTCCTGTATGCCAGGCGAGGTAGTTAACATCTCATAGCCACCGTGATCATGATGAGAGAGAGAGACACGCAATGTCCAAATATACAGCAGGCGTCAGGGTCAGCATCGAACCTACGACCTCCTGCATACCAGGCGAGGTAGTTAACATCTCCTAACCACCGTGATCATGATGAGAGAGAGAGCGAGAGACAAGCAAACTCCAAATATACAGCAGCAGGCGTCAGGGTCGGCATCGAATCTACGACCTCCTGCATACTAGGCGAGGTAGTTAACATATCCTAGCCACCGTGATCATGATGAGAGAGAGAGAGACACGCAAACTCCAAATATACAGCAGCAGGCGTCGGGGTCGGCATCGAATCTACGACCTCCTGTAGACCAGGCGAGGTAGTTAACATATCCTAGCCACCGCGTCGTCACGTCGCCTGCAATTCAGCACTGTGGACGCAGCGGGGGTTAGTGGATCAGACAAATGTGACACTCCCTGTAGTCGGCGTCGAAGAGGTAGCATCACAGCCTGACGTGCCAGGAGAATTCGGTACAGCAAATGTAGACGTCATCTGTTCCAACATCTGTATGGGACAGGGCAATGGTTCTCAATGGGGGGGGGGGGGGGGTTGCTCGGACCCCCTGGGGGTATGTGAGGTGATTTACAAATGTGTGTGTGTGTGTGAAATTATGTCATACACGAGAGTGATTGGTGAATCATCATGTATGAATATGCTAATATAAAATAACTACGATAACATTGTAATCCACATGGTACATTAGAACGATATAAAAAACCTTTATAAACTCACTGATCGTTAACAATGTTGGTTGCCAAGAGTAACCAACGAGCGCGAACAGACGACGCCACGCGTGCAGAGCGTGACGTGGAATTAGTTTAAATTTGTTTTTGCTGTTACCGGCTAAGTTGGGATGTACCTCACGAAATGACGATCATTATTCTCAGAACCGTGGTTGTGTCAGGCAAGGAGGGGGGGGGGGGTGCTCGGTGGAAATAAAATTCAACGAGCGGGTCAACAGTAGCCCAATAAAGGTTGAGAACCACTGGGATAGAGCGTTGCTCCCTCACGCGCGTGGGGGTTTTTTTGCCAGGTGCTGCGGTTTTCCTACCGCACGTAAAAAAACAAGGCACATTAATTGACTGAAAACATCTGAACATTATATATACTTCTAGATTTGAAGCTTTCGTGACTGCAAGGATTCATATTCTTAGGTTTTTTCGGTAAAGTCACGTAGGTAAAAAAAATGAATTAATAAAAGTAAAATAAAAATAAAATAAAAATCACGACGTTTCGGAGGCAACACAAGCTTCCGTCTTCAGGTGGAACCGTCACAGCACGATAGCTGTATCAAGTGACAGCTGTATCAAGTAAGATACAGCTATCGTGCTGTGACGGTTCCACCTGAAGACGGAAGCTTGTGTTGCCTCCGAAACGTCGTGATTTTTATTTTACTTTTATTAATTTAATTTTTTTACCTACGTGACTTTACCGAAAAAAACCTAAGAATATTATATATACTGTTGCTGATTACGCAACGTTCTGAGGTGTAGTTTACATGAATGCCGCTTTATATATTTTTTTATAAACTGGTCAGTGTTATTAAGAATGCTGCTTGCCTTTTAATCCAGTAGAGGGCAGCCAGCGGCCGTATAAATATAGCCAGGTATTGAGACGGTGGTCTTTCTTGCAAAAGATACTGGGGGGACATAACGTGGCCCTAACTTACGACAAATATACACTTGAGATGTTTTATACGGCAAGCCACCTATCGGGAATGTGGCTAAGCAGGTTAGAGCCTGGTAAGTATATGGATTGGAGATTGCCTCGGGACGACAGTAAAGTCGTTCGCGTCATTGTGGAGAATATTGTCTTGACGTTGATGGTTATTTTGAGTTGTCTATTATGAATAATTTAGCATCGAACTTGGTCCCATAAAGTGAATAGAGAGTACTTGCCTGGATAATAATACACAACTCAAAATAATGATCAGGGCGCCACAGTGGTGCGATGTTAACTACCTCGCCTGGTATGCAGGAGGTCGTGTTCTCGATCCCGACCCTGACGCCTGCTACTGTATATTTGGAGTTTGCGTGTCTCGCTCTCTCTCCGTGGTTGCGTGTATTTTTCTCCGTCTGGTTTTTACCTCCACATTTAGAATCAACATACATTTCGAGGTTTTAACTGCTATAAATTTCCACATGATTAGCCATTTCGTTGAGCTATCACATGTGGCTAGGTCGCTTCTGAAAGATATCTTTTCAGCAAAGTGGGCCTTACCTGGTAAAATACTAGCCTTAAGAATCGGGCAGTCCACTAGCATTGATTCAAGCAAAGCCTCGCCGCTGATGAGACACTGCATCCCGGATGTAAACCGGGGTTTGCAAAACGACGTAAAATGGAGATACGTAATTCGCGTTATTGCTGTATCTAGATTGAAAACTAACGCTGGATTGAAAACTAATTTCTTTATAACTTATTTTTGTTTTTAGTTTGATGTCCTTACCCCGCTGCCCTTTCACAGACCCGCATCGACCAGCGTGGTGAAGTATGGTCATACAACCAACCACGACCGGCCTTCATCTAGCAGTGGGATAGACAAAATAAACCACCCCTCTCAATTCTCCCAATTGACCACAAACTCTTGAGCGAAACCCCCTTCGTTGAGTTGCGGATGGTGGTTGCGGTGGCTGTGGTTGGTTGTGGCGGTTTGGGGGGGGGGATTGTTGTGGGGAGGTAACGTGTCACTGAGAGTCTGTGTTTCACTGAGAGTCTCTGTGTGTGTGTGCGGAAACAGCATGCGTCTCTGCGCTGTGAGTTGTCAAAATACCAGCATCCATCTCCCGCTACTCCTTCCTCCCCTGTCCTGGGCATCACACAAACACCCCAATGCACTTCACACACACGGAATACACACTCCAATTGCAATGTACTTCATACACACACTGAATATACACACACAATACACACACTCAAATCGCAATGTACTTCATACACACACTGAATGCACACACACCCACCCTCCAATGTACTTCACACACACAATGAACACACCTGATACACGCGTGAGCTACCTGCATTACTCCATTTACGTAATTTACTCGTACTGCCAGTATACATGGACAGCCCAAATCCATCCACACGCATAGCAATCCGTTGCATACCTACACCTCAAAGACAAAGAACCCCGTATGGCCTTAACAGACTGTAGGGGCAAGTTCTGTTAGCGAGCACCTATGAAGGTCAGAACGGTACACGAGGGGATGGGTGGCTAGCACCACGCCCGACCGCCTTTGTCTCCCCAGTGGCGATGTTTATACACCGCACCAGGTACTCATTTGAGGCTGAGTCGACCTAGGGGAGGCCCAGGACCGGTTCAGATAATCGTCACTGGTGTTGGCCGTGAGCGCGAATCGAACCCGGGTCGCCGGGTTCATAGCGCAGCGCGCTAACCGCTGCACTACTGCTACCCACACGCGCTCACACTCGCACGCACACGCACTTGTACACACAAACACACTCTCGCACACACAAACTCGCACACACACTCGCACACACTCTCGCACACACACACACTCGCTCACACACACTCTCGCTCACATAAACGATTAGGAGAGCGGGGCGAGATGGAGAGAAAAAAAAAGTTGATTTAGAACCGTTTCGAATAACAAACGTGGCGCGTGAGAACGCGCGCGCGCGTGCCTGCGTGTGGACGGACGGACGTACGGGCTGAGCGCGGGGGGGGGGGGGCAACAGCAGCAGCAACAGCAGCAGCAGCAACAGCAGCAGCAGCAACAGCAGCAGCAGCAACAGCAGCAGCAGCAACAGCAGCAGCAGCAACAGCAGCAGCAGCAGCAACAGCAGCAGCAACAGCAGCAGCAGCAACAGCAGCAACAGCAGCAGCAACAGCAGCAAGCCACGGGGATGGCTCCTGCTACGGCACCTGTAGCAGGGCAGCAAAGCGGGGCTGTGCGTGCAAACTGCGTCTCATTGTCCCGGCTCCCCCCCCCACCGCGCCTTTAGGAGGAGCAGGCTTAGTGCTGGGGGCTCCGCGTTGTTTAACCGCGGCTTATGAGCTTTTGTGCTGTAATCCTGACCCTGGCAATTAGGCCGTGGTTGGGGGTTATGGAGGGAGGTGGGATTTTACCCCCCCCCCCATCATCTCAAGCTGCCCCCCCCCCCCCACGACACACACCCCAAGCAACCCGCCCTTGTCGCAAGTCCCGCCTGACCGTGACTCGCTGGGTGTGAGAGCTCTGTGTGTGTGTGAGAGAGAGAGCGAGTATGGGTGTGGGTATGGGTGGGAGCAAGCTCTTCCGTTTATACAAGGATTTGGGAGAATTGACTCTGAGATAGTGGATTCATTGGCTTGTGGGAATTTTTTTGTTCTTTGTCAAACCTCACGTGGTCGTCCGATGTGGTTTTTTTTTGTGGTGCTCGTTGTTGGGCATCAAGTCCGACGTTTCGTTCCACGTGCTTCAGAGTTTATTGAGTAACTAAAAGGAAGCTTCAGCAGAAGGGGAGGGAGGAGACAATACTTGGATTCAATAATCCATTGGCTGTCTTTCCATCCGTCTCGCAGGCTAAGCCTACAATACTTGGAAATCCCAGGCAGCTTCCCATCCACCCTATAATATGTTTACGTACCCGGCACCCCATGTCCTGTACACGTCTCGCGATGGCTGTGGCGAGCACTAGTCACGTGCCACCTACTTAAACTAAACTTTGTTTTTACCAGGTAAGGCCCATTGAGCTATGTAGCTCTTTTTCAGAAGCCACCTGGCTATCAAAAATGATAGCTCAACGAAGTGGCTTTTCACGTGGAAATGTATAGCAGCCAAATTCTATAAACGCGTGATGTTGATTCTAAATGTGGAGGGAAAAACCGGAGGACCCGGAGAAAAATCGACACCACCATGGGAAGAGAGACATGGAAACTTCAAATATACAGCAGCAGGCGTCAGGGTCGGAGTTGAACCCACGACCACCTGCATACCAGGCGAGGTAGTTAACATCTCCTAGCCACCGTGGCGTATTTTGTGCCTAGGAGCGACCCGGAAAAAAATGTTCGGTGCGAAACTCATTCCAAATCAACATTTATTTAACAAACACTCTACGTATTTCACAATTATAGTGCACAATATAGAATGAGGTAACGTGTGTTATTTTTAAATCAATGACCCTGTACAAGAAGAGAGGGGAGGGAGAGGAAGTTACGAGTGCGACTTGTGCGCGGGAGACACCTTTTGCAATGTTGTGACTCAGACTGGAAAAAACCTAAGAATAAGAGAGAGATATAAAAGGTAAACACGCTCTCACACCCTACAGGTCTAGGTCATTGACGGTGGCTTATCTAAGCCACATAAATGATAGCGGCGGTGTGAGTAACTCGTGTCCATGACACTAATGGTGTTCTAGAAGGGTCGGAGACCTGGATATTTGGGACGGATGGAGTCTAAGAACATAATCTTAGGTTTTTTCGGTAAAGTCACGTAGGTAAAAAAAAATTAAAGTTAATAAAATTACTGCAGTAATTTTAGCTGTGATGGTTCCACCTGATGACGGAGACTTGTGTTGCCTCCGAAACGTCGTGATTTATTATGTTATTTTATTTCCATTATTACTTTTGTTAACTTTCAAAAAAAAATTTTTTACCTACGTGACTTTACCGAAAAAAAAACCTAAGAGTATGAATCCTTGCAGTCACGAAAGCTTCAAATCTAGAATCTAAGAACATAAATCATCACGTTAGCTCCGGTCATCCTCGTAGCAGCAGCAGCAGTGGCTTTTGGCTGCTGGCCATCGAACAAAGACGGCCGTCTGGAAGTTCTTCCTTTCGATATTAGGAAGCCACTGGAGCTACGCACTTTTAAAACCTAAATTGAAAACTCATTTCGTTACAACTGCCTTGTGTGTTTAGTTTGTTTGTCCATCCCTCGCACCTCCCGATTAGCGCGATTGGCTACGTGCGGTGCGAAAGAAGTTCAACGTGCAGATGGAATCGGGAACATTCCTTTAATTTGTGACGATTAAAACATTATTTTTTCTAATTTTGGTGTGCCGTGTGCTAAATATTTTGCGCTTGGAGGCAGAGCTGCGTATCCTGATTGGGCACGATTGTGCCGAAACGCACACACATTGCGTCCACTCTCGTGGTGACCTCTCTTCACAAACATTTGACTTTGGCGAATCTGCTCATTTGCCTGCCACATGAGTGCGACGATAATGTCAACAGACAGCACCTCAAGCTCGTTACAAATGTTTGAAAATGACCGGTGACTAAGTGATCAGCTTAACAGGAATTCGGAGAGGAATGACCTAGCGGTCTTATGCGTTTTTGTAGAATGTATGTTGAACTTCTTTTGCACCGTACGTAGCCAACCGTGCTATTCGGAGGGTGATCGATGTCTAGATATACCCCGCTGATTGCTAATTACCCTCTTGGATAATAACAACCTCTGCGCATGCATTATCATAATATTTGATCAATCTAGGCAAATATAAGAAGTTATCGTTACAGGTGTAATGTGTAGCTGTGTCATGAGCCAAGGGTCATTGCCCAAAACGTTGGCTGTTACGCATTTTTCCCCCTTTTTTAGGGGCCACAGTGCTGTTGACGAATGTGTGTTGTTGTTGTTGTCCTTGTGCACCAATTTCAACGCAACAGCATCACCAAACCAATTTGTTTAACACTACATTAAGTAACGGGTGAATTGCACGCAAATACAAAGATCCCCCGTATAGCCTTTAACAGGCTGATTGGATCAAGTGCTGTTAGCGAGCACCTTCATGAAAGCCGGCACGGTACACGAGCAGGTGGTTGGCCAGCAACCACGCCCGGCCGCCTTTGTCTCCCCAGTGGCGATGTTTACTACACACACTCACTGGGTACTCGGTTGAGGCCGAGTCTTCCTAGGGGAGGTCCAGTACCCGTTCAGAATAATCGTCACCGGTGTTGGCCGTGAGCGGGAATCGAACTCGGGGGGGCGGCCAGGTTCGTAGCGCAGCGCCACACAGAGACAGAACGAAGAGCAGTCGACGCATTCCCCGTCGCTTCTTTTGAAAACGGCGCCTCCGCAAACCCCACAGAGCCCCCCACGATTCGTTAACGATAAAACATCGGTGGGTGGGTGGGTGGGTAGGTAGGGGATTAAAATATGTCCGTTCGAATCGATTAAAATAAAAACGCACGCCACGAAATTTGGGCAACTTTTTATTTTTACAGAATGACCTCACGGGGGGGCGGGGGGGTGAGGGGGGTTAAGGGGGGGGGGAGAGGAGGGGGGTTTGTGTCCCCAGGTGCGCGCGGGCCGTGCCCTTTGTCACCCCCCCCCCGCGCGTTCCACGGCTCCCCCCTTCTCCCGTTTGATCGCCTCTGCAGCAGCAGCAGCACAAAGGCGCTGCAGTGCGATATCTCCCTGCAGCGCCTTATCGACCGTGGCCGCGCGGGGAAGGGGTGGGGGAGTGTGTGTGTGTGTGGGGGGGTGGGGGTGGGGGGGGGGTGTGGGTGTGTGGGAGGGTGGGGGGGTGGGGGTGTGTGTGGGTGGGGGGTGTGTGGGGGTGGGGGGTGTGTGGGGGGGGGGGTGTGCGTGGTGTGGGTGGGTGTGTGGGGGGTGTGTGTGGGGGGGTGTGTGTGGGGGGGTGGGGTGTGTGTGGGGGGGTGGGGTGTGTGGGGGGGGGGTGGGGTGTGTGGGGGGGTGGGGTGTGTGGGGGGGGGGGGTGGGGTGTGTGGGGGGGGGTGGGGTGTGTGGGGGGGGTGGTGTGTGTGGGGGGGGTGTGTGTGGGGGGGTGTGTGAGGGGGGGTGGGGTGTGTGGGGGGGTGGTGTGTTTGGGGGGGTGTGTGTGGGGGGGGGTGTGTGTGGGGGGGGTGTGTGTGTGGGGGGGTGTGTGTGGGGGGTGGTGTGTGTGGGGGGGTGTGTGGGGGGGGTGTGTGTGGGGGTGTGTGTGGGGGTGTGTGTGGGGGGGGGTGTGGGGTGTGTGGGGGGGGGGGTCCGACGCGCCGCGAGTGTCACTGCCCCCGTGAGACACGGGCGGGGGGCGTGGGGGGGTGTCCAAAGGTGCTCCGCATGATTTGTGGGGAGTTTTTTTTTGGTATCTAATGGGACATTTTTTAGCGAGCGTCTAAGCATTGCAAACAGTAAGAATGGGTTTATTTTTTTTACCCTTTCTGGCAATAAAACCGGAGGTGTTAAGATGTTCGAACACCAAATAGAAACCTTTTTTGCAAGGGATCACCGACACTTCCTTTGTGGCAAAACCATGGACACAAACACGCTCTGATAATATAATGTATGCATTGTCTTTGAAACTGATTGATTCCTTACAAAATGTATCTCTTTGGTGTTTGGCAATAAAACAGACGGTGCTAAGATGGGCAGAGAGGGTAAATCCTATTTCATGTTTTTTGTTTTAGTTGTGCGGAACGATTTTGTGGTGAGATCAGCCTCTGGCAGTAGTTGGTGAGTCAGGACAGGACCTCCCTACCTGCTAAACTAAACTAAAACAAAACTATTGCTTTTTGTTTTACCAAGTAAGGCCCACTGAGCTATGGAGCTATTTTTCAGAAGCGACCTGGTCATCACCAATAATAGCCC
Organism: Lampetra planeri; assembly: GCF_965212315.1. NCBI lineage: Eukaryota > Metazoa > Chordata > Hyperoartia > Petromyzontiformes > Petromyzontidae > Lampetra > Lampetra planeri. The sequence goes on along the minus strand of NC_136138.1, from coordinate 7,396,133 downwards.
AACGAAGTGGCTTTTCATCACCACGTGGACATTTATAGTAGCCAATGCTCTGAACGCGTGATGTTGATTCGAACTGTGGAGGGGGAGAAAACCGATGGACCCTGAGAAACATCCACGCGACGACGGGGAAAGAGAGAACATGCAAACTCAAACTATACAACAGGTGTCAGGGTCTGGGATGGGACCCCTCGACTTCGTGTATACCTGGCGAAGTAGTTAACATCTCGCCACTACCGACCTTGAGAGAGCTTTGCTCAAACTAATCTGAATCCTCGGAATCTTTATTGTTGGATTGGAGGAATCCGAAGAGCTATAAAGCTCTTGATTTTTTTTACAGATGTCCAGTAGGGGAGGGTCAGAAAGTTACAACAACAAACAAAACACGATCGGAGTGAAAAGTAGTAATAGGAAAGGTAAGAAAATCACACAACAACAACAACAACAATGTTTACTTTAACCAGGTAAAGCTCACTGAGCGATTCGCTTTGTCGACGCAACGCCTCCTCAATGCAGCACCCTCCTGAGAAGCGATCTCGGTGACTCGCTCGGGCGTTCCCGTCTATACATTGAACCGAGATGGAGCGGTGGGCCGAGTGGTTTGCGCACCGCGCGTTGAACCCAGAGCTCCCCCGCCCCTTCCCACTCACCCACCACCCACTCACCCACCACCCACTCACCCACCACCCACTCACCCACCACCCACTCACCCACTCACCCACCAGGGTTTGATTCCCAGCCACGGCCAACATTTCGCTGCGAGTCCTCGGCCTCCCCACCCCTCTCCCTTCCCGCACCCTCACCAGCGTGTTCGGTGAAATATATTCAAACATCCAGCCACCACCTTCATCCAGCAGCGGATCTACCAAGGCCCGTACCGCGTTGACACGTGCTCGCATATAAGATCACCACGTGGTTATCCGTGCAACGAGTGTGTTTTGTGGACTCTCACGGAGCGGTGCGCATTCCTGCAGTATTTATTTTCATTGGTAATCCCGCCGGTATTCCTGATGCACGCAAATTGTTTTTTTTACCTCTTTCGCCCCCCATCCCACGACCCCCCCCCCCCCGCCGCCAACCTCCCACCCACGACACCCACGGCACCCACTCAGCTCCGCTCCCTCCGAGCGCAGACCGAACGGGGAGGGTAGAGACAAGAGTGGACTGTTGACGCGTCCGAAAAGTGGGATTGAGCAAAGGAAACTGCCTCTAAAGCCCTGCTCGGGGGAGGGGAGTTGGTGGTGAACGAAAGGGATCGTTTGCCCACGGATTTTGTAAAAAACATTTAGAGAGGTGGGTGGGCGATGGCATTCATCGCAGACGAATGAATCACGCGTTCGCACACAGACACACACCCACAAAGATCCCCCGTGTAGCCTTAACAGACTGTAGGGGCAAGTGCTGTTAGCGAGCACCTAATAAAGGCCGGCACGGCACACGAGGGGGTGGGTGGCCAGCACCACGCCCGGCCGCCTTTGTCTCCCCAGTGGCGATGTTTACACAGCGCACCAGGTACTCATTTCATGCTGAGTCGACCTAGGGGAGGTCCAGGACCGATTAAAATAATCGTCACCAGTGTTGGCCGTGAGCGGGAATCGAACTCGGGTCGCCGAGTTCGTAGCGCAGCGCGCTAACCGCTACCCTGCCGCTCCCTACACGCACACACACAGACACAGTCACGCACACATACAGACACACACACAGACAGTCTCACGCACACACACACACACAAACACACACACAGACACACACACACACAGACACAATCTCACGCACACACACACACAGACACACACAGACACACACAGACACAGACACAATCTCACGCACACACACACACAGACACACACAGACACAGTCACGCACACACACAGACACACACACACAGACAGTCACAGTCTCACACACACACAGTCACACACACACACAGACACAGTCTCACACACACAGACACACAGACACAGTCACGCACACACACACACCCAGACACACACACACACAGTCACACACACACACAGACACAGCCTCACACACACACACAGTCACACACAGACACAGTCTCACACACACAGACACACAGACACAGTCATGCACACACACACACACACAGACACAGTCACGCACACACACAGACACACACACACAGTCACGCACACACAGACACAGTCACGCACACACACAGACACACACAGACACAGTCACGCACACACACAGACAGACACACACACAGACACACACACACAGACACACACACACAGACACACACACACACACACAGAGACACACACACACACAGACACACACACTACACACAGTCTCACACACACACACACACATACACAGTCACGCACACACAGACACAGTCACGCACACACAGACACACACACACAGACACAGTCACGCACACACACAGACACAGTCACGCACACACACAGACACACAGACACAGTCATACACACAGACACACACACAGACACAGTCACGCACACACACAGACACAGTCACGCACACACACAGACACACACACAGACACAGTCACGCACACACACAGACACAGTCACGCACACACACAGACACAGACTCTCACACACACAGACACACAGACACAGTCACGCACACACACAGACACACAGACACAGTCACACACACAGACACACACACAGACACAGTCACGCACACACACAGACACAGTCACGCACACACACAGACACAGTCACGCACACACACAGACACACACACAGACACAGTCACGCACACACACACACAGACACACACAGACAGTCTCACACACGCCCACGGACTGCGCAAAACGTGTGCTCCGCTCGTTGACCTGGTAGATGGAGTGAACGCATTCTATAAATGTTCATCACGGTGGTCAACGTGAACCCCACGTGGATCAATAGGTCACAACGCTAACCCTGCATCGATACGATTATGAATCTTGATAGCCACCCGTAATTTTAAACCGGGCTCTCGAGATAATTAAGTTGATGGTCTTATCCCAGTTACCAATCAACGCACATCAACTTTGTTAGATTAGGTTTTGCATTTTACTTGGCTGATCCCAGCTTTGAGATTAAAAAAAAATCAAGTAGTAGTATGAGTTGTACGCCTTCTGGTGTCATCTGGTCCAACACCAATGGGGACTAGGCTCTAAAGAAAGCCGTCTCGGGTGTGGACCAATCAACTTCAAGGACAGTGCATAGTATTATCATTATCAGAGTTGCTTCTTTTTGTTTGCTTTTTTGACTACTTGTGTTGTGGTTATTGCAAACATGATGCCTTGAATAAAGGTGTCAGTTTTGTACCAGTTTAAAAGGGTAAAAACCTACTACTATATTTTGCCACTGGTAAAAGAGATCTCATAGTGAAAAAAAAATCAGTTTAAGCGTCGTACGATGGACATTACTTTCGGTGGCACAGCGGGTCTAGGCATGCTGAACTTCTTTCGCACCGTACGTAGCCAACCGTGGAAGTTGCGGATGGTACAGCACTGTGGTAACTTGCTCTGCGGTGGATCCGAATGGACTTTGCGGCTCGCGACATGACACCGATGGCACATTCGGGATAACATTGGGGGGGGGGGGGGGGGCGGCGTAGAGACAAATCGGTCAATCGAACGGCCAAGCGTTGTGGGCCTGAAGATTCACCCTTGGCCAAGTCTGTCGTTTCTGATTTTCTTTTGGTAAACACTTTCCCGTTGTTTGCCATCAGAGATGTGGGAACAAGAGTTACGGAAATTTATCTTCTTGGTTCTTTCGGTAAAGTCACGTAGAAGGGAAATAATAAAATAATAAAAATAAAACATAATAAAATAATTCTCACGACGTTTCGGCCACAACGCAAGCAGCCGTCCTCAGGTGAAGAACAGGTCTGTCGGAAAGACAGCGTCTATTATGTTTTATTTTTATTATTTTATTATTTCCCTTCTACGTGACTTTACCGAAAGAACCAAGAAGATGAATCCCTGCAGTCACGAAAGCTTTAAATCGAAAAATTACTGAAATTTGTTATTTGTTTTGTTGTATCGGCAATCTGCCGATACTAATTTTCATCGCGATGGGAGGCGTGGGGAGGGGAGCACATTATTATAAATAAGCAACCTTTTTGGGCTAATTTCACCTTCCACGTCTTGGCACTCGTAGAGTGACAACGGTGATCTTCCGTTGACCTCCCGTGACCTCATTTGCGTTCCCCACTTCCAGGTTAAGTGACGCGTTCGGAGCACGCCGGCGCGCGCACCCCACGCGCGCGCGCACCTCGCAACATTTGCGCGATCCGCAAACCCTCCGCAGGATTGCAGGCGTGCATAGCATGCACAACCGCCGCCGCCCGGCTAGTCTATACGCTATAAACATTTTTTTTATATTCTACCAGTTAAGGCTCACTGAGTAATAAAGCTCCTTTTTCAGAAGCGACCTGGCCACAAAAGATGGCTCGTACGAAAGTGGCTTATCACGTGGAAATGTGTATCGGCCAAATACTCTAAACGCGTGATTGTTGTTGATTCTAAATGTGGAGGGGAAAACCGGAGGACCCAGAGAAAAATCCACGCGACCACGGGGAGAGAGACCTGCACACTCCAAATATACAGCAGCAGGTGTCAGAGTCGGGATCGAACCCACGACCTCCTGCATACCAGGCGAGGTAGTTAACATCTCGTAGCCACCGTGATGATGATGATGAGAGAGAGAGACACGCAAACTCCAAATGTACAACAGGCATCAGGATCAGGATCGAACCCACGACCTCCTGTATACCAGGCGAGGTAGTTGACATCTCGCCACCGCAGCGCCCGCTATATTAGGGCAGCAGAGGACGGCACGGTTTGCTACGTGCGGTGCGAAAGAGGTTCAACATACACACAGTACACACAGCCAGCGAACGGTAGCGGAGGAGAGAGCAATACCACGGCAGGAGCAGCAGCAGCAGGCGAGCCCTGGGGGCACTGCTGGGGCTGTCCAGGCCGCTCCAATGTCCCCCAGGGCATCCTCAAGCGAGTCCCCAGAGACCTTCATCAACACGGGAAATATTTTAACGCTGGAATTTAAACATGTTTTAAATAGTTTTTTTTTAAAGTTAATATTTCACCTCTTACCATTTGTATTAACATATATTATTTTGATTTAAAGCTTTAATAATATATATTATTTTGATTTTTTTTTCAAATTACAAATTAAATAGAATGAATGGAGACAAAAACGTAATTAACGATGTTCAAAGATTACACCTGCAAGCTTAACTAAATGTCGGATATTCATTTCAAAAGAGAATTCGTGCATTAATGTTGTAATGGGAGTCGGTTTGAAACATTTACATTCAATTAAACGACCCTAATGTGATATGTTAAAATAATAAAATAACTCGATGCCTTCTGACTTTTGGGGCCACCCTGTACAGTAGATGCCTACAGTTTGCTGAGCCCACTGGCAAAGAGCCACCTCGCCATGCGGCCAGCAACAAACTGCACCGCCAAAGCTTTCGCTTAAATTCAATGCCAGTTCCCGGTTCGGCTCAACACGCGTGAAGCACACGAGACCGAAGGGAAGAGATGGAGCTACAGGGTGACACGGTCACAAGTTCCACGTCTGAATGTTGTGTATATATATAGCGCCACTTTTGTGACAATTCTTTCGCGATGACCGATATGTTCGTTGCGGTAAAAGCTGCGGGCAATTTTTTGACTTTCCAAAAAAAAAAATCTCATAACTCCACGTGGCTTTTTCTACAAACAACAAAAAAACCCCACACCCGCCTCACCGCTTCGGGCGAGTTGGAGGAGGCGGTGGGGGGGGGGGTGCGTGGAGGGGATGTCGAAGTAAAACTCACTCCGCTAGTCGAGGCCCATCAAGCCCCCAACCACTCCCCCCCCCCCCTCGGCTTGCCAGAGGTGTCCCAGGTGGGACCTTCGCTCTCATCCAACTTGGCCCTCTCCTCTGGTGTGGGGGGATCTTTTGACAGCGGAGTAATAATAACAATAATGCCTTATCCGCTACAGTCGTGTCGTGTCGTCCTTTGACTTAAGGAAGGACCAAAAAACAAACGCAGAAGACCTCATATTCTTAGGTTTTTTCTGTAAAGTCACGTAGCTCTTGCAATCTCTCATTAACTTGATACAGCTGTCGTGGCTGTGACGGTACCACCTGAAGACGGAAGCTTGTGTTGCCTCCGAAACGTCGTGATTTTTATTTTATTTAATACTTTTTAATGTTTTTACCTACGTGACTTTACCGAAAAAAACCTAAGAACATGAACCATTGCATTCACGAAAGCTTCAAATGCAGAAGACCTCCTTCTTTGTCCGGGAGGGGTTCCTGCTCCACACTGTGCGGTTTTGGCTTGGGCAGTCCGCGTGCGCGTTGAATGCGTGAACCGTTCTTGGGCTTCCCCCCCTCTCCCCTCCCTCCTCCCCCCCAGGTCGTCTCGGCCTTCAATGCACTGTGTATATATAAGTGTCGGCGAGACGTCTCCCATCCTGATCTCTTGAGCTCTCGCCTGGTTTAAAACACAATTTGAAACTGTGTGCATGTACACACACACACGGCACTTGCACCAAAAAAATCTGTTAAGGGGCTACAAGGGAGAATCTTTGTTCGTGTTTATCTTCCTGTATCGTGCCACCCTTACAACCAACGCCACTGCCGAGAGGACGTTTCGTTTACTCACCCACTCATTCACTCACCCACTTACCCACTCGCTCACTCAACCCTCGCACTCACCCACGCGTTCTCTAATTCAGTCACCCACTCGCTCGGTCACTTAACCACTCCCTCGCTTACTCGCCCACTTACCCACTCATTCACTCACCCACTTACCCACTCGTTCACTCGCACCCACTCAATCGCTCACCCACTTACCCACTCATTCGCTCACGCACCCGCCCTCGCACTCACCCACTCGTTCACGAATTCAGTCGCCCGCTCGGTCGCTTGCCCACTCGCTCACGTACCCACTCGCTCACCAATTCTCTCGCTCACCAATTCACTTGCTCACCAATTCACTTGCTTACATACCCACTCGCTAACCAATTCACTCGCTCACATACCCACTCGCTAACCAATTCACTCGCTCACCAATTCTCTCGCTCACCAATTCACTTGCTCACATACCCACTCGCTAACCAATTCACTCACTCACCAACCCACTCGCTCACCAACCAACTCGCTCAAATACCCACTCGCTAACCAATTCACTCGCTCACGTACCCACTCGCTCACCAATTCACCCACTCACTCACCCACCCTCTCGCCCTGTCCCCTAGCCCCGGGGGCAGTCTGCGCGCCGTCTGACAGTCGCGGCACATAAATCGCAGGGAGGCCACAAGGGCTGCATAGCTGCGCGTGCCAGCGTGCGTGCGTGCGCGCGCCTGTGTGTGTATCGCTAACACGAGGCGAGCGGTGGCGCAGTGGTTAGCGCACAGCGCAACGAACCCCGTGACCCGAGTTTTGATTACCGCTCCCAGTCACGAATATCTAACTCGGTCCAGCGTTGGGGAGACAAAGGCGACCGGGCGTGGCGCTGTCCACCCTTAGCCCGTCATGTGCCGTGTCAAATTTAATAGACATCTGTGAAAAAATAGCTTCATAGCTCATCGGATTCTTCCAATATAAATACGTAATTCTGATTCTGAGGTGCTCGCTAACAGCACTTGCCCCAACCGTGTGCTCGAGGCTATTTTTGGGGAGGGGACCTTTTTGTTCGGGCGGAGGAGTGAGTGTACGCGTGTTCACGCGTTCTTTCTCGCGTTCACACGTGTGTGCACGCGGACGTAAGTTCATCTGCGCGCGTGTTCGCGCGTCTGTGTGTAGGCGCGCGTGCACGCGGGTAATGGGGATCCCTCGATATCCGCTCGGCGTCTCACCGTGGGACAGCTTTTCCCTTTGCGAATGTGGTGACGGTGCCAATCCGAGGTAAGCGCCTGGTGGCAAAGCGGAGCGGGGTGAATGGTGAGATCTGTAGGGGGATGGCGAGATCTGTAGGGGAATGGTGAGATCTGTAGGGGGATGGTGAGATCTGTAGGAGATGGCGAGAGCTGTAGGGGAATGGTGAGATCTGTAGGGGATGGTGAGATCTGTAGGAGAAATGGCAGAGCACACAGTACACACACAGTACACACAATGTTGTTCCACGTTCAACCGCATAGCCGAGTGAATTCAAACCGCATATAGCGAATAACGTTAGCCGCATATACAGCGCCAAATCGCACGAACCGAACCCGCATAAATCGAAGGGGGGGGGGGTGACCCTGTGTTTTTTTTTTTATTCCCACGAGGTACCCCCCGTCTTCTCTACACCTCGGCTGGGTGCTGGCATCTTGACGGGGGAGGCATCGCAGAGAGAGGCTCCCGGCGGCAAAGACGAAGAGGAAACAAAAGCCCCGACAGGTCACGTGAAACGAAACTTAAACTTCTAGATTTGAAGCTTTCGTGACTGCAAGGATTCATATTCTTAGGTTTTTTCGGTAAAGTCACGTAGGTAAAACATTAAAATTAATAAAAGTAAAATAAAATAAAAATCACGACGTTTCGGAGGCAACACAAGCTTCCGTCTTCAGGTGGAACCGTCACAGCCACGACAGCTGTATCAAGTAGTGGTAGCTCCTGCAATCTCTCATTTACTTGATACAGCTATCGTGCTGTGACGGTTCCACCTGAAGACGGAAGCTTGTGTTGCCTCCGAAACGTCGTGATTTTTATTTTATTTTACTTTTATTTATTTTAATGTTTTACCTACGTGACTTTACCGAAAAAACCTAAGAATATGAAACTTAAACTTGTGTTTATTGAACCAGGTAAGGCCGACGGAAGCAACCAGGCCACGCGTGATGGCTCAACGGAGTGGGCTCATCGGTGTGTTGGAAATGTCTCGCGCGCGTTTCTAAATGTGGAGGGATCAAACGAGGAGGACTTGGAGAAACATCCACGCGGCAGCGGGGAGAGAGAGAGACACCGCAAGCTCCAAATATACAACAGCAGGCGTCGGGATCGAGCCCACGACCTCCTGTAGACCAGGCGAGGGAGTTAACATCTCCTAGCCACCGTGATGATGATGATGAGAGAGACACGCAAACTCCAAATATACAGCAGCAGGCGTCAGGGTCTGGATCGAGCCCACGACCTCCTGTAGACCAGGCGAGGGAGTTAACATCTCCTAGCCACCGTGATGATGATGAGTGAGAGACACGCAAACTCCAAATACACAGCAGCAGGCGTCAGGGTCGGGATCGAACCCACGACCTCCTGTGTACCAGGCGAGGGAATTAACATCTCGCCATCGAGAGAGACACGGCTGACGATCAAAGCCTCCAAGGGAACATTCCGACGCGAGCCGTTTTAAGCTTTCGTGGTTCTCAATCGGGGGGGGGGGGGTCACTCGGACCCCCTGTGGGTACGTGAGGTGATTTATAAATGTGTGTGTGTGAAATTATATCATGCACGAGAATCATTCGGTGAATAATCACGTATGAATCTGTCAATATAAAATAACGACGATAACATTGTAATCCACATGGTACATTAGATCAATATAAAATACCTTTTTATAAACTCGCTGATCGTTAACAATGTTGGTTGCCAAGAGTAACCAAGGGGTCGTCCATAAATGACGTCACGCGATTTTGAACGATTTTTACCCCCCCCCCCTCGTCACACGGCGTCACAGTCAGACCCCCCCCCCTCAACTATGACGTCACAAAGCTCTGCCCCCCCCCCCCCCAAAACCATATTGTAGTGCGTATTTAATGTGGCGCTGCACTCTGATGTTGTAGGAGTGTTGTTATAACAATTACATATTTATTTAAAGTTGCGCATTTTTACGTGACATCACATTTCTCAACACCCCCCCCCCTCGTCACACATCGTCACAAATGTCTGACCCCCCCCCCCCCCCTCGGTGCGTGACGTCATTTATGGACGGCCCCCAACGAGCGCGAATAAACGACGTCACGTGTGCAGAGCGGCTCGATTGAAACAATTCAACAAGGGGGCAGGGTAGCCAGCGAAAGGGTGAGAATCACAGTCATTTTATATGGCTGCTTTCATTACGGGGCGGGGGGTGGGGGGCGGTTACGTTTCTCGGAAAGTTTCCGCGAAAGCCCAAAAAAACGCAATATTCAAATACTTAAGCTTGGCAACCAAAAATAAACAACCATCACAATAACAAACAAATACACAGGCCCTGTACAGGGTGGGTGTCCACAGGTCTTTGCACTCCGGTTGAAACGAAACTCAACAAAGGCCAAGGCAGGCAGGGAGGGAGAAGGCGGTGCCTCTCGCTAGCTCCGAGTCGTGTTGCCCGGCCTCCCTCGCTCACTCGTTCGGCGTTAAGAGCCTTGTTGTATGTGTGTGTAATTTTATATATAATAATAAATAGTATTGAAGTGTAATGTTTAATATAATGTATAAGGTAATATATAGTATCGTAATTTTATAGTGAATATATAGCAGTGTGCTATACAGTTGAGTGGGTAGAATAAAACATAGTGTAATATGACGAGGTATAGTCAATAAGCATATTAGTTGCTGCGGCGCCATATTTTTAACATTCCTTCTCTTTATTAATTCTGACCTTACTCCCTCCCTTTGATGCTGCTAATCCTGCATAATGCACGGGCATAATGACTTTAAACCCCTCGCCAAACCTCCTACGCATTTCACAAGTAGTGCTAATCGCATATCTGCATTTCCCATAAATATGCTAAATTCCTCGTGATATGCAAATTATTTTGTCAAGACGCTCTTCGCCCCTCCATCCCAGCAGCATAAATAGTCGCTCCAAGCCTGGAGCGTGCCATTCAGACTCTGTCTACTTGACGGACCTGTTCTCCACCTGAGGACGGCTGCTTGCGTTGTGGCCGAAACGTCGTGAGAATTATTTTATTATGTTTTATTTTTATTATTTTATTACTTCACTTCTACGTGACTTTACCGAAAGAACCAAGAAGATGTGTGTGTAATGTTTATAGATTCGATAACGCTGTAAGTTCAATCGAATATATACCTCGCCAGTTGGTAAATTTAAGAGATGTTAACTACCTCGCCTGGTATGCAGGAGGTCGTGGGTTCGATACTGACCCTGACGCCTGCTGTATATTTGGAGTTTGTGTGTCTCTCTCTCATCATCATCATCATCACGATGGCTAGGAGATGTTAACTACCTCGCCTGGTATGCAGGAGCTCGTGGGTTCGATACTGACCCTGACGCCTGCTGTATATTTGGAGTTTGCGTGTCTCTCTCTCATCATCATCATCATCACGATGGCTAGGAGATGTTAACTACCTCGCCTGGTATGCAGGGGGTCGTGGGTTCGATACAGACCCTGACGCCTGCTGCTGTATATTTGGAGTTTGCCGCGTCTCTCTCGCTCATCATCATCACGGTGGCTAGGATATGTTAACTACCTCGCCTGGTATGCAGGAGGTCGTGAGTTCGATACAGACCCTGACGCCTGCGGTATAATTCGAGTTTGCGTGTCTCTCTCTCATCATGATCACGGTGGCTAGGAGATGTTAACTACCTCGCCTGATGCGCAGGAGGTCGTGGGTTCGATACAGACCCTGACGCCTGCTGCTGTATATTTGGAGTTTGCGTGTCTCTCTCCTCCCGTGGTCCTCCAGTGTTTGCCTCCACATTTTAGAAATCGACGCGATGAAGCCGCTTCGTGTGAGCTCTCTCTTGTGGCCAGCTCGCTTCTGAGAAAGAGCTCTACCGAGTTCGGTGCGTGGGCCTTACCTGGCACAACACAAACTAGTTAGTAGTTATATTTTTGGTTCTTTCGGTAAAGTCACGTAGAAGGGAAATAATAAAATAAAAAATATAAAACAATAAAATAAATGCATTATTGTATTATTTTTATTATTTTATTATTTCCCTTCTACGTGACTTTACCGAAAGAACCAAGAATTTGAATCCCTGCAGTCACGAAAGCTTTAAATCAAAATGTAGTTCATATCGATTTAAAGCTTTCGTGACTGCAGTGATTAATCTTCTTGGTTCTTTCGGTAAAGTCACGTAGAAGGGAAATAATAAAATAATAAAAATATTACACAATTAAATAATATAATAAAACAATATAATAAAATAATATGTAATATATTTATATATAAAGTTTTTTGTTATTATTTTATTATTTCTCTTCTACGGTACTTTACCGAAAGAACCAAGAAGATTTAGTTCGTAGTCGGTTTAGTTTCGTCGAGTTGGTCACCCTGCCGATGCCTGGCCACGTTCCTCTCTCACCTCCTCGATGGCGACTCCGCCTCGAGCGAGGACTGCACCCGGCGCCGCGTGTGAAATGTGAACATCAACACCGGGGAGACAAAGGCGGCCGTGTATCCCGCCAAACCCCCACACCCCCCCCCCCCTAATGGGCAGTGGTTTGGACAATCGAAGGTGCTCGCGGACGGCACTTGCCCCCCGCCCCCCAATAGTTCGTTAAAAGCTATATGGGAGAGCTTTGTCTTGTGTGTGTGTGAGTGCTGGTATCCACGTGCGTGCATCCGCGCGCGCGTGTGTAACTGTGCAAAGTTTGTGTGCGCGAGATTACGTTGCGTGCGTGCGCGTGCGTGCGTGTGTAAGTGTGTACGTGTTTTGTGTACGTGCGTGTGTTTGCATGGCTGAAGGGGGGGGGGAGGAGGGTGGTGGAAGGGCGCGAGAGAGATTAGCGATGAAAGGACCTTCGGGAGCTTGCGCCGATTCATTAAAAGAAGGGCGGTCGGCGTTTATCAGCTTTGCGAGGCTTTGGGGCTCAGATGTGCGGCGGCTGCGGCTGCTGCTGCGCTCCGTGACGCCTCTGCTCGTCGGTAGCACAGGCAACGGGCCCCGGGAGATGTTGGAACGAGAGGGCCCCCAGCCAACAAGGCGCGAGACGACGATTCACGAAAATGTGTCCATGACAAATGTGGACTTCTCCACAAATCTGGCCGGTTGTAATTGCTGGCGAAACGTCGTACAGTACTCGGAATGTAAATGTTGTGGCTTGACTCTACAACGCACCGGTGTTGCTGTGCTAGTGACGAATTGGCCACGTTCTGTTTACGTGACAACCCTGACTAGTTGGCTGTTGTTCTTGTTGGGTTAGATCGCGTAAATATAAATGTGTGTCGTTAAACCCGCCGCTACCACCACCCGACACGGCCAATTAGTAAAGGTTTGTCGCGTAAACAAGACGTGCCAATTCGTTACTAGTTCAGCACACCGGTTGTGTTGCAGAGTGAACCCCCCACACTCGTTACAATTCGAGGACCGTGAGGTTTCGTTGGCTGTGTCGGGTGGTGGCGGGTTTAACGCACAGCAAAAACATTTGCTGTGCTTTTCACACCTGATTATGATTGCTTGTGTTGCAATCGAAACGTCGTGATAATTTTATTGTTTTATATTTTTATTATTTTATTGTTTCCCTTCTACGTGACTTTACCGAAAGAACCAAGGATATGAGGTTAACGCTGTGAAATGACGTAGTCGTTAGCCGGCGAATGTTCTCTAATCGAGGGGAGCGGGGGGGGGAGATGTGGGCGAGAAATTGCATGAATGAAAAATATACATATATAAAATTACAGACACTAATAATCAATGAAATAATATCAGACAAATGCGGGGTGTTGTCAAGCGATCTCGCGGTGCGGTTTGCTGTTGCCCTGGGGCACTTCCACCGAGACGCAGGCACGCGAGGAATGCACAACACGGGGCCTTGCCGCGACAAACTAATGGCACGATTCACTCCACACACCACGCGTGGCACCACACACCAGGCGAGGCACCACGCACCACGCGTGGCATGATACACTAGGCATGATGGCACGATACACGAGGCATGTTATGATTAATTGAGTCGTCGTGTATTCAAATGCACTCGTGCTTATAATATTTAGAAGCAGAATGTGCAGTGCTTTGTGACGTCCGCTGCTGGATGAAGGCGTCTCCACGCAATGGTGGTGGTGGTGGTGGCTCGGCGGTTAGCGCACTGCACTATGAACCCGGCGACTCGGGTTCGAGTCCTGCAACGTCGAACATCCGTGGCGAGTGACGTCTGAAGCGGTCTTGCCCTGCACCTCCTGCCCCGCACCAACCCGCAATGACCAGTGTGGTGAAGTATGTTCAAACAACACCCAGGACCATCACAGATGTGGGATGCTTTCACGCACAAATGGCATTTTTATAACGTTTGTATATTATTACGTGTGTATGACGAACTTCTTTAGCACCGTACGTAGCCAACCGTGATAATCTCAGGTGCGCGGGGGAAGAATAACAAACTAAACACAAGAAGCGGCTCTAAAGCAATGAGTTTTAGATCTGGATGTAAAGGTGCTGCATAGCTCCCGATGGCTCCAACACGCCACTAGAGTGACATGGGACACTCAACACCATCAGCCCCACGCGTCAATCCAGAATCGGATTGTTTATTTCGACTGAAGGAATCTCATGAGCGATACAACTCTCCACTGGACATCCGTGGGGAAGAAAGAGCTTATTTTCACAGTTGTTCAGGAGGGGGGTGGGGGCAGATCAGCCAGTTACGATCCGCTGCTGGATGAAGGTTGCCCCAAAGTCACCGGCCACCACTCTCAGTATCCTGCGATTCCATCGTATAACGTGGCACACTTGAGCGCTCCGTTGGTGTTATGCCACGCACATGAACCCGTGTGTCGCAGCGGCGTTTTTGGCTGAGCCATCGAACAAAAACGGCGGTCACCGCATCGCGCGGCGCTTTCGGATGCGCTTCTGCGGCCGTCTGGAACGCTCTCTTCCTTCCGATATTGGGAAGCCACTTTGAGCTATGGCACTTTTAAATCATCTGGATTGAAGACGTATTTATTTAGAACGCATGTCTGTGTTTAATGTGTTTTCCTGCTCCCGCACCTCCGATTTAAGACGGTTGGTGGCTACGTACGGTGCGAAAGAAGTTCAACATACATACATAGATCTCGGCTGTATTTATAAAAGGACGCTGTCGCTTTATTAACCGTGGCTGCTTTAAAGAATTCAAAGAGATTTCAGCAACCAGGTGCAGATAAGGGCCTGCAATGGTGGGTGTGGGACAGGGCGGTGGGGGCGAGGGGGGGTGAGGGAGGGAGGGGTCAGGGAGAGGGTCAGGGGGGGGGGGGTGCTCTGGACCGTGTGTGCCCAGCGAGGCTTTGAGTGAGCGCGAGATATTTCTCAACAAGTCGCCTAACAATTTCTGTTGCCCGCCCGCTATTCAAGTGCCCGCCATCAAATGGGCGAGCGAGATAGTGGCGTTTCTTGTCGCTGCTGCTGTACCCCCCCCCCCCCTTCGCCAAACCCTTCCCCGACCGAACGTTTAAACCCAAATTCTTTTTTTTTATCTCCCAAACAAACTCGCGCTGATAACGCTCCATAACGCCCAAGCGCGCGTGTATTTGTTTTTGCACCGCCACCACCGCCCCAAACCTTAGAGGTTACAAAAAAAAATAAAGCCCCCAATGAGTAATTCTGAGTTGGGTTTTTTTTTTGCGGTTGCGCGTCGTGGCTGTTTTGTTGGTGTTGGGATGTTACCGCGCGTTTGCTTGTTCGGTGTGTGTTGTCCGACGTTTCGCTCCACGTGCCGGCAGCCTCTCGTGGAAGACGCTAGACCAGCACGTGGCGCGAACCGTCAGACAAATCGTGCCGGAACAACGCGCGGGTGACAACCCAATAAAAAAACACATCGGCGAGCCAAACCTGAATTTATTTTTTTATTACAGATCCAATTTCTTAAAAACAAAACAGTTAAGTTTTGAAAAAAATATATATTTTGAAATTGATGTGTGGCCCGTCGTACGCGTTTAATTATTTATTTTGTTGCGAGTCAAGAAGCGTTTAAAGTGATGCCAGCACACTTGAAGGACCTGCTCGCGATTTGCCGCGAAATCTCGAGCCGGGGAGAGAGGAACAAACTTAGAGCCGGCGACTGGGGGGTGAGGGAGCGTGAAACGCGGCAGGGTGGAGCCGTGGAACAGTGGAGCCGAGGCCGTGGGCTCACAGAGCCGCGCCCCGCCGTGGCCGAACGCGAGCAGCGGCAGAGCCAGCGGCCTCAGAGCCAGCGGCAGACTCAACGCGCAGAGTCGCTCCGTGAGTGTGTGACGAATACTTGCCGGCTGCTGTACTCCTGCAGTGACTGACTCAGAGACGCTAAGAGTAGGAGGCACTCTGTTTATTAAGAGCTTTATAAGTTCACACTTTAGTAACTACGCTTCCCAGTCAGGACAGCCGGCAGACTGCCCGACTGACGACGCCGAGATGGTGGAGACGGAGACGGTGACGAAGACTCCAGCAGCACCACGAGGGGAGCCCCACTCCACACGACAGCCCCGAGCTCCCCTCCCGGGGCCCCTCTTATACTGCCAGCCTGGCCTGGCCACGCCCCCGGCCACGCCCCCCTTCTGGAACCTACTAGCGGGTTCTCGACGTGTCCCTTCCGTGACCCTTCCCCTAGATCCCTCTCTGGTTTATCACGTGGCCTGCTGCTGTCAGGGCTGCTGGAGCTGTAGATCCCCTTCCCTGCCAGCAGCCAGCGCTGTGCTGCCACGTGACCAATTCTATGTCACTACACTCCCATGGAGGGTTATGGTTGAGTGGATCACCGCACAAATGTTGTGCAACTTCCTTACCCGTGAATTTTCGAGGTGGTGCTATACCCTGACTCACCAGGAGAAGGCTGTACAGCAAATCTGGACCCCCCCCCCTGCCACTCCCCACCACCTGTTCCATCTGGGGATCGAGTGCTGCTCCTTCGCACGCGTGGCGGGGTTTTTTTTTCGGGTGCTACAGTTTCCTCTCGCATCGAAAAGCTCATTTAGTAGGAAGGCACTGATGGCTTGAGCTTTCTTCTACCTCCGAGTGGAAACTGTTGTGTGTTACAAGTTAACAGTTATGATTAATAATATAATTTTATGATTTTTATGCCGTTTCATTTTAATCTTTTCTTTAGTTGAAATGTAATATCGTGAGACGAGTAAGTTTCTAATTCTGAAATATTTGAGTGAGTAGTGAGACCACGCCTGTGTTATCGATTGGCCCTGAAAGTTGATTATCACAGAACCACTCCTGAAGTCACTTCACTGGTCTATCTACACGATGGCTGGCCTTTTGATAGGCTCTTCAGAGAGTGTTGTGTGCTGTGCCACACTGAAGTTTCGTATATTTTCGTAAAAAAAAATCAGTTGTAATTTATTACATTTGTGTGTGTGTGTCTGTGTGCCGTCACTGGTGACCTTGAACTCGACACTGGCAACACCCAGTCGAGGCACAGGCGGTTGAGACCTCGGATTCGAACTCGGACTCTCAGCATCGCCAGCTTCATGTCTCTGACAGGGACGTCATGTATGACCCCCCCACCCTCCCCGAGGTAGCCCTGTTGGGACACGGCCTTGTGCGTGGTGGGTGTTCATGCGCTCGTTGTGCGTGGGGGCGCCGCGGCGGCTAGGAGATGTTAACTACCTCGCCTGGTATGCAGGAGGTCGTGGGTTAGATCCCGACCCTGACGCCTGCTGCTGTATATTTGGAGTTTGCGTATCCCTCCCTCTTCATCATCATCATCACCACGGTGGCTTGGACATGTTAACTACCTCGCCTGGTATGCAGGAGGTCGTGGGTTAGATCCCGACCCTGACGCCTGCTGTATATTTGGAGTTTGCGAATCCCTCCCTCTCATCATCATCATCACGGTGGCTTGGAAATGTTAACTACCTCGCCTGGTATGCAGGAGGTCGTGGGTTCGATCCCGACCCTGACGCCTGCTGCTGTATATTTGGAGTTCGCGTGTCTTTCTCTCTCTCTCCCCGTATCGCGCTATTTTTTCTCCGGGTCCTCCGGTTTTTTCTTCCACATGTAGAAACAACGTCACGCGTTCAGAGTATTTCGCTGCAATACATTTCCACGTGATAATCCACTTTGTTGAGTCATAATTTGTGGCCCGGTCTCTTCTGAAAAAGGGCTACGTAGCTCGGTGAGCCTTAACCGATAAAATAAAAAATAGTTTAGAATTAGTTAATGTGTATGTATGCTTAACAGCACTTGCCCCAAAAGTACGCGAAGGCTATACGGGGGACCTTTGTCTTTGGGCTTGTTTGCGCGTCCGTGCGTGTGAACAAATTGCAGGAAGTGTGTTTAGATATGGCTGGAGACAGGGGAAATGGTCGAGCCTTTGCTTGAGATAAGTGAAAGTAAATCCACGACCTTGTGTAGAATAGCCGACAGTAACCATAGTGTGTGTGTGTGTTTGGGATATACGGGGGAGCTTTGTGCGTGTAATGTGTGTGGATGTGCACATATGGGGAGTGGCAGTGTCGTGGCGACCAGGGGTTCGATTGCCGCTCACGACCACCAACACCAGTGTGACGATTATCTGAACCGGTCGTGGGCCTCCACTAGGTCTACTCGGCCTCAAATGAGTAGCCGGCGCGGTGCGTGAACATCGACACTGGGGGAGACAAAGGCGGCTGGGCATGGAGTTCTGGCCACCCACCCTCTGGCGTGCCGCGCCGGCATTCATAGGCATTGCTCGCTCACCAGCACTTGCCCCATCATGTATGTTCATGCGATACGGGGGGGGGGGGCCGGGGGTGGAAATTTGTCTTGTCTTCGCGTCTGTCGCACGGCGCGTGATAAGACGGAGGAACAGCTATTGTGCTGTTCCTGTGGGAAGGAGGCCACGCGTCACCATCACCACCACCACCCAGAGAGAAAGAGGGAGGGAGGGGAGAGAGCCACTCGCGAGCTCGCCGAGAAGAAGATGGAGTGGCGAGTGTCTGCGCGGTGACGGGAAGGATGCTCGCCGCGGACGCACGGACCGACAGAGCGAGGGAGGGCGGAGAGGGGGGGGGGATGAGGGGCCCCGTTTTGTGCGATAAAGAAGACGAGTGCTCCCCCACCCCGGGAAGGGCGAGGCTGCCTCCGCCTCAATTAACCTGGGCGGGTGCGAGGGCTCTCATGCCGATACCGAGCGCCGCTTGAATCCCGGTGCACTCTGTCCACCCCATCGCCCCCCCACCTCCACACGGTGACAGGACCGAGCGTTAACCCCTCGTTGCAGAGGTTCGCAGTCCGAGTCCAGCGGCCCGCCCTGGTTAATAGTCAAGAAAATGTCAACGTGATTTACTGCTCGGATGAGCGGTCGAGAATATCGTGACAATAGAACAAACCAACTGTTGACTTCTCCAAGAAAGTACTCGTTTTATCGACCCACCCCCCGGAAGGATGATGGGCCGAGTCAACTTTCCGATTGTGAGCGGCTCGCTTTGCCTGCTGAGTCACGTGGCCGGCCAATGCTGCGGGGTTTTTAATAAAACAGAGGCGATCCACGTCGGCCCGCCTTCAGAATTGCAATAGGAATATTTATTTATACTGTGAGGAATCCGATGAACCATGAAGCTCTTTTTTCACACAAAGACAAAGATCCCCCGTATAGCCTTAACAGACTGTTGGGGCAAGTGCTGTTAACGAGCACCTAATGAAGGCCGGAACGGCACACGAGGGGGTGGGTGTCCAGCACCACGCCCGACCGCCTTTGTCTCCCCAGTGGCCATGTTTACACACCGCACCAGGTACTCATTTGAGGCTGATTCGATGATGATGATTGCTTGTGTTGCAGTCGAAACGTCGTGAGAATTTGTATTGTTTTATATTTATATTATTTTATTATTTCCCTTCTACGTGACTTTACCGAAAGAACCAAGAATATGAATCCCTGCAGTCACGAAATCACCAAAATAACGCTATAAAAACAATGTAACAACAGTAATCATAGGAACTGTGATTTAAATGTAACAATAAACGACATACATATATATATAACATGTACGACCAAACTTTGCAGCCACTGCCGGGAGTGATAAGGATCGAGTCGGGGTAGATGGGAGGGGATGTGGGGGGGAGCATGTTGGGGGGGGGGGGTGAGGGAGCATTTGGGGGGGGGGGAGGAGGGGGGGCGGGGGGGGGGTTGGTGGGAAGAGAAAGGGAGTTCTCCCCAGATCGCATGTCCCAGAGGGAAGACGCTTAAGTCCCACGGACGCAATCGCAACGGGGGGAGCGAGAGAGAGAAAGAGAGGGAGAGAGGCGGCGCGTTTTTAAAGAACCGCCCGGGCCGCGAACAGATAATGAGACGATGGCTAAAACCGTAATCCTGCACGGGGCGGACACACTGGGGGGGGAGGTGGTGTGTGTGGGGGGGGGGGTGTGTGTGTGGGGGGGGGTGGTGGGGGTGGGGGGGTGTGGTGGGGGTGTGGGTGATGGTGGTGGTGTGTGTGAGTGACGGTGGTGGTGGTGGTGTGTGTGGGTGACGGTGGTGGTGGTGTATGTGGGTGACGGTGGTGGTGTGTGTGAGTGACGGTGGTGGTGGTGTGTGTGGGTGACGGTGGTGGTGGTGTATGTGGGTGACGGTGGTGGTGTGTGTGAGTGACGGTGGTGGTGTGTGTGGGTGACGGTGGTGGTGGTGTATGTGGGTGACGGTGGTGGTGTGTGTGAGTGACGGTGGTGGTGGTGGTGTGTGTGGGTGACGGTGGTGGTGGTGTACGTGGGTGACGGTGGTGGTGTGTGTGAGTGACGGTGGTGGTGGTGGTGTGTGTGGGTGACGGTGGTGGTGTATGTGGGTGACGGTGGTGGTGTGTGTGAGTGACGGTGGTGGTGGTGTGTGTGGGTGACGGTGGTGGTGGTGGTGTGTGTGGGTGACGGTGGTGGTGGTGTGTGTGGGTGACGGTGGTGGTGGTGTATGTGGGTGACGGTGGTGGTGTGTGTGAGTGACGGTGGTGGTGGTGTGTGTGGGTGACGGTGGTGGTGTGTGTGAGTGACGGTGGTGGTGGTGTATGTGGGTGACGGTGGTGGTGTGTGTGAGTGACGGTGGTGGTGGTGTGTGTGGGTGACGGTGGTGGTGGTGGTGTGTGTGGGTGACGGTGGTGGTGGTGGTGTGTGTGGGTGACGGTGGTGGTGGTGGTGTGTGTGGGTGACGGTGGTGGTGGTGGTGTGTGTGGGTGACGGTGGTGGTGGTGGTGTGTGTGGGTGACGGTAGTGTAGTGGTTAGTGCGCTACGCTACAAACCCGGCGACCCGAGTTCGATTCCCGCTCACGGCCAACACCGGTGACGATTGTCTGAACCGGTCATGGGCCTCCCCTAGGTCGACTCAGCCGTTAGTGAGTACCCGGTGTTGTGTGTAAACATCACCACTGGGGAGACAACGGCGGCCGGGCGTGGTGTTGCTCACCCACCCCCTCGTGTGCCGTGCCGACCTTTATAGGTGCTCACTAACAGCACTTGCCCCCACAGTCTGGTCAGGCTATACGGGGGATCTTTGTCTTTTGTGTGTGTTGCAGGTAGGAAGCCACTGGAGTTGCGCACATTTTCAAATCCAGATTGAAAACTCATTTATTTTCGAGCTGTTTTTTGTGTCCAGTTTGTCGTTCTTCCCCGGCACCTCCGATTAGCGCGGTCGGCTACGCACGGTGCAAAATAAGTTCAACGTGCATACGTAGCGTAGCAGTAAGCGCACCGCGCTACGAGCCCGGCGACCCGAGTGCGGTTATCTGAACCGGTCCTGGGACTCCACTGGGTCGGCTCAGCCTCAAATTAATCACCGGTGCGGTGTGTAAACATCGCCACGAGGGAGACGAAGGCGGCCGGGCGCGGTGTTGGTCACCCACACCCCCTCGTGTGCTGTGCCGGCCTTTATAGGTGCTCGCTTACAGCACTTGCCCCAACAGTCTGTTACAGGCTATACGGGGAGTCTTTGTCTTTTATAGTGTCTGTACCGCATTGTTTTTTTAACATTGTATTTGTTCTGCGATCTCTTCCATGACGAGGAATTGTCGGAAATGCCTCTTTGTTCTGATGTCTTTTGGAGGTGGTTGCGGTGATGGTGGTGGTTGAGTGTGAAAAAATGTGCCCGGTGTCGCATCTGAATAGCTTTCAAGAGCAGAAAAAATAGCGATGCCTTTTAAATTGTCCGAGGAAAGCCTCACGGAGTCTCAAGACGTGTTGGGGGGTTTTGGGGATTTTCTCCAAGAGAAGTCCTGCGTTGAGATGTTTTCAGCATGCGGGAGGGAACATCGGAGTAGAGTACGCACAGAAATATGCTGCCATTCACGACATTGGGGATTACATTAAACAAGGAGCACACATCTTCTTGGTTCTTTCGGTAAAGTCACGTAGAAGGGAAATAATGAAATAAAAAAAAACATAATACAATAATTCTCACGACGTTTCGGCCACAACGCAAGCAGCCGTCCTCAGGTGAAGAACAGGTCTGTCGGGAAGACAGCGTCTGAATGAAACACCCCAGGCTTGGAGCGTATATTTAAGCTGGGTTGGGGGGGGGAAGAGCGCCTTGACAAAAGGGAGCACACAGACAGGTTCCTGAACCAACTTGCGGCACTTGCCGATGTACAACGCCACAGCGCAGCCTGTTTGGCACTTAAAATAAAAATCCCGGCATCGTCCAAGCGAACTTTCCTTCCAGAGCACTTGCATCACAGGCGTGAGTCATCAATCCATTGACCGATCGACCAAATCGATTGAACAATCAGTTAAACAATCAATTGAACAATGACCGCCGTTGTTATCACACCTGCGTTCAAGCGCAATCGGATTCGCAATCGCCCCCTTTTGATGGCGAGAAACATTTCGATACCTGCGGTGAACGCACAGAGAGCCGTTTCGCAAGGTCGGGGCCAAGACACATGCAGGGACAGGGAGGGAAGGTGGCTGGAGAAGTGGCCACGGCACAAGAGGCGTTGCGTGAAACAATGAGAAATAATACTCCTGTTCTTCTTGGTTCTTTCGGTAAAGTCACGTAGAAGGGAAGTAATAAAATAATACAAATCAAAATAATAAAATATTTCTCACGACGTTTCGGCCACAACGCAAGCAGCCGTCCTCAGACGCTGTCTTTCCGACAGACCTGTTCTTCACCTGAGGACGGCTGCTTGCGTTGTGGCCGAAACGTCGTGAGAGATTTTTTATTATTATTTTATTATTTCCCTTTTACGTGACTTTACCGAAAGAACCAAGAAGATGAATCCCTGCAGTCACGAAAGCTTTAAATCGAAATAAATACTCCTGTTGTTGTTGTTGTATTGTGTTGGTTTACTCAGAAAAATCCTCTCACCGAGTCCTCAACTCTCTTGTTTCAGCAGGGTACCGGCCAAGTTAACCACCAAGCCACTGCACAACGACGACGGTGATACAGGTTTCCCTCGCTTCGTGCGGGTTCGCTATGTGCGATTTCGCGCTGTATATCATGCGAACATATTTCTCCCCCCAAAAATTCGCTACATGCGGTTCGAATTCACTCGTATGCGGATATGCGGTCGGACGTGGGACAACATTGTGTGTGTGTGTGTATGTGTGTACGACATTGCCGCATCTTCCTGAGCGGATAATCGGTCAGGTGTGGGCCCCCGATGTTTGCTTTGTCTCGCACGGTCGCAACTCGAGGCTGTTTGTACATCGCGCCTCCTGTTGCCCTAATCGTGTCGTCGTCGTTACGCTCACGGTCTCGAACATTTAACGCTGCAGGGGCACGCTCCCGTCGTCGCGAAATGCATCCCCACTACACAGCTCCTTAGCACATCTTTGCAACATTACGTTACTGCTTTAATGAAAGTCAAACGAAGCGTGCAAACGTGAATGAAAGCATTTCTCATTAAAAACAATAAAACTGCGCTTTTAATAAGTGTGTTGTTGCTTTACACTGTTTTTGAAAACATCACGGTGGTTGTCAAGGGGGGGTCCCGACTCGTAGCTTTGGCCACCAGCGGGAAGGAGGAGGAGTGGTGGGGGGAGTGGGGGGGAGGAGGGGGAGAGTGGGGGGAGAAGGGGGGGAGTGGGAGGGGGGGGGAGTGGGGGGGAGGAGGAGGAGCGGGGGGGGAGTGGGGGGAGGAGGAGGGGGGGGCGAGGCACCCCCTTCCCCCCCCTGCCCCCCCCCCCCCAGTGCTCGTGACGCCGACTGGCCACCAATGAAGACGACGAGCAGCAGGGACCGAACACACAGCGGCCGCTCAGTGATTCTCACTCTCTTCCTCTCTTCCTCTCTCATTCTCTCTTCTCCCCCCCCCCCCGTCTCGCTGTCCCACCCAACGAGCCGTGGGGGTTCGCGTCATCCCGGCACGGTAACGCTGTGGAAACGGGCCGGAGTCTTGTAAATGCGCCGATTTAATTTAGCGGGAGGAGGGGTGGAGACTTTTTGTTATTTGTCCCCTCCCTCCCCCCCGTGTTTGCCGATCGCTTAAACGGCGAAGGTGGTCGGGCGGGGGGGGGGGGCGGGGGGGGCGGGGGGGGGCGGGGGGGCGGGGGGGGGCGGGGGGGCGGGGGGGCGGGGGGGGGGGATCATCAGCGTAACGAGATTACGGCCCCGGGACCAGCACAATGCTGGGGGCTCATGTCGTCTGGGATTCAGCCGAAGCTGTTTGCCGCAGGTGGCCCCTGTGTGATGCTAATTGCTCGCTCGGCACGAAAAACGTAATCGTTAATTTGTTTTATATCTGAATGTTGAAATAGTTTCGTTTTATTTTTTGTTATTTTATTTTGCAAAACCGCGATTTTTGGCATCAACCGGAGCCATCGGCACAGCCGTTGCATGCATGTATGTTGAACTTCTTTCGCACCGTACGTAGCCAACCGTGCTGATCGCAACGAAGAATCCCTTCGGAAATCTCGGGGTGAGCCGGGGACAGTTCCAGCACTGGTGTTGATGCGTAAAGTTTGCGTTGCTAAACTGCGTTTTTTTTTAAGTCACAAAAAATGTATTGTCGGTCAATTCTAGCGGAACGCGATGGAGGTCACGCGCTGTGAACATCAAAATCCAGAATTGCGTGAAGTTGTAAAAGTATGGCGATTCCTGGGTAACAAAGCATGAGCAGAAGCCTTTTGATCAAGAACAATCATAACACTGGTCAACAAAAAAAAAAATTCTGGCCTGGACTTTTGCAGCTGTTTTAGACTAATTTCAAGGTGCTGATTCCAAATCTGATCTCAGATTTGCTCTATCACATCTCATTTTATGCTATCGGCATACCCCATTTTCATTGATTTTACCCGAAATTAACTCTGTCACTTATGATTGCAAGTTGTTGCGAGTCAGTGACTGCTTTAGTGTTAAAATATGGTGCTGTATTTTTAGGATAGTGTGTTTATAATATCATTTTATGTAGATATCCACATTTATTTAATATTTTTCTTCTGCAGTTTTTATTGAAAATGCAATATTTGATATCTCAAAAACTGATGCCAGATTTGGAATCAGCACCCCAAAATTACCTTAAAACCGTTGGAATACCTTATGCCAGAAAAAGTGTGTTGACCAGTGTATAATCTCAATCAAGTGCAGCCCGCACTACAAATGATTGTTGTTGCATTTTTGTCCCCTTGTCTCTTGATTAATTAGTTCGTTCATTGTCAGGAACATTAGCGGACGACTTCATTTCAAAGGGCTTCTTCTGAGCTCCCTTCAAGTGACCTCCTTTCACCGTGCATTAGGGGGCACTGCCCCCCCCCCCCCACATTCACTTGGCCACGGAGAAAAACGTTCTGCTCGTGGCAGCGCCAATGATCAAATTCTCCAGGGCTGACATTTCTCCAAGTGTAGCTACATTTGTATTTGTTTAAACCCAAGTTTTTGTGTGCAGCCATTGGTGACCGGGAGGAGACCATTACCTGATTGCACTTGAGGACCCGGTTCAATCGCGGGCTCGGTCCACTCGCGGAATCTGAAAACCCCCATATTCCACTTCAATACGAGACAGTGGTGCCGGTGAAAATATTGATTGATTGTGATGAAAAATATTTGGAGGATCTGTACGGTGAAGTGAAATTAATCTTTGTTTCCACCAGGTGCACATTTTAGCATTAGAGCGTGGAGTTTGGGGTTACTTGCTTGCTAGCCAGGAAAGATGAATAATATGATTAGGACAATGTATCGATGAAGTAAATTGTATTAGAAAGTGTAAATATCGCCACCGGTGAGACAAAGGCGACCGGGCGTGGGTGCTGGTCACCCACCCCCCTCGTGTGCCCTTCCGGCCTTCATGGGTGCTCACTAACAGCACTTGCCCCAACAATCTGTTAAGGCAATACGGGGGGATCTTTGTCTTTTATAGTGTCTGTACCGCATTGTTTTTTTAAACATTGTATTTGTTCTGCGATCTCTTTCATGACGAGGAATTGTCGGAAATGCCTCTTTGTTCAGGCGTTGCAAGATGCACTTCGTGGAAGTCGGAGTGCAGACACTCTCCATATCTAATTTTATTTCAGCAGGTAAAGGGCCCACCGAACTATACAGCTCTTTTTTCAGAAGCGAACTGGCCACAGATAATAGCTCAACGAAGTGGCTTTATATCAGCCAAATGCAATCAACGCGCGATGTTGACTGTAAATATGGTGGGGAAAAGCGGAAGACCCGGAGAAAAATGCACTCGACCACAGCGAGAGAGACACGCAAACTCCAAATATACAGCAGCAGGCGTCAGGGTCGGGATCGAACCGACGACCTCCGGTATACGAGGCGAGGTAGTTAACATCTCCTCGCCACCGTGACGCTACGTAATAAATGACGATGACGGTGACAAAGAGAATAATGATTCTCTGGCAACTTCCTTAGGGTCACAACAAACACAGCCATTAAGAAGAAGCCACCCACCCACTCCACCTTCCCGCCCCAGAATCACCAACCCCCCCCCCCCAACTCGACCATCGCCATTTCTCCCTCCCCTTCCTACCTTAGACCCCGCTGTGCCAACCCCATTCACCACATTCATGAACCAAGTGCAATACCGCGCGGGCCGCATCCAAAACAACGCCGGCAGGTGTTGACTCTCGTGGAATATTAACCCGGGGGTGGGGGTGGGGGGGGTGGCGGCTGTGGTCTCCCTGATGCCGTTGTTTTGTCTGCTCCGTCTCCCACGGAGGTCCCAGACGTCGACCGTCCCCCTTCCCCTTGCGCTGGGGAGATTCGCTTGCTGTGAGCCGCCCTCGCTCGATCGTTAACGACGCTCGCGACCGCCTCGAGCCGGATTCAAAGCGCGTCGGTGGCTGCTGCTGCTGCTACTGTAGCCCAGGGCCTCGTGGATTTTGGAGGACCTCCAAATAATTAAGTGGAGAGTGTCTGCACGACGCTGGTTGTAATGCAGCGCTGCATGTATGTACGCGTGCGTTGGACTTCTTTCGCACCGTACGTAGGCAACCGCGCTAATTGTAAGTGCGGGGGGGGGAAGGTCAACAAATTAACACGCAGAGAACAGCAGGTGCTGAAGCTCTGTGGTCAATCCTCGACGGCAGCGGTTCTCAATCTTCACTGCAGCCTTTGCACTCCTTTGGTTCTCAATCGTCAAAAACATGTGCAATGTTAATACATACGGAGGGTTTGATGAAACTAATTAGTTCTACTTAATTAGTTGTGCTTAATGTGCGCTTCGATTATTTACCTTCAAAGAAAATCTGACCACGTCTCGCCACCCCCAGGGGGTGCAGCGTGCACCCCAGGTTAAGAAGAACCACCACTGCTCTACAGCTAAGTGGGTGATTCAAGCCGCGTAAATGCTGCGCGTATCACTACCGGTTAGGTCAAAAGGTCACGCTCAAACAAGGACCCCGCACTCATCTCTGTTTACAGCCCCGCAGTCAATTGTCGGAAAGTCCACGATGTTATGCCAGGGGTGGGTTTATCCATAGGACGGAACCACTGGTTACTTCCCCGCTAAGTTGGTACTGATTTTATCGACCTTGGAGGGAACGTGGGCTGAGTGGACCGCCGACCAGGATTCGCTCCCGTGGGCCGGTTAAGCCATTTTTAGTGCCGACATGACCAATTGCCGTTCATCTCATCGTTGATTTTGCCTTTCTCGAGAAACAAATCGTGTTTTTCACATTTTGAAAATCGAGAACAAGTGGAATAACCGAGCGTAAATAACCATCAGGTATTTGTCAATCAGGCCACGAGTGGTGGTGGTATAAACCCAGTTGCCCTGCGCCTGTTAACCCACCCACCCACCATCCACCGCTTGGCAAAAACGGCCTCCCGCGATGTCTGCCACCAATTCCCTCCCTTCTCCCAGCTGCTCCCGTCCAGCGGTGAACTCCGAACTCTGGGAAGCTACCTTCCCGAGGCTGCCCGATTCTCTCCCACCGCTCTCTTCTTCTGCCACTGGTGGGTTGCCTTCTTCCCTCCCGAGTTACATTCCGTCTCTCGGCGGGTCGTCCTTACGATGCGATCTGCCCCCCCCCCCCCACCTATCTTTGAATTCTTTAAACGACCACCCTCCCCGTTATTTCTTAATTCCTGAACCCATCTCTTCGAACTCTTGTCGTTAGTCCTTCGGCAATGCTGTACCAGTCATCATCATCATAATATAATCAACATGCGTGTAAAGTCTTTGGCTGCTATATATTTTGTACATGATGATAAGCCACTTCGTTTGAGCTATCATTTCTGACCAGGTCGCTTCTTTAAAAAAAACGAAGAGCTACATAGCCCAGTGAGCCCTTACCTGGTAAAACAAAACTAAAACATTAAAGTCTAATTTTTTTTTCTTTTGCGCGAGGTTTTTATTGGAGGTGTTTATTTCCCACTCGCCAGCGAGCCGTTCTTAACGATTTGTCGTTTGGATCATCGTCCGCCGGGGCCGTTACTGTGGCCGCTGTTAGGGACCTCATTAACCTCTGGGATGCGCCGACCTTAAGGGTGGGTCTGCCATGTGATTTTCGGAGGGTTGGCTTTTTAGTTTTTTTTTACTTTACAAGGTCAATAAGCAATAAAGGGGGCCAACAACAGATGGGGGTGCAGTGCACACTTCCCTTCGTGTTCTTTCAGCACAGACGCTGCCCCCCCCACTCCATGCCCAGTGAATCGTCGTCTTCCCGGCGTTGTTTCTAACTCGTGTGGGGATGGAGGCGGCGGTGGGGGGGTGGGGGGTGTGTGTCTGCATTTCTGTGTCTTCTCCCTGCACTCATTCCTGCCCTGGGCCATCTCTTCGTCCACTCCGTAGTGCTTCGTAGAACACGGTAATCGAAGATCGAACTGCGTTCTCGAGGTGTTCTCGAGTTGTTATTGTTCTCGGCTTGGTCACCAATGGCACCACACACACAAACAAACAAACAAAAACACAATAAAGATAGCCAGTGAACTGGAGCACGTACACCAAGCTCTCAAGATGAATGGATATTCAGACGACACAATCCGTAAAGCTATCACCCCAACCGTTGGGAAAGAACCATCTGATGACCCAATCAAAACCATCACCTTGCCATACATAGCAGAGGTCAATTAAAATATTTCCCAAATCATGAGCAACCACAAGATCCAGGTTCGATTTAACACAGTACATAAAATTCGTGATCTGATCCTATCTGTGAAGGATATAATCCCTGACATGCAATACCACGGCGTCTACAAACTAAGCTGTGTCTGCGGCAGCAGTTACATTGGGGAAACTAAGCGGCATGTCTCGGACCGTGTTCGTGAACATAAGGCAGATCTGAGACACGGTAGGACCAATACCTCAGCCGTGGCTGATCATTGTCTTAATGCGGTGGGCTCACACGAAATTTATTTCTTTAGGACGAAGGTACTTTGCAAGCACACTGGCTATCAACAAAGATTCGTTCATAAAGCCATCCATGTATATAGACACAGACACAATTTCAACCGAGAAGATGGGTACAAACTGAGCAATCATTGTAAGGACGTTATCAACCAGCTTAAGTCATAACTGGCTGTGATGTTCCCATCCTACCACCTTCCGATGTTAGTTGTGCTTTACGCCCATTTCTAACTTGCACTTTCACAGTCACTTCGCGCGCCAACCTCTCATTAACATGCTAATCTCTCTTCAATATGCTAATTTTCACCTGGCAGCCCTCTGATTGGTGGAAAGCCAACCACCGTCGGGTTGGCTGCCCACCACTGACATTGTCATTGGCTGTTGACATTTGGGCTACGTCCATTTGAAACCCTGATAGACAATCTTGATTTGAAGCTTTCGTGACTGCAGGAATCCCATACTCTTTGGTTCTTTCGGTAAAGTCACGTAGGTAGAAATAATAAAAGGTAGAAAATTAAACAGTTTGCCTCGGAAGCTAACCCCCTCTTTTCCTGAAGATGACCGCTTGTGTTGCGATCGAAACGTCGTAGTTTTTTTTGTGTCAACTTATCTACGTGACTTTACCGAAAGACCCAAGAATATAATAAAAATAGATTTATACAATTTGTTTCCACTTACGTCGGCTTATGTTGGCTCGGGATACCTAAAAAAATGTAGTTTCTTTGAGATGCCGTGGCCAGTCTATGCACGGCATTTAAATGTTTGGCCCAAGTCTCCAGGCGTCAGGGTTCGGGATCGAACCCACGTGCTTCCTGCATACCAGGCGAGGTACATCTCGTCACCGCGGCGCCCCTAGTGTTGGCATTCCGTTCCCCCCTTCTTCCTCTGCCACGCAGTGCCAGTGACTGTAATGGGATTTTCATTACGGCCGACTCACGCGGTCGTTAGTTTAATTTAAAAAAAAAACACGCAAACAAAACAAGTCCGGGAAATGTTTGGCCTAGCTGATTTGTGGTGTCGGCGGTGGTGGGGAGCTGTGGCGCAGCGGTTAGCGCGGTGGTTTTTGTTGCCCGGGGAGCGACGCAGGGCGAACCAACGTGCGGCTGATGTAGCGGAGCAGAGGTCGATGCACCTCGCAGTCATCTCGGCTACTCTCAACCCCCATAACACCTCGGTCTGTCCCGCGACCTTCTTCCGGTGAATCATCGGCACTTCACGTGGCCTCAAAGTGCACCTAGCTTGGCACTAACTACCTTGTCACGTACACGCATACCCGTGTGTGTGCGTGCCTTGTCGTCACTGAAGCCCGAGACCAGGCGAATCCCATAATCCAATAATCAGGACCTTGTAATCCTTTAATTATAGCGAGCTGGTAATGGGTGTGTGGGGTGTGGGATGGAGAGGGGGGGGGGAATTCACTCGAGTAAGGGGGGGGGGGTTACGGGGGGGGGGGCAAGTGCTGTGAGCGCGCGCATCTATGAAGGCCGGAACGGCACACGAGGGCGTGGGTGGCCAACAACCATGCCCGGCCGCCTTTGTCTCCCTAGTGTCGATGTTTACACATAGCATGAGGCTGAGTCGACCTAGGGAGGCCCAGGACCGGATAATCGTCACCTCCACGTACCCCCCCCCCCAGGACATTGCCACATTACCCCCCCCCCCCCCCCAAAAAACATTGCCACGTTACCTCCCCCCCTCGACTCCCAGGGATTCCGCGTAACACCCCCGGGTTGAGAACACCACTGACCTAGAGGAGTAGCGACGGGAGGCGGAGTTGGGCGGGTGGGGGGGTGGTTGGGTGGGTGGGGGCACGTGCGGAGTGGAGCGGCTGAAGCCACTCGCCTGGGGCGACAGACCGAGGCAGGCGAACGGCGGAGAGTCCGGGCCAAGGGGGAGGGGGGGGGGCTTGAGCCCCGAGGCTTTCGCGGCGGTTGAGACAAACAGGAGGGAGCCCCCCCCCCCTAGGCGATTGAGACAAACCAGAGGGAGGTGAGCCCCCCCCCCACCTCGTAACTCACCGACCGGGCGGAGACGATTTGGTGGCCACACGGAGGAGGCGGCGCTGTTCTCATCGCGTTGCTGCGTGTGAGCGGTGCGCACGATGAACTCTCTTCGCGTCGCCGTGCGGAGCCACCAGCCGTGCTCGTGGGAGGTGCGGGCGGGGCGGGAGGGGGGTGACAACGGAGAACCGAGAAACACACACACACACAGAGAGAGAGTCGTTCTGAAGAAATGAGATTTAAATCTAGATTTGCAAGAAAAAAAGGTGCACGGCTCCACTGGCTTCCTAATGTCGGGAGGAAGAGTTGTGGTCACTGGCTGAAGTGTGGGGGGGGGGGTGGCACGTGCCCCCCCCCCCAATGATCCGATCGAAATCCCTAATTTCGATCGGATCATTGGGTTTTTTTCGTAATAAATCGGCATTTTGTCCGACCCCCACCGCCACTGTGTAGTATATTATGACGTGCCAGGGACTCGATGAGATGAAAGGACAATAGTCTGAGTCCATAATTGGCAATAAGTAGCGGCAAAGCAGTTATAAGTGACTCACAGAATTGTGCGCAGTTGCGTATACAGGACACGACTTCCCTGAAGGCATTCACCTTCAGCGAGCGCGATGCCGATCACACGACGCGGTTCGAATTCGACCCTCGATCGATGGCTGCGCCATCGCCGCACACGCGTCGAATAACAAGCGAGGGACAACTCCTTACTTACTAACAACTCCTTACTAACTAACAACTCCTTACTCACTAACAACTCCTTACTCACTAACAACTCCTTACTCACTAACAACTCCTTACTCACTAACAACTCTTCTATAATTTCTCATTGCTGGAGGGGTTGCCCCCCCCCCTATCTCAAAATCCTGGCTCCGCCATTGGATGTGGTGGTGGTGATGGAGGCGAGTATTTGGACTGCTTCTAGAAGTGTGGGTCTATAAACGAGAAAGCCCTGTGTGCTTTCTTATGACGAGTGCTGGGCGGGATGCAGGAATTGATTTTGAGCCGTGGCTAGGAATCGAATTCAGGTCGCCGGGATCGGAGTGCACTCCAAGCACGCGAACTCGTGTTGGCCTTTAGCTCGAGGACGATTTCACGATCCACGTCTCTCTCTCTCTCTCGGTGTGATCATTCTCAGCACGAAATCTCTCCGTCACGTCGTGGCATGGGCCACGTACGCAAGGCGTTTCTGCCCTTGAATAAACACAGGACGTGTCATTCGACACGGTCGCCTCGTGCACCAACCTGAGTTGCAGTGCGTATTCAGATGCTGTGTGAATGCGAACGGTCCTAGTGATTGTTCTGCGATGATTGCCTCTGATCTTACCGTGCCGTGTTGCTCCACGTGCTAGGAAGGGAGCCTGATTACGAACTGGCACCTACGCAGAAATCTTCATGACGAAGATTACCTCCCCCAACCCCCCCCCCCCCCCCCCCCGTGATTGTGGAATAATCGACGATGTTTATCGACGCGGCCAAATCTCCGCTTCTCATTCCTTGCAATAACTTCTCAACTTTGTGGCATCGATCGAGCGTTGGCGCTGCGATTGTTTCCCTGTACGAGCCAGACACGCGGCGAGAGCGACAGGGACCCCCACCCCACCCTCACCGCCTCCCCTATAGCCGGGGTCCCCGCGTGGGGCTCCCGGTGTTTATTTACAACGACTTCTTCTAAGAATGGCAGCGGCGACACGCAAGCACCGGGACACGGCACGACTCGCCCAGAGCGATGGAACCCGCGCGCGCTCCCCTACACTTGATCCCAGGGGTTGTGTGTCCCTCCTGGCTGTTTACCCTCAAACACAAATGGATCGCTGACACGGAGGAGGCTTTTGCGTTCTCCCCCCCCTCCCAGCCTGCTCTTCCCCCCCCCCCTCTCCCCCCCCCCCCCCCATCGTAGCAACACCATCGACGGCAGCGGCGGTGAGAACTGTGGGCTGTGAAGATGTGAGAGGGGTAGGAAGTGGGGCTCGAAGGTTCAGGGACGCTGAGAAAGTCTGGGGTTGAGTCCGGGGACTCAATCTCCGCTTCCCCCCCCACCCCACCCCATCTCCTCCCCTCCTTCAGTTTCCGACCTTCTCGGGCCGTCGAGCGCCGGCGGGCGAGATGATGATGATGAACGAGCTCGAAGGGCGATCATCCGTACAACACGCGCCCCAACGTTGGTGCAGGGTCCCGCGGCTGCGAAATGTTAGCTCCCTCGCCCGCTGTGCAAGGAGATCGTGGGCTCGAACCCGACCCCTCTGATGCCTGCTGCTGTATATTTGGAGCGTGGCGCGTTCTCTCTCTCGCTCTCTCTGTGGTCGCGTGCAATTTTCTCCGGCTCTTCGGGGTTTTCACTCCGCGTTTAGAATCGACAACACGCGTTTAGAGGATTTGGCCGCTATACATTTCCACGTGATAAGCCACTTCGTTGAGCTGTCATTTGCGGCCAGGTCACATCTGAAAAAAAAAGAGCTATGTAGCTCAGTGGGCCCGAGCTGGTAAAATTGTAAAAAAATGTTGAATAGTTTATTAAACAATCATCAATTCACTGTGCTGCACCCAGAGCGGAGGGGCATTTCAAGGAACGTGTAGAAATGTTTTAACTGCCGCGCCAGGAGATCGAATCGAACAGGTGACCTCTGGATGTTGTGTTCAGTGTCCTAACCAAAGCGTGGGGAGCGGTAGTGATGTTGGCGAGCCGAGTTCGATTTCCGCTCACGGCCAACACCAGTGAACGATTATCTGAACCGGCTCTGAGCCTCCCCTAAGTCGACTCGGCCTCAAATAAAAGAACCTCGTGCGGTGTGTAAATATCGCCACCGGGGAGACAAAGGCGGCCGGCCGTGGTGCTGGCCACCCCGTGTGCCGTCCCGGCCTTCATTCGGTGCTAACGAAGGCCAGGATTGTTGGGGGCACTTGCCACCAACAACAATCTGTTAAGGCTATACGGGCGACCTTTGTCTTTTATACCATATTCTTCGGACTATTGCGTTTTTAATGAAAATGCCACGGCGGGGAAAGGGGTGCTCGTCTGTGACCAGATTTCGTAAAAATGTTACCGATCGACGGGGGGGGGGGAGGGGGGGGAAGTTGCGTATATGAAAGACTGTGTGTGTATTTATATTTCACAGAAGACGAGGCATGCAGGCGAAGACGAGAGGCGTTGATGGCGAGTCAGGTGGGGGGTGGGGGGTGGGGGGGGCATAGAAATAAATAAATAAATCGACGCGCCCACTTGGTCGCGACACGGCTTTAAGCGGCGGCCTGGAATGCCGCGTTCACTCGCGGGCAGCAGCAGCAGCAGCATCCGTCTTGCTTGGGTTTCCTTCCCAGCTCGGCCGCCACGATTTTGTTGTTGCTCGCTTGCTTCCTGTCGCATCCACACCCCTCCACCACCACCACCACCACCCCCCACCACCCCCCGCGTCTTTTCTTCTTCTCTTCTCCCGCCCACTTTTCTCGGCCCGTCGACCACCGGCGGGCCGAGATTTTGATGGAAGAGCACGAGGGGTGATCATCCGTGAGAACGGCGGCGTCGGCGTCGCGTCCGCACGGCCACGGAACTGCCCCCCCCCCCCCCTCCTCCCACACAACCCCCCCCCCCCCGCTGCCTCCCTGCCCCCCACCGCCTTCTGCACTCCCCCGGTAAACGTGGAAAGTTGGTGCCAATATTGACCCGACGGTTCCATCTAAATGCCAACATCGGTCCAATTTTTGGTCAGCGTTGAATCAACGTTGGGTCAACGTTGGTTCTGGCGTCGAGAGATACACTTCATGTCAGCTGGAGTGTTTTTATTTTTATATATATTTCTTTTTTTCCCAGGTAAAGCCCACTGAGCGATGTAGCTCTTTTTCAGAAGCGACCTGGCCACAAATGATAATTCAACGAAGTGGCTTATCATTGTGTGGAAATTAATAGCAGGCAAATTCTCGAAACGCGTGACGTTGATTCTAAATGTAGAGGTAAAAACAGGAGGACCCGGAGAAAAATCCACGCGACCACGGGGGAGAGGAAGACACCGTAAACTCCAAATATAGAGCAGCAGGCGTCAGGATTGGGATCGAACCCACGACCTCCTGCATACCAGGCGATGGAGTTAACATCTCCTAGCCACCGTGATGATGATGAGAGAGAGAGAGACATTCAAACTCCAAATATACAGCAGCAGGCGTCAGGGTCGAGATCGAACCCACGAACTCCTGCATACCAGGCGAGGTAGTTAACATCTCCTAGCCACCGTGGCGCCCCTACTCGGCTTGGAAGAGTCGACCAAAGACACCGGTAGAGGAAGCCCTCTAAAACAATTTTCTCGCGGAGACCCTAGCTGGCAGCATGGGCGTGAGAAAGTCACTTGCGGGGCTGCGCCTCTGCCCCCTATATAAACACACACCTCGGCTCCTTGAATCCGTACGATGCTTGTTTACACGCAGCGGGCCTGTTTGTGTGTTTGGAGGAAGCCCTTAGTCGCATTGTTCTTTGCTGGCCAGGTGTGGTGCCCGCTGTGTTACCTGTAATCCACCGGCTTTAGCGGATTGGGGTTGGTGGGACACACCGGGATGGGGAGAGCGGGGTTTGGTTGTGGGGGGGGGGGGGTTGCGGCAAAGACGCCTCTGCCTACGCGGACAGCGAGGTGTCTTGCAAGAGGCAGTACAGCAAGTAGGTTCGCTCGACCACCTACTCGGGTGGAGGGAGTTTGAAGGGTTCATATCGACGGACGCGTGGATTTGTGTCCGCACGCGAACAGCTATTGTTACAAACGGAACAAAAAAATAAAAAAGTGCACGTGCCATAGTGATAATGAAAATTTGCATCTGCAAGGCGCGTTTCATCCGTATATCTCAATGCGCAAAGACGCATGTAGAGATGCAATGCTTGGAAATCACATCCCAAGGCAGATGACCAAATGGATCAGGAAGCAATACACGGGTTGAACACGAGTAGGGCGGGCTTGGGCTGGACATGTCACAGCTAGAAGGTGATGGTGATGATGATAGTGATGGTGATGATGATGGTGATGATGATGGTGATGATGATGGTGGCCAGTACTCGAGACTAACGACGGAGTGGCCACAAAAGGAGGTGAATGCGCACACCAGAGAGATTGTACAGCGGGGCGCCGCGGTGGCTAGGAGATTTTAACAACCTCGCCTGGTGTGCAGGAGGTCGTGGGTTTGATCCAGACCCTGACGCCTGCTGCTGTATATTTGAAGTTTGAATGTCTCTCTCTCTCTCATCATCACCACGGTGGCTAGGAGATGTTAACTACCTCGCCTGGTATGCAGGAGGTCGTGGGTTTGATCCCGACCCTGACGATGCCTGCTGTATATTTGGAGTTTGAATGTCTCTCTCTCTCATCATCATCATCACGGTGGCTAGGAGATGTTAACTACCTCGCCTGGTATGCAGGAGGTCGTGGGTTCGATCCTGACCCTGACGCCTGCTGCTGTATATTTGGAGTTTGCGTGTCTCTCTCTCTCATCATCATCACGGTGGCTAGGAGATGTTAACTACCTTGCCTGGTATGCAGGATGTCGTGGGTTTAATCCAGACCCTGATGCCTGCTGTTGTATATTTGGCGTTTGAATGTCTCTCTCGCTCATCATCATCACGGTGGCTAGGACATTTTAATTCCCTCGCCTGGTATGCAGGAGGTCTAGGGTTCGATCCCGACCCTGACGCCTGCTGCTGTATATTTGAAGTTTGCGGTGTCTCTCTCTCTCTCTCGCCGTGGTCGCGTGGATTTTTCTCCGGGTCCTCCGTTTTTTCCCTCCCACATTTAGAATCGACATCACGACGCGTTTCGAATATTTGGCTGCTATTAACTTACAGGCGATGGTGAGCCACTTTGTTGAGCTTCTGAAAAAGCGCTACACAGCTCCGTGCGCCTTCCCTCGCAAAATAAATAAAAAGTGTAATATTGTAGAGACGGAGCGTTGAACTCGGCCCGTGTGTGCAGCACCAGCAGGGAGCTCGGGGTGCTCTCGCCTCCTCCACAGGGGCCCGCGGCCTGGCAGAGGGGTCCCCTTAATCCAGCAGTGGATAGATCACGGCGGCTGCTGCAACTGCGTGCCGACCACGCGAGTCGCCGTATCAAGCAGATGGGTCGGACACGTGAAGCGGCGATAATAGATAAACCCTCGTTTCTTTTAGAACTGCTTTTGTGTTTGTGTGTTTGCGTGTGTTTGTTTGTGAGTTTGTCTTTGTTTGTGTGTGTGTGTGTTTATTTGAGTGTGTGTGTTGTTTTGTTGTGTGTGTGTGTTTGTGAGTCTGCCTTTCTTCGTGTGTGTGTGTGTTGTTTGTTTGTGTGTATGTGTTCGTGTGTGTGTGTGTTGTTTGTTTGTGTGTGTTTTTAGTTGGTTGTCCTCGCCCCACGCACTTCCGATTGGCACGGTTGGCTGCGTACGGTGCGATATAAGTTCAGCATGCGTACGTGTTAGAGAATCGGATATCACAGAACTACCCCTGAGATCCTTGCACGATGACTCTGCATGGTTAGTCGCACTCGAACGAGTAAGCGTGTTCCCGCCCGCTCTACGTATGAGAATAGTGTCCATTACATGACAGTCTCATGACAGTCAAAGCGATAAAATAATCATCAGTACATCAACGAATGTAATCATGGGGGCTGGGGTGGTTTGTGCAGTCATTGGGCCACTGGGTTGAGACCATGAACTCACCACGATTGCAGCCTGGATTCGAACCCAGCTCCTGGACGGTAGCGACTCAGCGCCGTGACCTCTCGGTACCTTCGACCGCCGCCAAAAAACGGGGATTTTATTTCGTTTATAACGCGAGGATGTCACGTGATTCAGAGCGCGACGCCTCCAACCTTTTATTTTTTGTATTTTTTCTTAAACTGCTGCGATGCTTTTGTTTTTTGTTCTAATCGTTTTTTGTCAGTTGGAAGCTGCACTTTCCACCCCCACGTGGTTTGTACGTTGTTGTATTGTTGATAAATAACAAAAGCAGATGAAAAGAACAAAAAAGCCATTGACTGTGGCATGCAGAGGCACGTGGCCAAGATTTGTAAGAAAAAAACGTTTATTTGGTACAGTTTCTGAGATAGAACGTGCGCTCGCAGATCAGTCTCTCGCGGTTTCCATCTCATTGCTCAGTGGGTATCTCTCTCTCTGTCTCTCTCTGTCTCTCTCTCTCTCTGTCTGTCTCTCGCTAAGGACGCGGCTGTCCGTGGTGGTGGAATGGTGAGCCCACGAGACTGGCAATTGACATCCCGCTGATGGTTACGGTGGAGGTGTGGTGGTGGTAGTGCCGGAAGTGGCCCTTGTACTGTTGTTGGTGGTGGTAGTAGTGGCAATGGCTGGTGGTGTGGAGAGCGAGTTCGATTCCCGCTCACAACCAACACCAGTGACGATTATCTGAACCAGTCATGGACCTCCCCTAGGTCGACTCGGCCTCAAATGAGTATCTTGTGTGCTGCGTAAACATCGCCACTGGAGAGGCACATGCGGCCGGGCGTGGTATTGGCCACCCACCCCCTCGTGTGCCGTGCCAGCCTTTAATAGGTTCTCACCAACAGCACTTGCCCCATAAGTCTGTGAAGGCTATACGGGGGACCTTTGCCTTGGCTGGTGGTGGGTAGTGGTAGTTTGTAGCTGGCTCGTGAAAGTGAAAGATGAGGATGGGGGAGTGAAACAGCCCGGTTTGTGATGCAGAGGGTGTCGGATTGAGGTGTGGGTGCTGTTCGCTCTTCGTGGAAGTAGTGGCGGCGGGTGCTGAGATGGTGGTGGTTGTTGGAGAGGTGGGGGGGGGGGCGGTGGCGATGAACTGGTTCCCGAGTTTGGGGCGTGTATTCCTAAGCGGGGGGGGGGGGCTCATTCTGTCGCTGGGAGGGTCGGTTCGCAGTGTTATTCAGATTAATGGAAGGGTTGCGACGCTTCGAGATTACTGGGGGATTAACATCTCTACAACTTGTCCGCCCATAAGTTTGCCGACAATAGTGCGAGAGTGGGGGGGGTGGGTTTAGGGGGGGGGGGGCGTGGGCACAAGAGTGGGTGCCCCCCCCCCACACAACCTCCTGGGGGCAGCGGTGACAGCAGCTGCTCGGCCGCGTGGCTTCATGGGAACGGCGAGAGGTGTGGAGGGCCCTCTCCGATGGGTTGGTGGAGACCTCATGGGTTCATGGCGCCACGGTGGCTATAAGATGTGAACTACCTCGCCTGGTATGCAGCAGGACGTGGGTTCGATCCCGACCCTGACGCCTGCTGCTGTATATTTGGAATTTGCGTGTCTCTCTCTCTCATAATCATCACGGTGGCTAGGAGATGTTAACTACCTTGCCTGGTATACAGGAGGACGTGGGTTCGATCCTGACCACTGACACCCGTTGTATATTTGGAGTTTGCGTGTCTCTCTCTCTCTCACCCGTGATCGCGTGGATTTTTCTCCCGGCTCCCCTGGGGTTTCCCTCCCACCTTTTAGAAACAGGCGTTTAGAGTATTTGGCTGCTATACATTTCCACTTGATAAGCCACTTCGTTGAGCTATCATTTGTGGCTAGATGGCTTCTTAAAAAGAGCCACATAGCTCAGTGGGCCTTACCTGGTAAAGTTTTTTTCCTTTATTTTAACGGGGCCTCTTTGGTAGCTCGTGATTTTTACACGCTTTTTATTAACTCACTCTGTCTGTTGTTGTTGTTGTCGTATCCTCAAATCTTGAAACTCAATTTTAACCCACTTCCCAATGTGGTATCGACTGTCTCCTAGACGAAAGTGAATCTCACCGTCAGAGAGAAAACCAGATAAACTTAAACGGCGTGTTTGGCAATAAACCGAGTGACGTTAAGCAACACAACCCACGCCGTCAATCCGGGTCTATAGAGTACAGGTACAGCGGATGAAAACACAAGCCTTCGACATCTTACCGGCCAAATGTCACAAACATTAACATCTTTCAGGGTCATCATGGGACCTCCTTTGCCAGTACCAATATATACCAATAGGGTTTTTCCAGATGACGCCAAAAGGTGCGCCTTTTGGCGTCATCTGGTCGAACACCATGTGAGACGAGGCTCCAAAGAAAGCTGTCTCTGGTGTGGACCAATCAGTTTCAAAGACAATGCATAAATTATCAGAGTATTGTGTTTTTGTTTGCATTTGACTGCAAGTATTGCGGTTAATGTAGACATGATTCCTTGCTAAAGGTGTCAGTTTTGTTGCCAGAAAAAAGGGGAAAACCCCTATTGGTATCTTCAGGGTGCTACGACTAAATAAACATGAACAGTCCATCCATTATACAGGTTTATTTTTTTGAGTTAGATCGCATCAATATAAATGTGTCGTTAAACCCGCCGCCACTCGACACAGCCAACTAGTAAGGGTTGTATAGTAAACATAACGTGCCAATTCGTCACTAGTACAGCACACCGGTGTGTTGGAGAGCAAAGCCACAAAATTAACAATATGAGTACAACGTTTCACCAGTAATAACAACCGGCATCATCAGGCGGCAGCCAGATTTTGTGGAGAAATCCTCCTGTTGTGTGGCGGGAGGAGGGGTTAATGAATGCATATAAAAAAGCCTACGTGTTAAAATGAACAGTCCACACACGAACAAAGTGAGTTTTATTTGCAGCTACCAAAAACACGAGTTGCACAAATCGAGAAGTGGCGCCACACGCACAACAACAAAAAAGACAAATACAAAGATCCCCGTATAGCCTGAACAAACTGTTGGGGAAAATGCAGTTAACGAACACCTATGAAGGCCGGCACGGCACACGAGGGGGTGGATGGCCAGCACCACGCCCGACCGCCTTTGTCTCCCCAGTGGCGATGTTTACACACCGCACCAGGTACGCATTTGAGGCTGAGTCGACCAGGACCGGTTCAGACAATCGTCATCGTGTTAGCCATGAGCGGGAATCGAACCCGGGTCGCCAGGTTCGTAGCGCAGTGCGCTGACCGCCTCACACACCCACACACACACGTACACCTACACATACACGCCCACACACATACCCACACACACACCCACACACCCACCCACACACCCACACACCAACACACACACCAACACACACACCTACACATCCACACACACACACCCACACACACACCCACACACACACCCACTCACCCACCCACACACCCACCCACACACCCACCCACACACCCACACACCCACACACCCACCCACCCACACACCCACCCACACACACACCCACACACACACCAACACACACACCCACACACCCACACACCCACACACACACACACCCACACACACACCCACACACACACCCACACACCCACCCACACACCCACACACACACCCACACACACCTACACACACACCCACACACACACCCACACACACACCCACCCACACACACCCACACACACACCCACCCACACACACCCACCCACACACACCCACACACACACCCACACACACACCAACCCACACACACACACCCACACACACCCCCACACACACACCTACACACACACACAACAACAACAACAACAACCGCCATTCGCCACTAAGTGGCGGTGACGTCACCACAACGCTTGTGCCAGGCCATGTGCACCTTGAGGCCACGTGAAGTGTCGAACGCCCGCTGGCAGGAGGTCACGGGGCAGACCCAGGTGCCACGGGTCGACTGACCGAGATGACCGAGATGACTGGCTGATGCACCACCTGTGCCCCCTACTGTACCAACTTGCTGTGCTTTAGCCACCCGGCGCTCCGCTCGTTGTTGTGAGCGTTGCTCCTCCGCCCTCCGTTGTTGCTGGAGGGCGACTGCCTCCAACTGCCCAGTAGCGTCCTTCACGAGCCTCCTCCACTGAGGCCGATCTTGACACCGCTGGTACCAGTCATCGGCAAGTCCACTCAGCTCCACATCCTCCTGTACCACATCACTCCATCTCCATCTCTAGCCCGTGCCGCGCCCGTTTAGCCCCCTCGATCCGGCCGAACAAAAGCTGTTTAGGCATGCGGTGGCTGGGCATGCGGGCTACATGACCCAGCCAACGCAGTCTTGCCTGCCGGAGGAGCTCACTGATGGGATTTTGCCCAGATCTTTCAAGGACTTGTGAGCTCCTCACACAATCCAGCCTGGTTAAACCCAGGATGGATCGTAGGCAGGCCAGCCTAAATGTTTCCAACCGGCGAAGATGCTCCACTAGGGGGGTCCACGTTTCGCAAGCGTAGAGAAGGGAGGGAATGACCGTGGTCGAGAAGACCTGAAGCTTCGTGCGGAGCGACAGACCAGGTAGCTTCCACACAGCGTTACGCAACCGATGAAAAGATATTGCCGCTCGACTGATTCGGAGTGAGACCTCTGCTGATAAACTGGAGCCGGTCATAAGCACACTGCCCAGGTATGGGAAACTCTCCACTCTCTCCACAACTGCCCCATCACCAATTGGGAGTTGTGGGGGTGGAGTGTCCGATGGTACAAAATACCCAGGCAGGTGCTTAGTTTTGGTGGGGCTGATGGTAAGGCCCCACCTCTTAGTGGCATGCTCCAGTCTCAGCAGCAGCGTCTCCAACTCCTCTTCTGAATGAGCAGCTATTACCAAATCATCGGCATACATAACGTGGTTGACCAATAGGGAGCCATCCCTTGATCGCACCCGGGCGTCGATCAGCCTCCCATTATATCTGTACCAAATGGAAATTCCCCCGGTACAGCTATTGAAGGCTTCACGAACTACGCAGTCGAAATAGATGTTAAATAATATGGGAGCCAGAGGACATCCCTGTCGCACCCCAAGGTGTACAGGGAAAGGCTCCGACTCCCGGCCACGTAGTTTTACCCGGGCCCGCTCACCATCATGAAGGTCCTTAATGATCGTGAGCAGAGGGTCAGGGACTCCGAAAGCACGAAGAACAACCCAGAGCCCAGTCCTACTGATGGTATCATAGGCCTTGACCAGGTCAATAAAGCAGAGATGTAGGTCTTGTTGGAATTCCCTACACCTCTGCTGTAGCAGACGGACAGAAAATATGGCATCTGTGCAGGACCGCCCTTTCCTGAAACCGCATTGGGGCTCCGCAAGCCTCTCCTCAGCGTGCCTAGCAAGGCGATGTTGAATAATCCTTGCCAGGACCTTTCCCGGCACACTGAGGAGTGAGATGCCCCTGTAGTTGTTACAGTCGGTACGGTCCCCCTTCTTAAAGAGGGGGACCACCAGGGCATCCTTCCAGTCCTGCGGAACCCGTCCAGTGGTCCAGACACACACACCCACACACACCCACACACACACCCACCCACACACACATCCACACACAC
Source organism: Lampetra planeri (assembly GCF_965212315.1). NCBI lineage: Eukaryota > Metazoa > Chordata > Hyperoartia > Petromyzontiformes > Petromyzontidae > Lampetra > Lampetra planeri. Next base: position 7,352,372 of record NC_136138.1, on the reverse strand, counting down.
ACACCCACACACACACACACCCACACACACACACCCACCCACACACACACACCCACACACACACCCACACACACACCCACACACACACCTACACACACACCCACACACACACACACCCACACACCCACCCACACACACACACACACCCACACACACACCCACCCACACACACCCACCCACACACACACCCACACACCCACACACCCACACACACCCACACACGCACACCCACCCACACACCCACACACACCCACACACACCCACACACACACACCTACACATCCACACACGCACCTACCGGATTATAAGAAGCATCCCCGCAATGTTTGATTTAAAGCACCGCGGGTGAGGATAAATGCGTCTTACTATCTGGGGAATACGGTAATAGTTTAAACGTCGCAATCAGAGGAAAAGGTGGGGGGGGGGAGTGGATGATTAGGATGTGTGTGGAAGGGCGGAGAAAGTTGTACAATTCTCCCAAATCCCATCAATAATCATGCGGGGGGTGCCCTCTTCTTCCCACACCCCGTGCCCTCGCTGTCTCGCGGTTCCCCCCGCCCGCGACGCGACGCGACACGAGAGTTATCTCGTGGACGTGGTGACCACGTGGGCGTGGAGGCGCACCTGGGAATATTCCAGGGAAGCGTTGACAACGACGGCGAGCAAGTGGGAGGCTTCGATTTAAAGCTTTCGTGACTGCAGGGATTCATCTTCTTGGTTCTTTCGGTAAAGTCACGTAGAATGGAAATAATAAAGTAATAATAATAAAACATAATAAAATAATTCTCACGACGTTTCGGCCACAACGCAAGCAGCCGTCCTCAGGTGAAGAACAGGAGAAGAGCGTTCTTCACCTGAGGACGGCTGCTTGCGTTGTGGCCGAAACGTCGTGAGAATTATTTTATAATGTTTTATTTTTATTATTTTATGATTATTATTATTATTATTTCCATTCTACGTGACTTTTACCGAAAGAACCAAGAAGAAGTGGGAGGCTCTTGTCATCACGTCACAGTGCATTATCCGTTCTTTTTTCACTAAAAATGATAGCGCCATGTGAGTGTTAACATTTTTTGGAGCACCCTGTTTCACCTCGCTCATCTCGCCAGGGAGCATAAACCCATCATCACGCGGCGGCGGCTTTTGGCTGCTCGCCGTCGAACAAAGACGGCGGTCGTCACCGCACCACGCGGCGCTATCAGATGCGCTTCTGCGGCCGTCTGGAACGCTCTTCTCATTCCGATGCTAGGAAGCCGTTGGGAGCTGTGCGCTTTCAAATCACCCAGATTGAAAACTCACTTCTGCTACGTTTTGTGTCTAGTTTGCTGTCCCACCCCCCGCACGCTCGTTAATTTTCCTGTTGTTGTTGTTGTTGTCCATGCTACACACGTGAACAAATAGTGCCAGTTTCCTTCTCAGCACTGCCCGCATCACCCGGCCGTGTTCTTCTAAGCGCGGCCTTTTACTTACTCCTACGCTTGGCCACTCTGCGAGCGATCGGTGGCTGAGAGGAGGGAGTTGGGGGGAGGGAGGGAGTTGGGGAGGGAGGCGGGGGGAGGGAGGGGGTGGTGTCTTTTCTAATTCATCGCGCTCGTGTTCACCAGATTCGGAAACCGAATGCCGTCCCAGAAAAGATTTGCTGGCCACAGGAGTGCGGATTAAGATCGCCTGCCTCCAGCAACTTTCTCCGGCTCAAGAAAGGACTCGCGAATTCAAAAGCCGACTTCTTTCTTTCGCTCCGTCGCTCCCTCCCTCTTTCCCTCTCTCTCTCTCTTTCTCGCCCTCTCTCGTCCCCTTTCTTCTACACGTTTAGTTCAGTGTCGCATATTTGTAAGCTTGCACGTTGCGTGTTAGGAGGAAAGAAGTGAAGAGAGATTGCAATGGAAAGGTGGCCTGGAGTGAATCCAAGCCACACTTTGACTAATCGGAGGCAACGTTTCTGGGGCGAGTGAGATTTTCGATTGGCGGGTGGTTTTGTTTGTGTAGTTTTCTTTCTTGTGACGATGCCAGGTGAGACACAGTACGCACAGCGCCCGGTCATCCTTGAGAGTCGGGCGTGTCATTCGTTATTCGTAAGGACTAAAACAACTTTGGGAATTGTTTTTGATTGGAACCGCCAATGTCTTGATGAGAAAGTGATGCGAATGCATCGTCAGGAGCACGCGTGTGTCGATTGAAGTTTATTGAGATACATTTCTGTAAAAACTACGGCGCAACACAGTACAAACGATGATACGTATTTTACCCGTTAGAAATTAGCATATTTTTTTGTTTAAACGATACAAAAAACGAGTAAACTACCAACACTCACAGGGCAAATCGTTACCCTCGACATTGTTGCCGGCAACAACGACGCATTCATTCATTCCCGGCAACGATGGCAACTTCGTACGGCAAGTTGCCGTTGCAGAGTAACGTTGTTGCCGCTTTCGCCGTTGCATATAAACTAAAATGTGCGTGTTTTGAATGAACGAATGCGCCTGCTCCACTTGGCACCCAACTTCGGGGGGATGGCCACGTGGCCTCTTGTCTGCGATTTGAATCGTCAGCTTCCAATCCAGTCTCGCGTTCGGAGGCAATCGGATTTTCTGTGCGATCGCTCCGTCATTTTCACGCGCGCATGAATTCGTGTCTGTGTCTCATGCGACCGTGCCCGGCACCACCACATTCACGATACTTCTTCTCGCTACGCCTGTCGCTATTCGTCACTTGACACCCACTCCAATCGACCTGCGACCCATATAACAAAAGAAAATGCTCGCGCCCGGCACCACCACATCCAGTATACTTCTCGCGCTGACCGCTGCCAATCGTCAGGTGCCATCTACTCGAGTTTACCAACGGACCGCAAAGTATGTATGCGCCCGGCACTCCACATCCAGTATACTACCTGTGGCTATCGCTGTGGCTGCCCGCAGGCGCGTGCCCATCCGTACGCTCCCCGTTTTATCACGGCCACCCGTGAAATATGGCACTCAGAAAGTTTGAGTCGTGTCCAGCCACCCAAATAATCCGATGGTGACACCCGGCCGACGATAATCATCGCAACGAGAACAACAAAAATAAATTCAAGACGTAGTAGGCTGTTTAACACGTAGGCTTTCGCGACCAATATCATCCAAAAGAGGTTTTTAGGGGTTAGATCGCGTAAATATGTAAATGTGTCGTTAAAATCCGCCACCATCCGACACAGCCAACTAGTAAGGCTTGATGAAGCTAGTTGTAATTACTGGCGAAACGTCGTACTCAGATTGTAAATGTTGTGGCTTGGCTCTCCAACACACAACCGGTGTGCTGTACTAGTGACGAATTGGCCACGTTCAATTTACTTTACAACCCTTACTAGTTGGCTGTGTCGGGTGGTGGCGGGTTTAACGACACATTTATATATTTACACGAACTACCCCAAAACAACTCTTAGGAACGTAGTAGGCTTTCGCGTCAAATATTATTCATAATAAAGGCTTTTGGGGGGGTTAGATCGCGTAAATAGAAATGTGTCGTTACCCCACCACTACACCGACACAGCCAATTAGTAAGGTTTGTCACGTAAACAAAACGTGTCAATTAGTTTACGACTTAATTCTAGATTTGAAGCTTTCGTGACTGCAAGGAATCATATTCTTAGGTTTTTTCGGTAAAGTCACGTAGGTGACCTACGTGACTTTACCGAAAAAACCTAAGAATATAGTTTACGACTTCATCACACCGGTTGTGTGCTGGAGAGTAAACCCGCTACATTTACAACTCGAGTTGAGTGACGTTTCGACGGTAATTGACAACCAACTTCATCAGGCGATTTTTTTAAATTCCACAATTGGCGGATCCGTGCTGTCTCTGTGAGTGTGTGTGCGCGGCCTCCAGCAACAACGGAGGGCAGAGGAGCGACGCTCACAACAACGAGCGGAGCGCCGGGCGGATAAAACACAGCGAGTTGGCACAGCAGAGGGCACAGGTGGTGCATCGGCCACTCATCTCAGCCAGTCGACCAGTGGCACCTGCTGGGCCTGTCCCGTGACCTCCTGCCAGCGGGCGTTCGACACTTCGCGTGGCCTTAAACTGCACTTAGCCTGGCACAAGTGCCGTGGTGACGTCACCGCCACTTAGTGGCGAATGTCGGTTGTTGTTGTCGTGTGGGGAGCCGTACTGTAGTGGTTAGCGCGCTGCGCTACGAACCGAGTTCTATTCCCGCTCACTGCCAACACCAGTGAAGAATATTTGAACCGATCCTGGGCCTCCCCTAGGTCGACTCGGCCCCAAATGAGTACCTGGTGGGGGTGTGTAAACATCGCCACTCGGAAGACGAAGGCGTTCGTGCGTGGTGCTGGCCACCCACCCCCTCGTGTACCGTACCGGCCTTAGGAATAGGTGCTCGCTAACAGCACTTGCCCCAACAGTTTGTTCAGGCTATACGGGGGATATTTGTCTTTGTTGTTGTTGTTGTTGAGTGGCCTTAACCGCCGGCGAAAGTGTCGGCATCCGGGCAGAACAGCAGCGGCATCATCAGCAGCAGCAGGGAGGCGTAAACCGTGGGGATGGAGCCGAGTGGCGCAGACTGTGAACGGCGCTTCTTCCTAGGTTCGTTCCTAGCGCGACCGGCATCGCGATGTCGCCGAGGATGTGAGAGCCTGGAGAGCGAGGCGAGAGAGAGAGAGAGAGCAACATAGAAAACATAGGGGGAACATCGACATGGAGTAGGGAGAGAGGGGGTAGAGCGAGAGGGGGGGTGTAGAGAGAGAGGGAAGGGGTAAGGAGAACAGAGCGTGAAATCTTTTATGAAATATTTCATTTAAAAAACGGGGGGGAGCACATAAAGCAAAACATTAAAAAACAAAACAAAATGATGAACGAAGCAAAAATGCCGACTACACCGAGCATCTTCTTGTTTCCTCTGATCGTAAATAAAAAGAGAGAGAGAGAGAGATAGAGAGAGAAGGGGGAGACAGAGATGGAGAGAGGCAGGGGCGGTGAGAAAGGTGGACACGAGGGCGTGCCAAGTGTGGCCAGGAGGATGCGCGCGAGGCGGCGAGGCAGAGGAGCGAGCGGGCGGGCTGGGAGGGAGGGAGTGAGATTGGCTGGGATGGGATTAGGCGCGTGGTGTGGGAAGGAAGCGAAGGCTGACGAGCCAAGGGGGTTGTGGGGGTCACTCGTGGACACCTGCCTCTGTGGGTGCCTCTTTAACAGCTCAAGCAGCCCGTGTTCATTGATAGTTTAACTGGGTGTATCACAGCACGGACGCCGTTTGTTTGACATCAACACCGCGTCGTTACGAGCTGTCAGGAGCACACATACCGCGCTGACATACCATGTCGCGTGTATGTGTGTGCTTGTGTGTACGTGTGTGTGTGTCTACGTGTGTGTACGTGTGTATGTGTGTGCTTGTGTGTACGTGTGTATGTGTGTGCTTGTGTGTGTGTGCTTGTGTGTACGTGTGTACGTGTGTGTACGTGTGTGTGTGCGTGTGTGTACGTGCTTGTGTGTACGTGTGTGTGTGTGCTTGTGTGTACGTGTGTGTGTGCGTGTGTGTGTGCTTGTGTGTACGTGTGTGTGTGTGTGTGTGGGGAGCGGTAGTGTAGTGGTTAGCGCGCTGCACTACGGACCCGGCGACCCGAGTTCGATTCCCGCTCACGACCAAGACGTGGCGAATACCTGATCCGGTTCTGGGCCTCCCCCTAGGTCGACTCGGCCTCAAATGAGTACCTGGTGTGGTGTGTAAATATCACCGCTAGGGAGACAAAGGCGGTCATGTGTTCCGTGTCAGTCGTCATAGATTCTCGCTAACAGCACTTGCCCTAAAAGTCTGTTGAGACTATAGGGGGGATCTTTGTCTTCGTTGTCTCTGTGTGTGTGTGTGCGCGCGCGCTTAGAATGTGTACACTTTCTCTTGGACACACAAATACACTGAGAAACACACACAGCACACCAACGTTGAGAAACTCACACACACAGACAAGTCGCACATACACACTGACAAAACACGCAGACACAAAGACAAAATCCCCGCATGCTCTTAACAAGTGCTGTTAGCGAGCACCTATCAAGGGGGTGGGTGGCCAACACCACGCCCGGCCGCCTTTGTCTCCCTAGTGGCGATGTTTACACACCGCAGGCTGAGTCGACCTAGGGGAGGCCCAGGACCGGGTGAGATAATCGTCACTGGTGTTGGCAAAGACAAAGGCTGTTGGGGCAAGTTATGTTGGCGAGCTGGCACGAGACACACACAAATTGAGACGCGCACACACTGATAAACAAAGACAAAGATTCCCGTGTAGCCTTTCACAAGCTGTTGGGGCAAGTGCGTCGCCACCACCATCTTCACGTCTTCATAATCAACGTTTTTGGGTTTAGATCGCGTTATTTATAAATGTGTCGTAACCCTCCACCACCCGACACGGCCAATCAGTAAAAATGTGTCACGTTGACAAAAGACAAATAGTTCACTGCTTTAGCCCACCGATGTGTTGAAGCCACAACATTTACAATTTGAGTACGACACACGTACACACGGTGGGCTAAAGCAGTGAACTATTTGTCTTTTGTCAACGTGACACATTTTTACTGATTGGCCGTGTCGGGTGGTGGAGGGTTACGACACATTTATAAATAACGCGATCTAAACCCAAAAACGTTGATTATGAATAACATTGGTCGCGAAAGCCTACGTGTTAAACTGATCTTCACGTCTCTTGACCTGATCTTTACACATCGTTCCAGGTACAGAGGGGACACCCAATCCGGATACAGTGAATACATTTGGCCCCGAAGTTATTTGCATGACAGGAAATAGAATTGGTGATTTTTTTTCTCGATCGCCCATCATGAAATAAAAATATTCCACCAAACCATCGTCATGTAGGCGCGTTGAACTTTTTTCGCACCGTACGTAGCCAACCGTGCCAATCGGAGGTGCGGGTGGAAGGACAAGAAACTGAACTAAAAAACGAATTATCGCCCCAACAGTCTACGAATCAACAACACCACCACGTCTCACGCAACCTTTTTGTTGTTGTTGCTGTTGCCTATTCTTATTGTTCAAAGTACAAACAACAATAAGAATAGGGTTTCTATTTTGTTGACCCTTTTCTGACAATACAGCACGAGGCGTCAAGATGCTCAAGCACCAAACCCACTTTGGCGGCGACTCCGCAGGGCTCGGCTCCCGCAATCCGTGACCCGCCCGACTTTCATCCCACAAGCCCCGAGCCATGAGGCGCGGCCGCCCCTCGACCCGTTCGCGACAATGCAAATCGGGGGTGGGTGGGGGGGGGCAGAAACGCGAGATGGGATCGGTGGGGGGCCCCCCAAAGCTCTCAGTAAACGCGCAACGTTGTGGGGGTGGCGGTAGTGGGGGGGGGGAGGCAACGTCGTCAAGCCACGTTGTTGGCCCCGACTTTCCACCGTGTGCGTCTTTGTCGCACGTTTTAAGAGAGGGAGGGAGAGGGCTTGACTGCGTTTAGCGTTCGTGAGTGAATGCCACGATTTAAAGGGGGAAAATACTGCTGTGGGTGCGGGTGGTGCTGGAGTGGAGTGGAGTGCGTAGTGGTTAGCGCACTGCGCTACGAACACGGCCACCTGAGTTCAATTACCCGGCCCACGGCTAACGTGAGTGGCGGGTGATCCCTGAACCGGTCCTAGTTCCAGTGGCCCGCGGGCTTTGGCAATGAAGGACGCTTGGCTATGGAGACTCTGTCCTGCTCAAGAGGTTCGGGGTGGGGGGGTGAGACGGGGGGGGAGTGCTTATTGTGCTTTTGGAAGAAGAAAAGAGGAGGAAGTCATATTCTTGGTTCTTTCGGTAAAGTCGCGTAGATAGAAAACAAACAAAAATAATAAAATTAAATGAAAGACCGCTTGTGTTGCGATCGAAATGTTGTGGGTTCTTTGCTTTTATTATTTTAGAAAAAAAAATTTTTATTGAGTTTTCCTATTTTTATTGTGGGTTTTTTGCTTTTATTATTTTCAATTTATTTTGATTACTTTTTTGTTTCTTATCTTTTATCTACGTGACTTTACCGAAAGAACCAATTATATGAATTCCTGCAGTCACGGAAGTTTTAAGTCAAAAAGAAGAGGAAGATTACGACGGAAGAATACGGAGATGCAGAAGAATAGGAAGAAGATGACGAGGAGGAAGAGGAGTAAGAAGAATAAACACGTGTGCAGCAGTGCGACACACGAAGAGTTTGCCGTGCGGGCGCTCTCCCTGGGGCCGTCACCTCCGAGGCACGCACGTGACCTTCGTTTTTTATTAAAACCACGCGGGACATTGCGGGGAAGAAGGCGATCTCGCAGCAAATATATCGCACGGGCGGAAAGCCACAATGCGAAATGCAGTCTTGTCCTGAGCGGTAAAAACAAATATCACGCGTATTACGACAACAACAGGATTGGGACTTTTTGTTTTAATGATGACTTGTCGATGTTTACAGGACAGCGGCAGCCTCCTTCCTCAAATAATAGGAGGATCGACTCAAACCGTGGGGCAGGGCCGTGCCGAGGGGGGGGTGCGGGGGAGCCCGACACAACTGATGCCGTCAAACTAATCCACAAGTATTATTACATCTCACACCGCGGCTTCGAAGCGCGCGCGCCCCCCCCCCCCGCCCCCCCACACGGCCAAAGCGCGGGGCCCGGGCCGATCGCCCCTATCCGCCGTGTACCCCCTAGGGACGGCCTCTGACCAACCATGGGAACACCGGGGCGCGTGGCTGGCGGGCTGGGTGGTGGTGGTGGTGGTTGTGGTGGTGGTTGGCTACTCGCGCTGTGCGCCACAGGACGCAGAGAGGAGGGGCGGGGGGGGGGCTCTCCCTCGCTGAAGGACGAATACAACTTTCCAGGCACCTTGGTGAGGGCAAAGGCAAATGCAAAGATCACCCGTATAGCCTCAATAGGATTCTAGATTTTATTCAGATTTGAAACCAAAGAGTATGAATCCTCAATAGGATGTTGGGGCAAGTGGCGATTATCTGAACCGGTCCTGGGCCTCCCCTGAGTAGCCTCAAACTTGGAAGACAAAGGCGGCCAGGCATGGTGCTGCCCCCCCCCCCCCAAATAGAACAGTCCCAAGCACAGTTTAGTTTCTCCAGTTTCTACAAGTGTGTTGTGTGTGTGTGTACGTAGAGTCGAGTGTCTGTGGGGAGCGGTAATGTGGTGGTTAACGTGCTGCGCTACGAACCCGGTGACGCGAATTCGATTCCCGCTCACGGCCAGTGACGACTATCTGAACCGGTCCTGGGGCTCCCCTAGGTCGACTCGGCCTCAAATGAGTACCTGGTGCGGTGTGTGAACATCGCCACTGGGGAGACAAAGGCGGTCGGGCACGGTGCTGGCCACCCAACCCCCCCGTGTGCCGTGCCGGCCTTCATAGGTGCTCGCTAACGGCACTTGCCCCAACTCTCCGCTTAGAGCTACACGGGGGATCTTTGCGTGCGAGGTGAAGCATGATGATTGAGAGCCAATTAAATAAAGGCCTTCTCGGGTTTCGCAATTCCCTAGAGAGGCAGCCAAAGTGAGCACTTGTTTAGGTGTTGGGGGGGGGCGGTGGGGGGTCTGCTTAGTCCGTGCCCGCTCCGACGAAGTAGCAACATTCAAGGTTTTCATCTTCTTGGTTCTTTCGGTAAAGTTTATTAAAATAAAACATAATAAAATAATTCTCACGACGTTTCGGCCACAACGCAAGCAGCCGTCCTCAGGTGAAGAACAGGTCTGTCGGGGAGACAGCGTCTGAATGCGTTGTGGCCGAAACGTCGTGAGAATTATTTTATTATGTGTTATTTTTATTATTTTATTATTTCCCTTCTACGTGACTTTACCGAAAGAACCAAGAAGATGAATCCCTGCAGTCACGAAAGCTTTAAATCGAAACGTAAAAATGTTTTATTTTTATTATTTTATTACTTCCATTCTACGTGACTTTACCGAAAGAACCAAGAAGATGAATCCCTGCAGTCACGAAAGCTTCAAATCGAAATTCAAGGTTTTATTTTTTATGGCGGCGGACTTTCCCTGATCTCGAGCATCGGACGGGTGCGTTCACCTTCAGCCGGAACGTTCCAGAACCCTCGTCCACGAATCGTATTCTGGCCCGCCGCAATACCCTCTCGCCTACAATAATGAGAGGATTATCATCATGGGACAGGTGCCTGACGCCGATAACACTATGCAACACCATTTTTGTTCCTGGGTACTAAGTGTTATGTTTTTTTTTATTGCTTATGCCTGAAAAGTATATAAAATTGCTATTATTCCCCACAAACTTTGCTTTGTGACCAGGACTTTATGTGAACGAAAGACACAAATCATTGAAAATAGGTACTTGTTTTAATATCACTGTTCTGGTCACAAAAGCAAAGTTTGTGGGGAATAATCGCAATATTCTCTACTTTTGAGGCATAAGCAATTACGAAATAACACTTACTGCCCAGGAACAATTTTTTTGTTACCCAGTGTCATCTCTACTCTAAGCCAGCCTCAGCAGCGTTCCAGAAATTATCGGTTGAGAAATTCAGTCCCTGGAGAGATACGGATAACAGGGTGGGGATAATGAGGGGTTCATTTCATCATCATCATCACGATCCATAGGTGTCCACTGCACAATTTCGTCACTTGTTTTCCACTTTCCCTCTCTGCCTTGTGCCAATACGAACAAGCAGTGTGCCACGTGTCTCTCTGGCACCAATCTCTTACGACCTCGTCAAGCCGTTCGCTCGTTCCGTGACTTTCATTTATCCCGAACAACAACAACAACACTCTTCTTGGTTCTTTCGGTAAAGTCACGTAGAAGGGAAATTATAAAATAATAAAAATAAAACATAATAAAATAATTCTCACGACGTTTCGGCCACAACGCAAGCAGCCGTCCTCAGGTGAAGACCAGGTCTGTCGGGGAGACAGCGTCTGAATAAACACCACCACGCTTGGAGCGTCTATTTAAGCTGGGTTGGAAGGGGGGAAGGGCGCCTTGACAAAATAATTTGCATATCAAGAGGAATTTAGCATATTTATGGGAAATGCAGTTATGTGATTAGTACTATTTATTTTTTATTATTATTTTATTATCTCCCTTCTACGTGACTTTACCGAAAGAACCAAGAAGATGAATCCCTACAGTCACGAAAGCTTTAAATCGAAACAACAACTTTTAATGTTCCAGTTGTTGTCCATCCTACTACTCCACGCGTGTCCAAATAGTAGCAGTTTTCCTTCTCATCACTGCGGTCTTCATGTCAGGGAACTACGTTTCCACGCCCCGTCACACCACATCGAGTATACATGGCACCGCATCGTGCTACGGCCGTGGCTACGAGTCGCGGGCCGCGCCTGCCCCGGTCTGCCATCGACCGCACGACGGGAAAACATTCAGCGAGAAGCGACGTATTTGTTTTTGGGACATTGCGCAACAACGAACACGGACTGTGATTGAGATAGCGAGGTAATGTGTCCTGAACATTTTTCTTGATGAAAGCGAGAAATGCCTGCTGTCTTGTGAACCCCTACTAAATGACCCCCAATTTTTTTTAAATTAAATTTGCATGTTAATTTTTTTATTTAAATAACCCTTACTTTCGAATAAAATATTACGTTTTTAGAGCATTAAACGGGAGGGGGGGGGGGTCACAAGACATCTGGACTACCCTGAACGCAACTCTCACTGACGGGGCTATTTTCCTTACCCGCGCTGTGATGGCGACGGTGCACTGAGATTCACGTGTGGATTCAACCGCTGACTTATCAAATAAATAGTGTAAGCCGCATTTTTTCTAAAACTACACATACCATTCCTTTTTATTAAAACGACATCCAATATTTGTTATTATAATCGTGATAATTTTTTGTTACGAAAATTATTTTTTGAGTTTTTGTTTCCTACACTGAAGTTATGATGAGTTGCGGTGCCGTGGGCGAACATTCACTGTCGACGACGTTTCCCTTTGCTCTGCGCACCTTCTCTGACATTCAACAACTGCATGGACTTTATACGCTTTGTTTTTTTCGGTAAAGTCACGTAGGTAGAAAATAAAATAAATGAATAGCAACTCAATTAAATCACGACGTTTCGAAGGCAACACACGCCTCCGTCATCAGGTGTGGCTGCTCCAGAAATATTACTGTAGCTACTGTTACTGTAGCTACTGTAGCTACAGTAATTTTGCTGGAGCAGCCACACCTGATGACGGAAGCTTGTGTTGCCTTCGAAACGTCGTGATTTAATTTAGTTGACTTTACCGAAAAAACAAAGAGTATGAATCCTTGCAGTCAAGAACACTTCAAATCTAGAATGCATGGACTTGATTCACTTGAAATTCAAGTTTTTCGATTGTTTTTTTTTATTCTGCTTCAATATTTTAAGCGTTTAGTATAAGAGGTATTTTAAAAGCAGTTGGGCACTTTGGATTGTTCAAGACGATTTCATAAATTGCCTGGCGATCGCAGGCATCGAATAAAAACCTCATCATTAAAACCTCGTCATCATCACCCTCACCCTCCTCCCCCACGCAACCCTCTCTCCTCGCTGCCTCCTCATTATCATCATCAACATCATCTACATCTTCTCCCCATGCGTACGTGAGAGTAGCCGTCCACGGTGGCTAGGAGATGTTAACTGCCTCGCCTGGTACACAAGTGGTCGTGGGTGCGATCCCGACCCTGACGCCTGCTGCTGCTGTATATTTGGAGTTTGAATGTCTCTCTCTCTCTCATCATCACCACGGTGGCTAGGAGATGTTAACTGCCTCGCCTGGTATACAGGAGGTCGTGGGTGCGATCCCGACCCTGACACCTGCTGCTGCTGTATATTTGGAGTTTGAATGTCTCTCTCTCCCCGTGGTAGCGCGACATTTTTCTCCGGGTTCTTCGGGTTTTTTTCCCCCTTCCACATTTAGAATCAACATCACGCGTTCAGAGTATTTGGCAGTCATACATTTGCACGTCATAAAGCCTGTTAAAATAAAATACAAAGTTCAGTTTTAGTGATGCCCAGCAAGTAAGTCCCAGCGTGGCGTGAGCCTCGCTCTGTCGCGACCGCGATCTGGAATCTCCTGGGCTCTGGAATCTCCTGGGCTCTGAAATCTCCTGGGCTTCTCCGTTCGCACTTGTTTGAGTCCTCCCCAAGCTCCACTGAGTGGTGCGCTTCGAGTCCACACCCTGGCGGACATCCCCTCTCCAGAGATTCACAGATTCATCACCGTGTCGGATTTCTGCTCTGCCTCTCACGCTCGCCACCACCACCCCCCACACCTCGTCCTCGCACGTGCCGAGTCCACGTGCTCCTCTCTGTGACGCGTGCGCTCCTCCCTGTGACGCGTGTGTTGAGTTCCCCCTCCTCCCCCCGTGCTCACTCACTCACTCCCTCCTCCTCCTCATCTCTCTTCTCCTGCCCGCTGTCAACCTCCACTCCTCCTCCTGCTGCTTCCCTCCCTCCCTTGCGTGCCACCACCCCCCACACTCCGCCCTTACCCCCCCCCCACCCCCTCGGTGCGACCGCTCGCGTCACTTGCACGTGTACACCTCGGCCCTCTCGCTGCACGTGTTGCACTTAACGAAGCAGCACCAGTGGAACTTGCAGTTGCACTGCCACGAGCGCGTGTGCTGGTGCGTGTTGTAGCCGCGGCCGCAGCAAAGCAGCTCGCAGCCGTCGGTGAGCGGCGAGGCGCGGTCGCAGAGACGGCCTCGGGTGCCCGGCGAGCCGGCGGCCGCGTCCTCCTCGCAGTAGTTGGGCGAGCGCTCGAGATAGACGAGGTCGCCGTCAGCCGGCTTGCGAAAGCTGCTGCTGCCGCTGCTGCCGCTGCCCCGCGTCTTCTTGAGCTTGAGGAAGGCCGGGCGGTGGTAGCGGCCGGCCACGACCGCCTCCACGTGCGCCGCCGCGTGGTAGCGCTCGCGCAGCGCGTGGCCCATCTCGCGGTAGCTGGGTAGCGTGGTCCAGCAGGTGCGCGTCGTGCACGAGCCCGACACCCCGTGGCACTTGCACTCCAGTTTCATGCGCTCGTGCAGCACCTGCACGGCGGCGTGGGGAGGGCGGGGATGGAATGGGGATGATGGTGATGGTGGGGATGATGATGATGATTGTGATGATGGTGATGATGGTGATGATGGGCATGATGGGCATGATGGGGATGATGGTGATGATGGTGATGATGGAGAGAATGGTGATGATGATGATGATGGTGATGATGGTGATGATGGTGATGATGGGCATGATGGGGATGATGGTGATGATGGTGATGATGGAGAGAATGGTGATGATGGGGATGATGGGGATGATGGTGATGGTGGCGATGATGGAGAGAATGGGCATGATGGTGATGGTGGGGATGATGATGGAGATGATGGAGATGATGGTGATGATGGTGATGATGGGGATGATGGAGATGATGGAGAGGATGGTGATGATGGTGATGATGGGGATGATGGAGATGATGGTGATGATGGTGATGATGGGCATGATGGTGATGATGGTGATGATGGTGATGATGGTGATGATGGAGAGAATGGTGATGATGGAGATGATGGTGATGATGGTGATGATGATGGTAATGGTGGTGATGATGGAGAGAATGGGGATGATGGTGATGGTGGTGATGATGGAGATGATGGGGATGATGGAGATGATGGTGATGATGGTGATGATGGAGATGATGGTGATGATGGTAATGATGGGGATAATGGAGATGATGGAGATGATGGTGATGATGGTGATGATGGGCATGATGGTGATGATGGTGATGATGGAGATGATGGAGATGATGGTGATGATGGAGAGAATGGGGATGATGGTGATGATGGAGAGGATGGAAAGGATGGAGGGCAGAGCAGCGATGATGATGAGAAAATCGGAGTTGATCATGCCAATGGTAATTATCCCCAAATGGCTTTCAGACATTCACGCAATTACCGACTAAACATACATTGACTTTGACTCCGATGGAACTCGCTTAAAAACAAAACTACTGTACGAGGTCTGGCTCCAGCTCCTCTCGGATAGGGGGGGGGGGGTCAGCAGAGCCGTCGTGAGGGGTGCGGGGCCCGGGGAAAACCCCACCGTGTGGGCCCCCCACAACGCGTGGAGCCCCCCCCCCCCCCCCAAACTCCGCTTCGTGGTACGCGTCGAGTCCACAATCTCGCGGACTCCCCTCCCCAGATTCATCATCGTTGTCGGATCTCTGCTGCCCTCCCTCTCACGCATCCCAACCCTCTCCCCCCCCCCAACTCGCTCTCGTGTACCCGCACACGCAGAGTCCCTGTTGGAGTCTCACGACCCTGCGCGTATGTTGCGCGTGTGCGCTCCTCTCTGTGACGTGTGCGCTCCTCTCTGTCACGTGTGTGCCGAGTCATCCCCTCGTGTGCTCGCTCACACGCGTCAACTCTCTCTGCTCACTCGCTCACACCTTCCTCCCCCTCTGCTCATCGTCATCTCTCTTCTTCTATTCGTTGTCAAGCTCCACTCTCTTCCTCCTCCTGCTGCTGCTTCCATCCCTCGCTAGTGCCGAGTCCGCGTACTCGGCACGCGCCCTTAGAACTACACCGGAAGTATTGCATCTGACACCTCGCCCACCTCGCTCCCCACCTCGCCAACCTCGCTCACCTCCCCACCTCGCCCACCTCCCCACCTCGCCCACCTCGCTCCACACCTCGCCCACCTCGCTCACCTCCCCACCTCGCCCACCTCGCTCCACACCTCGCCCACCTCGCTCACCTCCCCACCTCGCCCACCTCGCTCCACACCTCGCCCCCTACCTCGCTCACCTCCTCACCTCGCCAATCTCGCCCCACCTCGCCAACCTCGCTCACCTCCCCACCTCGCTCACCTTGCGCCCCACCTCGCTCCCCACCTCCCCACCTCGCCTCCCCTCCCCACCTCGCTCACCCCCCCCACCTCGCTCACCTCACCACCTCGCTCACCCCCCCCCCCCACCTCGCTCACCTTGCGCCCCACCTCGTTGTTGTGCAGGTTCATGAGCGTGCGCGCGCTCTGGCGCACTTCGCGCGCGTCCACGAAGAGCCGCGAGAAGTGGAGGCCGTACTGGAGGTCTGCCGAGCAGCCGCCCCAGCGCCAGCCCTCGCGCGCGCTGTACGCCCCCTGCTTGGCGCGGTCGCAGCCGCAGTCGCTCAAGTTGCCGCGGCTGCACGACGCCGTGAGCGCGTGCGCCACTCCGGCCGCCAGGATGGCGTGGGTGAACGCAGCCTCCCTGCTGCCTGCGGGCACCACCAGGGGGGCGTCGTGAAGGGGGTGGGGTGGGGTGGTGTGGGGGGATATGCGGAGGTTCAAACGCAGCACGCCGCCAAGGTGGCTAGGAGATGTTAACTACCTCGCCTGGTGTGCTGGAGGGTCCGTGGGTTCGATCCCGAACATGACGATGCCTGCTGCTGTGTATTTGGAGTTTGCGTCTCTCTCTATCTCGCTCATCATCATCACGGTGCCTAGGAGATGTTAACTCCCTCGCCTGGTATGTAGGAGGGTCCGTGGGTTCGATCCCGACCATGACGATGCCTGCTGCTGTAGATTTGGAGTTTGCGTCTCTCTCTCTCTCGTTCATCATCATCACGGCGGCTAGGAAATGTTAACTACCTCGCCTGGTGTACATGAGATCGTGGGTTCGATCCCGACCCTGACGCCTGCGGTATATTAGGAGTTTGCGTCTCTCTCTCTCTCTCTCATCATCATCACCGTGGCTAGGAGATGTTAACTACCTCGTCTATGTAAGCAGGAGGATTGTGAGTTCGATACCGACTCTGACGCCTGTTCTGTATGTTTGGAGGTTGCAGTCTCTCTCTCTCTCCCCCCCCCCCCCCCCCCCCCGTGGTCGCGTGGATTTTTCTGCGGGTCCTCCGGTTTTTCGCTTTACATTTAGAATGAACACGCATTAAGAGTATTCGGCTGCTATTAATTTCCGCGTGATGATAAGCCACTTCGTTGGGCCATCAATTTGTGATCGCCAGGTTGCTTCTGAAAAATAGCTACATAGCTCAGTGGGCCTTACCTGTTAAAATAAATAAAAAGTTCTTTTTTTAGAAATCTTTGGCGTCTGACGAGAGTTGGGATGTTTGGGAATGGCGGTGGGGGGGGATTAAGGGGGGGGATTTAAGGCTGAGAGTGTCAATGGGATGTGAGACTCAGGGAGATCAGTAGGGTGTGAAATCTCGCACGCAGGAGCTAATCCTCGTGTAGCCGCCACTGCTGCCGCTGCTGCTGATGTTGAGCTCAGGGAAGTGATCTCATTCCTGGAGTGAGATGAAAACTCCATCGCATGAATTTCTCCATTCATACGGCGATTCGTTGAGAATATATATTAGTTATCCTCAATGGCAGCTGTTGACTTGCTGCAGTTTGGCAAATGTTGGGTGGGGATGGGGGAGGTATGGGGGGAGGGAGCTTTTTATGGATCTCAGGTTTTAAGGAATGTATTGCTTTGGTGTGGTGATCAATTCATTGTGATGATGATCATCATCATAGTCACGAATCACCAATCGTGTAATAAATAATCCTCATAACGATCACTCATCATCATGGCTGTCAAACATCAAACGAATCATCAAATCGTCGATTATCCAATCGATCATAATCATAACTCACCCAATCATTCATCATCACCATCAATCATCAGTGTCATCATCCGATAACTCACTGTCCAATATCAATTTACATTCTCTAATGACTCGATAAAACATCTAATAATACATGGACAGTCGTAAAATCACCGACCAATCGGCATCAATCACGACTCATTATTCTATCAACCACCAATCATTAATTATCCAATCGATCATTGCTAACACATTATATCAGTCACGCCGATGCATGTGCCTGTCTGAACACGGCGTTCTGTCTGAGCATTCCTCAGTACCATTCATCATTCACCATCTAATCGATCACCAATCAACAATTATCGATCAATAATGAATCGTGCCTACGCGTATGTCCTGGCCGAACACGGTGTACTCGCCACACCACTATAGCACCACCATCACGACCGTACCATCATCTAATCGATCACCAATCAATAATTATCGATCAATAATGAATCGTACCTACGCGTATGTCCTTGCCGAACGCTTTGTACTCATCACACCCCTCCTATAGCACCACGACCACACAATCACATAACCATTTAATCGATCACCAATCAATAATTATCGATCAATAATGAATCGTACCTACGCGTATGTCCTGGCCGAACACGGTGTGCTCGCCACACCCCTATAGCAGCACCACCATCACGACCGTACCATCATCTAATTGATGGCCAATCAATAATTATCGATCAATAATGAATCGTACCTACGCGTATGTCCTGGCCGAACACGGTGTGCTCGCCCAGCCCCGAGCAGTTCCAGCGGCCCTGCCGGAACTGGTATCGGCACTCGTCGAGGGCGCGCTGTGCCCCCTCGCCCAGCGCGATGATCGCGTCCGGGCGGCTCCTGCAGACCGCGCGCTGCCGCGGCACGAGCCCCGGTATCTTGTTGCAGATCGTGTTGGCTCCCAGCGCCACCACGGACGAGAGCGCTCTGCGTGTCGTGGTCGTGGTGGTAGTGATGGTGGTGGAGAGAGGAAGGATTGAGGAGTTAGTGCTTGGAGGATATAAAACACATTGTCCTGCGGAGGGAGCTGGTAGGAACGTTGGGTTGCTCGGTCAATGGCCAGGGTCAACGGCGGCGTGGTGTATTCCGCAAATATGGCCGGCTGTGAGGGCGGGCACAAGCCGGCGTGAGTAGGTTAAACGTTGAGTTCCTCCCCACCCAGCCCCACCCCTCTCACCCCCCACCCAGCCCCACCCTCCCCACCCTTCCCACCCAGCCCCTCCTAACAGACTGTTGGGGCAAGTGCTGCTAGCGAGCACATATGAAGGCCGGCACGTCACACGAGGGGGTGGGTGGCCAACACCACGCCCGGCCGCCTTAGTCTCCCTAGTCGCGATTCTTTCCGCACCGGGTACTCATTCGAGGCTGAGTCGACCTAAAGGAAGCCCAGGACCGGTTCAGATAATCGTCACCGGTGGTGGCCGTGAGAGGGAATCGAACTCGGGTCGCCGGGCTCGTAGCATAGCGCAGCGTGCTAGCCGCTACACTACAGGTCCCCACACACACACAGACACACACCACCACCTCCTCAACCTCGCCTCGCACATTCCTACAACGATCAGCCAGGAGATGGCGGCGCAGCAACGGATCCGTGGATCTATCCGTGCGGAGCTTTGAGAGTTGCGCCCACGTGACACGCGCGTGCGTGCGCCATGGGCTTAACCCGGGTCAAGAACCAAACTTTCATTGTAGATTTGAAGTTTTCGTGACTGCAAGGATCCACATACTCTTTGTTTTTTTCGGTAAAGTCAGGTAGGTTAAAAAAGAAAACAAATAAATGAAATCACGACGTTTCGGAGGCAACACAAGCTTCCGTCTTCAGGTGGAACCGTCACAGCAAAATTAGATAGATCGTTTATTGTAATTGTCACCAGTACAACGAAATTTAAAATGCTCACCAGTCAGGGCATCATTCATAAATTTAAATTAAATAAAACAAGAAAATAAAAATAAAATTAAATGAAAAATAATCAATTTATACTATATATAAAAACAGCCCAAGTATACCCACATACCCACGTAAGGTTACATTTTGTCATTGCACATCTCTATTTCACATTCTTGAAACTCTCATTGACCAATGGATCGACAATGCAGCAGCCACCCTCCTTCAGAGGGAATCTTCGGGCTCTGTGATGCCTTCTTAGCTAAAGGGGACTTGATATACGGTGCTTTGTCAATCCATTGCTGAATTAAGTCCTCCCTATGTCGTGTGAGACCTGGATTATGGCGGGGGGGGGGTTGTTTTGACCATACTTCACCAGGCTGGCCAGTGCGGGGTTGGTGAAGGGATGGGAGCAGGAACCACTCGCCACTGATGTTAGCCGTGCCCTGGCTCGCAACGCAGTGCGGTCACCACTCAACACACTACCGCTGCACTCAACATATGGAACGCCACGGTGGCTAGGAGATGTTAACCACCTCGCCTGGTATACAGGAGGACGTGTATGTGTGTGTGTGACGTGTGTGTGTGTGTGTGTGTGACGTGTGTGTGTAACGTGTGTGTGTGTGACGTGTGTGTGTGACGTGTGTGTGACGTGTGTGTGTGAGACGTGTGTGTGTGTGAGACGTGTGTGTGTGTGACGTGTGTGTGTGTGAGACGTGTGTGTGACGTGTGTGTGTGTGTGACGTGTGTGTGTGTGAGACGTGTGTGTGTGTGTGACGTGTGTGTGACGTGTGTGTGTGTGTGACGTGTGTGTGTGTGAGACGTGTGTGTGACGTGTGTGTGTGTGTGACGTGTGTGTGTGTGTGACGTGTGTGTGTGTGTGACGTGTGTGTGTGTGTGACGTGTGTGTGTGACGTGTGTGTGTGTGAGACGTGTGTGTGTGTGTGTGTGTGTGACGTGTGTGTGTGACGTGTGTGTGTGTGACGTGTGTGTGTGTGTGAGACGTGTGTGTGTGTGACGTGTGTGTGTGACGTGTGTGTGTGTGACGTGTGTGTGTAACGTGTGTGTGTGTGACGTGTGTGTGTGACGTGTGTGTGTGTGTGACGTGTGTGTGTGAGACGTGTGTGTGTGTGACGTGTGTGTGTGACGTGTGTGTGTGTGACGTGTGTGTGTAACGTGTGTGTGTGTGACGTGTGTGTGTGACGTGTGTGTGTGTGAGACGTGTGTGTGTGTGACGTGTGTGTGTGTGTGACGTGTGTGTGTGTGTGAGACGTGTGTGTGTGTGACGTGTGTGTGTGACGTGTGTGTGTGTGACGTGTGTGTGTAACGTGTGTGTGTGTGACGTGTGTGTGTGACGTGTGTGTGTGTGTGACGTGTGTGTGTGTGAGACGTGTGTGTGTGTGTGTGTGACGTGTGTGTGTAACGTGTGTGTGTGAGACGTGTGTGTGTGTGACGTGTGTGTGTGACGTGTGTGTGATGTGTGTGTGTGTGAGACGTGTGTGTGTGACGTGTGTGTGTGTGTGTGACGTGTGTGTGTAACGTGTGTGTGTGTGACGTGTGTGTGTGTGTGTGACGTGTGTGTGTGAGACGTGTGTGTGTGTGAGACGTGTGTGTGTGACGTGTGTGTGTGTGTGACGTGTGTGTGTGAGACGTGTGTGTGTGTGTGTGTGTGACGTGTGTGTGTGACGTGTGTGTGTGTGTGACGTGTGTGTGTGACGTGTGTGTGTGACGTGTGTGTGTAACGTGTGTGTGTGTGTGACGTGTGTGTGTGAGACGTGTGTGTGTGTGAGACGTGTGTGTGTGTGACGTGTGTGTGTGACGTGTGTGTGTGACGTGTGTGTGTGACGTGTGTGTGTGTGAGACGTGTGTGTGTGTGACGTGTGTGTGACGTGTGTGTGTGTGTGACGTGTGTGTGTGAGACGTGTGTGTGTGTGTGAAGTGTGTGTGTGTGTGAGACGTGTGTGTGTGTGTGACGTGTGTTTGTGACGTGTGTGTGTGTGACGTGTGTGTGTGTGTGACGTGTGTGTGTGAGACGTGTGTGTGTGTGTGTGTGTGAAGTGTGTGTGTGTGTGAGACGTGTGTGTGTGTGTGACGTGTGTTTGTGACGTGTGTGTGTGTGACGTGTGTGTGTGTGTGAGACTGTGTGTGTGTGAGACGTGTGTGTGTGTGTGACGTGTGTGTGTGTGTGTGACGTGTGTGTGTGTGTGACGTGTGTGTGAGACGTGTGTGTGTGTGTGTGACGTGTGTGTGTGTGACGTGTGTGTGTGACGTGTGTGTGTGTGTGTGTGAGACGTGTGTGTGACTTGTGTGTGTGTGACGTGTGTGTGTGATGTGTGTGTGTGTGAGTGTGTTTGTGAGACGTGTGTGTGTGACGTGTGTGTGTGTGACGTGTGTGTGTGACGTGTGTGTGTGTGACGTGTGTGTGTGAGAGAGACGTGTGTGAGAGACGTGTGTGTGTGTGTGTGTGAGACGTGTGTGTGTGTGACGTGTGTGTGAGACGTTGCACAGCAATTAAACATGCGCTCTGTGTTTCTTTATGTCTGTGGGTGGTTCTAGTCACAAGTGTAGACTCGAGTGAAAATTGTACCAAATCCATGTATGTGTGCTACGAAGAAGGGGTCATTGCCCGAAACGTTGCCGACGGTGTGTGGTTTTTTTGTCTTCCTGGTATGTATTGATCAATGCGAGTTGAATTAAATTTTCGCTCGTTTGTTAATTGTCCTTGTTGCACCACAGCAAACGCAGCAGCAGCATCATCCCGCACCTCCGATTAACACGGTTGGCTACGTACGGCGCAAACGAAGTTCAACATCCGTACAGAGCACACGTACCCAAATAACTTGTACCAAATCCGATCTCTCTTATCGGAGCTTCTAGCTCCCCACAATAGATTCCACATCGGTCACCACGGCCCGTACGTTAAGGTTCGCGTTCCAGTATATGCGCCCATACACTACAGTATTTGTATACTGTAGAATATGCAACCGTCTAGGCCGAATGCAGCACAGAAAGTACACAGTGGGTGGAAGAGGCGGCGTGTTAGTGAGCGTGCCGAGCTCTGACCACGGCCATCCTGAGTTCGGTTCCCGGCCACGGCTACAGTCAGTGGCGAGCGATGTCCGAACCCTGTCCTGACCCACCGCTCCGGTCACCCTTCCTCGACCGCGTGCGCTGACCAGCGTGGTGAAGTATGGCCATGACAACTTGCACGCGCGTGGCACGCGGCGAGGAGAAGGAGGAGGAGTGAATTGACGACGGGCTGTAAGTTCGTCTTATTGTTGTTTGCGTGTACAAATATATCGTCTTCTTGGTTCTTTTGGTAAAGTCACGTAGAATGGAAATAATAAAATAATAAAAATAAAACATAATAAAATCATATAATAGAATAAAATAATACAGTAATATAATATAATAATTAATTTTTTTTATTTTATTACTTCCATTCTACGTGACTTTTCCAGAAAGAACCAAGAAGATGAATCCCTGCAGTCACGAAAGCTTTAAATCGAAAAATATAGCGTCTTTACAAACACGTATGTTTGAAACGAATTAACATTGGGCATATTGAACGAACGTATATCAAAATGAATGGAATGATGACGAAAGTAACGATATGGGAATATGTATTATTTTATAAAGCTGTCAAGATATCGATTTTCATTATGTACACCGTACAACCCTAAAGGTTGTTTATATATAATGGATGTAACACATCGCGCAGAAAAAGACACGCGGAGTTTTGGAGTTGAGAATGGAGAAGTCATGAACACGACGTGATCACCACTTCGCCAACGCGATTATGTCTCAAGGAGCCAATGTCATAGAAGTATCAGACTTGATGTTATAGAAGTGCAGACTTGATGCGAACGAGAGGGACGTTGATTTTAGAGTTCAGTGTCCCGATATTTTAACTTCATGGCGGTACCCCGGGGCACCATAGTAGCCCGGCTCTCGCACAATGTCCGTGATGCAGTCACTGTTCGTCTGTTGATGGTCGGCGATGCGGCAGTCGAACTCATCTCGACGAGCTGTG
The DNA here is from genome assembly GCF_965212315.1 of Lampetra planeri. Lineage (NCBI taxonomy): Eukaryota > Metazoa > Chordata > Hyperoartia > Petromyzontiformes > Petromyzontidae > Lampetra > Lampetra planeri. Next base: position 7,328,883 of record NC_136138.1, on the reverse strand, counting down.
CACGATGCACCACTACGGTGCGTACCGCGAGCGTTCAGGGTCTCGGCGCAATCGTCCTCGCTGCGTTTCAACATCGCGGAGTGTGGCACCGATTTCGGATTGATTGGTGCCCCAGTCGCGGCGTTGAGTACACCCCTGGACAAAAATAGTGTCCCAGAAATAAATATTTAATTGCCTCGGCCCATTTTGTATTATTTGGTACCCCGGGGGTACCGCCATAAGGATAATGTAAAAAATAAATCCGTGTTAATATCCTGAATACGGAACGCGTCCGAAGTGTAGGGCAGAGACGGAGTGATGACAGAGTTTGGTGTTGAGAGCGCAAGCGGTGGATTGTTATCCTTCACGATCGGGGAGAGATGGTGGTGGCGTCGGAGACGTAGGGAGGGTTGGCCTTCATCCAGCAGTGGATTGACCAAGGCGGTGTAAATGATTAATCGAGCGCTATAGTTAGTAACGGTTAGTAATCGAATCTAACGACAATTAAAAGTCGTCGATATGACGCAATGCGCTCTTGAATTCAGAGGGCCGATTCGAAAACCCTTGACATTTGAGTAAAGGTAATCAAATATATTGAAAACAATTTCAGGGATAGATTCGCGTGTGCATGTCATCACGGAGCCTTGAGCTGGTGTTGATTGTTGTTGGTGGTCTTGGTGGTGTTGGAAGAACCCTGCAATTGCGTATTGGCTGGGCGTGGTGCTGGCCACCCATCCCCTCGTGTGCCGTGCCGGCCTTAGGGATAGGTGCTCGCTAACAGCACTTGCCCCAGCAGTCTGTTAGGGCTACACGGGGGTCTGTTTTGGTAGTTTTGGTGGTGTTGGTTGTGTTGGTTGTGTTGGTGATGTTGGTGGTGTCGATGATGATGATGGTGTTGTTGGTGTTGGTGGTGTTAATGATGGTTGTGTTGGTGATGGTGTTGATGTTGTTGATGATGCTGATGGTGATGTTGGTGGTGTCGATGATGATGATGGTGTTGTTGGTGTTGGTGGTGTTAATGATGATTGTGTTGGTGATGGTGTTGATGATGTTGATGATGTTGATGTTGACGATAATGTTGGTTGTGTTGATAGCGTTGATGATAATGTTGATGGTGTTGGAAACAACCCAGATTTATCGCCAAAAAACGTTTACGCTCCGCTGAATAAAAATTATATTCCTTAAAAAACAAAGTAAGCTCCCATCCCATCCTAGCACGTGGAGCGAAACGTCGAACATCGCGCCGAACCAACACGCGATACGATCCCGAGGAAGCCGTTCGTCAGCACAGCCGCGGACACCTTTCGCAGTGGCTTCAAGTGGGTAAGCAGTCGAGCGATTGAGAAATGAATGTATGGACTTCATATACGACCACACAGACAGGATGGACGTCGCAAGTGTTCTGTGTGGTCGTATACCGACGCGTGCAATGTACTGCATATGCGTTGTCGCGTTGTTTCGGTCGTTGAAATAAAGACCGTGATAATGTTGCTAACGTCCAAGCAGCGCTGTGAATCGATAATCGAAGTGGGTGCATCACATCGCGCAGACGCTGTGCGTTTGACATCAACACCGCGTGGTGACGACGAGCTGTCAGGATCACACGTGCCGCCGTGACATTCCAAGTCGCGCGCATGTGTGTGTGTGCGCGTGTATGTGCACGCGTGTGTACGCGTGTGTGTGTGTGTACGTGTGTGTGTGTGTGTGTACGCGTGTGTGTACGTGTGTGTGTGTACGCGTGTGTGTGTGTACGCGCGTGTGTGTGTGTACGTGCGTGTGTGTACACGTGTATGTGTGTGTGTGTGTACGTGTGTGTGTGTACGCGTGTGTGTGTACGTGTGTGTGTACGCGTGTGTGTGTGTACGCGTGTGTGTGTACGCGAGTGTGTACGTGTGTGTGTGTACGTACGTGTGTGTGTGTACGCGCGTGTGTGTGTGTACACGTGTGTGTGTACGCGTGTGTGTGTGTACGCGTGTGTGTGTGTACGTGTGTACGTGTGTGTACGTGTGTGTGTACGCGTGTGTGTGTTCGCGTGTGTGTGTACGTGTGTACGTGTGTGTACGTGTGTGTGTACGCGTGTGTGTGTTCGCGTGTGTGTGTACGTGTGTACGTGTGTGTACGTGTGTGTGTACGCGTGTGTGTGTACGCGTGTGTGTGTACGTGTGTACGTGTGTGTACGTGTGTGTGTACGCGTGTGTGTGTTCGCGTGTGTGTGTACGTGTGTGTACGTGTGTGTGTACGCGTGTGTGTGTTCGCGTGTGTGTGTACGTGTGTACGTGTGTGTACGTGTGTGTGTACGCGTGGGTGTACGTGTACGCGTGGGTGTGTATGTATGCGTGTGTGTGTGTACGCGCGTGTGTGTGCGCGCGTGTGTGTACGTGTGTGTGTGTACGTGCGTGTGTGTGCGTGTGCGTGTGTGTGTGTGCGTGTGTGTGCGTGTGTGTGTGTGCGTGTGTGTCTGTGTGTGTACGCGTGTGTGCGAGTGTATGCGTGTGTGAGTGTGGGGCGCGGTAGTGTAGCGGTTAGCGCGCTGCGCTATGAACCAGGCGACCCGGCTTCGATTCCCGCTCACGGCCAACACCAGTGACGATTATCTGAACCGGTCCTGGGCCTCCCCTAGGTCGACTCAGCCTCAAATGAGTACCTGGTGCGGTGTGTAAACATTGCCACAAGGGAGGCAAAGGCGGCCGGGCGTGGTGCTGGCCACCCACCCCCTTGTGTGCCGTTCCGGCCTTCGTAAGTGCTCGCTAACAGCACTTGCCCCAACAGTCTATTTGTGTATATATACAATATGTATATGTGTACATTATACGCAATGTCATGTATGTGTATACTGTATGTATTTGTATGTGAGAGTGTGCATATAAGTGTGTGTGTATGTATGCGTATATACACAACATACCCACATTACGTGTGTATATATATATGGTGCGTGGTGTAATATATAATGTCATATCTGGGCATGTATGCATACGTACACCTGTGCATGTGTGTGCTTTGGAGTGTATGCGTTGTGTGTATGTGAGGGTGCGGGAGAGACAAAGGCGGCCGGCCAACATAGGCTACTCGTGAACAGCACTTGCCCTAAGAGTGCCGCAGGCTACACGGGGACAAATCTTTGCCTTTGTGCGCGTGTCTGCCCCGCCCCTCCTAGGTCTACTCAGCCTGAAAACTAGTGTCTGATGCGGTGTGTGAAGTATCATAACCGGGGATACAAAGACGCTCGGGCGCGCGTGCCCGTTACCGCCCCAACAGTCGATATGGAATTCACTTGATTCACATAGAATGTATGGAGTACACACATATACCATACTGCGGTATAAGATACGCATATACAACGCGCACGCCTCGCAAATGAATACGTTCCGTTGATATCTGTGAGCGCTCTGTTAGCGAGCACCTATTAAGGATAGAATGGCGCAACACGCCCGGCCGCCTGCTTCTCGTTTGAGGCTGAGTCGACCTAGAGGAGACCTGGGAAACAACAGCGGGAATCGAACTCGGGTGGCCGGGTCTTGTGGCGTCAACCACCGCACCACGACTACACCAACGTCCCCCAAAGACAAAGATCCCCCATGTAGCCTCGAACAGACCATTATGGGCAAGTGCCGTTTATGCAGGTCGGAACGGTACCCGAGGGGGGTGTGGGTGGGCCAACACCACTCCCGACCGCCTTTGTCTCCCCAGTCCCGATGTTTACACAGCGCACCGGGCTACTAAACTTGAGGCTGAGTCGACCTACCCAGGACTCGCGAAGCCAGGCGAGGCGACTCACGACCAACCAACCGAGCGAGCGAGCGAGCGTCGTCCCACGCGCATCGGACGCGTCTCTTACCCGAGCCGAGCGAGGATGATCCCGGTGCAGAGCGAGATGTGCAGGAGGCCGGGTCTCCGGTGACGCCTTCTCATGGCGAGGCCGATACTCGATTCGGCCGGCCAGACGCCGGGGCTAGGGAGCTCTTTCTCCTCTGCCTTGTTGATGGTGTGTTCGAGGCGGTGCTGGTGGTTGGTTGTGGTGCTGGTGGTGGTGGTGGCAATGCCCAACCGAGGAACGTGCCCTCAAAGGAGGGGGAGTCGCGTGGTGATGGTGATTGGTGGTGGTTGGTGGTGGTGGTGGCCGCGTTCGCAGGTGAACTGTGACGAGCTGAAGGCGACTTGCACGCAGTTGCCCCTCTCCGCCTTCTCGCTCTGTGCGCGTGTCCCCGTCTGTCGTGTTCCTCTTCGTGCCGCTGTCTCGCCCCTGATGTCCGTCTGTCTCAATCCGCCTCTGCGACCGCCGCTGTGTTTGCGTGTCTCTCTGTCTCTCTCTCTCTCTGTCTCTCTCTCTCTGTGTCTGTCTCTCTGTCTCTATCTCTGTGTCTCTCTCTCTGTCTCTCTGTCTCTCTGTCTCTCTCTGTCTCTCTGTCTCTCTCTGTCTGTCTCTCTCTCTCTGTGTCTCTCTGTGTCTCTCTCCGTCTTACTGCGTCCCACTGGAGTCACCCCCTGTGCCCGTATCTCTGACTGTCTCAATATCTCTCCGTGTGTGACACGCGGTGTCTCTCATCGCGTGTCTGACTATGCGCGCGCGTGTGTCTCCCTCTCTCTCTCCCTATATATTTATCTCTGCATATCTCTCTCTCTGTTTGCCTACCTCGGCCCTCTATTTATCTCCCCTACCCGCTCTGCATTGTTTACATCTCCCATTATCTCTGACGCAAATCTCCGCGCCTCCTTACCCTGACGGCACCGTTCGTTACGCGCGGCGCGTCCCATGCGCGCGCCTCCTCGGCCGACTCAATGCGCGCTCCTCAACTCCCGCAAGACTCCCCGCGCTCTTCTCTCGGCCCAGCCGACAAGGAGACATCACCCCCGGCAGCACGTGCGCATGCCGCGTTACACACGTGCGGCGTGCCGCATGCTGCCGTACCGACCTAACAAGTCGCGACTGCTGTTTGTTTTGTTTCAGTTTGAAACACACACAAAAAAAAACACTGGGGGGGGGGGCGGTTTGAATCGATTCCACAAACGCTAGCAATATGGGAGGGATGGTTAATTGATGGATTGAGATCACCTATCGAGCTTTGCTCAGCTTCCTCTCTGCAACCACCACCACCAAACCAACCACCACGAACTTGCCCTGTGGTGAAGGCGGCCGCTACCCCCGCTGCAAAACTCTGCGACTGTGACTCGCGAAACCTCGCGGTCGGACGGGTTCACGCCCCACGGCGACTGGGAGCGGGGGGCGAGGGGGGGGCACGGAAGGTTTGGAGGTGGAGACTTGGTGGTGGCTGGTGGTGGTTGGTGGTGGTGCTGGTGGTGGTGGTTGGTGGTGCTGGTGGTGGTGGTGCTGGTGGAGGACAAGGTAGTGGTTCGTGAAGTGGTGGTGATGATAGTGTGTTCGTGATAGAGGAGGTGGTGGTGTTGGTTCTGGTGGTGGTGGTTGGTGGTGCTGGTGGTGGTGATGGTGCTGGTGGGTGGTGGAGGATGAGGTAGTGGTTCGTGAGGTGGTGGTGGTAGTAGTGGTGGTGATGATGGTGTGTTCGTGATGGAGGAGGTGCTAATTGGGGTGGAGGAAAAGATGATGATTGTGGCGGCTGTGATGGTGTTCGTGATGGAGGAGGTGGTGGTGTTGGTTCTGGTGGTGGAGGAAGTGATATTGATGGTGGAAGAGGAGGTGATTGTGTTGGTGATGGTGGTGGTGGTGGTGGTGATGGTGGAAGAGGAGGTAATTGTGGTGGTGATAGTGGAGGTGGTGGTGGAGGAGCAGGTGATGGTGGTGGAGGAGGTGATTTTGATGATTCTGATGATGGTGTGGTGGTGATTTAGGAACTGATCGTGGTGATGATGGTGTTGGTGGTGGAGGTTATTGTGCAGGTGGTGGTGGTGCAGGAGGAAATGGTGATGGTGATGTTTGTGGTGGAGGAATTGTTGGTGTTGGTGGTGGAGGTGGTGGTGGTGGGGGGAGCGGCGGGACAGTGGTTATCGCCTTGCGCCACGAACCAGGCTTGCCGCGATATATTGATATATGTCTACGATAATCGTATCATCCACTTTGCTAAATATATATAGATCGTGATTATCGTTTCTCGTTTAATTTAATATTAAATATTAAATTTCCTGACAATATTTTAACAAATACCAGTAATTCAACGTGGTGGTTGCGGTGGTTGTGGTTATAGTAGTGGAGGTGATGGTTATTGTAGGGGTGGCGATGGTGATTGTTGTGATGATGATAGTGGTTATAGATCCAGACCCTGACGCCTGCTGTGTATTTGGAGTTCGCATTCTCTCCACGTGGTGGCGTGGATGTGTCTCCGGCTCCTCCGGGTTTTCCCCTCCACATTTATAAGCGCGCGCTTCGAGCGTTTGGCTGCTATAAACGTCCACGTGATAAGCCACTTCGTCGAGCTAAGATTTGTGGACAGGTCGCTTCTGAATAAGTAGCTACAGAGCTCAGTGAGCCTGACCTGGTAAAATAATAAAAAATAGTTTAGATCGTTACCCGGTCAAATTTAAAAAAAAATTACATTTATAGTAGTGCTACTGGTTATTGTAGTGGTGGTAATGGTTATTGTAGTGGTGCTAATTGTTATTGTAGTGGTGGTGTGGTGGTAATTGTAGTGGTGGTGGTAATTATAGTGGTGGTGGTAATTGTAGTGGTGGTGGTTATTGTAGTGGTGGTGGTAATTGTAGTGGGTGGTAATGGTTATTGTAGTGGTGGTGGTGGTGGTAATTGTAGTGGTGGTGATGGTTATGTAGTGGTTGTGGTGGTAACTGTAGTGGTGGTGGTGGTAATTGTAGTGGTGGTGGTGGTAATTGTAGTGGTGGTGATGGTAATTGTAGTGGTGGTGGTGGTGGTAACTGTAGTGGTGGTGGTGGTGGTAATTGTAGTGGTGGTGGTGGTGGTAATTGTAGTGGTGGTGATGGTAATTGTAGTGGTGGTGGCGATAATTGTAGTGGTGGTGGTGGTGATTGTAATGGTGGTGGTGATAATTGTAGTGGTGGTGGTAATTGTAGTGGTGGTGGTGGTAATTGTAGTGGTGGTGGTGGTAACTGTAGTGGTGGTGGTAATTGTAGTGGTGGTGGTGGTAATTGTAGTGGTGGTGGTAATTGTAGTGGTGGTGGTAATTGTAGTGGTGGTAACTGTAGTGGTGGTGGTAATTGCAGTGGTGGTGGTAATTGTAGTGGTGGTGATGGTAATTGTAGTGGTGGTGGTGATAATTGTAGTGGTGGTGGTGGTAATTGTAGTGGTGGTGGTGATAATTGTAGTAGTGGTGGTGGTGATTGTAGTGGTGGTGATGGTAATTGTAGTGGTGGTGGTAATTGTAGTGGTGGTGGGTATTGTGGTGGTGGTAACTGTAGTGGTGGTGGTGATGGTAACTGTAGTGGTGGTAGTGTCGGTGGAGGCGGTAGGGGGAGCGAGTTTGGGTCACGATGTGATGGGGCGCTCATATTGGTACTTTGACTCTACGGCGCCCTCTACTGCTAATACTAAATAGCACTGCCAGCACCCAATAGTATTGGGATATGAGCAATCCCTAATAGTATTGGGCTATGAGCAATCCCTAATAGTATTGGGCTATGAGCAATCCCTAATAGTATTGGGCTATGAGCAATCCCTAATAGTATTGGGCTATGAGCAATCCCTAATAGTATTGGGCTATGAGCAATCCCTAATAGTATTGGGCTATGAGCAATCCCTAATAGTATTGGGATATGAGCAATCCCTAATAGTATTGGGCTATGAGCAATCCCTAATAGTATTGGGCTATGAGCAATCCCTAATAGTATTGGGATATGAGCAATCCCTAATAGTATTGGGCTATGAGCAATCCCTAATAGTATTGGGATATGAGCAATCCCTAATAGTATTGGGATATGAGCAATCCCTAATAGTATTGGGCTATGAGCAATCCCTAATAGTATTGGGATATGAGCAATCCCTAATAGTATTGGGCTATGAGCAATCCCTAATAGTAATGGGATTTGGTCGTACATAGCACATATGGTAGAAGGGTATCACGGACACCGTGTCTACATCTCTGATATATGTGCTGTTAAGAAGGGCCATTACCCGAAACGTCGCCTATTGAGTATTTTTTTTCCTTTTAAGGCCACAGTGTTATTGACGAATGTGTTGATTTTTTTTTCGTAGCGATTTAGCACCATCTGGCAATGCAGCACCATCACCAAATAATTCGTTTTACGAAACACATTGTCCTGCGGAGGGAGCTGGTAGGAACGTTGGTTTGCTCGGTCAATGGCCAGGGTCAACGGCGGCGTGGTGTATTCCGCAAATATGGGCGACTGTGAGGGCGGGCACACGCCGGCGTGAGTAGGTTAAACGTTGAGTTTATAAGGGCACCACGGGGTGACCAGCCCCTCCCCACCCAGCCCCACCCTCCCACCCCCCACCCAGCCCCACCCCTCCCACCCCCCAGCCAGCCCCTCCCCCCACCCAGCCCCTCCCCACCCAGCCCCACCCCACCCAGCCCCACCCCTCCCACCCCCCACCCAGCCCCACCCTCCCCACCCAGCCCCTCCCCACCCAGCCCCACCCTCCTCACCCAGCCCCTCCCCACCCTCCCCTCCCCACCCAGCCCCACCCTCCCCACCCTCCCCTCCCCACCCAGCCCTCCCCATCCAACCCCTCCCTCCCCAACCAGCCCCTCCCTGCACGACGGACGGACGGACACAATAATCCCCTGTGGGCTGGTGTAACCAGTGGGTTCCTACCAGTATAAAGGATAGCCACCTACTTGCTCTACTGACTCCTATGGACACCGTGTCGCCATCTCTGCGTGAGCCACCAGCCGCAGCCTCTATAGCAGCTTGACCAGCTCCGATTGTCACGGCTCACAAAGCACGCGTAGAGTCCCGCCAATAAGCATGTTGTATTTAGTATCGATGTTTGGCGAATCATGTGAACATTCATTGGTCATGAGACGCTCGGGGTAAGAGACGTGAATACAAGTACAGGCGAGACGGAGAAACAATACAAACGAGACGGTAAAAAAAACAAGATAAAAATAATTATCGATTCTAATCGCTACACGCTAAGCGGTGGAAATTCCACGTTCCTGTGTGCTTGGTGGTCGGTTTTTTCCTCCCAAAAAACAACCACTATGGGTCTCTATGTGTCTCTATTCTCTATGGGTCTCATTGTATCTCAATTAGTCTCTACGTATCTATATAGGTTTACTTTGTGATCCTTAGCTTGGGTTGCAAGACCACGATCGCACTACTCTGGATTGTCTTTAATGTATCCCAATGGGTCTCTATGAGTCTCTATGTATCTCTATGGGTATCTCTATCTAGATGGCTTTACCATATGATTCTTAGCTTGGGTTGCAAGACCGCAATCCTATGGCTTGTATTTAATGTATCTCTATGGATCTCTATGTGTCTATATGTCTAAATGTATCTCTGTGGGTCTCTATGGCTCTATATGTTTCAATGTATCTCTATGGGTTTCTATGTGTCTATATGTCTCATTGTATCTCTATGGGTCTCTATGGCTCTATATGTCTCAATGTATCTCTGTGGGTCTCTATGTGTCTATATGTCTCAATGCATCCCTATGGGTCTCTATGGCTCTATATGTCTCAATGTATCTCTATGGGTCTCTATGGTATCTCTATGGGTTTCTATGGGTTTACTATATGATCCTCAGCTTGGTCTGCCAGGCCACAATCCCACTCATATGGCTTCATTGTCCCCCTTACTCACGAAGGCCACGTGACGTGTTGATGACTCACGTCTGCGTGTGCGCCTTCCATCCTCTCCTCCAGTGCTGCTGCTGCTGGCGGCAATAAAATTGCTGAAAAGTCAAAGTCCCTCCCCTCCTTCCTGGGAGTCTCTCGACTCTCACCCCGCTTCGTACCGAAGGAGGAGAAGGTTTTGTTCGCGCGTGGCCTCGTACGCCCTCTCGCGGAGAAAGCCCTCGTGACCTGCAATTAGCGTAAAGGAATTATTTGGTGACAACTGGCATTGGTGCAAAAAGCACACTAACCCCAAAAACAACACGGCTTTTTTTTGACGCAGTATTTTTGACAGACGTGTTACGTTTTTTATATTTTTAGCACCCGGACATTTGTGATTCTGTCAAATCACGGCATTTGTCCCAACAGCCCATTGCAGGCTATGATGCATTCAAAGGCTTGAGTTGTTGACGAATGTGCTTATGGAGGGGTTCTGTTGTTGTTTTGATTTAAAGCTTTCGTGACTGCAGGGATTCATATTCTTGGTTCTTTCGGTAAAGTCACGTAGAAGGGAAATAATAAAATAATATTAAAATAAAACAATAAAAATTCTCACGACAAGCAAGTAGTGTGTAGGATTTCACACCTGATGGTGATTGCTTGTGTTGCAGTCGAAACGTCGTGATAATTTTTATTGTTCTATTTTTATATTATTTTATTATTTCCCTTCTACGTGACTTTACCGAACGAACCAAGAATATGAATCTGTTGTTGTTGTTGTAAATACATTTGCGGGAGGTGCTTGGGTGACTCCAACATGAGACTGATAATCTTGGCAGCGCTCAGGACCTGAGTTCGACTCCAGGTTGCAGACTCCTACAAAGGAAACCGTGGGGTCCTCAAGGGAAGGTTGAGAGTTGATGGGTCTCAGTCCGGTCACCAATGACTGCGCCACAAAGCAAACCCATCGCGGCGAATTTGGTGTCCGCACGTAACTGTTGGCCACGTTACAGCTCTGATACTAATTAAAGCAATCAAATCTGAGATCAGATTTGGAATCAGCACCCTGAAATTAGTCTAAAACAGCTGCAAAAGTCCAGGCCAGAAATTTGTTGTTGTTGTTGTTGACCAGTGTAATACATCATATATATAAACCAGTATGGTACGGGCACAAATGTCCCATTTTGTAGCTGCCGTGCGGCGTTGCCTTTGTGCTGTTTGACTTCTGGCGTCCTCTGGTCTGACGCCGGTGGTGAGACGAGACCACGAAGAATGCTGCCGTCTCTGGTGGAGGACAATCCGTTTAAAAAAAACAATGCCAGTCTATTTAATTATCAGAGCCGTGTTTTGTTTGCATGTCCATCACAAGTTCGTGCGGTTAATGCAGACTCGAGTCCGTGCGAAACGAGTCTATTTGGCGTTTGAATATCTTGACAACGCGTTTTATTGGCAGAAAGGGTACAAAAAAAAACCCAAATCTTATGAAGCGGTGTAGATTGTCATTCACGACAGCGGTCGTTCACGTCACAAATCTGCAGGGGGCGCCAATCATTTGCAGATGGAGACACGCAAAGCGTCGCGGGCAGAAACAGAAAGAGAGAGACGCGGGCCCATTAAACGTCTCAACGTTGGGTCGACGTTCGCATGTGGTTGGAACTGTTGGCCCAACGTTGACCCGACGTTCCATGTTGACATGACAACATCGCCATCGCTGTCAACCCACGCGCCTCGTATCCTTGTCCAGGGAAATTGAGTTTCGAGGTCCATTCGGGCAACAACAACAAAAACGATTGTTTGTGTCTATTTGTTTGTTTGTGTCTTACTTGTGATGGGACTTTGTAGAATGAACGTTGAGATTTATAAAAGGGCGTGACACGGGGTGACCGATCAGGTCTGCGTTGGTCTGTAATAGGGTAGGCATTGATAAGGGGTTGACAGGTATGATACATATATATACTCTTTGGTTCTTTCGGTAAAGTCACGCAGGTAGAAAAAATTGTAGATCACGACGTTTCGATCGCAACACAAGCGTCCGTCATCAGGTGAGACAATCACAGCAGGGAAACTGCTGATATAGACAGAGAGCGATAGAAATAGAGACCCATAGAGATACAGAGAGACCCATAGGGATGCAGAGAGAACCATAGAGATACATAGATATAACAAACCTGTCAACCCATACGGTTTACCCCGTATTTTTCGATTTAAAGATTTCGTGACTGCAGGGATTCATCTTCTTGGTTCTTTCGGTAAAATCACGTAGAACGGGAAATAATAAATTAATTTTAAAAAACAATAATTGTATTATGTTATTATTTTTTATTATGTTATTATTATTTTTTAAATTATTTTTAATAATAACATAATAAAAATAAAACATCATTTTATTACGTTTTATTTTTATTATTTTATCATTTCCATTCTACGTATTCTTGTACAAAGAATTTGAGTTTTCAGGTCCATACGGCCAACAGCCGTTTCAATACGGGCAACACCATTTTGTGTTTGTCTCTTTGTTTGTGTTTCTGCCTTGTGATGGGACTTTGTAGGATGAAGGTTGAGATTTATAAAAGGGCACTGGGTGACCAATAAGGTCTGAGTTGGGTCTGTAATCAGCTTGGCACTGAAGAAGAGTCGACGGGTTTGGTTTATGTTCGTGTAGAAGAGTTGTTGGCGACGACTCACTCAAGAGACGGGAGGCAAGGTCAAGGGCTTTCGCCGTAAGTTTATTAAGGGCTACACAACACACGGGGGGGCGTGAACCACTTCCCAGGGTTTCGATTTAAAGCTTTCGTGACTGCAGAGATTCATCTTCTTGGTTCTTTCGGTAAAGCCACGTAGAAGGGAAATAATAAAATAGTAAAAGTAAAACATAATAAAATAATTCTCACGACGTTTCGGCCACAACGCAAGCAGCCGTCCTCAGGTGAAGAACAGGTCTGTCGGGAAGACAGCGTCTGAATCACGTTGTGGCCGAAACGTCGTGAGAATTATTTTATTATGTTTTATTTTTATTATTTTATTATTTCCCTTCTACGTGACTTTACCGAAAGAACCAATAAGATGAAGACACTTCCCAGGGGTTATGGGTCCCGGGCTCGGCCGTGGGATCAGCCAGACACGTCCAGCCCTGACGCTGTCTAACCCCTATTCCTACCCTCTTGCCCCTGCCCCCCATCCCCGTTCCACCCTACTCCGACCCTACTCTACAGCTACGACAACGCGTACGTCACGGGGTCCCCCCCCCTTTATACTCGAGGAGCTGTGACGTCATGTGCGCCGTTCAGCGCGCGTGACCCCACGTCCCGTGACGCCATCGCACCGGACAGCGCACATGACGCCACTACTCCCTTCTACTCCTCTACCTTCGTCACAGTTGTACTCGACACACACAGAAGGGTGTGTCGATGTGTGTGCACGCTACGCTATGTACACATTCACTGGGGGGCGGTAGTGTAGCGGCTAGCACGCTGCGCTACGAACCCGGCGACCAGATCATCATTAGACCTCCTTTGCCACTACCAACATACAGTATAATAATTGGGTTTTTTCCCCTCTTTTCTGGCAACAAAAAGGAAACCTTTTTACGAGGATTCATGTCTGCATTGACCACAATACATGCGGTCAAAATGCGAGTTCAATTCCCTCTCACGGTCATCAACCGGTCCTGGGCCTCCCCTAGGTCGGCTCAGCCTCAAATGAGTACCATACCTGGCGCAACACCGCGCCGAGGGAGACAAAGGCGGCCGAGCGTGGTGCTGGCCACACAACCCCTTCGTGTGCCGCGTGCCGCCCTTCATAGGTGCTCGCAAACAGCACTTGCCCCAGCCGTCTGGTACAGGCTATACGGGGGACCTTTGTCTTTGTATGTTCACCGTCACGTCGCGAGAAGAGCCATTCCATAATTGAGAATCAGAATCTTTATTGAGACTGGAGGAATCCGATGAGCTATGAAGCGCTTTTTTCAGTAGGAGTAATTACATTGCAACATCGCGGTGCCGAACACAACGCTGCCTCCAATTCTATCCAGACACAGGAGGAATGAATGACGTGGTGCGTAATTGTAATTAAATGAGTGCACCTGTCTTCTTGGTTCTTTCGGTAAAGTCACGTAGAAGGGAAGTAAGAAAATAATATTTTATTATGTTTTATTTTTATTATTTTATTACTTCCCTTCTACGTGACTTTACCGAAAGAACCAAGAAGATGAATCCCTGCAGTCACGAAAGCTTTAAATCGAAATTTGAGTGCACCTGATTAGAATTCTTATCACGACGCTTGCTCACACAGGAGAGAGTCTCGCTGAGGCTGGAGACATTTTCACGAGAGTTCCTGCCGAGTTCTCGCAGGAGGGGTGGCGACTGCCGATGCGTTTCCTAATTAAGTTATGAATTTTACTGGTAGGAACCCACTGGTTCTACCAGCCCACAGGGATTATTGTGTTCGTCCGTCCGTCGTGCAGGGAGGGGCTGGGTGGGGAGGGAGGGGCTGGGTGTGGAGGGGCTGGGTGGGGAGGGTGGGGCTGGGTGGGGAGGGGCTGGGTGGGGAGGGGCTGGGTGGGGGGTGGGAGGGGTGGTGAGGGGAGGGTGGGGAGGGGCTGGGTGGGGAGGGGCTGGGTGGGGAGGGTGAGGCTGGGTGGGGGTTGGGAGGGGTGGGGCTGGGTGGTGAGTGGGAGGGGTGGGGCTGGGTGGGGAGGGGCTGGTCACCCCGTGGTGCCCTTATAAAACTCAACGTTCAACCTACTCACGCCGGCTTGTGCCCGCCCTCACAGTCGGGCATATTTGCGGAATACACCACGCCGCCGTTGACCCTGGCCATTGACCGAGCAACCCAACGTTCCTACCAGCTCCCTCCGCAGGAATGTGTTCTCTTCAAAATTGGCAACATTTTCACCACGACGCCGACATACAATGGCCTATACTTCTCCTCGGAATACATTCGCGGGATCTTGAAGGTCCGACGTGAAGCGATGTCTTACGGTCGATTCACCCGCGTTGTTTGCCAGGGCGGCCTGCCGCATTCGAACCCCATTCACAACAATAGTAATACAACTCGGTTAACGCGCCACCCTTGGGCCATGCCAACCGTCATATCACCGTATGGACATTATTGATTATATCGTGACTTAAAGCTTTCGTGGCTACAGGAATTCATATTATTTTGGTCTTTCGGTAAAGTCACGTAGATAGCTTCAAAGAAAAAAAACTAAAAAAGTCGTAGTTTTTTTGTCATTTTTGTTATTTTCTTTGAACCTATCTACGTGACTTTACCGAAAGACATTTTAGTTTGCTCAATCCAGCAACAGTTGGGGACCTCCCAATGTGGTGGGAATTGCTTGACCATACTTCACCACGCTGGCAAGTGCTGTTTGGTTGAAGGCGAAGTGCAAGCGAGTCACTGATGTGAGCCGGGGTCGGTTAATCGAAGTCGGGTTAGCCGAGTTCACAGTGCAGTGCGCCAACAACTGCACCACCGCTCCACAAGTCTTTCTTGTACAGCGCTGTACTGTTTATGTGTGTACAGTATGCGAAAGTGAAACTCAACTGTGTGAGTGTTAATTGAATTGTTTATTCAGTGTGTGTAGAGAGATTAGTGAATGCTTCCTTGGAGCTATTGTCAAATGCGCACTCGCAGAGCAATATTGAATAAAAGATAAATGTTGTTTTTATACACACGTGACATACTGATTCATTCCGTCTGTATATACATGATCATTTACAGCTATCGACCAATTGTAAACCCTGCCTCCATGCCGTCATGTTGGTTCTTTAACCATACTTCACCAGTCTGGTCACTTCCGGTTTTTGACAAACGGGAGCGGTGTATGTTGAACTTCTTTCGCACCGTACACAGCCAACCGTGCTTAATCAGAGGTGCGGGGGGGCAGGACAGTAAACTAAAACACAAAGAGCAGTTCATCTTCTTGGTTCTTTCGGTAAAGTCACGTAGAAGGGAAGTAATAAAATAATAAAAATAAAACATAATAAAATAATATAATATAATAAAATAATATAATATAATATAATTATTTTATTATATTATATTATTATATTATTTTATATTATTATATTATATTATTATATTATTTTATTATATTATATTATTTTATTATATTATATTATTTTATTATGTTTTATTTTTATTATTTTATTACTTCCCTTCTACGTGACTTTACCGAAAGAACCAAGAAGATGAATCCCTGCAGTCACGAAAGCTTTAAATCGAAAAAAAAGCAGTTCTAAAGACATGAGTTTCCAATCGAGGCGATTTGAAAGCGCACAGCTCCCAGTTGCTTCCTATCATCGGCAGGAAGAACGTTCCAGACGGCCACAGAGGCGCATCTGAAAGCACCGCGCGGTGCGGTGACCACGCCACCTTTGTTCGATGGTTAGCAGCCAAAAGCCGCCGCTGCTGCTACGAGGATGAAGATCGGAGTTCGCGTGATGATGAGTTTATGTTGAACTTTTTTCGCACCGTACGTAGCCACCCGTGCTTAATCGGAGGTGTGGGGGAAGGGGGGGACGAGAACAAAAGCCGCTGCTGCGAGAAAGGAAGCCGGGACCGGTTCAGATGTCACTCGCCACTGATGTTAGCCGTGAACGGGAATCGAATTGACGTGAGCCATGTTGAGAGTGCAGCGCGCTAACCACTGCGCTACCACTCCACGCACCCAAACACATGCAGTATATAATAATAATTATTATTATTATTAAAAATTTGGGGGGTATACAAAATACATTTCTGTTTATACGCAGGCGTGTGTGTGTGTACATCTAAGTGTATACTCGCTAACAGCACTTGTCCCAAAAGTCTGTTGGGATGAGTGCTGTTACAGGAGATCGTTGTCTTTACATGTACACGTTTAATATTTATGTGTATATATAATGTGTGTATGTCTTTGTAAACATATTGATGTTGCGTGTATCCTTGTGTATATGAATTGTATGTTTGTATGACGAGTTGTGTGTGTATGTACTCTATGTAGAATAGATGTGTGTGCATATATAGAATATACTGTAGTATATATACACATCTGCACAATTTAAATTTACGTGTCAATCTCATGATTTAGTGCATGTGTGTGTGTGTATATATAATACTTGTGTATATATTGTATATTTGTGTACAGCATAGCGTTAGAGACGAGGTGTATGTACAGTATAGATGTGTGCCTTTATTTGGTTATCCGTGTACAGCATATCCGTGTGTATTTATTTGTGTTTATAAATTCGTTGTTTGTGAATGTGCGTGTGCGCCGTTCCGGCCTACATAGCAGCTCGCTAACAGCACTTGCCCCAACAGTGTGCTGAAGGCTATACGGGGGATCTTTGTCTTTGTTGTGTATCTCAGTGGGTAGCGGTAGCGCGCTACGCTACGAAGTCGGCGACTCGAGTTCGATTCTCGCTCACGGCCGCCAACGCCGGTGACGATTATCTGAACCGGTCCTGGGCCTCCCCTAGGTCGACTCGGCCTCAAATTAATACCTGGTGTCGAAAGAATTGCCACTAGGGAGACAAAGGCGGCCGAGCGTAGTTTTAGCCACCCACCCCCTCGTGTGCCCTGTCGGCCTTCATAGGTGCTCGCAAGCAGCACTTGCCCCTACAGTCTGGCCAGGCTATACGGGGGATCTTTGCCTTTGTGTATATTAGTTTGTATGTAAGTATATAAATAATTGTACATATATGTGTATACATAGAGCAGTTGTATATATGTATGCATATAGAATAATTAGGTTGTGTGTGTGTGTAGTTGTATGTGTACATAGAATACCCATATCTATATGTAATTTATAATGTGTGTACGTGTATATAATTATTGGAGAGCGGTGGCGCAGTGGTTAGCGCGCTACGAACCCGGCCCACCCCAGTTCGGTTCCCGCTCACGGCCAACATCGGTGACGTCTAGGTGGACTCAGCCTTAAATTAGTACCTAGTAAGGGGTGTAAAACTAAACCAAAAACATCGAGAACTGGGGGGAGACAAAGGCGGTCGGGCGTGGTGCTGGCCACCCATCCCCGCACGTGTGCTGCTCGCTCTTAGCCCTTTCCCCAACAGTTTGTTAAAGGCTATAAGGGGGATCTTTGCATTTGCTTTGCAAGCCCACACTGAAAAACACAATAATGTATAATGTAACAATTACGCACCGATACAATAATCAAGCACTTTTATCACACATCTGTCTCTCCACTTGCATCATTTCAGCCGCACTGGTGCAGTACAAGCATGCTCTGTCACGGTTTCGACACGCAGTGGCTCAGAATCAGAATATGTACTTATCCTGGAGGAATCCGATGAGCTGTAAAGCTCTTTTTCGCAGACGTCCAGTCGAGCCAGGCTTTGCTGGAATCAATGCCGTTGAATTGTGCGGATCTGTGCGTGCTGGGTCCTAGTTTCACACAACATATCTCATACACATTATATATCATACACATTATATCTCATACACATTATATCTAATACGCAACTCAACGTGATCATGAGCGTCGTTGTGAAGAATATAAATACCAAGATATGTTTTTTTGTAATACAATACAGTCACGTGTGCTCATACGTATATTATAAAATACACACGTGTTCTCTGCTGTGTATAGTGTGCTTTAAATTGGTGTAAAGTGCCATCTCACGGGACCCTTTTTTTGCCAGTATCAAAGTATGAAGAATAAGAAAAGGTTTTACCCTTTCTGGCAATAAAACAGTTTATTAAGATATTCTTGGTTCTTTCGGTAAAGCCACGTAGAAGGGAAATAATAAAATAATAAATTAAAATACTAATATTAAATAAGAAAATGTATTTCTTTTTCTTTTTTTGCTTTATTATTTCATTATTTCCCTTCTACGTGACTTTACCCAAAGAACCAAGAATATGAATCCCTGCAGTCACGAAAGCTTTAAATAAAAATGTAGTTTATTAAGATGTTCAAACACCAGATAGAAACATTTTGCAAGGAAATCAAGTCCGCATTGACCACACGTGCTTATGATGAACATGCAAACACAATGTAGCCGCTCACCCCGAGCTTTCAATGCTTCGATACGCGTGGCGTTGCCTTTGTGCTGTTCGCTTTTGGCGTCCTCTGGTCTGACACTGGTGGTGAGACGAGGCCACGAAGAAGGTTGCCGTCTCTGGTGGATGCCAATCAGTTCCAAAGACGATGCAAGTCGATCATTATCAGAGCCGTGTTTGTGTGCATGTCCATCACGGGCGCCGTGTGTGGTTAATTCAGACTTGATGCATTGCAACATGTTTCTATTTGGCGTTTTAATATCTTATTACCAGAAAGGGTAAAACCGATGCTTATTTTTCACAAGTGTCATCATCAGCATCATCAGCAGCCGTGATCAATCCACGGCTGGATGAAACCCTCCCCGTGCATATATAACATGTGTCGTTAACCCCACCTCCACCCGACACAGCCAATTAGTGACGAGTATTCGCTCATTTTGCTCTTAAATGTGTTGCGGCTAAGGTTGAACGCGTCAATGCGTGGGCCGCGCGTGTGTGTGCCTGTCTGTCTGTCCGTCTGTGACGTGATGGTGGGGCGGGGGGCATGATAACTGTCGTCAAACAAGATGCACATTATGTTTGTGAACCTTATGGCGGGACCCCGGGGTCCCGAATAAACGGAAGTCAAAATCGTAATTAGTAAATTTATTTTTGGCGACTCCGTCCCACCGCGCACATGAACGCCGCGACCCACCAGAAATCAATCCTCTCGTCCTTCACCTAGGCATCCGTCGTCGCCATAATTGCCGTAGTTCTAAACAATACTTTTATAAACTTTGATTAGCGCATCGTGTAGAGCTCGTCGAGAGGAACAGATCGCCGTGTCGTTAACC
This sequence comes from Lampetra planeri, assembly GCF_965212315.1. Lineage (NCBI taxonomy): Eukaryota > Metazoa > Chordata > Hyperoartia > Petromyzontiformes > Petromyzontidae > Lampetra > Lampetra planeri. Next base: position 7,309,388 of record NC_136138.1, on the reverse strand, counting down.
TTCAACAGACATAAAATGACCTCATGACCCCGCCATGAGGTGAATCTGTTGAACTTCTTTCGCACCGTACGTGGACACCAACCGCGCTAATCGGAGGTGCGAGGGAAGGACGACAACACGACAACAAGCAACAAGCAGTTTCTAAAGTAATGAGTTTTCGATCTGGATTTAGATGATCGCATGTTAAACGAAACGTCTGTATCGTGCTGCTCTTACGGAATGACCCTGTTGGAGAACTTCTCAATGTGTTTGTCGATAAGACCGTGGCTTTGAAAGGAAATACATATTTTCTTTTCTCCGGGTCCTCCGGGTTTTCCTTCAACACTTAGAAACATTCGCTGCTGTCATTATCCAAATAATAAGCCACTTTGTTGAGCTATCATTTGTGGCCAGGTCGCTTTTGAAACATGCGTTAACACCTCAGTGGACTTTGTCTGGTAGGGTGGTTATGGCTTAGTATTGTATTTGTCTGTGTTTGGGTGATTTGTTTACCTTCTTTGTGTTTTTGGTATTGTTTATTGTTGCAACGCTCTTACCCGCCCCGTCTGGACATCTGTCAAAAAGAGCTTTACAGCTCATCGGATTCCTCCAGTATCAATGCACTTTACGCTTCTGATTACTACTTTGAATACTGCCCATGCGCACGCATGATTAGTCTTCCTCGTACAAAGCGCAAAAGCCGCGGGCGCCTTGACAACCGCACACGCTATCATCACGATATCGCGATATCTCGCCAAAAATCTCTGCTGGATAATTTCCCACGTGCGCCGGTAGCCGGTGTCGAACCGCAACCGTTCGGGAAACACGGCGAAATAAGTAATGTTGACTTCCCTACAATGTTCGTGAGCTTTTAGCTGCAGCATCCCCCCGGGATTTATGTTGTGGTTCTTCTCCTTCTCCTCTAAAACGAAGTCGTTTCCTATGAATAGCTCACACGTAGTAGTGGTGGTGGTGGTGGTAATCCTTGTTCCATCAGTGGATAGAGCATGGCTGGATGATGATAGGCCCATTCGTGTCGGTGTGCAGTGATTTATTTCTAAGAATATTATTGTCGCACTGTAACCCTAACGAGAAATTAATTGTGATCAGCTTTGTCCCATCTTTAGCTAGTTTATCATTCGTACTGCATGCGTCCTGAACTGCCCTTGAATTATGTTTTTTCCCCATTGAATGTTTTAGTTAAAGTTTTTTTTCCATATATTTGTTATATATAGATATTTTTTTTAAACGTGCATTTTTTTATCACTATGAACCCAGCGACCATGAACTGAGTTCGATTCCCAGCCACGGCGAATACAGTATCCCTGAAACATCCCCACCATCACCACCACCTTCACCAACCCGCATTGACCAGCGTGGTGAAGTATGGTCAAACAACCCCCACTACCTTCCCCCGCGAAATTTGGAAGTCTTCGTCCAGCAGAGCATTTACAAAAGGATGTAAATTATTAGCATTGACTTAATTTAGGACGTAAATAAAAAAAACATTGCAAGGGTCTTACGCAACACACACTTACGTTTGTCGAGTGTATATATGTACATACGATGTCTGGCATGTGTGTAATGATGTCTGAATGGGGAGCGGTAGTGTAGTGGTCAGGGCATTGCCGCTGCGAACCTGGCTGAGCCGAGTCCAATTCCCGCTCACGGCCAACACCGTTGACGAATGTCTGCAGCCGGCCCTGGACCTATCCCCTAGGTCGACTCAGCCTTAAACGAAACATCAGCACCGGGGGAATACAAAGGCGGCCGGGCGTGGTGCTGGCCACCCACCTTCGCGTGTGCCGTGCTGCCCTTCGTAGGGTGCTCGCTAACAGCACTTGCCCTGACAGTCCGTGGAAGGCTATACGGGGCATCTTTGCCTTCATTATGATGTCTGGATGTATGATGTATGCACGTGGTATATGTATACACACAATATATATAAGATCGGTACTAAACTTAAGCCGGGGCGACCAGACAAAATAATTCCAGTACCCGGCACACCACATCGGATGACGCTTCTCGCAATCGATTGTAGAGGCTGCGTGCCTATTCTACTCTCATCTACCAAGGAGTGGGAACTTTTTTAAATGAAGCCCACGTTGCTTCTCTGTAAAATCTCATTGCAACGCCATACAACATTCAGATGTGTTATATATATACAATCAAAATGCAGCATCACATGAAGCCGCCACGTGTGTGTATGATATACAGTATGTATATACTGTAGTATGTATACGATTTTAATCTCGTGCGAACATAATAATCGTGTGTGGCACGTATGTATGACATACGTGTGTGTATGTACGTGTGATGTATTTACGTCTTTTGTATATTTATAACAGGAGTGTTTGTGGGGATGAGCGGTGCATCGGTGGTTTGGACAATGCCTAATTCGTAAAACTTGTGAGCTGAGTTCGATTCCAGGGTATTGGCTAATATCTGTGACAGCTGATCCGGTCTTGCTGAGATTCAGTACACAATATCACGTACGGTACACGTGTATTCGTGTACGTATCAAGCATAATCAGTATTGCATACACTGTTTATATTTCTAAATTATATACGCGTGTGTTTATCATTGATGTATTTAGTCCAGTATGTGTATGATGTATTACGTTTTTTATTTATACGGTATGCATCTATATTTACATGTACACTTTGTATCATGTACGTATGTGTATGTATGTCTATGTATGTGTGTGTTTGCGTGCCGCTTTAGACGTACATTTATGATGATGATGAATGTGCGTATGCGGCATGCCATGTGTGATGTAAGCATATACTTTGATATATGTATACAGAAATGTATTATGTGTGTATGTTGCAATACGTAGCATGTGTATCCATGTATGTAACATACGTGAGTAGGATATGTCCAGTATTTTAAAAAACTTTACCATTTAAGTTTATTTTTTATTTTTACCAGCTCAGGCGGCCCACTGAACTGCAGAGCTCTCTTTCAGGCTCGACGAAGCGGCTTATTAATTATTATAAATGTGGACATTTATATCAACCAAATACTTTGATTTTAAATGCGGAGGGGAAACCCGTTGGCGCCCTGTTTGGCGACGTACGGTGCGAAAGAAGTTCAACAGCGTTGTACATGGCGAGATTCACGCGCTTTTGATCGTATTTTTTCGTCACACTCCACGGCAGGCGATGTATTTGGTTCACTGATGATGATGATCATGGGTGAAACCAATCATCCTCCGCGTCCTCACTTGGGGCGAGGGGATGCGACATTCCAGAATTGATTTATTTCGCATGACAATAACACTTTTGTTTAAACTGTCACCTCTGTTGACCCTTCTGGATCATTATTGGAATTAACATCACTCGCTTCGTCATTGGTCGTCTCTGCATTATAGCATAGTCTTATATATTTTTTTTAAGTACTGTGTAGTATACGTGTGATGTATTGCATACATATGTGTACGTTTTAAAGCTTTCGTGACTGCATGGATGCATATTCATGGTTCTTTCGGTAAAGTCACGTAGGTAAAATAAATAATAATAAAATAATAATAAATGAAAATAACTAAATTAAATCACGACTGTAGCATTACAGTCATTTTACCGGAGCAGTTACACCTGATGACGGAGGCTTGTGTTGCTTCCGAAACGTCGTGATTTAATTTAGTTATTTTCAATTATATTTTTTATTTTATTATTATTTTGCCTACGTGACTTTACCGAAAAAACCTAAGAGTACAGTGAGGCTGGTCAAGTGTCAATTCCAGGATTTAAGTGATTAATTAATACGTAATAAATATACGGTATTGTATTGCATGATACAATGCAAATACATTAAATAACCCAATGTGTCCTGAATTTTGTGCCACCCTGTATATTGTAACATCACCGCCGTCATCATCATCATAGCTTCATATTCATCACTCTGCCTTGCCAGCGACAACATGCTGAGAAGTGCCGAGGGCCAAGTTCATACCCTAACCCAGGGGTCGGCAACCTACGGCTCCGGAGCCGCATGCGGCTCTTTACGGACTGCTTCTTGACGATATGTACGTATGTACAGTATGTACTCAGATGCATTGCGGCTCTTGAAATACTGAATTTTGTACCGAATTGGAAAGAAATGGCTCTTCTTGTTATTTTGGTTGCCGACCCCTGCCCTAACCAAAACGCCGAATGACATCACATTGCCCATATTCTAAACACGTGTTTTTTTTGTATTTGACCAGGTAAGGCCCACTGAGTTATGTAGCTTTTTCAGTAACAGCTAAGCCACAAAATGATAGCTCAAGGAAGTGGCTTATCACGTGGAAATGTATAGCAGCCAAATACGAGAAACGCGTGTTGATTCTAAATGTGGGTAGGGGGGGGAACCAGAGGAGCCGGAGAGAAATCAACGCGCGAGAGAGACGCAAACTCCAAATAGACAGCAGCAGGCATCGTCAGGGTTGGGATCGATGCCCACGTCCTCCTTGCAGACCAGGCGAGGGAGTGAACATCTCCTAGCCACTGTGGCGCTCACCGCTTCACGGTGGCGTTGTACGTGTGTACATGTACCTGTGTGTGTACGTGTGTACATGTACGTGTGTATGTATGTGTGTACGTGTGTGCGTGTGTGTGTACATGTACGTGTGCACATGTACGTGTGTACGTGTGTGCATGTACGTGTGTACATGTACGTGTGTACGTGTGTGCGTGTGTACATGTACGCGTGTACGTGTGCACATGTACGTATGTACGTGTGTACATGTACGTGTGTGTACGTGTGTACATGTACGTGTGTACATGTACGTGTGTGTGCAACGCTTAATAATGTCAGCCAGAAGAACAGTGCGGAAAATTGTATTTTATTATTTTTTATTTTATTTTCTATCGACGTGACTTCACCGACAGAACCAAGAATAGATGCGGAACGCTTCGGTTTTATGGGACGATTTTGGCACGCCAAGTGCAGTCCGCCTTCCTTTGTTCTCGTGCCACTTGGCTTTGTCTTCGTTTAAGAACAACAGGCAATAATATTGTAGTCTGGTCGTGGAATCGAACTCGGGTCGCCGGGTTCGTAGCGCAGACACACACGCGGACATCAACCGGTGGACAGATTTTGACGGCGTCAGTGACGCTCTCTGATGAATGATTTCGCTCCATTGTGCACGGCTTCCTTGATTGTGCACGCCCCTGCAGTGAAACTCTGAACATTGGTCAATAACACTCACTGTGTGATCAGTCGGCGTGTATGATGTCTCTTCTTCACCCATGCGCTATCAAGAAACATCGACTATTATATACAGGGTGGACCAATATTCAGGACACAGGGTTCTAAAAAAATTAATTAACACTACCATTAAGAACATTGATTCTTTATTCATGATGTTAATATTTGATCTGTTATCATTATTGATGTGAATGTGTCTTCATCCTTTTCAAATGATATTTAATATTTTTAAAGAAAATGTACTAAAGACCAACGAGTTCAATTCGTTATTTATGTATGCTAAAGAAGGCAGCTACTGTAATATTATAATGTTTAAGTCTTAAAGTAATTTCAAAAGATAATTAATGCATATATTAATGTAAAAATTTGTTACAATAAATGAAATAACCCAATGTGATTTACTGAAATTAATATAACCCTATGTGTCCTGATTTTTGGCCCACCCTCTCCATATTTAACAGCAGTGTTTACTAAATAATTTGTCTGACAATCCACTGGATACTTTCCAGCTATCATAATCGTCATCAGCAGCAGTCATAGTCAATCTACTGCTGGATGAAGTCCAGCTCCCCCCCCGTTACGCGGTCACTCACGGCCCTGCGATATACATTCCAGCCATATCGCATAAACATAAACGCCTATTTGAAAACGTATATAAGGTTATAATTTATGTTTTAACCCACACATTTGATTTTTTTGTGTATTTGGAATCGTATAGTTCAGTGACGGTCACTATACAATGAAATATATATACAGTATATATGTTATCTTCATGGGTAGTGTTTCAAATAAAGCAAAGCGATACATCTGAACGAAAGCAGTGTCATTCATACCGCGTGTCGTAACGATTCTACAATTTAATTGTTGAAGAAGCCTCCGGCACGTGTAACGAAACGTCGGACATGCCGAACAACGCGCAGGATTACCTACAGTACAACCCTTGCACACGCCAGAGAACTAAAACCATTTTTATTATTCGTAAATAAATTATCAAGCTTCGTCTAAAGCATTTATCAGTAAAAAAAAATTATTGTGATAATTAAATAGGTAAGCAAACAATTCCTTGCGAAAGGTTTCTATTTGGCGTTTGAACATCTTTCCACCTGTTTTGTTGCCAGCAAGGGTAAAACCTATTTTTATTTATTCATACTAAGTATGACTCATGCATTTGTAGTCACAATTAGTCGTGAATATATGTACATGCGTGTACATTATTTACATGCATACTTGTGTCTGTGTGCGTGTTGGTCACCCAACCCATTTCGTGTGCCGTGTCGGCCTTCATAGGTGCCACTCGCTAACTGCACTTGCCCTACAATTATGTTAAGGCTATACGGGGGATCTTTGTCGTTTGTGTATGCATATGGGGAGCGGTGGCGCATTGGTTAGCGCACTGTGTTTCCAACCACCCTTAAAAAATAAATGTTAAGAGAATGTTGAATACATGGTAAACTAATAGGAATATTTGAATATAGGGTACAATAATATAGGATTACTGTAGCGGACAGCCGAGCAATGATCGATCAGAAATATATATCGTGTGAGCAATTAAGCCATGATCCATCCACTTCTGGAGAGCTTTTTAAAAAACCACACACCAGATACGGTAGATGGGTTTCTGCTGCATCGTAAGGACCGTGAGAGGTATGATTAAATTATTCAGCTGCCGATGCGTTATCTCCACGTAAGGATGCACATATTACATAATTATCAGTCCGTCGGCCTTCTGGCATGCCACGCTCACGTTCTTACAAAAACACAAACTCAACGCTTGACCAGTGTCGCCACTTCTGGAGTTCATCAGCAGGCCCAAGCAATGTTTACAACGCTACTAATTGTACAGCCCCATGCCAAGCCACTGCTGGATGAAGGGCCTCCCCACGCCGTGTCAGCAACGTCGATTGCTCCAACCATACTTCACCGCGCTGGCCAGTGCGACTTGGCGAAGGGGGAGAGAAATGACAGCACCGGTCTCGATACAATTCGCTGTCGTCTGGAATTACTCGACACCGCGGACGCAACATGCAACTGACACGCTGAGACACAGGCCCCCCCCGGACAGCCTAACTCGGGGTTGTTGGTGACAACGCTGTGATCGGGCAGCTGACTCCTTCCACGCCGCCTCGTGCGCCGGCCGGTTCGGCGTGAATCGGTGCTCGTTGATACAAAGACAAAGATCCCCCGTGTAGCCTTAACAGACTGTTGGGGCTAGTGCTGTTAGCCAAGTGCTGTTAGCCACCACGCCCGACCGCCTTTGTCTCACCCAGTGGCGATGTTTGCACACCCACTACCAGGTACTCATTTTTAGGCTGAGTCGACCTAAGGGAGGAGGCCCAGGACCGGTTCAGATAAATCGTCAACGGTGTTGGCCGTGAGCGGGAATCGAACTCTGGGCGCCGGGTTCGTAGCGCAGCGCTGCTAACCGCTGCATCACCGCTCCCCCTACACAAAGATCCCCCGTGTAGCCTGAACAGACTGTTGAGGCAAGTGCTGTTAGCGAGCAGCAACCTATGAAGGCCGACACGGCACACGAGGGGGTGGGTGGCCAGCACCACGCCCGACCGCCTTTGTCTCACCCAGTGGCGACGTTTACACACCGCGCCAGGTACTGTACTCAATTTGAGGCTGAGTCGACCTAAGGGGAGGCCCGGGACCGGTTCAGGTAATCGTCACCGGCGTTGTCCCTCGGTTTTGTAGCACCGATACAAAGAAACGCTCACACGTGCGATCTTTATTTAAACATTTAAACGTACAGACGTACTGCTTTAACGTAGATGCAAACGCGTAACGTGGATACGATGTGAACGTGTGCATCGGTGTGAAAAATAGGTCGCTGTGTATTTTAGTTTGTTTTGTAAATAATGAAAGGGTGTTTGCGAACATCCTGACGGGGATATTTGGCGCAGAAAAAAAATCACTTAGACGGATGAACGATTGAAAATGTATTCATTCCGCATCCGAATCAATTTCCGCACTGCTCTTTCATTCGCAGTGTGAATCGAACGACGGAGTATCGTGGCTTTGAAGTGCAGCATCGATTATTGGTTTTGTTTGTGTACCGTTCAGCCATTATCTGCCGAGCCATGGTCAGTCGACTGCTGGATGAAGGCATCCCCAAAGCAGCCGCAATATCTTCCACTCCTGCGATAATATGTATATAACAAGGAGGAAGATCTCCCCCCATATAGCCTTTAACAGACTGTTTGGACAAGTGCTGATTGCGAGCACCCAATGAAGGTGATACATCTACAGGCTGCTTCAAAAAAATGTTAACACTTAAATGGGCCTATCGTTTTTAATGGCAAAAGAACGGACAATACACTTTAACGTGATGACGAATGTAACGTTAATAGCTTCAAAAAGTCAAAGAGTCTCCACTCGATCGCCATCGTTGTCGACGCGTGGCCTGGAATCTTCTCCAGGTGGTCTCCAGAGCTCGGAGGAGGCACATTTCTCGTGGTTTTTGTTGCAAATTTCTCAGAAGTGTTCACATTTTTTGAAGCGCCCTGTACATCAATCCACCTAGTCCCTGCAAGCGAGCAGTATATACCGCTCCATCTCCGCGTTTGAACGTCCTCTCGCATGTGTTTGTGTATACTACACGCGGTATGTCCCACTGTCTCTTATACGTATGTCTGTGCTTGTAGAGACGTGTGTGTGTGTATATACTGGACTGTAGTTTACACGCCGGAGAAGCGGTTGAGTGGTGGTTATCGCAACCGCGCTATTGTTGAACCCGGCGTTCCTTAAGTTCAAGTCCTGCCCACGGCTAAACGTCGGTGGCGAGTGATTATCCGAACCGGTCCTGTGTCATGGGACCTCCTTTGCCAGTACCAAAATATACTAATAGGGTTGTCCCCCTTATTTCTGGCAACAAAACTGACACCTTTTGCAAGGAATCATGCTTACATTAACCACAATACTTGCAGTCAAATGCAAACAAAAAACAATACTCTGATAATTTATGCACTGTCTTTGAAACTGATTGGTCCACACCAGAGACAACTTTCTTTAGAGCCTAGTCTCATATGGAGGTTCGACCAGATGACGCCAAAAGGCGCACAGTTCAAAGACAACGTCTAGCCTTGCACCAACCCGCACTGACCAGCGTGGTGAAGTATGGTCAAACAAACCCTATGAAGGACACACAGCTTGTAAAGATGTTCATCCAGCAGTGGATTGACAACGGGTTGCACGTTGTTATTTCAAAGTACAAGTTTCAGAAATAACAAATCCTTCATTTAGAACGTCTCTTGTAATCTTCATATTTGCTGTAAATTATGGTTTTAAATTACATGACGCACGATGGTGACTGTTAACATCGTGTGGAATTAGAAGATCTTCTTGGTTCTTTCGGTAAAGTCACGTAGAATGGAAATAATAAAATAATAAAAATAAAACATAATAAAATACAATTCTCACGACGTTTCGGCCACAACGCAAGCAGCCGTCCTCAGGTGAAGAACAGGTCTGCCGAGAAGACAGATGTTCTTCACTTGAGGACATCTGAGGACAGGTCTGTCGAGAAGACAGACCTGTTCTTCACCTGAGGACGGCTGCTTGCGTTGTGGCCGAAACGTCGTGAGAATTATTTTATTACGTTTTATTTTTATTATTTTATTATTTCCATTCTACGTGACTTTACCGAAAGAACCAAGAAGATGAATCCCTGCAGTCACGAAAGCTTTAAATCGAGAATTAGAAGATATTGACATTAACTTAAGATGTATATTTCAGTGATTAACAAAACGCATGCGCTATACATTCATACGTATATGCATGCATACATGAAAAGAAGGAATCCACCCGATTCGCCTCCATCGACTGATGTGTTATAAAGGGCAATTCATCGAAATGTCTATAAATGCGTGTTCCCTTTTTGGAACATTGTTTTTTGACCAATATTGTTGAGTTTTCATGATTTTATTATTATTATGATCATGCGTCAGCGAGTGCATATCAAGGTCGTAACGGTACACAATCCAGCACACACGAGCACATGTGAATATATAGATATACAATAATTATTTAGGGGTTTTTTTAATCCAAGAAAGCGTCACTTAGTCTGGCATTCATTAGCAAGTGCGCAGACAAACCCCGCCCCCCCCGTATTAGAATCCCACGCTGTTGGGGCAATTGCTCTGAGCGAGAGCAGGACTGCGGCCGACCGCCTTTGTCTCCCCAGTGGCGATGTTTACTCCACACCCCTCCAGGTACTCATTTGAGGCTGAGTCGACCCAGGGGAGGCCACGGACCAGTTCAGATAATCGCCACTGGTGTTGGTCGTGGGCGAGAATCGAACCCGTGTTCGATACACATACGTACTGTACACATATAGAAATGCAATTTAAAAACACGAACAAAAGACAAAGATCCCCCGTATAGCCTCGGGAAGACTGTTGGGGCAAGTGCTGTTAGCGAGCAGCCACCTATGAAGGCCGGAACCGAGGGGGTGGGTGGCAGCCAGCACCACGCCCGACCGCCTTTGTCTCCCCAGTGGCGATGTTTTACACACCGCACCAGGTACGCATTTGAGTCGACGTATTTAAAAGCGCACACTCGTACGTACGTGCAACATAGAATACAAACACAGAGGTCGCCCGTGTAGCCTGCGTGGACTGTTTCTGTACACCGTAGTCCAAGCGAGCACCGTTTGAGACCGGAACGAACGCACGAGAATGTGGCGTTGCCAGAACTGCAGCCAGCAACCTTTGTCTCACCAAGTGATGATGCAAATATATGCACGTGGTATTATGTTGAACTTCTTTCGCGCCGTACGTAGCCGACCGCGCTAATCGGAGATGCGGGGGGGAATGGCAATAAAACTCAACACAACAATTTTTTTTAACAGCATTCGTGTAAGGCTGAGTCGATCTAGGGACATGCCCAGGACCGGTTCAGATATTCTCCCACTGATGTTTACCGTAGCCGGAATCGAACTCAGAATTCCGGGTGGATTTCGCTCAGCGCTTATCACCGCGGTGCAGCTTCACAGCCAACGAACGCTCTCACCTGGTTCCGGATGACGATAATAATTGATCATCATCATCAGCCGTGGTCAACCCACTCCCGAATGAACGTCTCCCCAAGTTGCCCCAGCTGTAATTGAAGCTCACATATCTTGCAGTCAGGGTCACAAATGTTCCCAAATTTCATGCGTCGCACGACACACCCGCGTTCTATCCAACGACGCGCTGCACGAGCCCGATGATTGCTAAACATCTCCCGTAAAACGTGGAGAGGCGCCGATTACATTTAATGTAGAGAGAGCTGTTGGGCGTTTATGTGTGCACAGTACGTGCGTGTCACTCTTAAATAGCGGAGGAGCGACGCTCACAACAACGAGCGGAGTGCCGGGCGGATAAATCGTCGCGAGTTGGCACAGCGGGGAGCACAGGCGGTGCATCTGCCAGTCATCTCACTCAGTCAACCCCATGGCACCTGGGTCTGTCCCTTGACCTCCTGCCATCAGCGAGCCTTATGATACTTCACGTGGCCTCAAGGTGGCACCTAGCCTGGCACCGCCACTTAGTGGCGACTGTTGTTGGGGTGTGGCCTTTGTATGGGTGCATCATCTGCGTGTGCGTCCGTGCGGTTGTGTGTGTGTGTGTGTGCAGTTGTGTGGCCGTGTGTGTGTGCAGTTGTGTGGCCGTGTGTGTGTGTGCAGTTGTGTGTCTGCAGTTGTGTGGCCGTGTGTGTGTGTGGGCAGTGGGGAGCGGTAGTGTAATGAACGGGGCGAATCGAGTTCGATTCCCGCTCACGGCTGACACCAGTGACATTTATCTGAACCGGTCCTGGGCCTCCTCTAGGTTGACTCAGTCTCAAATTAGTACTTGCGGTGTGTAAAAAAAAACATCGCTACTGGGGATACAAATGCGGTCTGGCGTGGTGTTGGCTACCCACCCCCTCGTGTACGGTTCTGGGCTTCATAGGTGCTCGCTAACAGCACTTGCCCCAACAGTCTGTTGAGACTCTACGGGGGATCTTTGTCTATGTGCGTGTTTGTTGGTTGTGCATCTGTGGCTATGGGGGAGCGGTCGTGGAGCGTTCAGTGAGTGCCCTGCGCTACGAACCCGGCGACTCGAATTCCATTCCCGTTCACGGACGACATCGGCGACGAATGTGTGAACCCGTCCGTGGACATCCCCTAGGTCGACTGAGCCGTAAATGAGTACTGCACCTGGCGCACTGTGGAGACAAATGCATCCGGGTGTCGTGTTGGCCGCATCACCCCATCGTGCACCGTGCCGGTCATGGGTGCTCGCGTAGCTGCGTGCGCGTGTGCTGAACCATCATCAGGCGCGTGCAACGTGTAACAAGGAATGGGGGAGTTGTGGATGCCCCTTTCAAAAGCCACGAGGAGCAATTTTGAGCAGTTACCATTCGCCAGCGCCAGAGGGCGCAATGCTCGCTCATCCACTTCGCTGAACCACGTGTGCGCACTGGGTGGGGAGCGGTGGCGCAGTGGTTAGGGCACTGACCTACAATCCCCGTCCACCACTAGATCCGATTGCCTCCCCCACCACCACCACCACCGCTACAATATAGGTGACGAAATTATATTTGAACCTGGACAGAGCTCGGTGGGTCGACTCAGCCTTAAACGAGTGCCCGATTGTGGCGTGGAAACGTCAGCACTCGGTGAGACAAAGGCGGCCGGGCGTGGCTGGGACCCGAATGCAGAGGGTGGCTGGGCCAACAGCGCTCGCCCCAACCGTAACAAATTCTCACACGACTATGCTGCACATATTTGCAAACCGACCATAGTTGTCAATCCATTGCTGGATGAAAGGCCATCCCATGTCGCGTTCGTAACGTCGGTTAATTGACCCTACTTGCCCTCGTTGGTCAGTGCAGGTTGGCTGGTTGAAAGAAGTGGGCGGGGGGGGGAAACGCTGGACCGGTTCGTATATAACTCGCCACTGATGCTAACCGCGGCCGGTGATGGAACTGAGATCGCCAGCGTTCACAGCGCAGTGCGCTAACCACTGCGCCACCCCTCCCCCGTGAATGTACGTATATCTCGATTTAAAGCTTTCGTGACTGCAGGGATTCATCTTCTTGGTTCTTTCGGTAAAGTCACGTAGAAGGGAAGTAATACAAAAAATGTTTTATTTTATTTTTATTATTTTATTACTTCCCTTCTACGTGACTTTACCGAAAGAACCAAGAAGATGTACGTATATCATCTAAATCGTGGCTTCGTATTTGATCAGCATTATATAAGACGCGATTTCCTCCTCTTCCTCCGCCTCCTCCTCTCCCCTCTCTGTTTCAAATGTTGCGTCTTCTAATCCGAGGTGTGTCACTGGATTTGTATAACCCACATCGACTCGATAGCAGAGGTCGCAATCGGATACCCGATACCAGTACCCTACCCGATACCCGGCTAACCGTACCCGGCCGGGTACGGGTACCTGTTTGCGACCCTGGTGCGGCCGGGTACGGGTACGGGTAAGGAATCAAAACCCGTTTGCGACCTCTGATACGTAGCGAACCGCGATGATCGAAAGGTGCGTGGGAGGGCCAAGGAACCAAAAGACGAAACGCAGTTCTCAAGAAATAATGAGTTATTGAGATTTAAAAGTGCATAACTCCTGTGGCTGCCTAAGAGTTGTTACTCTTAATGCGGTTATTACTGCATAGTAAATAAGCCACACCGTAAATTAATGTTTACACTGCAAGATTGGTAAAGTATGTACTCTATAATAGAGTAATCCTGAACTGACGTATTCTTATGCAATGGGGGTTCATTAATGTACAATTCACAGTGCGTGCTGGCAAACGACTGCATTGATGCATTAATCATTACAATTACAATGCAATAGACTGCTGGATGAGGGCCGCCCCGAGCCTCGGAGGGATATCTGACCATACTTCACCACCCTGGTCAGTGCAGGTGGGTGAAAGGAGTTGGATGGTGGGGGGGCATGGTAACTAACATCCAGGACCGGTTCAGACATCGGTTCCCCACTGATGTTAGCCGTGGGTGAGAAGGAGATGGGTGGTGGCTGGGGTTCGTAGCGCAGTGCGGTAACCACCGCGCCACCGCTCCTCCCAATGCTGTGTACTCGCCCGCTCATATTGACATTGTTTCTTTGTTAACGGTTGAATTTGCCTGCGAGTCTTGCTAAGAATTACCTTAATTAGATCTGTACATGTGCGGATTTTTTTCTTCCCTGCAGCATTATCGGAAAGCCTTTGTAATCCAAGGTCGGGGTGGAGCGGTGGCGCAGCGGTTAACGCCCTGCGCTATGTAGCCAGGACATGCCACGGTAGTTCGATTCCCGGCTACGGCTAACATCATTGCCGAGTGATCTTATACCATCCTGCTCCCCCCCTCCATCCTTCACTGACCAGTGTGGTGAGGTATGGTCAATTAAAGCCAGCCCATAGCCGATATGACTTGGAAGAGGCCTTCAACGAGCAGTGAATTGAGAATAGACTGCTATTTATTTAAACCCAGGTCTCCCTTGCAAGAAATAAATTAGTCTCAGTTCTCACTTGAAGAATAAAGGACATTTATATCCGTCTGTTAATGATACCCACCCAGGTGACTCTTGCATATGAGACGTTTCATGGTCTCTTAGGTTCTCAGCTGATTAAATAAAAAAAACGTGGAACTGCAGATTTTATTTTTTCAAACGAGTTTACCGTTGGTCTCAACTACTTTGCCAACCAGCAGTATAAACTGAAGGGGTTGCACCACACTCCATCGGCAGGTCCCATGTAGGTATTTCCCTCCTCTTTCAAAACGTTCAGCCAACGTGAAAGAGTAGGCCAAACAACCACGTAGAGGGGATTTCTATTTAACTGCCAGAGCCCAAATTAAGAGTCACCGTACTGCCTTCTGTAAGGGCGACCCATGTAGAATCATATTACGAATGTCACGCAATTTAGTTTATGATTATTTAAATAATTGTACGGTGGCTAAGTCATTGTTGTTGTCCATAATAGAGGTTTTTTTGGGTTAGATCGTGTAACTATATAAATGTGTCGTTAAACCCACCACCACCCGACACAGCCAACTAGTAAGGGTTGTAAAGTAATCAGAACGTGGCCAATTCGTCACTAGTACAGCAACACCGGTGTGTTGGAGAGCCAAGCCACAACATTTACAATCTGAGTACGACGTTTCGCCAGTAATTACAACTAGCTTCATCAGGCGACAGCCAGATTTGTGGAGAAGTCCACCTGTTTCGTTCCTTATATCGAAGCGTAGATGTGGTGACCACGCTTCTGCGCTCACGAGTCAACGTACATCATGCATGCGCATCATGTGGGCCCATCGATCTTGTCCTTGTTGTTGAATGTATGTAGCGATTGGTGAATAATATTGACGACCCTGACTGTGCTACTGATGTGCAATAAGTCCAGTGATGTCTGAGAAGGGCTAAGAGAGCCGAGTGACGGATCTAAATTCTAGTGATGTTCCAGCAGCGATGGAAAGCTGAGTGATATAATTTCTTCGTAATAAAGGTTTGTTTTGTGTTAGATCGCGTAAGTATAAATGTGTCGTAACCCTCCACCACCCGACACAGACAATTAGTAAGGGATTCGTGACGTAAACAAAACGCCAATTAGTTTACTAGTATAGTAGTGTAGTATAGTGTAGTGCATAGTAGCGTAGTGTATTGTAGTGTATAGTAGTGTGGTGTGTAGTATAGTGTATAGTAGCGTAGTGTATATTAGTGTAGTGTATAGTGTAGTAAACTACTTCAGCCCACCGGCGTGTTGGAGAGTAAATCCACAACATTTACAATTGGAGTAGTTCGACGTTTCGCTGGTAATCATATCCAGCATCATCGGGCGATTTGCCATCATATAAATTCGAACAATGATGGAGAGCTGAGCTTTAACACAAAATATAGTCCAGTCTATATAGCTGAAAGAATATCTTAATACAGCAGCAGATTGACCATGGCTAACAATTAATCGCGGGACCCATTTTACACACAAAACACCTTTGTGTATGCGCGTGTCAAAGTGCGTGAGACAGCTTTCACCCTCGCAAGAGAAGCATTATATTATCTCAGTCGGTCCACACCTGGTTTCAATGCATCTGTAACAGCACAGGTAGGCACTCGTGATTCATCCATCTTTTCTCCCGATCACGTGGGGATTGTTTGACCATACTTCACCACTCCGGTCGGTATCGGTTTGCTGTGGGCGAAGCAGGAGAGGTGTTGCACGGGAGATATCGGTTAAGATATCACTTGTTAATGACAGTGTCAGCTATCCGTGGCCGAGTATCATCGGGTTCATTACGCAGTGTGCCAACCGTTGCGCCACCGCTCCTTTGCCACACACATATACAAAGATCCCCCCTGTAGCCTTAACAGACTGTTGGGGGCAAGTGCTGTTAGCGAGCAGCAACCTATGAAGGCCGATCCTGTGGCACACGAGGGAATGGGTCGGTGGCCAGCACCACGCCCGGCCGTCTTTGTCTCCCCAGTGGCGACGTTTGCACACCCATTACCAGGTACTTATTTGCGGCTGAGTCGACCTAGGGGAGGTGGCCCAGGACCGGTTCAGATGAACCGTCACCGGTGTTGTCCGTGAGAACTCTGGGCGCGAGGTTCGTAGCGCAGCGCTGCTAACCGCTGCGCCACCGCTCCCCCTACACAAAGATCCCCCGTGTAGCCTTAACCGTGTGGTGGGGCAAGTGCTGTTAGCGAGACGCAACCTATGAAGGCCGGCACTGTGGCACACGAGAGGGTTGGTGGCCAGCTACGTACACACACAAACACACACCTACATGTGCGTACACTGTGTATATCGTTCATGCCAATCCACTGCTGGATGAAGGCCCTTCCCCACGGCGTGTCGCTTATTCATAGCCGCGCCCGGCCGCCTTTGTCTCCCTCCGTGCCCGATGTGTTTACACGCTAAACACGCGTTCTCGAGTGATAAGGCTGACATGGAGTAGACCCTCTCTGCATCTGGTTCGGATATTCTCCGCTGATGTTTGTTAGCCGTGGCGGAGAATGGAACCTCGCGTTCGGAGTGTCGTGCAAACCACTCCGCTTGTCGCAGCACACACAATCACAAGTACATACACAATCAGACATATACATAAACACACACTTACACACACGTATACAATACATACACACACAAGTACATACACAATCACACACATACATAAACACATACTTACACACACGTATACAATACACACACACACAATTACTGTACACACACAAACTAGCACACAATCACAAGTACATACACAATCACACATACATAAACACACACTTACACACACACTTACACAATACACACACGACTGTGCACACAAACTAGCACACAATCACAAGTACATACACAATCACACACATACATAAACACATACCTACACACACGTATACAATACATACACACACGCACACAACGACTGTACACACAAACTAGCACACAATCACACGTACATACACAATCACACACATACATAAACACACACACGTATACAATACACACACGTGCACACATACACACACACATGCACACATATACACACACGTGCACACACACACCTACACACACGTATACAATACATACACACACACGTGCACACAAACACACGTGCACACACACACTAGCACACACATACACACACACACGTGCACACACACATACACACACACACGTGCACACAAACACATGTATAGGACAACACAATACAAAGACGCAGTTATACACAACGACGAGTTCGATTCCCGCTCACGGCCAACACCGGTGACGATTATCTAAACCGGTCCTGGGCTACTCCTAGGTCGACTCAGCCTCAAAATGAGTACCTTGTGCGGTGAGTAGTAAACATCGACACTGGGAAAGACAAAGGCGTGGTGCTGGCTACCCGCACCTCACGTGTCAACCTTCATACACTTGCCCACAACAGTCTCTGAAGGCTATACGGGGGATATTTGTCTTTATATGTGTGTATATACGATCACACAATCACACGTACATACACTACACACAAGTACACATGCATGAATGTATGCGTGTGTGTGCATGTTTGTGTGTACGAACATATACTAACACAACTACGCACAGTGTATGCGTTTGAGTGTGCGCATGTGTATATGAACACAATTGCACACACACACATGTGCAACGTCAAATGTATAGTGTTTAAAAACTTAACAGATACAACTGACTTTTACACACAAAAAATATTTTTTAAAATATATATTGAGAAGAAAGCCAAACTGGCTGAGTTTCTCCATTTTTATTTGAACGATACAAAAAAGAAGAAGAGACATTTTAATAAATTTCCACGCGTACATGAACAACAGTGGAAGTTACACAACAGCATCCTCTGTCTCAAGGTCGATTTAAACCACGCGGTTTTAGAGACGTTAAAGGTTTTACCTTTGTGGATTATATTTTAGTATGAACGCAGGTACAAGCACGAATGCGTGTGTGTAAAATGTGGGTATTTAACAAAAAATATTAATATTATTATTATACACATACACTTACGTGAACACAAGCCATACACACATATACACAGCACATAAACATGTATACATACTGTCTATACACATACAAACATACACAACACTTGTAATATAAGACGCGTTGTACACAGGCATATACATAAGCACACACACAAAGACATAAACCGATATATTATATACACTAAGGCATATACACACCCACACATGATACAAATACACGCATAGATTATACACAAACGTAGGCAAATACAAAAAAATACATTCACACACTGTTCACAAAGACACAAACATCCACACACACACTCGTAGACACAACGTATACACAATCGCGCACATCTCTGACGTCACCACGGCGCTTGTGCCAGGCTAGGTGCACCCAGTGTTCGCCGGCACACACGTGGACAAAGCAAAGGCAAAGTTCCCCCGTATAGCCTTTAACAGAACTGTTAGGGCAAGTGTTGTTTGCGGGCACCTATGAAGGCCGGTACGGTACACGAGGGGTGGGTGGCCAGCACCACATGTACACACAAACAGAACTACACACACACACGTCCACACAACTACACACACACAGGCACATCCACACAACTACACACACATCCACACAACTGCACACACACTCACACAACTACACACACACAGGTCCACACAACCGCACACACACACTCACACAACTGCACACACACACACGTCTACACAACTACACACGCAGAGGTCTACACAACTACACACACTCACACAACTGCACACACACACGTCTACACAATTACACACACACGTCCACACAACTACACACACACACAGGCATATCCACACAACTACACACACACACATCCACACAACCGCACACACACATCCACACAACTACACACACACGTCTACACAACTACACACACATCCACACATCCACACAACTGCACACACACAACTACACACACACTCCCACAACTACACACACACAAAACTACACACACACCCACTCACACAACTGCACACACACAGGTCCACACAACTGCACACACACACACACGTCTACACAACTGCACACACACACACGTCTACACAACTGCACACACTCACACAGCTGCACACACACACACACAGGTCTACACAACTACACACACACAACACACGCACAGTCTTGCGGGCAAATACAAAAGGCCTCCCCGTGGTGGTAGCCTTGGCAGGCGTGCTGGGGCAAGTGCCGACGTCGACCGCCTCTCACGCTGCACGTAGGTGGAGATTGTGGGGTGGGTGTTGAGCACGAAATAGAAACATGCCCGGGCCGCCGTCAGTGCCGATGTTTGCAGACACCGTATCCCCCAGGTACGTTTTGAACTTTATTTTACACACAACACACACGGGCTGTTTTGGTGGGGCTGGGGTGGGGGAGGTAAGTTAATGTTATCGAGCATACTCTTAGGTTTTTTTCGGTAAAATTTACGTAGGTAAAAAATAATAATAAATGAAAATAAATCAATTAAATCACAGTGATTTAATTTAGTTATTTGCATGTATTATTATTTTATTTTAAATCAATTAAATCAATGTGATTTAATTTATTTATGTTCATTTATTATTATTTTATTTTAAATCAATCAAATAACCGTGATTTAATTGATGTATTTTCATTTATTATTATTTTATTTTCAATCAATTAAATCACTGTGCTTTAATTAATTTATTTTCATTTATTATTATTTTTCACCTACGTGACTTTAACGAAAAAAACCTAAGAGTATGAATCCTTGCAGTCACGAAAGCTTCAAATCTAGAATGTTATCGAGCATCTTACTAAGGGCCAACAAACCACTGCTTGTCCTTGCGGAGGGCACTTACCCACCCCCAGCCTCTCACGGGCTTGCCAGGGTAAACTGAGCATACTTCACCTCGCTGGTCAACGTACGAGGCCAACATACACAGGACCCCGTGTATTGTGGAAATCTCCCACACTCGTGGCCCAGTTTGTCTAAAAGTTACGCGTTATGTAAGATATCCCAATGATTTATATTAAGCCTCGTTTCAACAGGTGAGTTAATAGCAACGATGCCCCCCCCACCAACCCAATATATTAGAGTGTTTAAAGTATTTGGTGAGATATATTAAGCTCGGTGGGAGACGCGTGAAAGAGGCTTTGCAAGTGTAATGTGAACGTCTCGATTCGCCTCTTTATAATTTTAGTGGGGTGTCGATAAATGGATCACCCAGTGTGGTGATTTGGGAACGAGGTCCCGTGCGAGACACGTGGAGATGGAGCTGTGAAATGAGATCGTGTGCCCAGTTGCCACTGGGTAGATTTGTTAACGTAGCGATGCCCGTGGTTTAGTGGAAGCCCTTCATCCAGCAGTGGATCGATCACGGCTCATCAATTGTCTGGCACGCGGTGTCTGCGGTGTCTCTGTGTGCGTGGGGAGCGGTTCGATTGCAACAACCAGTGACGATTATCCGAACTGGGCATGGGCTTCGCCTAGGTCTGTTCAGCCTCAAATGAGTACTTGGTGTGGATGCGTGTAAACATCGCCACGGGTGAGACAAAGACGGTCGGGCGTTGTACTGGCCACCCACCCACACCCCCGTCGTGTGCCGCTAACAGAACCTTGCCTCCAAAGTCTGCGAAGGCTACACGGGCCACCTTTGTATCGTGGTGGTGTTGGTGGTGTGGTGGTGGTGTTGGTGGTGTGGTGGTGGTGTGGTGATGGTGGTGTGGTGGTGGTTGTGTTGTTGGTGTGTTGGTGGTGTGGTGGTGGTGTGTTGGTGGTGTGGTGGTGTTGGTGGTTTGGTGATGGTGGTTTGGTGATGATGGTGGTGGTGTTGGTGGGGTAGTGTTGGTGGTGTCGTGATGATGGTGGTGGTGATGGTGGTTGTGGAGTGGTGGTGGTGTTGGTGGTGTGGTGGTGGGATGGTGGGGTAGTGTTGGTGGAGTGGTGGTGGTGTTGGTGGTGTGTTGGTGGTGGTGTGTGGTGTTGGTGGTGGTTTGGTGGTGGTGGTGTGGTGATGGTGGTGTGGTGATGGTGTGGTGTTGGTGTGTGGTGTTGGTGGTGGTGATGGTAGTGGGGTGGTGGTGTGGTGGTGGTGTTGCCGCAGTTGTTGAGAGCCGATGCGCTACGAAGCTGGCAAAGTCCGAGTTCTGTACGTCCTCGCAAGAGCGGTTGGCTACGTACGGTGCGAAAAAAGTTCGACATACGGTACCGTGACATTGACAATGGGGTTCTGCGTCTTATCAGAGCTGGGGAGACAAAGGCGGCCGGGCGTGGTGTCGGCAACATTCGTCGCGTACAATGCGTTCGTTTGTATCATCAGCCAGAGGGTGTCATTCTCCTAGAGGTAGATGTATAAGTGTGTCCTGTAGGTATATTATGTACGGATAAAACAATTATAAATACATCAATAATTTAATTATATATACGGTGTAATACGGCATGTTGTAATAATTGCATGTAGCGGGATACAATTGCAATGTTATTGCGTGCAATTATGTTAGATTGGACTGCATATTTATCTACTAAATAATAAAAAAAAATCCACGCAATTTTCGTAAACTCTTTAGTTCCCATGACAAAAGATAATTGTCAATTCGCTATCACCTGGTTAACCAAAGTACACCACTAAATTTTGTATAAATACATTGTGTGTTTTATGTATTTACATTGAGTACAGGTATGTCAATTGTATTATACAGTACTATACATTTAAATTGTAGAATACTGTAAATGATAGTTACGTACAACACTGCGAATTTCTAATCTATACATTTTGCACATACATATTGACAATATTAACAGCGAACATTTTTGCCAGACTGGGTACTAAAGTGTTAAGTATAATTTTGTGATGTTGCAGGTCTACAGAGCTGAAATGTGTCAATAAATATAGAACTTTGTAATGTAGCATAAATGTTTTTAAAATCAATGGCAGTATTTATAGAAGTAATAGACCACTAACCAAGCGACCGATGTAAAATTATCATCCGTGTTCTAGCAAGGGTTAGATTCCAGAACATTTTAGCGAACATATTATAATGTTTGTACAAATAAACAATTTATTTCATACATTATTAAGGCGATAGTTGGGGCCTGCCTGTAAGACTTTGCACGTTCGAATGTTCCGGAAGTTGGCAAGAGAGACGTCAATTTGACCACGTGCGTTTTGGCGGCGATGTTGAGTGTAAATTTGCGGCACAAGCAGCAACAAAAATACAAAAATCATTCATGGTAAATGTACGACGGACTCGTTGCCTAAGGGTTTATTCACTCGTAAGGGCTTCAAGCTGTATCACAAATCCCTATCATCGGTGCACCAAGTAATTCGCCGATTGTGGAGTGCGACTCTGAAGCTGATAGAAAGCAGCGTATAAGACGTTGACTTCTCCAAAACAATATTTATTATAAGTATATTGTATCCGTCTTTCGTAAATTAGCAATTACACTCGTTTGTATGAATTGTTCAGTGAACAATTGGTATTAAATTACTGCTGTTATATTATGGAACAAATGAATGTTAACAATGCGGCTATTTCTTCGACGCACGTACGCGCTCGTGCGTCGAATTACCAATCAATTAACTACGTTACTTTAATTTAAAGTAAAAAAAATAAGTGTTTTATTTAACTTACATCGTTGTAGGGGCGATGTCATATTACACATTAAACCCGCGTGCTTACTACAACATTCATTGTACACCTAAAACGTCATACAATAGCGCACATAAATGCATACCAAGTCATAAATATTTCAGATACATTTATACAAGTAACAGCCGCACATTAACAGTGATCAGTATCATAGTACACAATTAAAAGGGTTGTCGGGCAAGGTGACACGCTTCGACTCAAGTTATTCAGTTGCTATGAAGATATTTCCCCCCCAAAAATGTGGGTTGTTGTCCACATTAACGGCGTAAGTGAATTTATAAAGCATTTAACCATTACAACTATTAACCAAATTTTGATTTAAAGCTTTCGTGACTGCAGGGATTCATATTATTGGTTCTTTCGGTAAAGTCTTTATTTTATTGTGTCCCTTCTACGTGACTTTACCGACAATATAACTATTAACCAGTGCACGTGTATCATGTTAATGGACAAACCACGTGTGCGCGTGTGTAAATGCCACCATACAAGATGCTTATGATCATAACTCGCACGTGAACATTAACATTTCACGGGACAATTCGTCAACGCTGCTAGCAGTTTTATCCCTTATCTCCACGTGCTTGGCGAATATCAAAGTGCCGCACTATATCGATCACGAACGTGGCGCGTGAAATGAATCAAATGTGGCACCAATCTCGTGTCCACGCGACTGATAACGCGAGCGGTGGCGCAGTGGTTAGCGCACCGAGTTAGACAAACAACCACGTGGGGTTGGCAACCACGTGCATCATCAACATCGGGGGGTGACCCATTATCGGAAACCCGGCTTCTCTGGGTCTCCCCTCGGTCGACACGCCACGAGGGAGACAAAGGCGGACGGGTGTGGTGTTGGCCACCCACCCACGTGTTCCGTGCCAGCCTTCGTAGGCCCTCTTCTACTCGCTTAACGGCACTTGCCTCGACAGTCTAAGGCTACACGGGGGAGCTTTGTGTGCGGGGGAGCGGTGGCGCAGTGGTTAGCCCACCGGGCTACGTGTACGTAGTTTAATTCCCGCTCACGGCCAAAAATCGGCGACGATTATTATCGATCATTGCCGGGCCATTCCCAGAGGTTTGGTGGTCGCTATAACGGCACTTGCCCCAAAAGTCGTGTTTTGAAGGCTATTAGATAACAGGGTTTGTTATCTAATTTATCGGACAATATATTTTCGCCGTGGATATAACTTGGGCGAATACGCGCCCAAAACCGGTACGCAGTTCGGTACTCTTCACGTTACGGTTCGTAGTAATTGCCTGGGAAACGACGTGTGTCCATTAAAACATTGAAGCCTACATAACAAAGTAGTGAATCTGAATTACGTATTAATAACAGCGTATCTCTTTACACAGCCACTGTTGGATGCTCGTCTCCACCATACAACGCAATGATTGCTTATATATCACGAGCTTTTTTTTGTATGTATATTGCAGTAAATCTGAAATATTCAATAGAAAAATTGTTCAGCTCATGATTATTAATGAAGGGGGGGTTGCCCCATGTGGAGTGACGTCACTCGCTAATGGTTATTGGGGAGGGGTGACGTCACTCGCTAATGGTTATTGGGGAGGGGTGCGGCATGTGGTGTGACGTCACCCGCTAATTGTTATTGGGGAGGGGTGCGGCATGTGGTGTGACGTCACCCACTCATGATTATTAATGAGGGGAGGGGTGCGGCATGTGCGTTCGTGTAAATTTCCACGCGGACATGAATATTAATGAAGGGGGCGGGGCTCTTGCAGTGACGTCACGCACGGATGTAGCACTGTGCTGCGTAGATTTATTTTCACCGTCACTTTCTGCAAAGAAACGTCGTCATATTTGAAGCGACTTTGCGTAATGAATTATTTAATTTAACTCGACCTTCCTCTGTGTTTGTGTAAAACTCCACCCACTCATGAATATTAATGAATGACGTCACGCGGTGGGGGGGGGTGGGGCCTCATGTGGAGTGACGTCACGCGGGGGGTGGGCCTCATGTGGAGTGACGTCACGCGCGGGACGGACAGACATCTGGGTGATTATCGTGGGTAACGAAGTAACGTACGTAGATGTGTATGTTATACACGATTTATATACTGTAGATATACAGACAAAGGACCCCCGTATAGGCTATAACAGACTGCTTGGGCAAGTGTTAGCAGCCATGGCACATGAAAGGAGGGTTTGGTGGCCAGCACCACGCCCGGCCACCTTTGTCTCCCCAGTGCTCGTTTTGTACACACCGCCAGCAGGTAACTCATTTAAGGCGGAGTCGACCTAGGGGTGGCCCAGAACTGCGTTCAAGATTATGGCCACTGATGTTGGTCGTGAGCTGGAATCGAACTCTGGTCTCACTGGTTTGTTAGCCTGGTGCGTTAACCACAACACAACACACACTTTGACTCTTTATCATACATCATGTAGTAGTCAGTGTAACATCATGATACGTCTTTAAATACAAAATTAATAAGCTTAATGTAGGGTAGGGTGGGGGGGCTAATATCTGTGTTAATTGTAGTGGGAATTTCTTTCCTTAATTACAAGCGTTTGCATTCCAACATTTCCATCACCAATGGGTTTGTGCAGTAATTATGAAATTATTGTTGGCGGTCTCTTACCTAGTGTGGCAATATAAGAACTATATACAATAATGTACGTGCATTTTGTTCCATGATATATAGGTTTTATAGTTTGCAAAAAATAGTAAAAGCTATTAACTTATAGGTTTACTGTATACAGTATACGCGTGTCAAAAAAATAACGTTTCAAATTGTTACACAGTTACGTAACATTGCTGCTACATCACGCATTCGTATCCATGTGTATAGCATTTGTAATGGAGACTGCCAAAGTATATACATTATAATATATTTACAATCATGCGGCGAGATAGCGGCAGATTGGAGAGGCTGATGATTAAACATTTACCGGACACGACAAAATATAATCTTGACAATGGGTTATTATTTTGTTTAATAAAAAAAATGCCCAGCCCCGTTGGAAACCAATCAACCCACTCAATGTAAAGAGGCCTCCGACCTCACCCCCTAGACCACGTGGGTTGTTTTGACCATACTTCACCACTCTGGTCAACGGTGAGAGAGTTGGGGATTTTTAAAAAAGATGTGACCGGTGGAAGGGTGGGAAAACCGCGTGATCGTGGTCAGAAATCGAACTTTTGGGGGGCTCCCTTTCAGCGCAGTGCTTGGATAACCATTGACTATTCTAGATTTGAAGCTTTCGTGACTGCAATGATCCATACTCTTAGGTTTTTTTGGGTAAAGTCGCGTAGGGAAAAATAAATAATAAAAATAAACAATAAAACTAATATAAATAAATTTTTTACAAATATTTTATTTTTATTTTTACCTACGTGACTTTACCGAAAAAACACAAGAGTATGAACCATTGACTACTCATGGGGGTGTTGGTGACGGCGGTGGAGCGGTGGCGCAGTGGTTAGCGCACTTGGCTGTGAGTTCGATTCCCGGCCACGGCTAATCACGTCGGTGGCGAGAGATGGGGGAGGGGGGGGCCGGCCTCTGACGAGCGTGGTGGAGTATGGTAAAAAGAAACCAACACGGTGCGAGGGCCTTCATCCAGCAGTGGATAATTAGAGGCGCTGTAAAGTGTGTGTGTTTTAAAATGTTACGTTACTTTTCAGAGTGTCTTCTTTGTATATTTGTATTGAAATAGATGAATTATACTGTATATTCTTTCGGATTTTTGTGTGTTAAAGATCGTAACTTGACCATATTTCACCACGCCAGTCTTCGGTGCGGTTTGGTGAAGGCGTGTTGCAGCGCACCACGACAACACACTTAGTAATACTAATATCGACAACAGTGAATAATACAATGTACAACTAACTTGTTGAACGCATCTTTGGATTCGTCGATTGCACTTTTGAGTTTGTGGGCAAATTGTTATGCAGGTGCTGGACATCGATAGCGAATAATGAAATAGCTTTTGTACGAAATGAGAATACAGACGGGTAAACATTGCTTCTGCCGACTAACACACGTGGTTGTTATATAATAACGAGGTATTTTAGTCACCAATTGTAAACAATTTGGGTTGGACGTCGTTCCAATGCCCCCCTGAATCTTCCTTGAGGTTGACAGCCACAGGAAATGTGAGCGGGCTTTGTCAGCAACTGAATGTTGGTATTGTTCGTATTTACTTGACATATTTATTATTAATTGTATTCTTATCGTCGTCATAACCAGCCATGGTCTATCCATATCGACAAGATCTCGAAATGGAAAAACCCGGTTTATTTTATGTGTATATATTTTATTGCATTCACAGATGGGAATTGTCGATCTACAAACTAATTTTAAAGTTGCCTTGTATCAATAATGTAATTGGCCGCGGCCTGTAACGCAGGCTAAAGTATTACTACAGTACTCTTAAGTTATTTAGTATGTTTTACATACTTGAGCTGTAGTGTGTTTGTGTATTACATAACATACACTGCAGTGCATTGCGTATTGTACTAAAAGTTTGTATTTTACATTACATACACACTAGTATATGTGGATGTATGTTTGTGCGTTACATAACATGCACTGTGCGTTTGTATATTTCATAACGTACGCAATTGTGTAAGTATTGCATACTATTGCATACTTACACAATAGCACGGTATAACTATGTTGTATATTACATAACACAAATGTTACCGTCGTATATGCATGCAATGCACTTACACATGCACGTGTTTGTACTGTATATTACGTAACAAAGACAAACCCCCCCGTGTAGCCTTAACAGACTGTAGGGGCAAGTGCTGTTAGCGAGTAGCAGCACCTATGAAGGCCGGCACTGTGGCACACGAGGGAGGGGTGGGTGACCAGCACCACGCCCGGCCGCCTTTGTCTCCCCAGTGACGACGTTTGCACACCCACTACCAGCTACTCATTTGCGGCTGAGTCAACCTAGGGGACGAGGCCCAGGGCCGGTTCAGATGAACCGTCCCCGGTGTTAGCCGTGAGCGGGAATCGAACTCGGGTCGTCGGGTTCGTTGCTAACCGCTGCGCCACCGCTCCCCACGTGCTCATCACGTAACACATTGTCCTGCGGAGGGAGCTGGTAGGAACGTCGAGTTGCTCGGTCAATGGCCAGGGTCAACGGCGGCGTGGTGTATTCCGCAAATATGCCCGACTGTGAGGGCGGGCACAAGCCAGCGTGAGTAGGTTAAACGTTGAGTTTTATAAGGGCACCACGGGGTGACCAGCCCCTCCCCACCCCCCACCCAGCCCTCCCCACCCAGCCCCTCCCCACCCTCCCCACCCAGCCTCTCCCCACCCAGCCCCTCCCTGCACGACGGACACAATAATCCCCTGTGGGCTGGTGTAACCAGGAGGTTCCTACCAGTAACACTCACTCACTGGCGTGGTGCCGTGGGGGGCCGTGGGGGGCCTTCTCGCTCACAGCCCTTGCCCCAACACTCTGTTCACCCTACACGAGGTGTGTGTGATGGTGGTGGTGGTTGTATTTGTTGTGCTTCTTGTCACGTGAATACCGCCTGAGTGTGGAGGAGTGCCGAAGCCAAGTCGCTTCACCGCCAGTCGTCAGGAGACTCCGCTAGGGGGCGCCGTAGTGAGCCCCCCCCCCAACACCAACAAACATCTCCCTCCACACACACAGCGCTTGGAGAGGGGGGGGCACTTGGCTCGGGTGTCTCGACGGGCGGAGGTGGGAGCTGCCCCCCCACACACTTGACCCTATCGCGACCGCCACCACCGCCATCGCTACCATCACCATCGCTACCACCACCATCGCTGCAACCACTACCATCGCTACCACCACCATCATCGCTACCACCATCGCTGCAACCACTACCATCACCACCACCATCGCGACCACCACCGCCGCCGCCGCCAACACCATCGCTGCCATCACTACCACCACCACCATCGCTACCACCACCACCACCATCGCTACCACCACCACCATCGCTACCACCACCACCATCGCTACCACCACCACCACCATCGCTACCACCACCACCATCGCTACCACCACCACCATCGCTACCGCCATCACCGCCACCACCATCACCACCATCGCTACCACCACCATCATCATCGCTACCACCATCGCTACCACCACCATCATCGCTACCACCACCGCTACCACCGCCACCACCATCATCACCACCATCGTTGTGGTGTTTTATATCTATATTCTAGAAGATCTCCGCGAGGAGTGATTTGCTTGGAGGAACCTGCACGATTGTGGCAGCTGCCGCGCCCGGAGATCGAACCCGGCAATGTCACTCTGCTGACCATTACAACACCGCAGCCTTCTGTAGTTCATCATCTACGTGATTTGTATTTAATGTGCATGTATATTAGTAGTGTACAGGGTATATTGCATACATCTGCTGCTATGGTGTACATATATTTGTACCGTAATTTGTATTTTGTACGCATATTTAATTAATAATAACAAATGTACAGGTTTGCGTACATAACCTAATCGCGTGTACATGTATTTGTAATGTTTGTTAAGGTATTTGCAAGTCGTGTGTGATGTATTGTAGAGGTGCTCTAAGTGTATTTGCCATTACAATGTTGTACGTACTGTATATAAACGTATTTGCACCTTATTTCGGATACATATAATACAGTGTTGTGTATGTGATTGTATTATCGTGTGTACATGTATATTTAGATTTGCATGTATTATCGTCTGTGTGTTTGCTTATGTGTTGTAATCGATACACAAGAAGAAGGTACATCTTGTGTATATATAACTACACATATACGGTGTAGAGTAATACGCAGTACAATTTAAATATCCGTGTGACTTGTGCTATTACATTGTTATTACACTTATCGTATTTAGTATTTGAAATTGTAGTATAATTATAATTTTTGTAACCACAATTTCCCAGAATACCGTTGCAGTTAACACACTTTTTTAAAAACAATTACATCGCCTTTGTTAATGCCGTATAGCTTAACCTACATTTAACTGCGTTATTAAATTCACGAAAGCAATCCATAATTAACGTGCTAAGGTAATAACAATGAACGTTGCGATAATATTAATATTGCATTGTACATTAAACTCGTTTTATAATGTAATATGCATGTAGCAGAAGTAGGCATTTGTGGTCGCGCACAAAGTTGTAAAAGATAAAGGGTTAACACGCGTGCAATGTTTGATAATATAAACAAAGCCTTTATCAGGAAATCCTTGGTGTAGTTGAACTAACCATTATAATTTATTCTTGTAATAATGTATAACATCATGAGCGTTTCATTGATGAGGGTGGTGGAATTACGTGGCATTGGACATACTGATTGTTATATTATATGTAACATCACATTACTGCGGTGTCAATGTGTGCATTCTCATGCTGTGAACAATGTGCAACATTTACAAATACAGTGGTTCGTGACATCTGAATATGATACGCAATTACATTCGTTAGATGTTAGAGTATTGCGAAACGTCTGACCCGGTTTTACTCGCTTAATGGTAAACATTAACACACATTTGTTACGTAACGCTTGGTGCGACAACCATTTCTCTATGCGGATTATTAATACATTATTAAAAAGTTCAATCTGAATTCTAGAATACCTGCACAGTGTGATAAATCTTACAATGTTATAATGAAATAAATACCGTCACAATGCACAACACAATAGGGATAGTTTGTTGCAATGAGTAGGCACTTAAATAAAATACACCTTTTAAAGACAACTCAATTAGCTTCAGCAAGTACTGCACTTTATTTTCAATACAGCTAACTGTACGCTTAGTGCATGCTAATTAAAGGCACAGTATAGTCTGGTTAATTATGGTTAAATATTTCCTCATTAGTGAACCAGCAGAGGAATTGCCCAAATAACGTTAAACGTGCATGCACTCGTCCACTCAACGAAGTGTCCTTGACATTTAAAATATGAACTAAAGCGCAATTAGTTATAAGCACAAATTCTTATCATTATTTGTAACAGAAGCGTATGCTTAGTGGCATGTATGCGCATGCACACATGTGCTCGTGTCCACAAAGCTGAACAAAAGGACACTTTTGGCCTCGGTAATAATGATAAAAAAATGTACTAATCGATGCGAGAAAATATAATAACTGTAAGTAGCCAATGTCTCTCTATCGTAAGGCCGTGGCAACACACAGCTGCCACAATGGATCACTTGCAAGTGGCTCACAACGTAACACTGTCGACTTAAATGGTCAAGCCACAACCGCATTGCATCATGTTATCATCATCATCATCAGACTCATCTCTGCTGCGTCGGCATGTCGCTAATTCCACGGTGTTACGAAGCCATCTGCAGCACCCCCAGTTCTCCTTTATTTACCCCCCCCCCCAACATTGTTACTCATTCGGCATAGAACCATCGTGGTCGGTGTGGTACCCGCTAAAGGTGTCTGCTTTGTGCCGTACGGGGCGCACGGCTGGGTCCACGCAATCGCGGTAAATTAGTTGTGTGAAAAAATAAGAGTGGGTTTTAACCCCCCCCCCCTTTCTGGCAATCAAACACGTGAAGATATTCAAACGCCAAATTCGATAACCTTTTGCAAGCAATCAAGTCAGCATTAACCACACGTGCTCGTGCCGAACATGCAAACACAATGTAGCTGCTCACCCCCATTTATAAATGCTCTGATACGTGTGGAATTGTCTTTGTACTGTTCGCTTTTGGCATGAACCACGTGTACTTGTGGTAAACATGCAAATAACACTGATAATGATCGAATTGTGTTGTCTTTGAAACAGATTGGCCTACAACAGAGACAGCCTTCTTCTTCATGGCCTTGTCTCCCACCACCAGTGTCCGACCAAAGAACGTCAACAGGCGAACAAGCACAAAGACAATGCACGTATCGGATCATTTATAACTCGTGGTGAACAGCTATATCATGTTTGCATGTTCAGCACAAGCACGTATGGTTCTTGATTCCTTGCAAAGGGTATCTAATGTGGCGTTTGAACATCTTAACCACCTGATTTATTGCCAGAAAGGGTAAAACCAATTATAATTTTTCATACTCTGATACTGTCAAAAACGTTCCATGAGATGACATTTTGGGTGGAAATATGTTTAGTTTTCTTTGTATCCTGTAGGATCAGAGGCTGCTTTTTTGCTCACACCCACCCCGGATGTCAGTTGCTAAATGTTCATATTTGGGCAGGTTATGAAAATGGAAACTCTTACTTAAAATAATGTATCTGTGCCGAATCAGCATGCATGTTGAACTTCCTTTGCACCGTACGTAGCCAACCGTGCAAAGTGTGGCGAGAAGAAGATGATTATGAAAATAAATCAAAATACAATCTATGGGGTGAAGAGAGAAAAATGTTCAATAAGCTGTGAAGCAAATTGAATAAAATAACAGTACAAGTAATCCATTTCGCAGAATTGGTATAGCTAGGGACGTACTTATATAGATTTGCTGATGCACGTGAAATATTTTTTGGATACGAATACACTTTATCGTCTTCATCCTGGGATAAATGATGAGGGTCAGATTCGTCTTTAACGTTGGGAGCCAACATTTCCAATATAACCTTACAAAAAAATACCTCATTGGCAATCTTTGCCTTGAATGATTTTTATTTTATTTTAAAATAATTGCAGTGAGTAGAGACTGAATCGATTGTAACCATTGTCATGATTAACAGCACTGCCTTGCAAAACAAAACACCCGAAGTGGAAGCTAACAATTTCACACGGTGGCTTTTTAAGGAACAGAATTCCAATGCTCCGTGTACATCTTTGCCAATGCAGCGCTTTGCTAAAAATCGAATGGGAGCACACCGATCCAAAGCCAGAGAATCGTGTGTTTAATAGAGGAAAAAAAATATTAAAAGTATGCATCAATTACTAAAAAAAAATTACGTTGTCTGTTTCGCAAAACTGTAGGATAAACCCCCCTTTTGCACACATGACACATTCACACATTTCAGCACTCTATCTCGTACTCTGACCACTGCCCAATAACGACAAATGCCCCGTCAGTAGAGGATTTCTTTTAATATTGCGACCTTTGCCAATTAGCACCACCAATAACCCAGAGGCGGTGCATCACGCCATTAATTATGCATTCCATAAAATATAAAAAAAAGACATCAACATTCACCATTTACCATGCAACACACGTGCAACTTACATTTTCTGCACACATCTCTACCCAACTCTCATCTGCAACCATTGACCACCAACTACCCACCCACCCACCACCAACAACAACAAAAACCCAGCAGCAGAGGTTTCTTTAAATTGCAGACGTTTGTGGCGGTGGTGGGGTGGTGGTTGGGGTGGGGGGGGGATGTGGAAGAGACGCATGGGTTGCTGGATTAAGCGGGCTCTGCTGCTTATTTACAGTGGGAACGCGCTGGCAAGCAGTGGCTACCTCGGCAGCGCCGTGCGGGAGCCTGGTATTGTCTGGGTGTGTGCCCGGCACCATGGAGAATGGCACCATTGTCTCGAGCCTCCTTGCACTTGGCACACCCCGCCGCGTTTTGGCCATCCTCGCTCCCCGCCGCCGCCACCGCCGCCCCCCCCTCCTCCTGCTCCACATCCCTAGCCCGGTTTCTCTCTCTCTCCTCCTCCCGCCCTTCTGCCTGCCCGCCTGCCCACTCTCTCGTCTACCCCTCTGTCTGTTCATCTGTCTGTCTGCCTGCCTGCCCTTACTGTCTGTCCATTCACCAGTGGTCGACTTGGCCAGCCAACCCGCTTGACGCGACGACGATGCAAAGGGGGGTGATGTCGGTAGGGGGGGGGGGAGGTTGGTGGATGGGGTAGGGGGGGGTGAGTGAGGAGTGTGGGGCCAGTGGTCAATTCGATCTCCATTCATGGTAGCACACACCCGCACGCCGCCGCAACAGCAGCATGTTTACTGTAATAAGCTATGAGCATATTTGCCAAAAAGGTCTTTCTAGTGGTTTGGAGCCTTTTTGCGAAACGGAGTCTGGCCGCCATTGGCGCTGCATCCGTGTTCGGGCTTATTATTTATTACGGCTTCGTTTTATGCAAGGCGTGTTGTTCGTTAGCACGATGCGCTAAGGTGTGACGATAATGTATAACATTGTACGTTGAACTTTTTTCGCACCGTACGCAGCCAACCGCGCTAATCCGAGATGCGGGGGAAAGGACAACAAAGTAAACCCAAAAAGCAGGTTTAGAGAAATTAGTGTTCAGTCTAGATGATTTAAAATTGCATCGCTCCAGTGGCTTCGTAATATCTGAAGGAAGAGCATTCCAGACGGCCGCTGAAAATGTCCATGTGTGGTCGGATTGAGTCCCCAAAGCCGCAGTCATGTATACAAAGAACTGATGCCCCATATAGCCTTAATAGACTGTTGTTAGCGAGTACCTATGAAGGCCGGAACAGCACATGAGGGGGTGGGTGGCCAGCACCACGCCTGGCTGCCTTTGTCTCCCTAAGTGGAAATGTTTTTATACATAGCACCAGGTTCTCATTTGAGGCTAATTCGACCTAGGGGAGGCTGGGGACAGATTCAGATAATCGTCACTGGTGTTGGCTGTGAACGAGAATTGAACTCGAGTCGCCGGGTTCGTACCGCAGCGCGCTAACCACTGAACCACCGCTCCCCACAATCATGTTTATATACACATGCGCGCACACACGCATGCAATGGGGAGGTTGGGAGGAAACGGCGATTGCAAGATTTAGGTGATGCTTGTTTTGTCACTACAGAAATCCCAGCTTTTCAAGCCTGCACAATAATCACAATGTGCGTGTTTTGACATCGTTACTTGGAAGCAAGTACGCGGAATTTTTGGCATGCAAGGCTTGTCCATACAATTCGGTCGTTTGTGCCGGAATAATTTTTTTACCCGGTGACAATTTGTCACGGTATGAATGTTTGTCGGTGGAAATGTTTTTAAAGTGTGATTGTTGATGAAATCCGTTATGTAAGAACCGGTGACCTCTGCATGGCAAATCCAGTGTGCTAACCATTGCAACCACAGCAGCAGCAGCATCTCCTGGCGTGGCAGTTGAAACAACAAGCAAGTTTGTTCAATCTCCCTGCGTCGAATCCACCCAGTAGAATAAATGGGTGCACTATATCATGGGACCTCCTTTGTCAGTACCAAAATATGAGAATAGGTTTTTACCCTTCTATCTGGCAACAAAACACGTGTTGAGTTGTTAAAACACCAAACTGAAACCTTTTGCAAGGAATCATGTCTGCATTAACCGCAATACTTGTGTTCAGAATGCAAAAAAAAACACTGATAATATATGCACTGTCTTTGAAACTGATTCGTCCACACCAGAGACAGCTTTCTTTTGAGCCTCGTCTCAAATGGTGTTAGACCAGAGGACGCCAAAAGGCATTCTACCATTTGATACGAGGCCCAAAAGAAAGCTGTCTCTGGTGTGGACCAATCAGTTTAAAAGACTATATATTATCAGAATGTTTTTTGTTTGCATTTGACCACAAGTATTGTGATTAATGCAGACATGATTCCTTGTAAAAGGTTTCAGTTTGGTGTTTTAACAACTTAACACCTCTTTTATTGCCAGATAAAAGGGGAAAAACCTATTCTGGGTACACTACGTTTAGTTTAAAGGCACGTCTTGTGTGATGGGGTAAAGTGTGGGTAATCTCACCTCTTTTAAGATGTCTGGCTGATCAGGGTGGAGGAGTAGGCCAAAATACCCTCGAGTTGGCCTTTCTAGAAAGGCTCCCTTTTTTGGGAGACCCAAAAGCAGTGGAGTGAGCAAGCAATTGCAGGGCTCCATGTTGAAGTCTTACAGTACATTCACTACATTATATGCATGTTGCTGCTATTTGTCAATTTTTGTTAGTTTGTATTTAACAGTGGACCTTAATCTGTGCAATATCTTACCAAGTTTATGTTCAATATTTCATTTTTTTACCGGCTTTTGACACCGGGATAGAAAAACTGTACATTTTTTTTTCCGGAGAGGAATTTATATGAAAAAAACCCCACAAATTGGGCCAGAAATGTTATAAGTGCCTAAGTGAATTCATAAATAAACATCCGGCCAGACAACACACGCACAAAAAAGGTCCCTTAAGTCCAGAAGAATGCTCAAATGTTAATATTTTAACGTATGCATCTGCATTGTCACTAGAGAATACACACACGCAAACACAGAAGAAGATGCACATAAGCACAACTAATTATTTTTAAAACCGCAACCACGGGCGTAGAGCAATGAGGCTCAGCTCATGTGCAGGAGCGAGATGGATTGTGGTGTCCCTCAACTGTCAGGGATGGCAACTACATCAAGCAGTGGATAGACCATGACTCGTGCTGATGAACATCAACAAAAATGTATTCTGTTGATAGAGGCTACCTCACTGCCAAGCCTCTAATCTTCAACTATATCCAACCCAGGTTTAG
Organism: Lampetra planeri; assembly: GCF_965212315.1. Lineage (NCBI taxonomy): Eukaryota > Metazoa > Chordata > Hyperoartia > Petromyzontiformes > Petromyzontidae > Lampetra > Lampetra planeri. The sequence continues at coordinate 7,272,753 of NC_136138.1, read as the reverse complement.
TTCTATACTTTTGTATAACATTGTTAACAGTGTGATATCTACAAAGATCTCAACACATTCAGCACCACTGCCTTAAAAAGGAAAATTATATAATAGGGGACATTTTGGCCAATGACTATAACACGGAAGGGGCTATTGTGCAATGAAGTAGGGCCATTTCCCGAAACGTTGCTTTTAATTTATTGTACCGTTTAATGTCATTGACAAATGTGATGTTTTTTTATTTGTACTTGTGTACCACTGGCAGTGCAGCATCGACAAATAATGTGTGTTAAGAGGGACAAAGGTTTGTGACACTGAAAGCTTTTCAGGAAACTGCCCTTTCGATATAATTAATTGCATGCGATACAAAGAGAAATAATGTTCACGATGAGGACGATGCAAAATCACAAGCGTAGAAATCGGTGGAACTTCAACTATACCATCAAACATCAATCAGCCCACAGCGAGTTAGGAAGAACAATAAACGTAGATCTTAAAATTGACATGGACTTCAAATGTTTATGCTATGCCTAATCTATAGCTTTTATTTCTAAGCATTAGTTGACAGCAGACGCATGGGTTTAAAAATAAAACACATTCCTGCGGAGGGAGCTGGTAGGAACGTTGGGTTGCTCGGTCAATGGCCAGGGTCAACGGCGGCGTGGTGTATTCCGCAAATATGGCCGACTGTGAGGACGGGCACAAGCCGGCGTGAGTAGGTTAAACGTTGAGTTTCATTTGGGCACCACGGGGTGACCAGCCCCTCCCCACCCAGCCCCACCCCTCCCAGCCCCACCCAGCCCCACCCAGCCCCACCCTCCCCACCCAGCCTCTCACCACCCTCCCCTCCCCACCCAGCCCCTCCCAACCCTCCCCACCCAGCTCCTCCCCACCCAGCCCCACCCCTCCCATTTTTGGATGCACGACGGACGGACGGACACAATAATCCCCTGTGGGCTGGTGGAACCAGGAGGTTCCTACCAGTATAATGATTGTTAACCATGATCTATCTATTGCTGGATGCAGGCCACCTCGTGCTGTCTCCATCCCTCAGTCCTGCGTTGCTGCTGTAGTCCCATCTTGCTCCGGCACAGGAGCTGACTTCATCGCTCCATGGGTTAAGATACGCGGTAAAGGTACAGCCCCGCAATTGCTTGCGTGCGACATGTCTGGCGGAAGGGTTCTGCACTCACTACACAGAGTTCTACTCTTAAACGCATGTTCATTCTAAATGTGGAGGGAAAAATCGGAGGGCCCGGGGAAAAATCCACGCAATCACGAGGAGAGAGACACTCAAACTCCAAATATATTGGCATCAGGATCGAACCCACGATCTGCTATATACCAGACGAAGTAGTTAACATCTCGCCACCGTGGCGCCCACATCGGAGTAGAGCCAGTAGAATTAGCGTGTACGGTTAAGAGTGTAATGATTCGTCACCTAACCGTTCAATGAATTGTCACGATTCAGGGTTTCAATTCGATTCAAGCATTGATTCCGTTTTGTAAGCCTGGTGAATGTAGCAGCCTCCACTAGCCGAAGGGGTCAGTCTATTACATGCAATGTGTACAATTAATCGAAATCGGCTTGTGTGCCAAAGTTATACCGATTGTTGCATTACGTGACCACGATAATGGCCGTGAGCTTTAATCATCGCCTCTGATAGATATTTTGGCCTGGCCGAATTACGGTAAGTCCTCACTTAACACTTGTTCACATAACGCCGTTTCGCTATAACGTGGTTCTTCTGTTAGGGAACACTTTTCGCACAATGCGGATTGCGCACCGCGATAGCGCGGTTTCTGAGCTGTCGACGACGAACTACTTTCTTGTGCTGCACGGCTGAACGGTGTGATACAGTATGCGGCGGCTTACTCTCTTCTTAGTCCTTTGTCCTGCCGTGGAATCACTGCAGGCTGATTTTATCGTGCAAATATGATTCAGTAGTTCCTCACTTATCGCAGTTTTCGCTTAACGTAAGTGTACGCTAGTCCATAAGTCTCCATGTAAGTCTGTGTGTGTACATGTATGCGAGTCTAACGTAATTCCTCACTTATCGCAGTTTTAGCTTAATGTAAGTGTACACTAGTCCATAAGTCTCCATGTAAGTCTGTGTGTGTACATGTATGCGAGTCGAAAGTAGTTCTTCACTTACCGCAGTTTTAGCTTAACGTGGCACTTTTCAGGAATGCATCTACCGCTTTAAGCGAGGGATTACTTTTCCAAAGAAGGTCATCTCCTGGAAAGTGGTCATTAAGAACCTGTTTCATTATTAGTCTCTATGTGCTTCTGCCACCAGTGCGGCTTAAAGAGGTGTATCGAATTGATTTCACAATCGGTTCTGTAACAGCATCATCAGGGGATGTCCTATGGCACACTGGGGGTACACTGCTAGCTGCAGCGTTTGAAGTTGGATCTGTCTTAATATAATGACATAGTGCTGTTTGTCTCTGGCCACTTGGTAGTTTGGGTGTTTGAGCTTGTGCACAGTAATTGATGAAATAAACAACAATTCATTTAGATTATGATTGGGGATAACACCATGGTGCTCAATAGCAATGCATTGTGTGATTATGTCATAGCCCCAATCTGAAATGCTGAAGCTTCATCGTCATTATATTCTTGGTTCTTTCGGTAAAGTCACGTAGAAGGGAAATAATAAAATAATTAAAATATACAACAATAAAAATGCTCACGACGTTTCGACTGCAACACAAGAAATCATCATCAGGTGTGAAATCCACAGCAAGAAAATTAAATCAAAACTTCATCATCATTGTTCAAGATGAGGCTGCATAGGCCACTTCTGTGGTGTTAAGGGATATAATTTAGCTGTAAGAGACACGATTTTGATGTGGAAGTAATGTCTCGCGATACATATCAGAGAGTTGGACTTTAGATTAGCAATTAGAAATAAACTTATTTCAACCTTTGAATGTAAGATGCAAAAGCGTTGCCGGATGAGGGCCTTCCCGTGCCGTGCGGATTGTGAGGTTTGCTTGACCAATAGTTCACCACGCTGGTCGGTGCGGTGGGTTAGTGAAGCTGTAAAAATGTAAGTGGATCATATGTTGAGAAAAGCCTAATTCTCAAAACCCATTTTTATTTCTCAGGAGGGGGCCTGCAATTTGGGATGCGTTTGGCTGTTTACGTTTAGTCCTCACGTGCGTCAATGTCGTCTGTGGCGGACTGCGACGATTCGTTGGCGTGTCGGCCATGGTGGACGTGCATATAAAACTTCTGGCGTGCGTACAGTCAGTCCTCCTCTCCATTGGACATCGTCTATCGACCAAAGATATTGAACAAAGACGGTCACTTACGCCGCGCGCTTTCACATGCGCTTCTGCGGCCGTCTGGAACGCTGTTCCTTCCGATATTGGCAAGCCACTGGAGTTATGCACTTTTAATTCTAGATTGAAATCCCAAGCCCATTTCAATCTCCCGATTAGCACGGTTGGTTATGTACGGTGCGAAAGAAGTTCAAAATACATCTAATCGGTGCGGCAACATAGCGGTTGTAAATATGGCTACTACTGCAGAAGTGTTTTGGTCAAGCAGAGCTTGGCATGCCGTGAATATCACTCATTGAATCCTCCACCCATGTAGAGGGCTCGGTCTACCAGATTGAATATTTTGTCTCGCCCACACAGTGTTCAACTGGCACCACCACCACCACCTCACTGCAGGTCACAACACTTCTCAGCTTCATCTCTAGCGCTGCTTCTTCCCTCACACTGCCCGCCGTTGGAATTCTCTCCCATTGTCTTGATTTTCAAACCACTGTATAATCTTGCCCAATTCAAGAATCAACGCGCGTCAACTCTAATCTATTGCAGCACAACAATCGTCGTGCTGCTAGTTTGCTGGCTACTTGGTGTTTCCGGACTTTGGGCCCTGTGCTCAGCAGCTGAGATTAAAAAATAATGATGGTTGCTGCTGCTGGTGGAATGCCAGTGTCCACAGTAATGGATACAGTAGAATCCGAATTTTTGTGAATAAACAATTGGGTTATGCATGGGTCGCATGTTTAAGCAGATCATCATCTTAGAAATGTGATGGTCTACACGAGGAATACACAGATGTATTTGTTAGATTTTTTTTGTTATTTTAGAAAAGTAAGCCTGCTTGGGCAGGTCACGTCGAAAGAAGGGAGGGATGATGGCCCGATGGTCAAGACTAATGATGGGAGTGGCAGCCAAAGAATGGAACGTGTCCAAGAGGGCGTCCACAGAGGAGATGGGAGCGATGAATTGATGGAGCGATGAAATCAGCTCACGTGCAGGTGCTTTGTGCATCATCACGTCGCAAGGTCGTGGGGAGGTAGCGGAGGCTTGGGGGGGAAAGCCTTCATCTAGCAGTGGATTTGAGCGTGGGCGATGATCAGGAGCGTGGGTTACGGGCATACGACCAGCGCCGTTGTACTGTGCGGGGCAAGACGGAAGACAGACGAGCCCTTGATGCGGCAGAGATGAGAATGCTGAGATGGCGGTTGGAAATCTCTTTCAGGGAAAGGAGGAGGAAGAGAATTGGATCGGTTCGTGCCTTGGGGGTTAATTATAGTCTGGAGAAGGTCATGGAGATGGGTTTGGCCTCTCGTTGAGAAGAGACATGAGCAGATGTAATTTACAAGGGCCATGGAAATGCTATCCAGTGCAGCATAGAGGGGGTTAGATGGAGACCGAGGGTTAGGCGGGAAGATGTGGTAGAACGAGACGTGGTTGTGGACAGTGACTGGAAAAGAGGTGTGGGATAGAATTGCGTGGAGAAAGAACATCCGAGCAGCCGACCCCATTGCAGTAATGGTACTTTTGGCTGAGAGACTGCAAGTCTGTGGGTCTCTGTAAGTCCACGAATGTGTATTGGTCCCTGCGTATGTCTCTGGTTCACATCGGTGTATGTAAGCTGATGGCTTTTTATCCGAGGTTGTGGCTCTCAATGTAAGTTGGGGTTAATGTAGTGTACATGTTGTTGATCGCTATGCGAGTCCATTCGTGTAAGTGTACGCGAGTCTATAGGTCTCCATGTAAGTCTTGTGTGTGTACGTGTACCTTTATGTGAGTCTATAGGCCTCCATGCAAGTCTGTGTGGTTCGTGTACGTAAGTCTATAGGTCTCCATGTAAGTCCGTGGTTCCTGTACGCGAGTCTGTAGGTCTCAATGTAAGTCTATAGGTCTCATTGTAAGTCTGTGGTTCGTGTACGTGAGTGTATAGGTCTCCATGTAAGTTTGTGTGGTTCGTGTACGTATATGCGACGACGATGGACGTGACTTGAGGAGAGGGCGAAGAATGGAAGTACAGTACGTGGAGAGGAAAAAAAAGAGGTAAAACATGGAACGGAATCGATCGTTGCAGTTTATATTTGTCGTTGTGCTGGCAGAGCCATCTTGGCTCGGGGCGCCACGCGTACAGTGAGAACCCGCGGTGAGCCAGCAACTCAACGGACGGGGTTTTTTTTTGCCCCAGCCATAGATTACTTTAGCAGTTACATAGGATTGCACATGCACAAGCAAAGACTTAGGGTCCACCCGTATAAATTCATATGTACAAATGCGCAACACGCAAATGCACACGAAACACACGTAATTGCACACACAAATAGCCCGTGTCCATCCGACGTAAAAGACTAAGACATCCACCCCCTGCTTACATAGAATGTTGGGGCAAGTGCTGTTACAGAGCACCTAATGAGCGCTGGCACAGTGCACAAGCGGGTGGTTTGGCCAGCACCGCGCCTGCTCGCCCGCCCGCCTGCCTGCCCGCCCGCCCGCCCGCCTGCCTGCCTTTGTCTTGTCAGCAGTGCCGATTTTATTGCCACAATGCCGCAGGTACTCTTTTGAGGCCGAGTTGATGTAGAGGCGGCCCACGACCAGTTCCTATGTTACTCGCCGTGGCCGGGAACCGAACTCGGGTGGCCCCAGCGATGCATTCACGCGCACTCGCCACTCGCGGCATGTTTACTGTAAAAGGTTACCATGGCACCATGCCACTGTGTCAGTCGATGATGCATTAAAATGTTTTGTAAATATAAATCGGGGGAGTTGTAGTACGATTTTTAGCACTCTGCGCTATTAGCCAAGTGATACGTGAATCAGTTCCTGGCACCCACCCCCTTTTCACTGTTCCACACTGACCAGCGTGGTGAAATATGGTCAAACAACCTTCACGACCAACACAGCAAGGGTGGGTGGGAGGGGGAAGGCCTTCATCGAGCAGTGGCTTGACAAAGGGCTTGCAAGCTCGGTGTTTATTTTCAACTTGCACATTTGGCACCCTGTTGATGACTTGGTGAATGTCCCCTGTCTGATTTTTAGGGAAAGCGTGCCGATAATTCCGTCGCCGACAATGGGGCAGAGGGCCAGCACGTAGATACTCGCCGCGCAGAGTTTCCGCCATTTCATCAAGATGCAAATCCGTAGATATGGCGACGTGAGAGGCGGCTAATCCCCCCCCCCAAAGGTACGACCGGTGCAAGACGCACGCAGTTCTTGCCGCTTGTCGGCTCGAGACATCGGCCTTTTCACCTTTGACATTTGGCATCTAAGGCCTTTTATGTGTGGGTTAACATCGGAACAAGCACTTCCACCGCCACTATTACCACTGTTACATCACCGCCACGACTACGGCTACCACCACCACCATGGCCTCACCCTCCACCAAGGCCGGCATGGCAGTGAGGGGGTGGATGGCTAACACCGCGTCCGGCTGCCTTTGTCTCCCTCGTGACAATGTTTACACAGCGCACCAGTTACTCATTTGAGGCTGAGCTAACCTAGGGCAGGCCCAGGACCTGTTCAGATATTTGTCACTGGTGTTGGCCATGAGCGGGAATCGAACTCGGCATGCCGGGTTCGTAGTGCAGTGCACTAACCGCGACACTGCCTCCACCACCATTATCGCTACCGCCACCTCTTTCACCACCATTGCCGACAGCACCACCACCACCACCACGGCTTCCGGTGTGGGACTGACATCGTACACCCGCTGACGCCACCACCGAACGCCTCAAATTCTCCGCTCTCGTGTCTCAGTGCAAATATCACCGCCACAACGGGGTTTTTTGGCATAAAATTGGGGCAGAAAAAAAATCACCAGGAAGGGTGGATCCGAACGGAAGGCTGGATAGGAGCCTTTGAATTTTGGAGACCTTTGTCGTTCCCAGAGAAAAGTTTACACCGCCGCAAAGTTGAGAAACGAAAAGGTTTAAACATATACATTGTATTTTTGTTGGGACATACAGTATTGTGTTTCATTCTGCTGGATGTTTCCAGAAAAAGAAAAAAAAACCTCCGCTGCTTTGACTCTTGCCAGGACCTGCGTTTATATAATACATCCAAAGGGTGTGGGAGGGGGCGGCGGGGGGATTGGGGGCGGGGGTTGTGGAGAACTGGTAGACGAGAGAGTGATGGGGGGGGGGAATTATTGTATGAAAAACACGACGCTAACAGACACTGGCTTTTAATGATGTGGACCGCCGGTGCACCCGTCAAGAGTGATCCACCTTTACCCCCTTCTCCCTGGTCGCCAAGCGGCCAGATCGCGGCTTGCAACATGCAGGCCGCACGATCCAAAAGACGCCCCCCTTTTTTGGAAAGTGGGGCAAAACGCGTTACGTAAACTTGGGCTAAAGGCTCACTTAAGAGCACTGTACGGAGAGGCACGTGGTATTTTCTCTCTCTCTCACTGTTGCAGGCGAGATGAGATGAAACGGGGAGAGAGTAGTAGACGTAGCTACCTCTGCTGAGGCTGATCCACCGAGCACGTAAAATTGCCCTGGATATCATAACCTAGTGACCAAACGCGCGCGCAGGCTCTCGCCGCCGCCGCCAGCCTCCGCCTCACAGTGTCCTATTTTACGTCGATGAGCACGGTTCGTGGGGATGTGGGCTTGTGGTTATTAAAATGTGTGTCATAGAAGCCAGCCAGCCAGCTGCACAGGGAGAGAGACGAGCATTTTCATGATTTATTCACCCGCGATTAAATAGTGCGTCACGTCTGGTGCAAGGTGGCAAACGCGTTGTTCGTCTCTCTTTGGCGTAGCCGAGAAGGGCAATGTGTGGACACGACCAACAACATTTCTTTGTGTGCGTGCGTGCGTGCGTGTGCGTCGCGCAGTCTGGCTCATAACGCCTGCCCGTGCTGGCTTGGCAGTGTTGCGGGCGTGAATAACCTTGGTGAATGCGTCTGAAAGTTGGTGTTAGTAAATAGGGACGTGCGATATTCGCTTTTGGCTTCGAGCCCTGCCGGGTGGAGGGAGAACAAAACGACGTGCCCAGAAAAAATAAACGACAAGTGTGGGTCTGGTACAGTCGTCTGGGTTGGAGTTGTAGAGGCAGGGTTGGTGACAGAGGCAGTGTGTCGTGTTAGGAATAGAGACGAGTTCTTGTGAAGCGGTAGGTGTAAGGACTAGTGCCAGAATTAGAGATACGTGCTGGGATAGTGTTAACGGTCGGGTTATACAAGAGAGGGATGGAGAAGTGTCATCTTAATCAGCCATGGTAAATCCACTGCTGGATGAAGGCCCCTCCCCCTTTCATGCTCCAGCGATGGAACAACCCAGCCTGGTGTAGAGTTAGGAATATGGTGAGGAGTATGGTGAGTGGTCGGGGATAGGGTTAGGGTTTTGGTTATAAATATTGACAGGGTTATTCGTAGTGGGATTAGAGACAGGGGTCGGGTGTAGGACTAAGAATGGATTTAAGAGTATGGTAGGTGTGGGGCTCGTGTTCACGTTATGAATAAGGGCAAGACTATATATTTTTTGGTCTTTCGGTAAAGTCACGTAGATAGGTTCAAAGAAAATAACAAAAAATAACAAAAAACTACGACGTTTCGATCGCAACACAAGTGGGCGTCTTCTTTACTGAAGACTTTCCTGAAGACGACCCGCTTGTGTTGCGATCGAAACGTCGTAGTTTTTTGTTATTTTTTGTTATTTTCTTTGAACCTATCTAAGTGACTTTACCGAAAGACCCAAGAATATTAATTCCTGCAGTCACGAAAAGACTTGGGGTTTGAGTCGTGAAAAAAGACAAGTGTGGGTTTGGCAGAGGCATCTGTGCCGGTGTTAGAGGTAGCGTCAGAGACATTGGTAGGTGGTTGTGTTACAAATATGACGAGTAGACTTAGAGGGTACGGGAATTGTGTTAAAGTGATGGATATGGGCAGGGTCACGGGCATCGGTCAGTGTTGAGGAAGACGGGCATGGCTATGGATCACAATTTTTTGGCATAACAACGATAGCGAGCTCCGATGAGGTTGACCAAAACGCACGTTCGTACGGAGTTTGCTTACAAACGCATATTCGTACTGCGCTCCTGCGACAGTGGTGCATAGAGCACGGTATCTCATCGTGTTGTACCAGTTTCTACGCCATTCTGTGCGCATTTGTATGTGTGCGTGCGTGTGTGTTTGTGCATGGATAGCCAAATATTACAATTTTAATTCCACCACCCCTTCCACGTATTCCTTCTGCTTATCCTACCCAAAGCATCACCGCCTTAACTCTATAACCACCACCATCTTAATCCTAACGACCACAAATCTATTCATCACCACCACCTCCCTAGCCTCCCGAACCATAACAGCACCCTAACCATCACCATTCTGACCATTAACCTAGCCATGACCACCACACGAACTGCCACCACTCTAACCTGAACCACCACCATCTCAACTACCACCATTCTAGCCCTCACAACCACCACCACCACCATCTTATACATCACTACTCTAACCATAACCACAACTGTAACCACCATCACGCTAATCCTAACCACTACCCTAATCACCACCATCCTAACCCTACCCATCAGCTTAACCCTAACCACCACCATAACCCTAACCACCACCACCCTAACCATGACCGCCACACTAACCACCACCACATTAACCACTACCACCACCCCCCTAAAGCTAACCCTCACCACCCCCATCAACCACAAATAACCCGAAACACAACCACCACCCAAACTACCACCAAAACCACTAACCCTAACCACCATTATTATAATCCTAACCACTAACCACGACCAAAACCCTAACACTAACCACCACCACCACCCTCCTTCCCCAAACCATAATAATTATTACACCAATTCTAACCACCCTAACCACCACAACCACCCCCGCCTTTCCAACCCCTCCCCCCCCCTTCGCTTTCACCCGCGCCGACATCCCCGAGCCCTCTTGGCCCATCCCCTGCGTCTCCCTCCCCGCCCCGGCGCTTCTCCGTGCACCCAAATCTCGTCGGCGGTTGGCGGTGGCTTCGTCGGCGAGCGGGCGGCGGGCGGCGAGCGGCGGTTCCCACAGCCCCGCCGGGGTGCGCGGCAGGAACCGGTGGCTTTGGGCCCGTGCCAACGGGTCCCACACAATGGGGGATGCAGCACAAAAAGCATTGAAATGGCGTTCACGCAAAAAAGATGGCGAGACCTCCAGTAGGGGAGGAGGAGGGCGGTGGTGGCGGTGGCGGCGGCGGCGGCGGGCGGGTGTGGAAGGGATGTACCGGAATTTTAAACACGGCGAGACGACGGTGAGAATCGTGCGCGCGTGATGATTTTTTTTTATTGGCTCGGGATGATTTTTTTTTCTCTTTCCCCTTAGATTGTTGTGGCGTGTGTTTTTTTTAACGTGTTTTTTTTTTCTTTCCTTTTAACAACACGTTTCTCGCCGCTACCACCGCCACTACGACCGTAGTCGGGGGCTCTTCCTCGGGAGATTTTTTTTAATTAAACGTTGCAATGCCAGCGCTCTGCTCGACGTGCGATGTCTGGGATGCGCAGGGGTAGGGGGGGGCTCGGGCTCGCGTTTGAGCGGTGGAACGGTGCAATGGTGGCAGTCTGATGCAGGTGACGTAAACCAAAAAAAAAATGTAATAATTACGCTAACGCCGTTAATTGCGTTATACGTGTTTGTCAGCATTTATTCAGAGGCATGGGTTGCGCCTTTTTGCAAAACGCAATTACGTTTATTTTTCACAAATTATACATTCGTGCGCTCCCCAACCACATTTGAAGCTTCGAGTGGAGCATTTTGCTTTCATGGAAATCTCGTTGAAAGTGCAGCTGCATGTCAAGTTGCGGATGACCTGGAAGTGATATCATAGAGCTTGGCCCAGCATCGTTGAAGGCTTTATTGTACGGGAAGTTCTACTGATGTGCCGGTTAGGGCTCCACGGTGGCGAGATGTTAACTTCCTCGCCCGGTATACAGGTCCTCCGGTTTTTATACCTCCACATTTATAATCAGAATGCGTTGAAAGTATTTGGCGGCTATAACTTTCCACATGATAAGCCACTTAGTTGAGCTATCATTTGTGGCCAGGGTCGCTTCTGAAAAAGAGTTCCACAGCTCAGTGGGCTTTAACCTGGTAAACTAAAAAAAATAGTTTAGTTTATAGCTTAGTTTAGATCACCCTTTAGCTTGGTGACAAGAGTGAGCTGTTTGCTGCATTTGCCTTTTCTGCCGAATAGGTCCTTGAACTTGGAGCGTAGCCCACATGAAGGGAAAGCCAAATGTAGCCCAGCGACCTGTTTGTGAAGATCTTTGCGATGTGCGTGCGTGCGTGGCTCTGGAATGGAAAAATCAATGGACTTGCCAAGCGAAGAAAAAATTGGCGCAGCGAAGGAATGCAGATTGCAACCAGTGTTTGGATTCAAGCTCATGTTGTAGTATTAGGGTTACTGTACTGTATACACGGATAGGGTTGGGCCACGTTAACATTTTTAAATAAAACATGTTGTGAAGGCTGTTTAATTTGAATCGTACACTGCTCATTTGAATGAATGTAATTACCCGTGAAGCATCCAGGAAAACAAACAGAAACAGTTTGTTGTGACTGAGACAGAAAAGGATGATGTGGACTTCTTAGCTGACATTTAATAACTTAATTTTTTTGGGCAGTGGCCACTATTCATAGCACATCTCTCCACTATGACAAAGGCGCCATGGTGGTGAGATGTTAACTACCTCGCCTGGTATACAGGAGGTCGTGGGTTCGATCCTGACCCTGACGCATGTATATTTGGAGTTTGCGTGTTCTCCCTGTGGTCGTGCGGATTTTTCTCTAGGTCCCTCGGTTTTTCCCACCACATTTAGAATCAAAATGCGTTTTGAGTTTTTGGCTGCTATAAATTCCCACGTGATAAGCCACTTCGTTGAGCTATCGTTTGTGAGGGCCAGGTCGCTTCTGAAGAAGATCTAAATAGCTCAGTGGGCCCTACCTGGTAAAAAAAAAAATGTCAAAGGGATATTGCCCAAAATGTAAGCTATTGTCCGAGATTTCCTCTTCAGGGATGGTGTTACTGACAAATACATGCATTCAGTTTTTGTTAGTTGGTGCATATGCGCCGCTCCCAATGCGCGATCAGAGGTTTTTTTCTTTTTTTTCCTTATTTGCTGCACCGAAATCGCAGAACGCACGAACAATTCCGTTTTCGGGCAAGCAAGCGACCTGTTTATTTATTTATTATAAATCGCCGACGGGCGCCATGACACCTGGTCACGTCCCCAGACTCCTGAGCAGTCGTTCGCACGGATTCCATGATCCGACGATTTTTTTATTTTTATGATTATTTGTGGCGGAGGGCATGCGGATTGATGGGGTGGGGGGGGCATTGCTTTGTGATGAGCGTTGACCTTGCTCGACCACACGGCTCCTGACAGTGAGGAGGAGGAGGCCAAGGGAATTGGTCAGTCTAGCGAGTTTTTCACACACCGCACGCACACGCATCACACTCGCACCGTACCGCGAATACACGACGCCAGAACTACTCGCCAGTGGCTCTAGCCAGCTTGGCCGTGCTGACACGCGATGTGGACCGAGAACGGGGTCCGGAGGCGCTAGGCAAGTGCCAAAATAATTCACCTCCACTGAGAGTTCTTAAAATTCCCCCCAACCACCTCTCTACCTTGCCAGGTCCCCATCCCCCACCTCCTCCCATCACCTATCACCCCCCCACCCTCCCCACAGCTTTTACTTGCATTTTAATGCCGGTGAAATTATGACGAGCGAGATGATTGGACTGCAACAGCGACAATAACAACGGCAACGAAAACGGGGCGAGGCTGAGGCTTTGATTATCGGCGCTCGTCTGACGTGAGCGCGCACGGTAATTTTGTGACCCGTCAATATGATTTGCGTCGTGTCATTATTATTTATTTTTTCTTTAAAATTATCTCCTCTGCAATTGTTGTCCGACGCACCTTTTCGTTTCGCGAGGGAACTCTTCATTTCAGCAAAACGCTTTTTTTGTTTTATTTCAGGAAAGCCCACAAGAGATTGGATATTTTTGTGGTCGCAAAAAGACCGATCGTATTCGTCTAGGTATATGACAGAAGGTTATGCGCTTGCTCTAAATATATTAATATTTTTTCGAGCCACACAACGACATTTTGTTTCGGATCATGGTACAAGGTCACATGGTCCATTGGAAAGGTACTTTCATTATAAAGTGTTATTAATAACTAAAATGTTACGTGCAATTACACAAAAACGTGCCACTCTCAGGCGTAATGAATTCGGGGCGGTAATGGCGTGCCACTGCTTGGCTTTAGAGATGGGAGATGTGCTGATGGTACATCTACGAGTTAAAAGCGATGTAAGGTTACTTGATCATATCAATGTGCCTTCTCGCCATATCATTTTACTAATGTATGGATAATCCCTTGCATCTTGTAAATCCAGTTATAAACTTCTAATATGCATGATGAGCTGGCTTTGGAATTGCTTCCCGACGTGCCAAGACGGATTTGTTGTTTTTAAAACTTAACGTCGCTTGTGATGATCGACTTTACATTTGAAGAACAAAGGCCCAAAGTGGTGGAGCCATATTACCCAGTTAAAATTAAACATTTGCCTTACTTGTCACATGTTTAATTGGAGCCCGGACGTCAAAGGGTCCTTGCATTGAACAGCGAACTTAATTAAATCGTTTCTTTTCATTTCATTAAAATATACAATTACCATGTTCTACAAGCATCCTAAGAGAAAGTCGAGGGTAATTGTATTATTTTAATATTTATTTTTAAAAACGTAACAATTGTGCTGTGCCAATTGCCATACACATTAACCAAAAAAATTAAATTTGAATTGCTAATTCGTGCTGTTATTGAAGTATGCTCACGTAAAACAAATTGTCTTTATCGTGGTAACATATTTTCAAATGGCGCTTTTGTATGTTTTCGAGCCCATCTCCACGTAGCGCACGGAGGCATTACTGTACACGGCACCTGCCAAAAACACACTCGTCTGATGGTGTGTGTGTGTGTTTTCTCTCGGTTTGCAGAGCGCACGCAGCCCTCAGAGCCTCCAAAATGCCAAGCGGCCAGAAACAGACGGCACGATTTTGAAGGTATAAATAGTACGCGTTAACCCTCTTGTCAACAATGTTGATGATTACGTCTGCAAATTTGCATCGCACAGCAAACGCGTCGAATGTCAGGCAACGCTAAATAAAAAAACGCACAACAACCCTGCAAGCAACTCTCAAGATAAAAAAAACGCACTTCAAGTTTTTCGGGTTATTTTCTGGCACTGTTGTCGTGTTGCGTTGCCGCGCATTTTTTTTTTGCGCGCGCGCGCCCGCGTACATTTTTCGGACTCCTAATCAGAAAAAGCTGTTAAGAGGCTTAGCGCAATTACGCGCAGGCTCGTCCTGATTGGCGCACTAGCGTGGTGAGACCCGCCGTGTGTGCGTGCGTGCGGGAGCGAGCCATGCCATCAATTCACGAGACCCCCCCTCACTCGCTCGCTCACCCGCTCAGGCGCTCGCCGCGCTCACAAACCGCACGCTACCTCCGCCAGCGAATAAGCGCGCCGTTTGTTAGCCCGACTTGATTTGCATGCTGTTTTGTCTATTAATTTGCCGCCTGAACGACCGACAAAGGGTTTTGGAGTTTTTTTTCCTTTCTTTGCTGTCCTAGATACAGTAAGACGCCTGTATACAAGCCATTCATGATATACATTAAGCGGCTGTGTGTGTTTGTGTGGAGCTAGAGATGGGGAGCGGTAGTGTAGCGGTTAGCGCGCTGCACTACGAGCCCAGCGATCCAAGTTCGATTCCCGCTCACGGCCAAACACCATTGACGAAAATCTGAACTGGTCCTGGGCGTCTCCTCGGTCGACTCGGCCTCAAATGAGTAGCTGGTGCGATGTATAAACATCGCCACTGGGGAGACAAAGGCGGCCGGGCGTGATGCTTTCAACCCTCCCCCTCGTGTGTCTTTCCTGCCTTCATAGGTGCTCGCTAAAAGCACCTGCCCCAACAGTCTCTTAAAGGCTATACGGGGGTTCTTTGTCTTTGGAGCTAGAGATGCCCGGCTGCATCGGTGCCGCTGCTGGTGCCGTCGCGATGGTTTCGCAGACTGCCGCTGGTTGCAAAAGGCTTGACAATTGTCTTGGATTAAACATTTTAAATAGCAAAAAGAGCAGATGGGGGGATATTATAAGTGCGTCCTGTAAGATTGACAGGGCTGTAATTGTTACGTCGTTGGTACATTTGGGATTCTTATTTTTTTGTAAACCATCACTTTTGTACACAATGAACCTTGCATCTCACTACAGTCTGGCAATATATCGCATTTTGCTATTTTGCGATGAAAAATGTCACTGTCGCTTGTAATGTGAGCGGCTCGAACCCTCGTGAACCTCACGTGTTTTGGGAGAATTAATACTCGCAAGCCTGTTCGTGTTGTTTTGATCTCAGTGCAGAAGTGGAGAGAATCTTTGCTGGGGTTGGAGGTTGGTGCGATGGGTTTGGAGATTCGGGGGGAGAGGTGGAGGGGCGGTTGGGTCGTGGTGGTGGCGTGGGGGGGGGGTGGCGGTGACGACGATGACGATGGCATTGGCGCTAACAGCCAGCCAGAGCGATGAGACTGATGAAGTTGGAAGAGGGTGCGGAGGAGGTATTGATACGGTTGGGATGGTAATGAGGATTCGGGAGATTCTTGGGGTGGGTGGGAGTGGGGGGGGCTGCGGCGGCAGTTACAATCAGACGTCTGTATTCATCCCATCGTCGGTGTGATAGCCGGCGCTGCCAGTGCCGGTGAAACCCTAGCGCTGGTGCGGTGTGACGGCACGCGAGCGAGCGAAGGTGGTACCTCGTCTTGCTGGCGTGACGCGGCTGTTTGTCATCCGGGCCGGCGATTTACATCCGGGTCAGGTGACGGTGGCGGGGGCTGCCGAATGAGCGAGCTTTAAAACCTTCCCCACTCCGGTACAGGGCGCCGGCTGTTGCGCGACGGAGAAACAAGGGGGGGGTGGCGGGGGGGGGCTGGTGGTGGGGGATGGTGGGGGCGGGGGGCAAGAATCGGGGTGGGGTGGGAGAGTTGTAGGATGAAGAGGAGAGATGGAGGGAGGGATGGAGGAATGGGGGGGGGGGCGGCGGGGGGTGGTGAGGGGGGGGCAGCGCGCCGGCTGATGTGGAGGGTGGGTCCTTTCTGCCTGCCGCAGGGATGCCTTCCGCGCCCATCGCCACTGCCTGATTTCCGAGTGAGCTCCGCGCTGCGTTGCCTTTGCCGCCTCCGCCGCTTCCCGGGGCATCCCGGTCGCCCTCCCGCCCGGCCGCCCGCTCGCCCGCTCGCTCGCCCGCCCGCTCGCTCGCCTGCTCGTTCGTTCGTTGCCGGTGGCCGGCGGCTCTCTGCTGCTCCCCGTGCTTCTCCCCCAACCACCCCCCCCACCACCACCACTCCTCGTCGTCTGTCGGCATTTCTGTTCCTCGCGTTCTTCCTCCTCTCCCGCCGCTGCGCTCTGCGAGCAGGTGCCAGTGTCGGCATTGTCGCTCCCGGTACCAGGCGAGAGCCTCTCGCCCTCACGGCTCGGCCGGCTTCTCTCGCTCTTTTTCCCTTCTCACTTGTTCTCACCCCACTCTCTTACACTCGCTCTCCCGCGCGCTCTCTCCCTCGCTCTCTCTCAAGAATTGTTGTGTTGGTGCCAGCTTACTCTCTCCCCTTCTGCTTTGGCACATGTTTCCCATCGCCCCCCCCCAGTCCCTGCCCTCTTTCCAAAGCCCCCCCCCCCACTGCTCTTCCTTGTCCGCTGTTTTAGCTTCGCACGCTGCTCGCCACCACCCACACGTCCCCCCCCCCCTGCCAACTTTACCCGAACCTTCCCAACCTCGACACAACCCCCCCCCCCACCTCCCCCACCCATCCCCTATGCTTCTCTTTCCCCAACGAGCTCGTTGATGCACCCCCACCACTCCCAATTAACTTCCCCCAGCCCTCCCATCTGTGCCAGTAAAAAAAAACTTTTGGCTCGGGCTTGGCTTGAGTTTTACAGAGCTAGAAGGCACTCGGAGAAACGGTGGTGGACGTGTGTGTGTATATATAAAAAACCCCGAAAGTCGGCTGGAGCAGAGTGCTGGGACTGCTGCCAAGCTCCCAACAAAAGCCTAAAATAGGTTTACGAAAAAAATTCTTAAATTACCACTGCTGCTGTCTGCAAGTGTGTTTTTGGGCACTGCACATCCATTTCCCCCCCCCCTCCACCCCCCTCCTCCTCCTCTCACCGTTCTTGTTGCATATGAATGCGCTGCCTTTGTGCAGAAGTCACGAAACAAAAGCAGAATTAAAATTGTGGGCACATCTCGATTGCATGTTGCGCGGGATTTTTTTTCGAACCGAATTTCGAGGGGTTTTTGTTGTTCATACTTTTAATTGCGTACGCTCGTGAGCGGCATTTATATATTTATTTGCTCAGAATGCATTATTGCGATTTTACTCGTGTCTGGCCGTTGGGAAGCGCGCCGTGCCCGTGCGACGGGGCTTGGCATGGGTGCCACGGGCCAGCCAAGGCGACCTCCTTGTCTCAGCTGCATTATTCATGTGTGTGCGTGTGTTTGCAAAGGGCCTGGCAGTGGGTTCGTTGGCTGGCTGGGCTGGCTCTCGCTGGCTCTCGCTGCGATTTGCTCCCTGGCCGCGGGGTCATTAGAATGCATCAGACATTGCAGTTCTTGACTAGTTTGAATTTTTTTTTTACGTCTTTTGTTTTAAGCGCCGACTTCCTAATTAGCAGATGAGTGCAGAACAGTGCTTCCATTGATGCCCCGCTCCGGCTCTGCAAATTCTTTTTTCCTTCTAAATTCCCCCCCCCCCCCTCCTCGTTTTAGCGCAGCGGTCCTCTGCACATGCGTTGGCGCCATAGCAGGCTCGGCACTGTATGGCGCGCGGGCAGCAGAGGAATAAAAATAAATATTAATAAAGCGGGGAGGATTCTGCGTTTAGCCGCGACAGGATCCGATCGCCTGGGCTCGCTTCCCACTGCCAACACGAAACGCTCGCGTGCTCTCTTTCTCCGCGTGCTCGCGCGCGCACACGCACGCACAAGAGAGAGAGGGGAGAAAAAACAGCTAAATAAACAAATGGAAAATGATACGTTTTATTTGCGCGAGAAGAAAATAATACTCGCGTAAATTTATAGCAAAATGGAAACAAATAATAAAAAAAACGACCGTGCCTGAACGTAATTTGTGCATTCTTATCGTCCACCCCCCCCCTCCTTCGTTGCCCGCTTGCCCCCCCTTCCTCATCTCCTGACGTCGAGCTCGTTTAAACGGCGACGTATTTTTCCTTTGCAGGGCGTCGAGGGGCCTTGACCGTGGAGTCTGGATCAGCCGCCGCTGCGTGATGCTCGGCTGCTGTGCAAAGGTAGGATGGGCGGGCGGGCGGGCGGGCAAGCTGGCGAGTGTGTGGTGTCTCTCTCTACTGAGGCTTCATCTCGGGGGCTTAGCGGGGAAGCACTGTGTCCGCCACGGCCCGATTTGCCGCATAGAGCGGCGACGGTGGCGATAGGCGCAAAAATGCGGTCCTTCGCCGGAAAAAATATATACATTTTTCGCGAAACGCGTTGGCGAAAATCGGTGGCGTCAAGCTTTTGTGATTTTTTGCCCTAATTGTGTTTTTGTTTGTTGATGCGCGTTAAACGGAGTTCAGCGGATCTTTTTTTTCTTTCCGCCGTGCCACCCCGCCGATGTGATGCCATGCCAGCCACCATTGTTTCGCGTTTCTCTGTGCGTTGTCTGTTTCTTTTTTTTCCCCCGACATTACTTACGTGTGCCGCCACCACCACCACACCTCCCCGCCGCCCGCCGCACCCCCCTCCCTTGCCAACTCTCAATGCCATCCCCCTACCAATGCCCACACCCGCACCCCCTCCACCCCTCTCTCCCCTCCCCGCCCTCCCCCGCTGAAAACCACTCTTCGTTTTTCGCAATTTGTGAACGCCCATACAGGGGCTGTGCCCTCCAGCCTATATATGCCGGGCACACCCCTGCCCACCGCCCCCCCCTACCCCCCCTTCTCCGCCACAACCATTCCTCCGCCAACCACGCACACACCCCCGCCAACGCACTCGAAAATCCTCCCCCTTCTTCATGAATCTCCCCCCCCCCCCCACCCCCTTTCCCATCCAGTGCCACTCCCGGTTTTTGCACCAGCTATTCCCTGGGCTGCAATGCAGCAGCAGCCTGGGCGAGTGGGCAACTCCCCTTTTTGGCGCAGAGACTCGACTCGACATCCACGCGAGGTGGGAGACAGGCAGACGGCTCGTCGTGGGCTGCGGCGTAGGCGCGCCGCCGCGGTCGCCCTTCGCGAAAAGAATGCCGCCGCCACCGTTCGTTTGAATTATCGCAAAACAAAAAAAAAACAAAAACGATAAAGCGTTTACGCGTATTTTTTTCGCGGCAACTTCGTGGCCGAACGACAGGGCCCGACTGGCTTTTTTTTTCTTTCTTAATTTTTGGGATAGTTTTGTAAAAAGATGTAAAAAAAATAAGAATCTCCTGTTGTGCGCGCCAAGGAAGTGGGGCTCTCGGATGGCGATCGTTGCAGGTGACGTTTGGTGAGATGGCATCGCGATTTTTTGCTTTTTTTTTTTCCCCTCCCAGGACAAGACAATGCCATCCATATTTACGATTTCATTGTGCGCTGCCTCTGACTTTTGCCTACTGCAGTGCGGGGCAGCCATCTTGTCGCATTTATATACTACCAAGCTACCATTTTGTTTTTTTGTAGAATTTTTTTTTGGGTGGAAACGCGTGTCCCGTATTTATCGTTCTTTAAATCTTTCGACAAAAAAAACACCCCGCTGGCACAGACGCCGTGTGGTTGTTGGTTTGGCACCGGGCACGGTGGCGCTTCTTCTTTTTAGCGCTAGAAGAATGGCCGAACAATCGCGCTTTTCGAGTACTTTTAACCGAACTACGGCGGCGATGGAAGCCATGTTGTTTTTGTTATATTTTCTTTTGACACCGCGGGCAAATTTTCGTTACTTTTTATTTTGCGGGCTATCCATAGCTTGGACCTTTTTCCATCGAAATTTGACTTCGCCTTTTCGACGTCGTCGATGATTTTGGACGAAGCGAAAGCCAAAACGGCGGCCATTGGCGAGTCATGACACGTGGAACCGCTCAACGCTTTTGACAAATTTGTTTGGTTTCTTTTAGAGAAACTTGTTTATGTTTGTGCGTACTATAGTTTGAACAAGTATAAATAAATTCTAAAATCCAGGGCTTTGAAAATAGAGCGAAATTAGGTACCGAAATTGCGGGAGTATATTTTATTTATATATGGGTCACGCCCCATCACTGTATGTGTACGGGGTTTCCCAGACTGCTGTTTAGGGGTGCGTGGCTGTTACTTTGATTCAAGGACTTGCATCAGAATCTCTGCCAATTTTCGTAATTTTTTTCCGATAATTTTTTGTTTTGTTTTTAGAGATAAAGTGGATTCTTTTTTACGCTGTCAAGCGGCTTAAAATATAAACAAAACAACGCTAAGACATTATGCTGCATTGAACTATTTCACGGGGCTCTTTGTATTTGAAGCTGCTTCTAGTTTTTTCAAATGAACTCTTACGCAAATTTGCGAGGCAATTTTTTTTTACACCATTTTTACGTTTGCAATAATATTTGACTTGATACATTTCAACCATCTTTTCCGCACCTTTTCATATTTTTCAGAACTACGTATTGTTTCTGTTATTTATTTGTAACAATTCTAGTTTTACACGCAGCCAGTCACTTTTATTGAACGTTCTTTTTACCCTCTGGCTTTTACTGTACACTAAAAGCGCGTTTCGTTGCCAGATGGGGCACAGTAACATTGGCGCCATTTTTTTGCGTTTCGACCGCAGATAACGGTGGGATTCCGCTGTCCGTCTATCGGAAGGCGGAATCCAAAGTTTGACTCCATCGTTCGTTGCCCGAGCTTTTTGGGATCGTCACCCCATAGTTTTGCTTTGGGGGGTGGGGGGAGGGGGGGGGTCATAGGGTTAGTATTTTGGGGGAGAAATTAGCTTGTTTAAATTAGGAACCAGTGGAGCGAATCTGTCGCTGGAGCTGCATGCCTCCGAGTTGTGTATACTTTAAACAAAACGGCTATTATTTTTTCCAATAACACATTATCTAATGTGTACTGGATTTTTCATAACATTTTAAAAAAAATGGCAAAGCCTGGCTTGTCACGTTTTCATTTCTGGCTCCGAACGCCACGGCGCTCATTTAGTGCGTTTGATCAGATAGCACTCTTAACTGTGCCGCGGAAAATGTTCAGTAACCGATGGTGTTCATGAGCCGCTGTTGTTTTATGCGAACGGGAAATAAAATGGGGAAAAAATGAAATGAAAAGAAGTTTCATCCATCACGGAAGCTGCCCTGTGCGATGACAGTATCTGTCACGATCGGCCGTTCTGGAGACCCGTAATGCCAACGCAATGAGGTCCTGTGGCAGAAGCGTAGATAATTAATATGTAGATTCGTATACAATTACTGTATTTATTCTTGTGTATGGCTGACATTGTTGAGAAAAGTATACGTTTAACAAAGTGTTATCGAGGTAAACCTCTTAAGTAATCGTCGGAAATATATTTAAGTGTGTCAAATTATAATCGGTACATACAGTTTGTCAGCGGAACTTGTTTCAAAATTTTTTTTAAACATGTAGGTAATATATAACTCAAGACGATTTAGTCTGTGCGGGTAATTATTGTTGCAAGTTTGTTGGCGGTATAAAAACAAGTTCCATTTAGTTGTAAAATACATTGCTTGATAAAGAAGGCAATGAACAGAAGTGGTCCAATTTTAATGAAATTTAATTTCGGTGTTTTCTTTTTCGCGTTGAATTTTTGCACAGATTTAATCCTGAATGAGCGAGCCTTTTGGGGTTTTTTTGCTTGCAGAATCACAAAAAAAAATACATGTTTTATTGTTTTAGGCTTGTAGCCGGGCAGGTTACAGAAACGACGATCGTGCTGCAACGCCACTTTAGTCCCGAAAAAAAAGTTTCGCTGAAAAATGTCTTTTTTAATGATCTTTTGAAAACATTTCAATTAACATGCACGGCTATTACGCAAGGGAAAACAGGAGTGCTTTGCGTTGTGTCGGCGGTGATGTTCGTTAGCGGCTCGATTCGTACCCGAGCAAAAAACACTCAACAATCGTGTGTCTTTATTTCGGGCGGGTGCTGCGTGCGGCGGTTGGGGAACCGTTGTTGAGACTTTGGGCGCATCGGTCGTATCGAAGGTAGAACTGGCTCGCTGTGCAGGTTCAAGAGATCGTTGCGTTTGTGGGCGGGCTGCATCGCAGAATTTGAATGAGTCACACTGCTGACCTACATTTTTTATCTTTTGTTGATTGAAAATTCAGACTTTTGCCTGCCGCAACTCATCGACAACTGTTTGGCTGCATCCATGGCAGTTGATGTGACCATTTATTATTACCAAAAAGAAGTAACCAAGCTTTTTGCTGGAACTAAATTAAATAAAGTTTCAACAATTAAAGTAGATCGAGTCGTTTAAGAAAAGGAACAATTATTTACAAGCATAACTATTTGCCCATCCGATCGTCTTTTAAAACGGGTTTTTTTTAAACGCGCCTGCGTTTTATGCGGCGAGAGATTGAAAACGACGGGTTAACATGAGCAAACACGGCCCGCACGAGTCCACGGGTTCATTTGGGCAAGGAGTCCAAGTTGGATCCGAGTTTTATTTTTCCATGGCAGGCGTTCAAGATTTTCTGCTGCTGCAGCAGCAGCGGCGGCGGCAGTGACGGTGGCGTCAGCCCCAGGGCTGCTCGCCTCTATCTGCCGAAGCGCTGAACGTTGCTCTTTGAGTCCGCTGCGACTTCACGTCACTCTGTAACGGACTGGCAGGCGACTGTTGCCAGCAAAAACTTACGTTTCCAATCGTTTGACGGCATTCGCGGCGGCGTCTTTGTCCCCCCGGAGATTTTTTCTAACCGTCTGCACGATTACGTGGAGAGAGCTCTTGGTTGCAAAAACGTGCGGAGGAGGGGCCTGGCTTGTGGCTGCCATTTTGAATTACTTTTTTTTTTACTTGCACACCGCCCGGCCCGAAGCTCCATTTATTTAATTTTCGGCCCTCATTTCGCCCGTCCGTTAGTTTCGACCGCGCGGCTTCATCTCGCGGCCGAGCTCGTCTCCCGTCGTCGTCGTCGTCGGCACCACCGCCGTCCGGCGCCAACGGCGGCTGGCTGCAGGTGAGAGCGCGAGCGTGCGCGCCCAGTTTCGTGGTGGGCGGGATCGGGGAGACACGGCGGGCTTTGGTCGGTAGGCGGTGGCGCTCGCTGGAGAGACCTCGGAGCTCGGCGCAAGCGAAGTCGCCTCCTTTGCTTTTGTTTCCGTGGCGGTGGCTGCCAACGCCGGCCGTTTGTGTGGTTGCTGGCGCGGGCGGGACGCGCGCCACGACGTGACCACAGACGGAGGCTTCCATCCACGGGGCTCCTCCCTCTCTCCCCCCACCTCTGCCGCCACTCGCGGCCCCTCGGCGTCGCACTGTAAGCTTGGCTTCCGCGAGAGTTGTGTCTGTTCAGCCGGATTTTTTTGGACGGTGTCCGACCACGGTTGTTGGAAGAGCCCCCCGGCCGGCGCGCACAAATTTTTATCGGTGTTTTTTTTTTGTTTAATACCTCTGCGCGTTGAAAGTTAGAATTTTAGCTAGCTGGATGGGTGACGTGCCGGGGTGTTGCTTTTTTTATTCTGGCGTGGTTCGTGCCTCCGTGCGTTATTTAGCTTTGCGCGCGTGGCGACAGAGCAACGGGACTAGTTTGTGTGCGTTGTGAATGCAAAATGGACGCATGAGATGTGTGGGGAGTTTTGGAACAAAGCCGCCCCGATGCAGGTCACCTCCTGGGCTGACCTGGTGCACATCAGGACTTAATTAATAATGCAGCTTGTGCCAGCATCTCGGTGCAGATGGCACAGGCAGAATATGAATACGTTACCCCATTAGCATTTTCATTATTGCTGGAGCGATATAACTGCTAATGCGTACGTGGTTAAACAACAAAATCAGCTCCGATGTCTTTCAAGTGCTCACCTCAGGCAGGTGTGAATTGGTGTTTAAATCTGAAATTGGACTTTAATTCGGCGCGGTTGCAAATCACACAGCCGGCAGCAGTAAAAGTCGTCATCGGTGCGAAATAAATCAACAGGGGACTGATCCGTTGACTTTCTCCTGTAGGCCCGTGACCTTGCGTTGGCGTATCCACTCCCGACCTCAAAGGCGCCATTGCTCCACCAACGTGGCACAGTCGTTAGCCAAACGTTTCAAACCGACGTGCTTCTTAACTGTTAAGGAAAAAAACTAAACTTGATTCTCATTCATGTCTCCGATCAATTGCGTTTGTTCGACGAGGAAAAGCCTCGAACCGGGTCTGGGGGGGGGGCGGGTGAGGGGGGGGGGCTCGTCGACCCCGGGCGTGTGACGGTCGCGCACGGCCGCCGTTGTTTTTGTCCCGTCCCGTTAACGAGCGCTCCTCTTTTGAAACAAAAATAAAACTCCCTCGCATATTTCGTTTAAGCTCGCCGTTTCCCCAACTTGACCTTGAGGACTTCGCACGTTGTTATCCGGGGGGGGGGGGGGCGGCAGCCGTTTGTTTTAAGCGAACTGATCTGCGGTCCGTCCGGTGTTTCTAACAAAAGTACGAGAGTGCAGGGCGCGGTGGGGGTGGGGGGGGGGTGTGGACGGGGTGCCGAGGGGGCGCTATGGAGGTGTTCATCACCGGGGGTTTAATTTTGAACGCGCGTTGTGCGCTGTGGCTCTCGGAGTGAAGCGGGGTGCCCTCGTCCGCGCGCCGGGGCGGTTTCGGTCATTTAGTGGCGTGCGTTGCGGTTTTGGGTAAATAATTACCTGTAACCGATGCTGTGGTTTGGTCCCCGCGGGGTTGTGCACGGTGTCTGGGGCGACGGGCGGTACCGCCCGTGGGTGTGTGCGCGCGCGTGCGAGCGAGCGCCGTCGTTCTCTCTCTCTCTGTGCGTTCGCGAGCGTTTTTGTGCCTGCCTTTTACAAAAGAGCACACGGTACGACGGGTAAACATCGCAACCCGGGAGACAAAGACGGCAGGGAGCGCGGTGACGGGCCACATCACCCCCCCCCCTCCTCTCCCTCGTGCGCCGTGGCGGCCTTCGTAGGCACTCGCTTTGCAGATCTTGCCCAGGCAGTCTGGTGCAGGCAATGCGGGGGATCTTTATCTTTGTGTGTGCGTGCAAAAGCCAACTAGGTGATTGTTGGGAGTGGCGTGGGCTGTTTGCGGTGAGTTTTATTTTGAGAGGGAATGCGGAGGCAGCCGAAGAGAAGCGAAGCAGGCGAGCGGGGCGGATGCGCTTGAACGGAGGTTCCGAGTCCACGGTATTGTTCATCGCATCCTCTCCGTCGGTGTAACTTCTGCACGTACCTTCTTTGACATTGACACAATCAACCGTTGTTAAAATATTCGCAATTACCATTATAACTTGTCGGATGTTTGCCGGAATCATCGTCGTCGCGGTCATCGTCAGCCATGGCCTATCCACTGCTGGACGAAGGCATCGCCAAGATGTCACCATTTCTCGCGATCCGTCCAGTCGCGATCCATCTAGTTCCCGCAGCTGATTTGGTAGCTCCATTATCGCGGTGGGTGGATATTCTGTCGGGGTGCGTTCCCTCCTTTGGTTGCCACTCCCCGTCGGTAGCTCCGCCGTACGTACGTGGAACTTCTCTCGCACCGTATGTAGCCAACCGCGCCAATCGGAGGTTGCATGGGAAGGACAACAAACTACACACAAAAAGCAGTTCTAAAGAAATTATCTTTCAGTCTCGATTGCCGCAGTGCGTATATACCTTTATTCGTCTGGACGGTATCGCAATTCGGGTAACGTCCACGCTACCGTATTTTGGAGGATGTGCATGCTTGGAAGGTGCGTCGGAGCAGGTGACCTACACAAGGTACAGCGCAAACGTGACATTCTTCTCAGGCAAAACTCCCGTTGTTGCGTGGGGCTTGGCCGCTTGGATTGTCTCTGCACGTGCTCATCCTCTGTCTCGCTTCTCCGGTCACATCCACTCTCCTTGCATAGAGAACCAGAGAGAGTTACGTAGACACCCATCGACTCGCATAGATACCCATAGACTCGCATAGAGACCCATAGACTCGCATAGAGACCGATTGACTCGCATAGAGATCCATAGACTTACATAGAGACCCATAGACTTACATAGAGACCCATAGACTCGCATAGAGACCCATTGACTCGCATAGAGACCCATAGACTTCCATAGAGACCCATAGACTCGCATAGAGACCCATAGACTTCCATAGAGACCCATAGACTTGCATAGATACCCATAGACTTCCATAGAGACCCATAGACTCGCATAGAGATCCATAGACTTACATAGAGACCCATAGACTTACATAGAGACCCATAGACTCGCATAGAGACCCATTGACTCGCATAGAGACCCATAGACTTCCATAGAGACCCATAGACTCGCATAGAGACCCATAGACTTCCATAGGGACCCATAGACTCGTATAGAGACCCATAGACTCGCACACACTTAATCCACAGACGTATATCGGGAACCGTAGACTCAGATACAATTACATTATCCAGAGGCTCACATTGAAAACCATACACTTGCATGCAGACACAGAATCCTTATACCGTCCTTAGATTAAACCCATAGACTCGCATAGAGAACCATAGACTTACATCTTCTTCGAACTCAAATGTCCCCATTATTTTACACGCCATTCCATTCTGCACCTCTTCTCTAGTCACATTCGCTATCCTTATCACGTCGCGTTCCCACCACCACCACCTCCTCCTCCCCGTCTCAGTCTCGGTCTCCTTTCTCCCTCCTCCTGCGCCGCACCGGTGGCATCTCCCCCGCAAGCCCCCTGTGTTCGTCTCAACGCGGAGCCTCAAACCCATCCAAATCTCGTCTCTCCCCTTGACCTTCCAGAATATTAGTAACACCCCCCACCCCCCCCCCCCCATCTTGGCGCTCTTAACGTATTCATTCCACGTTACTTTCCCGTCGAGATTGTCGGTATTTTACGTTGAAGCGGCGTGCACCGAACGAAACAAAACGTACGTTGTTGTTGTCGTTGTTGGGTCGTAGCGATGCCGACGTGATGATGCAGGTCCCGTGGCGCCGACTTTGAACGCGCTTTGCGTTTCTTGCGTTCTCGTGTACGCGCCGGGGTGAAGTCAACCAGTCGCTTTGGTTTTTATGTCGGTCCCATGTAATCTCCATGTGAGAGATCTATGGGTCTCTGTGCGCCTATAAGATCACAGTACAATGTGGATTTATACGGTGTCTACATTTGGCCGCACCTCCAGACGCGCTGTACAGAAACGGTGAGTCGGTCGCTCGTGGGTCTCTATGTGAGTCGGTGGGTTTCTGTGTGAGTCGGTGGGTCTCCGTGTGAGTCAGTGGGTCACTGTGTGAGTCAGTGGGTCTCTGCGTGAGTCAGTGGGTCACTGTGTGAGTCAGTGGGTCACTGCGTGAGTCAGTGGGTCTCTGCTTGAGTCAGTGAGTCACTGTGTGAGTCGGTGGGTCTCCGTGTGAGTCAGTGGGTCACCGTGTGAGTCAGTGGGTCACTGTGAGTCAGTGGGTCTGCGTGAGTCAGTGGGTCACTGTGTGAGTCACTGGGTCTTTGCGTGAGTCAGTCAGTCTCTGCGTGAGTCAGTGGGTTTCTGTGCGAGTCAGTGGGTCTCTGCGTGAGTCAGTGGGTCTCTGCGTGAGTCAGTGGGTCACTGTGAGTCAGCGGGTCACTGTGAGTCAGTGGGTCACTGTGAGTCAGTGGGTCACTGTGTGAGTCAGTGGGTCACTGTGAGTCAGTGGCTCTCTGCGTGAGTCAGTGGGTTTCTGCGTGAGTCAGTGGGTCACTGTGTGAGTCAGTGGGTTTCTGTGTGAGTCACTGGGTGTATGCGTGAGTCACTGGGTCTCTGTGTGAGTCAGTGGGTCACTGAGTGAGTCAGTGGGTCACTGTTGTAGTCAGTGGGTCACTGTGTGAGTCAGTAGGTCTCTGTGTGAGTCAGTGGGTCACTGTGTGAGTCAGTGGGTCACTGTGCGAGTCAGTGGGTCACTGTGTGAGTCAGTGGGTCACTGTGTGAGTCAGTGGGTCTCTGCGTGAGTCAGTGGGTCACTGCGTGAGTCAGTGGGTCACTGTGTGAGTCAGTGGGTCACTGTGTGAGTCGGTGGGTCACTGCGTGAGTCGGTGGGTCACTGCGTGAGTCGGTGGGTTTCTGTGTGAGTCACCGGGTCTCTGCGTGAGTCACCGGGTCTCTGCGTGAGTCAGTGGGTCACTGAGTCAGTGGGTCTCTGCGTGAGTCAGTGGGTCACTGAGTTAGTGGGTCACTGAGTCAATGGGTCACTGTGAGTCAGTGGGTCACTGTGTGAGTCAGTTGGTCTCTGCGTGAGTCAATGGGTTTCTGTGTGAGTCGGTGGGTCTATGCGTGAGTCAGTGGATTTCTGTGTGAGTCAGTGGGTCTTTGCGTGAGTCAGTGGGTTTCTGTGTGAGTCACCGGGTCTCTGCTTGAGTCACTGGGTCTCTGCGTGAGTCAGTGGGTCACTGAGTCAGTGGGTCACTGTGAGTCAGTGGGTCACTGTGTGAGTCGGTGGGTCACTGAGTTAGTGGGTCACTGTGTGAGTCAGTGGGTCACTGCGTGAGTCAGTGGGTCACTGTGTGAGTCAGTGGGTCACTGTGAGTCAGTGGGTCACTGTGTGAGTCAGTGGGTCACTGTGTGAGTCAGTTGGTCACTGTGAGTCAGTGGGTCTATGCGTGTGCTTGAGTCAATGAGTCCGTGGATGTGTATGTGAGCCTATGTTACCACGTGAGTCTACGGGTGTCTTTGTGAGTCGACGAGTCTCTATTCAAGTCGATGAGTTTATACTTTTCGGTGTGGGATTCTACAGCGTATAAATCCGATCGCATCTCATGACGCCACACAGAAGCGGTCGGTCGTGTTTACATGTCACGGAGAGAGCGAAAGAAAGAGAGACTCGGTTGTACGTAGGCAGAGGGGACGGTGTGTTGAACCTGGAAATTAATAGGGGCAGGGATTCGACAGCGCGGAGCGCTGTGAGCGGGGGAGGTGGAAGCAAAGGAGGATGAGTGACCGACGTCTCGCCACCATCGACGGTTGGACGGGGGCCACGCGGCGTGCCCGCGCGCCGATCGGCTGTTGCCGAACGGCGTGCGATCGCCCCAACGGTGCGATCGGCAGAGCGTCGACGGAAGTGTTTATCAGCGTGTCAGCGCGTCGCACTGCCCAGTGCTTGCGGGTTGCATCAGCAAGCGCCGCGTGCGCTGTTGTATTATCGAGAGGCCCATTGTCTTATTCAAGCCGTGAGCTATCCGCTGCTGGATGAAGATGGCAAGACCGATGGTCATGAAACAAATGTTGGGGTGTTTATTTTACAGTAGGGTTTTTTTTTTAATGTTGAGCGTTAGTGGTGTATAAATGTGCTTTCCTGTGTTAGGTATAATTGTTACAGCCGACTGCTAGACTGTTGGGGCAAGTGCTGACACATTTACCCCTTACCTGTCTACTTAGACTCCCGACCGATCTATCAATCAGCCACATGTCTGACCAGCTTGTCAACCTGCCTGTTTACCTGCCGACCAACGTATCTTACCTACCTACTGACCTACCTACCTGCATGTTGACCTGTTGGCCTGTCTACCAACCACGCTGACCTGTCTGTCTTGTGTGTTTATTAACGCATACCGAATGCAGTGTGTAGAATTGATAGAACCACACGTGTTACATTTGGCTTTGGGATTTTTAATTATAATAATAATTCCTGAGCCCCCGCTGCCTTGTTCTTAATAAACAGTGGACTCATCGATTTTGTGGCCAGACACCCGACTGACGACCTTGGCTTCGGCCAAGGCGCGCAAGCGAATCTTGACCAGAAATTACAACGGCGCTATTAAAAGGGCATGTATCCTAACCGTATGAACAAAGATGACCCCCCCCCACTCCCATCGTATGCAATGTTGCCAGCAACGCCGCCGGCGTCATTGCACCGCGGTCACGACAATGGATGGGTAACAACAACAACGACAACAGCAACAACAACAAGAACACGCCGCTGCGACGCGGTCGTTGGTCTCTATTTTTTCCCCGTTGCTCTGTCTCAATGCCAGCCGTGTGGGGCGAGGCAGGCGCGAGGTTCCCCTTGAGCTGGAGCAGGTTGCCCGCTACTGCCGCCGCCGCCGCGCCTGGCGACGCAGAAACGCGGCGCAGCAGGGGAGACGCGCGGTTCTGCGCCGTTGTTGTTGTTGTCGTCGTTGTCTTAGTGCGCTTTTGTTGCCGCTCGGCTTATACTAAAAAAATTTCCCCAAGCGGTGCCAAGCGCCCGTCGTCGTCCCGTCGTCGCGTACGTAGACGATCGCCGGCCCTCGTTCGAGACCCGGGTCGCCCGACGAGCTCTTTTTATTTTTTAGTTGGCGGAATATTTTTCCCCCGTTCGAAAAGTGGCGGCCTCCCCCCGTTGTCCGTCTCCTCCTCCCGAGACGACGCGCGACGGCTTTCGTGGCGCGGCGCGTCACGCGAACGCCGCGTCGCATCGCGCCGCGTGTGAAGCCGAAGGAAACGCGTTCGTGCGTGCGCTTTTTTTTACGGTGCCGTCTTGTCCGCAGATGGTTTGGCGGGGGTGGAGTCGGGGGGGGGGGCTCGCCTCGCCGCTGCCTCTAGCCGGCGCGCGTAAATGCCGAACGTTTGGCCACCGCCGACAAAAATTCCTCCGCTTCCCTCCTGGCTGGCGGGCGGCTCTCGGAAATTGGCCGCCCCGTTCCAGCGGCCGAAAGCACCGCCCACAGCACAGGAGGTGGGGGGGGGGCGGGGAGTGGCGGTGGCGGCCACTTCGGCCCGCCACGTCGCTCCGCGGCTCGCTCTCCTCCGGGTTCGCATCCAAGTCCGGGCTCGCTCTGTGCGCACGCACGCTCTCCCGTGCGTGTATTCTGCTGTCGCCGGAATCGCGCACGGCGATTGCGCGCGCTTGTGTTTGTTCGGTACGCGTCTTTGTTGGTGTGTGTCTTAAAGTTTGGGATTTTATGAGGTGTTAAGTCTTTCTTTTTTTAATGGAATTATTGTGCTTTTTTAATACTTTTTTTGTGCAAGTATTGAAAACGTTGAATTGCCCGTACAGAGAGCTTTTGACGGTGTTCACGCAAAGACGACCGATGGGATTTTGACATTTGTCTCGAGTTTTGGTCTTTCATAAATATGAAACCAATCGCTTATCGTACTGGTCATATATAATTCTCAGATTAGGATTGTTCTTAAATCAGGTCGTTTTACAATCTCGATACAAATGCAAAGGATGTTGATTTTATCGTGTCGCCATTTTTCCTGCTCTTGCCGGCTAATGTTTTTTTTATTATGTTTTTTACTTTTGTTGTGCAGAGTCCAGGAAATGTAGGAAGACGATAAAACTGTCCACGCCGCGAGCCCATGTGAGTAAAACTCTCCCCCCTTTCGTGAACGTTCGGGCCACCACATAGCGGCAGCGGGGCGGCGTTTTTTAACTGCCCGGATCTTTTCACCGTTGCCGTTTCTCAATATCGCTCCCAGAAAAAACAACCAACTTGCGCGGACGTTTGAAAAACATCTGCATTGCGAGCCCGCGAAAGCCAAACAAAATGGCCGCTCCGTAGGAGCTTGGCCACAAATTCGCGTTGACCAAAGCGCCCGCCTGCCTGCCTGCCCGCACACATTCATTTAAAATATATATGCAGTTTTAGCACGGTTGGCTACGTACAGTGGTTAGGGCACTGTTCTTTAAACCAGTCCCTACAAGTTTGATTTCTGGCAAGTGACTTGCCAGGAATCGCCGATCCAAGACCCACACCTCCGCCCCCGTCAACTCGTACTGACCGGCGTGGTGAAGTATGGTCGAACAACAACCATGACCGACACACCTTGGCGAAGTCGTTATCCAGAAGTGGCTGTAATTATGACGATTTGTTATTTTATTTAGTATGGGTGGACGTGTGGTGCGCTACGAACCCGGCGACCCGAATTCGCTTCACACTCACGACCAAACGCCAGCGACGGTTATTTAAACCAGTCCTGTGCCTGCCCTAGGTCGACTCAGCTTCAAATGAGTATCTGGTGCATTGTGTAAACGTCGCCACTGGGGAGACAAAGGTGGTTGGGCGTGGTGCTGGCCACCCACCCCCCGCTGTGCCGTGCCGGCCTTCATAGGCGTTCGCTTACAGCACTTGCCCCGACAGTCTGTTAAGGCTATCGGGGGGATCTTTCTCTTTGTATAGTTGTATGCACTGCCAGCTCTTGTCACCGGGCTTAGTCCATGGCAATTTGACAGAGCTGCGTTTCTCTACTGTGCTACAGTTACAGCGAAAACTGCGTTTCGTTCAGTTCGGGATAATGCTGAGACCGAAACAGGAGGATTTCTCCAAAACTCTGGCTGTCACCTGATGATGCTGGTTGCAATTATTGGCGAAACGTCGTACTCGAATTGTAAATGTTGTGGGTTTATTCTCCAACACACCAGTGTTGTTTACGTGACAAACCCTGCTAATTGGCTGTGTCGGGTGGTGGAGGGTTTAAAGACGCATTTATATTTACGCGATCTAACCCAAAAACCTCTTGTGGATAAGGCAGTCATTTGCATAGAAAAAAAGATGATCTTTGCGGGCTCATAGTATCGCTGGGGGGGCAAGCATAGTTAGTGAGCGCCTGTTAAGGCCGGCAGAGGACTCAAGCGCGTAGTTGGCCAACGCCATTCGCACTCGCTCGCCCGCCTGCCCGCCCGCTCGCCCGCCTTTGTGTCTCTCCACCCCATTGCCGGTGTTAACGTGACTCACTTGGCGTTCATTTTAGGCTGAGGTGTGACATCGGAGGGGGGGGGGGTGAGTCCCATGCCAAGCTGAGACGCCTATTGCCAACAGGAGTAGAATCTGGATCACTAGAATCGTAGCGCGGTGTGCGTGCGTGGCCCCGTGGCTTCACACTCCCCCCGCTGGAAGACGAACACACACGCACACAAAAAAACAACGACCCTCCGCACGGCGTTTCACAGACTGTTGCGGGGGGGGGGGGGGTAGTGAGCACCTATTAAGGTGGTCCAGGCCTGGCCCACCAGGGCGTGGTGTGGCCAGCAACGACTCTGACCGCTTCATCGCCCCAGCCCCCGGTGTACACTGCACCAGGGGCTGCCTTTGAACGCCGAGTCGACCTAAGAGGGAACCGCCAGGTTCGGTTCAGATGTCGCTCGCCAGCGCCGACGTTAATCGTGGCCGGCAAACGGACGCGGCTTGCCGGGCTCATCGCCCAGCGCACGCACACGCGTGCGTGTGAGAACCACTGCGCCACCGCTCCTCGCACATAAAAAGACAAAGAGAGCCCCCGTATGGCCGGGTTTTGGGGTTGTCGGCGAGCGTCTATTTAGGCCACAATGGAGTTGCGTTGTCAGCGGCACAAAGGCTCGGCCGCCTTTGTGTCCCCAGTGCCGACGATTGCACGCAACAAGACAAAGATCCCCCGTTATAGCCTCAACAGACTGTCGGGGCAAGTGCTGTTCGCGAGTAGCAACCTATGAAGGCCGGCACAGCACATGGAGGGGGTGGGTGGCCAGCACCACGCCTGGCCGCCTTTGTCTCCCCGGTGGCGATGTTCACGCATCGCTCCAGGTACTAATTTGAGGCCGAGTCGACCTAGGAGAGACCCAGGAAGCATTCAGAATAATCGCACTGGTGTTGGCCGTGAGCGGGAATCGAACTCGAGTCGCCGAGTTCGTAGCGCAGCGCGCTCACCGCTGCACTACCGCTCCATTACACACACACGCACACACACGCACACCCATACATACATGCACACGCAGGCACCCATACATACACGCACACGCACACACCCATACATACATGCACACGCACACACCCATACATACATGCACACGCACACACCCATACATACACGCACACGCACACACCCATACATATATGCACACGCACACACCCATACACACACGCACACATGCACACACGCACACACATACATACATGCACACGCACGCACCCATACATACACGCACACACCCATACATACATACACACACACATACACACACACGCACACACACACGCGCACACACGCACACACACACACATGCACACAAACTCACACACGCACACACACGCACACGCACGCACCCATACACACACGCACACACACACCCATGCACACACACACCCATACACACACACACGCACACACACGCGCACACGCACACACACGCACACGCACACGCACGCACGCACCCATACACACACACACCCATACATACACACACGCACACGCACACGCACGCACACGCACGCACGGATGCGTGCACGTACACGCGTGATCATGTTTCTTCATCCATCCCTGGAGGGGCAGAAACTAAAAACCGCAAACTGTAGTACAAATAACCAGCACATGTTTAACATGCGCTAGATTTTGAAGGTTAATGCTGCTAGTAATACAATATTAACCTCGGTGCCAGGCTTGCGTACCTTTTTTCGTGGCCAAAGTTGAGCGCATGGGTGTCAGAGCAATTCCTCCCGCGTGATAATGAAACATTCGTACGTGTGGCCGAAGCAATTGCGAAACCCATCGTCGTCAGCCATGTTCCATCCACTGCTGGATGAAGGCCATCACCCCATATCTGCTGGCACCTCTCGCGATTCTGCGATGGGACGATCCGTAACGGTCAAAACAATTCACAGATTTTGTCGATGAAGGCCTCCCCCCACACCGTGTCACTTGTGCTGTGTCGGTTGACCGTACTTCACCGTGCTGGGCAGTGCAGATTGGTGAATGGTGGAGGGTCAATGGGGGGGGGGGGGGGCGGGGAGCCTTTTGGATATTGCTCGCCGCTAATGTTGGCCACGGCTGGAAATTGAGCTCGGTTGGTCAGTGCCAGTGTGCTAACCACTGCACCACCACTCCAACCAGTTACTGATGGAAATGTTTGGTTTCATTTTGAAAACGTTCTGGGTGTTGGATCCATCTTGGGACATCCAAAAAAAGTGTCTTGAAACGTAGGTCGTGTGTGTGTTTATATATATATAAAAGACAAATTTAGAGACAAATAACTCGATAGCCTTAACAGATTATTGGGGCGAGTGCTGTTAGCGAGCACCTATTAAGGCCAGCACAGCACACGTGGTAGTGGGTGGCCTTTGTCTCCCCAGTGGTGATGTTTACACACTGCACCAGATACTCATTTGAGGCTGAGTCGACCTAAGGGAGGCCCAGGACCGGTTCAGATAATCGCTACCGGTGTTGGCCGTAGCGCGCTAAACCGCTGCACTACCGCTTCATATACACATAATAATAATACACAATACAACGTCGTTCTGCGTATTGTTTAAATACTACCACATCACAATACGCTGGGTGATATGTTGTTAGGAATTGAAAACGTACTCGCAAGTATCCCCAAAACGGTTAGCAGAGCAAAGTTGAGGGGGTCTCATGTGACATCAACGATAATTATCGGGGATTTATTTGTCTTATGAAATGGCATTTTGTCCGCATGTACATCGTAGGTACGCGTAGAACAATAATGCACATTTTCTGTGTTGCAAACAATAAATACAATAAAATGCAATAATTTCTAAATAAAATAGTAATTCAGCACATATGATAATTTCATGATGGGAATGCACTGGAATGTTACATGTACAGGTTTCCCTCGCTTTACATGGTAGTAGATGCATTTCATAAAAATGGGTGCGCACAAGCGAAACCGCATGATGAGAAGGCTGCCTGCCGAGTAGCGCACACAGTACTCACAGTACACACATTACACACACAATACACACACAGTACACACACACACGCAGTACACACGCAGTACACACACGCAGTACACACACAGTACACAGTACACACATTACACACACAGTACACACACAGTACACACACACACGCAGTACACACACAGTACACACCCACACGCAGTACACACACAGTACACACCCACACGGAGTACACAAACAGTACACACAGTACACACACAGTACACACAGTACACACCCACACGCAGTACACACACCGTACACACAATACGTACACACAATACGTACACACACATTACACACACAGTACACACCCACAGTACACGCACAGTACACACACAGTACACACACGCAGTACACACACAGTACACACCCACAGTACACACACAGTACATACCCACAGTACACACACACAGTGCACACACACAGTACACACAGTGCACACACACAGTACACACATTACACACACAGTACACACACAGTACACACACAGTACACACAGTACACACACAGTACACACACGCAGTACACACACAGTACACACGCAGTACACACACAGTACACACACAGTACACACACACAGTACGCACACACAGTACACACACAGTACACACACAGTACACACACGCAGTACACACACAGTACACACAGTGCACACACAGTACACACAGTGCACACACAGTACACACACAGTACACACACAGTACACACACAATGTCGTCTCACGTCCAATTGCGTAGCCGGATCTAAGTGAATTGAAACTGCACAGTGTGGCAAAGTTTGGGTTCAATTAGGTTAGCCACATATACATTGTGAAACCGCACAAACCGAACCCAGCGTGGAGCGAGGGAGTTCTGTATACTGCATTGCACTGCATGCGTATGTGTAACATATAGACCCATGGATGGAGCGTTGTCTAACGGTGTGGCTAACGAGGAGAAACGCAAGGGTGGCATGGGACTCTGTTGTAACATAGATTTGTTTTTTCATCGCAATGCCAAAAAATCCTCACTGGGTCTCAAGACCTCCGATTAGCACGCTTGGCCACGTACCGTGCGAAAGAAGTTCAACGTACGT
Organism: Lampetra planeri; assembly: GCF_965212315.1. Lineage (NCBI taxonomy): Eukaryota > Metazoa > Chordata > Hyperoartia > Petromyzontiformes > Petromyzontidae > Lampetra > Lampetra planeri. Next base: position 7,235,599 of record NC_136138.1, on the reverse strand, counting down.
GACGTTTGGTCCTTGGGAGTGAATGGGAGTAAGCGTGCCTGGAGAAACTCCCCCGCCCCGTTGCGTCAACGTGGGGCTAGCGCTCAGTACGAGGTGCACACACAGATTCGTGAGCTCCTCAGCTGCTGTACTGCCATCTCATGGTCACCTCTCACTGGCTGTTTTCCTTCCGCCCCACCTGCGATTTGGCGCGGTTGGCTACGAGCGATTGCGAAAGAAGTTGAACGTGCAATTTCGTACATGCCTGGCGGCGGCCCCCGGTCGCTTTGGGTGTTGCGTGGACCTCTGCGTGATCCACCAACTCGTGATCTACTAAAACTTGTCGCGAAAGCGCCGGATCGCAGCTCGGCTTGGAGATTTTTATTTTTAATGAATGCACATCGATATTTGTGTGTTGTCGGTAGTGTGTGTGTAAAAAAAAAAATTCGTCGAAATTTTAATTGATACAGTTTTACGTTAACATTAACTATTATATTGTGACCGGAGAATTGCCTCGTGTCAATTCTAGCGATGTAATCGATGAGGGTGTTCTAGAAGGATTTGAAAGGTTATAGTTTATCTATCGAGCATATGTAGTATAGGCATGCAGCTCACTTTTAAATGTCTTCTTTTTTTTATTTCAACCGATAGTCACCGCCCAGACGTTTGATTTGTTTCACTTGCAGGGCAGGGTCAGGTGAGCGTTCGACATTGCTTTTAAGTCGGGGGTGCAAAATGCTTCAGAAGTATACGATGTCATTCATCTCTCCGTGTGTGTGTTAACCATTGCACTACCACTGCCCATGCTATCGATTATGTGTAGGTATATATACACACATATATATGTATATATATGTACATACATCGTCGAACTATGCGTGTATTTGGCTTCAGAGGCTTCCGTGGCAGTCTTAACACCAGTTGTGACTCCCGTACGCTCGTGAAAATCACCTGCCTGTAATCAAACCCATATCCTGCAGCTTATGGAGGTGTGTGTTAACTCATCACTTCTCTTGACAGTGAACTCATTGTTGTGTAGCTCAAAAAATAAATGAGATAGGTGGCTTATTTTCAATGTGTTTGTGTGTATGTGCTGTACGTAGTGCTGGATACATTAGCAAATGTTTGTTTATGTGATTTGTAACTGAGCGGTTACTGCTGCTGTGTGGCGTCATCTTGGTGTGGTCTGGGACTCTGTTGTTGTTACTGCTTTTGCTGACTTGCCCAAGCTTGATAAATAGGACTTTTATAAATTAATTATGTACGACTTATTTATATCGAGTGACAATGCTTACCCTTAGTCGCCTATTGTGCACTCGGTGTTTTGTGTATTGCTTGACGTTGCAACTTGCTGACTTCCCCCCCCAAACTGGGCATCTGTGAAAAAGAGCTTCATCGCTCATCGGATTCCTCCTGCAGTCTTAATGAATATTCTGATTCTGATGTCATAGGGTCACGTGACTCCCGGCAGCCACTAGAGGCCGCCGCATCCATCACGTTGTTTAAACAACAAATTGTGACGGGACTTTGCAGGATGGACGTTGAGATTTATAAGGGCACGGAGAGACCACTAAGGTCTGAATTGATCTGTAAATAAGGTAGGCACTGATAAGGGATTGACACGTATGTGAATCTTCTTGGTTCTTTCGTGACTTTACCGAAAGAACCAAGAAGATGAATCCCTGCAGTCACGAAAGCTTTAAATCGAAAGGTGTGTGAATATACTGGGGGGATTGGTGAGCGATACAATATGCATGGTGACGGTCGCATGCGTAGATGCACACGCAAAACATGATACCGCATCGATTGTACCGTGCAATCCTTTAGATTGCGGTACAATTCTCTTTCTTGATATCACCAATGTCAACAGCACAGGCACCTCAATTAAAGAAATTCATTCACGGTAATTGTTGTACATTAGTCGGCTGTGTACGTGCTCACGCTACGCTCGCGTAAGCTGAGGCTTGTACGAAGATGTAGTTTGGTGACATTGAAGAAAGCGCCAATTTGGAGATTTCCATAAAATGGACGGGTTTAGAGGTCGGTTAATCTCATCATCATAAGCGGTAGCATCACAGCATCTACTCATCACGTAATAAATAATAAATACATGTGGATAATAAACGCACATCCCGAGTTTGATTACCGACCACCGATAACGTCGGTGGCGATTATAATCTTCACCGATCCGGGGTTGCCGGCAAAAACCCGCACCGCCCCAGCGTGATGAAGTATTGCCAAACCACCCTCGTGACCGACATGGCGTGGGAGACCCGCATCCAGCAGCGGATTGATCAAGGGCCGTATGACAAACGTGCGCCTACGAACTCCTGGTTGTAATTGTTGTTGTGTCAATTCAGGTCGGGGGTCGACTGACTAAGACTCGGATCGGTTCACGTTTCCGCTGCCAGCTTTCCCAACTGCTCCCGCGGTAATGCCGCAAAACGCCTGGCAATCATATTTTTACAAACACCCCGGGAGAAATGAGATAACGCACTTTATCCGAAAGGTATGCAGAGGGGAATTTTACCCACCCAGAAGAGAGAGTGTTCCGTAATTTATGCCAGTAATTTTTTTCCTAAAAGCACCGGCCCCTAACATCCCTGGCGGTTCGTTAAACGCCGGGGCGTCTGTCGCAACCGCTCTCCTGCTCTTTCTCACAAGTTTTCTGGGGGTTTCTCTCTGCTCGCTCCCGCCACGTGCGACCACCACTCGGCGTTTTTTTTTGCGTGCGAGCCGCGTTGATCCCCTCGCGGATTTTTTTTGTGAGAATGCGCGTTTTGCGCGAAAAAAACGCTTTTCAAGAATTGACATATCCTCGCCCGCTTGCTTGTTGGCGTTAGACCGTTGAACCGGTTGCGGGTTAGTAACGCGCTCTCTACATCCTTTCCAAGAACGTGTCTCTTTTTTTTACCTTAGGGTTCTTCCGCCCATTCCGCCATTACTAAGATCACAAAGCGGGATTTAAAATGGCGGAGGGGCATCAATAGAAAAGGCGGCGGAGGCAGCTCGTAGTTCATCTACAGCTCGTTTATACCACTCGCGGGAAGTCGATCGTCGGCCTTTGATGAAAAAATATATTTCCGCGGTGAAATCGCTCGGTGAACGCTCCCGAAACGTATTAAGCGCTGAATTCTGGGAGTGGATTCGCAGCTTCCATGAATTTGCTGCTCCAATGTAATTAAAAAAATATTGAAGCATAAGATACATATTCCTGGGTCTTCTTCATAAGATACAATTATTTATTATACAAGGTGTCATTCATTATCAAAGAATTATAAACACTTGCCTTCAGCAAGTCTGATAAAAGAAACATTTTTACAAAGCTACCCCCATATTGCCTTACCAGGTTATTGGGGTAAGTGCTGTTAGCAAGTTCCTATGAAAGCATAAAAAGACGCATTTTTGGAAGTGTTCAGATTTTATCCGAAGAGTATCATGCCCTCTACACCTCCACGTGTCCGTTAGTGGGGTTGGCGAAGACACCCAGGTACGGATATTCGCGAAATCTCCAGGTGTTTGCCAAAATCTCGCCTGTGAGTGTTTCACGCACCGCTGTCTTTGGCTGGTGTAGATCACTCGAGATTTTCGGTTTGAAGCAACACTCAGAAAGAGGAGTACGAGTTACATTGTCAGCATTTCAACAAAAGAGTTGGAACTGCCGTTTTTAAACGAGGTGTCAACTACCTCAACTGGTTTACAGGAGGTCGTGGGTTTCATCCCGACCCTGACGCCTCTACATTTGGAGTTTGCATGTTTTCCCCGTGGTCACGAGGATTTTTCTCCGGGTCCTCCGGTTTTTCCCTCGTTTAGAAACGTGCGTTTAGAGTGTTTTGCTGCTATAAATTTCGACGTGATGAGCCACTTCGTTGAGCTATAATTTGTGGCCAGGTCGCTTCTGAAAAAGAGCTACGTAGATCAGTGGGCCTTACCCTGTAAAATAAAAAATAGTTTATAGGAGTTTCTAAATGTAATTCTTTAATAAGGTGTGATACCATTCATGCCCATTCAATCCAGTTTCTTATTAGGTCACCAAACCTACTTTGCATTTAGGATGAGTGTGATGACCTTTTGCATTTCTTTGTTGATACGATTTTGCCAAAATGCGTCTGGTTTCAGATGCATGTTCAACACTTCCACGAAAAGTGTACTATTATGGGGGTGTCAAAGGACATTTATGTTTTTTTATGTATTTTTCTATTTTTTTATGTTTCAGACACTAATACATGAATTGGCCAAACAGCCCAATGCAGGACCTTCCTGAAAACGTTGAGGCTTTTCCTGGACACATACACGCTATTATGATGATGGTAATTGAAGCATGCTAATGTTTGTTTTTAGTAAGACAACTTGTCTGAACCTTCAGTGTGCAATCCCCTGCTACGTCTGCCCATCCCTCGTGCATCCATCCCATACTCGGCCAACGTTCCCCCTTCACTCCACTCACTCGGATTCATCGTCGCCATCGCTGTCATCATCATCGTCACCGTCATCATCATCGTCATCATCATCGTTACCGTCATCATCATCGTTACCGTCATCATCATCGTCATCGTCATCATCATCGTCACCGTCATCATTATCGTCACCGTCATCATTATCGTCACCGTCATCATTATCGTCACCGTCATCATCGTCACCGTCATTATTACCACCACCATCATCATCATCATCGCCGTCACCATCATTGTATCACACACCTCCGATTAGCAACGCGGTTGGCTACGTACGCTGCGAAAGAAATTCTACATGCATACTGCAGCATACATGTGTACGTATGTTTGGTGCAGTATGTGACGACGATGGTGACGATGGTGGCGATGATAAATGTAGGGGGGGGAGCGATGGCCGAGTATGGGAATACACGAGGGATGGGCAAATGGAGAAGGGGAATTCACTGGAGGTTCAGACAAGTCCTCTTACTATAAACAAACATCACCATGCATATATATATGTGTATGCAGTACAATATGCAGTATATTGATTTCATATTATTGTACGAGTAACCGGTTAGGGTGCTTAGCCTGCTTTCTAGCGGCTTTAGCGTCACACTCTTGGTGGGGCAAATTACATGGTTCACTGATGACGAATGGGGAGTGTGTAGTTGCAAGTGTGTAGCTGTTGGATTCAGAGCAATGTCGAACTTTAGGCGGGATGGGCCCTGCCCTTTGCTTGATCCGAATTAAACCTCTAAGGGGGGCGGTGGGGGGGGATGCCCAATAAAAAAAAATTCTACGGATTTTTGAGTTTCTAAATTTAGACTGTGCCACACTTTTCAGCTCTCTATCCCTGCCACGACATTGCTAGAACGTCCACCAGTCACTCGGTTGTCACCTACGCGTATTATATTTATGAGTTCACTTCCAGCCATCTGTGCTATTGATTCTCTGCCCCTGTTTAAGTGCCTACAGTCATCTGTCCCATAACACAGATATATTATGGATAGAGACAAAGATTCCCCGTATAACCTTAACAGACCGTTGGGGCAAGTGCTTTTGGGGATGGGCACCCACGAAGGCCGGCACGGCACACGAGAGGGGGGGGGGGGGTGTCCAGCACCACGCCCGGCCGCCTTTCTCTCCCTTGTGGCGATGTTTACACACTGCACCAGGTGCTCATTTGAGGCTGAGTCGACCTAGGGGAGGCCCAGGACTGGTTAAGATAATCGTCACTGGTGTTGGCCGTGATTAGGAATCGAACTCGGGTCGCTCGTTTTGTAGCGCGACCCGCTAACCGCGGTACTTCTGCTCCCCACAACATTATGTACACACACACAGCAAATGTACGTATGTGTATATATAAGCCTCAATGTTATACGCAGTATGAATCCGAATTGTGGGGGGTGTCATCATGAAACAGTTGTTATCGATTCTTAATGCTCGTGATGCACATTTAGGATAGTGAGCGAACTAAAACGTGAATTAGAAACAATGCAAGAAAATTTTAAATTTGATTCTTGGATTCAATTGTGTCCGTGGCTTGTTAGATGGGTGGGACACCAATATATCCCAATACAACTGCTGTCATATTGTGTCGTATTCGTGATTATCTGCCCTGATAATAATTGAAAACATTTTGTCGATACGACGCTGGATGAGAGCTTCCCCACACCGTGTCAGTAACGAGTTCTAGATTTGAAGCTTTCGTGACTGCAAGGATTTATATTCTTAGGTTGTTTCGGTAAAGTCACGTGACTTTACCGAAAAAACCTAAGAATATCAGTAACGAGTGTTTGACCATACTTCACCACGCTGGTCAGTGCTGGAGGGTGTCAAGAACCGGATCAGATATCGCTCGCTTATGATGTTCGCCACGGCTGGGAATCAAGCTCGTGTTTGTAGGTTTGTAGCGCAGCGCGTTAACGTTTGCTGAGAGGAAAGAAGTACGTCGAATACATATTGCCCATCGGGACTGAATGACTGATGTAAATTCTAGAAGGGCAAGGCAGTTGAAAGTTGCCACATGTCAAATGTAGTTGAGGCCATCCTTACAACCTCGGTGCCACTGATGATTGATATATAATCTGTCTACGGCTCCACGGTTTAATCCAGCTCCACTTTTAACACGCCAGGCATTTATAACACATCAGGCCAAGCTCTAAAGGCGGTAGCGGTAACCTCCATGGGTGCCATCGCCACTACCACCACTGCCTCCATCATCACCACCACCATTGCCACCATTACCACTACCATCATCACCACCACCACTACCACCATCATCACCACCACCGCTGTTGCCACCATTATCACTACCACCATCATCATCACCACCATTGCCACCATTATCACTACCACCACCATCATTACCACCACCATCATCACCACCACCACCACCATTACCACTACCATCACTATCATCACCACCACCATTATCATCATCACCACCACTACCACCACCATCATCACCACCACTACCACCACCATTACCACCACCATCATCACTACCACCACCACTGTTGCCACTATTACCACTACCACCACCATCATCACCATTGTTGCCACCGTCATCACTACCACCACCACCACCACCGCTACTGCCACCATTACCACTCACCACCATGATTGCCAGCATCATCACCACCACCATTACCACCAGCACCATTACTAAGCACCGCCACCCTCACCGCAGATCCCTTGGCACGCGATCGAGGGCCAAGCCAAAAGCCACTGCATGGCGGGGTGTGCGTGCATGTGCGTGCGTGTGCGTGCGTGCGCACGCACGCGCATGTGCGTGCGTGCGTGGGGGTGGTGTCAGGCACCCTCCCCCCGCCTCGTGTGCCGTACTGCCCTTCATAGGTTGCTACTCGCTAACGGCACTTGCCAACGGCACTTGCCCCAACAGTCCGTTAAGGCTACACGGCAGGGGAATCTTTGTCTTTGTGCATGTGTGTGTGTTATGGGGGGGGGGCGGCCCGTCTGTGCGCACGTTGACCTTCGTGGCAGCGAGCGCTGGCACCTGATGGTATCGCTTAAATGTGCCATGAAGGCTGCTGCTGCTGATGCTGCGCTTTTCGTGGAGCGCTCCGTGCTGGCCTCGTCATATCGCTCTCTGCGCTGCTTCTCCCCGCGTATCTAAACATCTAAACAGTCGTTGTCGTCGCGGCCATTCCGTGGAAGTAACTCTTGCGTGTCCCCTCGGCCGCTTTGGGTAAACAATTTGCGATATAATTATTTTTGGTGAGCCCAGGTTTTTTTTAAATTTCCAGTTGCTGTTTATGCATCGTGGGGTTGTTTTTTTTTGTCTCTCCGTCTCTCTCGTTGACCTATTTCTGAGCGGGCGGAGGAGGCAACGGAATGCCTTGTGTGTCCGTCCTTCCGATGTTCGGATGTCACTGGGACCTACGCACTTTAAAATCATCTCGACTGAAAACTCAATTCTTTGTTGTCCTTCATGCGCACCTCCGATGAGCACGGTTGGGTACGCACGGTGCGAAAGAAGTTCAACGTACGTGTGCATCCATAATAGAGGATTTTTTGGGGGTTAGATCGCGTAAATATAAATGCGTCGTTAAACCCGCCACCACCCGGCACAGCCAATTAGTAAAGGTTTGTCACGTAAACAGGAACATGCCGATTCGTTACTAGTCCAGCACACCGGTGTGTTGGAGAGTGAATCCACAACATTTACATTCTGAGTACTTGTTGATTCACTCTCCAACACACCGGTGTGCTGAACTAGTAACGAATTGGCGTGTTTTGTTAACGTGACAAACCTTACTGATTGGCTGTGTCGAGTGGTGGCGGGTTTAATGACACATTCATATTTACGCGATCTAACCCAAAAAACCTGTATTATGGATGATATTGGTTGCGAAAGCCCACGTGTTAAACCGTACGTGTACATAAGTGCAGCCGCCTACTACTCGCACGTATGCAGAGTAGACCGATTCCTAACGCTTTTAGGAAAACGATTCGAATTCTCATGGTGGGACAGAAATATGCGTGCAGATTGACAACAATAATGAAGGTTCATTTTCAGTAATACAACGCGAAGATGATTTGTTTTTACCAACTATAAAACAACCTTTATGCGTATTATACATTCATTGTATGTGGGTGTACATATATGTGATAAGTGCATTAGGAGTAATAGCTATTGGGAAGCCACAATCTAAATTGTAAACTTATTTATTTAAAACTGCTGTTTGTGTTTAGTTTGTTGTCTTTCTACCCGTATCTCCGATGATCACGGTTGGCTACGCACGGTGCGAAAGAAGTTCAACATACATATGTGTATGGCAGTAGATGGCTATCGTAGTTTATTCTGTCATGTAATCCTGTGTTGTGAATTTAATGTGCAGAATGTTTGTGTGTGTATATATATGTGAAAGGAGGCATTCTGTTTTTGTAAAGCGTGTATGTTGGTTGTGATGCATGTATATGAGATACATGCCGAGTTATATGCGTGTGTTTTTACCACAGATGCATCCGCAATGTATACGTGGCAATGCAGCTCTCTTTAAAAATTGAGAAGTTAATGCCTTTTTGGTGCATGTTAATGTAATTCAGGGTGTTTTAAAAAGATGGACCCGATTTGAAATCGCTATATCTTTGAAATTAGGTCCATCTTTTTGAAACACCCTGTACATCCAATTCCTATTACGCTTAATAACTACAACAAATAAAATGTTTATTTTCACGTTATTTTCACACTGATGCAAAGTAACATTGCATTGCTCTATGCACATACGTGTTCCATCGCAAGGCCGTGTTAGATAACAACGGCTTGGGGGGGAGGGAGGCCTTCATCCAGCAGTGGATTGATGATGGCCAACGATGTAATTCAGCAATACGGTACGGCAAAGCCTCCTTATGTAACATTGCAGCCTGGGTGCGTTTTCATTCATGTAGCATCACGTAAGGTCTCGCAAGAAGAGCTAATAACCCAATTGACAAAATGTATCGGACGACGTCGGTTTTCACGGCTCCGATGTGTGAGAAATGCTCTTAAGAGCCGACTCTTTTATTTCTCGATAGCCGTGGCGAGCGCTGCTCGTCGACTTCAAGGTGTTGTTGGGTTTGCGCCGAGCCAGGCGGCTTTCCAGCGTGGTCAGAAAGTGACGTCGTCCTCAAGGCCGCCGCTGGGCTTGGTTAGCGGACGCAGCCTTCAGTCGTCGTCTTGTCTCGAACCACCACAGCTTCAGTTCTGGTTTGTCGCCTGAGCAGAGGTCGCAAACGGGTTTTGATTCCTTACCCGTACCCGTACCCGGCCGCACCAGGTTCGCAAATGGATACCCGTACCCTACCCGATACCCGGCTACCCGTACCCGGCCGGTTACGGGTACCCGATTGCGACCTCTGGGATGAAGCCATGTTGCAGGCGCGGGTGGGTTGATTCTAGGAACTTGAATTGTGAGAAGAGACAAGACGTTGGGAAATGAGTGACAAACGGTGACTCATGGTCTACCCGTACCCGTACCCGGCCGCACCAGGGTCGCAAACGGGTACCCGTACCCGTAACCGGCCGGGTACGGGTAGCCGGGTATCGGGTAGGGTACGGTTATCGGGTACCCGGTTGCGACCTCTGCGCCTGAGTCCCCTTCTCTCTACCTGTGCAGTCTTTGCTGCACACTAAGGGGGGGTCAGTTCAGATCCTGTTGGGCCAGGGCTCTTGTCACGGTTGAAGAAGGTCAAACCCAGGCAGGCGCGTCCAGGAGGAAGATTTTCCTCGTCGACGACAACCGATTAGCACGGTTGGCTATGCACGGTGCCGAAAGAAGTTCGACATGCATACGACCGTGCTGACTCGTCACAATGTCCCTCGATTGAACGATGTCTCACATCCAACAACGGCCACATGGCCGACGTTCCTTGCTTTACTCGGGACTGCAAGAAAATAAATCATACAATGTGTGCAAATTAATAGTGCCTAACTTGTAAATGGTCATATCTCTTGAACAATGTTTGTGTAAATATGTCATTATTCGTTTGCTTGCTTGCGTCACTTGACACCCCAAAGTGCCACCCCGGGGGACACCCTTGCAAGCGAGACGTTTCATCTCGAGTGGCTATCCAGGTAAAAATATTATTAAAACTATAAAACTAAATCTAACAAGATTATGAGAAGACTTTCCAAGAAGCGAACTTGTGGCACCAATTGGAATGTTGTTAGGATTATTTTGAAGGCCTCATCTATACAGCTCATAATAAATTACAGTTTAATTGTATTTATATGTTCATTACAAATACGTTCACAAGCCCCCGTTTCTCTTGCGTGTGTTTGTCTTATGTAGTCGAGACTCCCATAACCAAATACCATATTGCACAAACAAAGCAAATACATTATTGTATTGTCTTCTTAACACATTACGTATTATATTTTCATTTCTTTTAAGAGAAGAATCTGGCTTTATAACAATGGGGAAAGGAAACCAACGCTGTTGTCGGTAACACGATCTGTTAAATAATAAATAACGTTCACACACCTGGTGTGCGATTCTATAAACGTAACATAAGATTTACAAATGACGACAACTTTAAATGCAAATTGCAGAGACAACTCAGAAGCAATGTTCCACTCACACAACACGGCTGTATAAAGTTTCGAGAGCCGACAATGTTAGGCCGTTAAGCGGCCGCTAGCTAATGTGTAACCGTTGATATTACATTACGGTTGACCCTGACCCCAAAGAGGGCAGAACAATGCGAATTATAAACTTTCCATAACCACTGGTGTGTCTATCCGGAACGATGGGTTAACATCATCATCATTATTGACCTTTTCTCCAAGGGTGATCGCAAGGTAATTTTAACGTGACTTTAGGCCACGGTTAACATCGGTGATGAGCGATATCCGAACCGGTCCTTGGCTCACAGCGCCTTCAACAAACACCAACAAGCCTTGCAAAGTATGGTCAAACGACCCCTACATGACCGACAAGCCGGTGGATGGACAAAGCGCTGTCGGTTATTGTAATGGTATCTATTGCTCCTGTAGTTGGGTCACAGAGCAGATTTTAAATTCGCAAGGTCTTCGAGGGATGAATGCTTTCTAGAACGCCAAAGCTACGCCATGACAGAGGGAGCGTAGTTTTGAGCCATAAAGGGTGCTTGGCACCAGTCTGACTGAGAGCGCGTGTGTGGTCGATGGTAGAGAAACCTTTCCTAAATTCTCTGTGCCCCCGTGGTCGATTGGCCTATAGCTGTTTTGTTGATCTGTTTGTCTAGGTGTTTTTTTACATCATGCATACAACTTTGATAACGCTACGATTAGCACGGTTGGCCACGTACGGTGCAAAAGAAGTTCAACGTACATGCATGCAGAAGCCGTGTAAGGAATCTCAACAGTACCGACATATATGCTTTAAGAATAATAATTATTTGAAATTTGTACGGCGTCTAAATGCAATGAAGGCGTCTCGGAGATGCTGTAAGGGGGCAAGCATGTCAATATAATAGTGCGCGCACGGGACAAAAATAAGAAACCTAAACGAGCACAAAACGAAAAAAAATCACGAGCTGGGCAGATTTAGCAGTGGCTTGATGAGGCATGCGCAGTCCATCTCCGCCACCGTAGCTGCACGCAGATGGTGAATGGAACTGAATTTCTCGCGTGGCTAAACTGGCGTATACGTTTGGTACAGTTTTAAGCAACCTTGCATAGCTAATAAGCATTAATCGCCGCCTTTTAAAAACCTTGGAAGAGAATTTGCCACAGCATATACTAACCCTTGAAAATATTTTATTATTTCCCTTCTACGTGACTTTACCGAAAGAACCAAGAATATGAATCCCTGCAGTCACGAAAGCTTTAAATCAAAATCTTTTAAGAGTTGAATTTTTTTTTTCGTGACGCTGTGTCCGACGGTGGTGGTGCAGAAGTAAAATAACAAACTCCACTTTCGCCAATAACCGGTGCCTCTTAAAAGGTAAACGTTTAAACGTTTTTGTGTCTTAGTCCTAACTCCATAGCACAGTGGCGCTTTCGCGTTATAACGGGGGTCGTTCCGCCATTGTGCGAAAAGTGTTGCCGAATTTTAAGAACCGCCTTATAGTAAAGCGCGTTCTCGTGTGAACACGTGTTAAGCGAGGACTTGGTGTATATCTAAACATCGCCTGGCTTGACTTGGCTCATACTGGCCTAAAATATGTTTTGCGTTACAGGCGACATGATTCTCCTCCCTTGTGATTCAATTAATTGCCGCGATTCATTGGTTGTGATTCGAGAATCGTAGTGAATGCGGTGGCTTTCGATTGACGATCATTCTTAGTCGCACGATTCGAGGCGTGCATCGTGCAAAGCTGAAAGGATCGACAGGAATCGATCAATTGGTGCGTCAACAAACTTTGCTGCTCGTGAAGACGGACGTGATACGGATGGCTGTGAGTGGCCACCTGAAAATCTGAATTGTAGTCTCATAAACGTTGTTCCCTGGAAGTTTTTATGAAATGAGATGGGAGACTTTGCACAGATACTGGGTCCCCAAAAAATAATGAGTAGAAAAAGTTGGCTCATTTTAATTGCATGTCTTCGTATAAGTTGAGTAGCGATTACCCTGTTTTGCGAAGCCGAATTGTTTATCTTTAATCGGCCACTGCTTCAGTTGTTTTCACAGTAGCGTCCTGGTTATTACTGTGATTACTTGCAATCGGTCACATGTAGCCTACTTACAATCTATTCGCGGTGACCCAAGTCCATTAATTTCCACAAAATATAACGGCCATAAATCTTGTTATCCTGTTAGTGAGCGGCTCCTATGTTTTTTCAAATACTGTAACAAGTTTTTTCATTCCTTAATACCAATTGTAATCAAATCATTATTTTAGTCCAGTAAGTGATGATTATTTGAATGTACGGTGTGAAAGAAGATCAACATGTGTGTGTGCAGTACGTGGCTATAGTTGTTTAAATCTATTATGTAATCCTGTGTTGTGAATTTAATGTGCGGAATGTTTGTGTGTGTGTATGCACATTCTGTTTTTGTAAAGCGTGTACGTTGATTGTATGTATGTTGAACTTCTTTCACACCGTACATTCAAGGAATCATCACTTACTCGACTAAAATAATAATTTGGTTATAATTGGTCTTCGTGCCATTCTTTACAGTGGCCAAGCAAGGCTGGCACAGTTTAACACGAAGGCTTTCGCGACAAATATAATCCATAAGAGAGGTGTTTTGGGTTAGATCGCGTAAATATGTGTTGTTAAACCCGCCACCACCCGACACAGCCAATTAGTAAGGTTTGTCACATAAACAGAACGTGCCAATTCGTTACTAGTACAGCACGCCGGTGTGTTGGAGAGCAAATCCACAATATTTACAATTCGAGTACAAAGCTGCTCGCTCACAGACGATTGAGTATTGGCACAATTACATACAAATATAAAAAAAGTTAATTTGAAACCCGCTTAGAGAGAAAGAGAGAGTTGAGCGACAGGGCAGTTATTGTTGGGTTTGGTGGCTTGGGGAGGGGGGTGGCGGAGGAGCCAGGGGTGAAAATGCCGGGCTTGGCATTGCCAAAAAAATCTTGCTGCGGCTCACTGGATTTCATCTTCGCTCACACCTCTGCTGCCGCCCAGAAGAGAAGAGGGCGGTGTGGCAGCGGCTACGGCGGTGTTCGTGGTGGCGGCGGCGGCGACGGCTATATTTTTACATCGATCCCACGCCAATGCAACTCACCCCCGTCACAACCCTCCTCCCCGGCCCGCCCGGCCGCCCCATGTAAAAAGGCGGTGGTTGCTTGGCAACTGGCACACAACGAGAGCTAGGCTGGCATGGGCCCCCTTTGCCGCATTCCCAGACAAGGCGACGTGCCTGGCGTGCGTGCGTGCATGCGCCCACTGCTAACCCCGGGTCTCTCTCTCTCCATCGCCACACAAACCACCGCACCCCCCACCGCCACCCACCACCCCTGTCCCCCAGCCAATGCCGCCCTCTTCAACTGCCCAATCCTCCCCCTCCGCAGCTTCCACCCCCCCCCACCCAGTTCAACTCTCTTCTCTCCAGACCGCCCCCCCGACCCCCCAACCTCACCCCTACAATGCCCTGCCACCACCATCGCTGGCTGCCAACCCCAGTAGATGTGATGCCACCACCACAGAATCGGTTTTACCCCCCCCCCCCCGCTACTTCTCACCATCGTCAGGTCGCTTCAGCTGTGCCCGGGAGATTTCCACCACTCTCCTAGCCCCCCAACCCTCACCGTTCCTCCCTCCCTCCCTCTCCCCATGGGGCTGCAAACACCTGCGAATGTTACTTTTCAAATTCAATTGCCAACGTTATACAGTAGGACCCAGCTGGTGTATGCCAGGCCCCAGTGAATTGAATATGTAATGCGTATTTGTGTGCGTGTGTGTGTCTCTGTGCCCATCAAGGGGAAGAGCCACTATGGCCATTAGATGTGCAACGATTCGTTGATTAATTGTCAGCGTGCTGTGATGGGTTGGCGTGATGCCCTGCAAGCCACTCGTGGCCGCCGCAACATTCAATGCAGTGGACATTTTAAAATTAAAAATAAAATTGATGGTACGAATTAATATGTGCTTCAATCGGATTGTCAACCTTGAATTGTGACAATTTGTACAATCGCTGGCAGGAGGAAGTGAGGGTAGGGGGTTAATATAATTACATGAATGCTTAAAAATAATCATACTAATGCCAATGATGTACCCAGGAAAGTCTCATTTGAGTCCCAAGATACTTTCCGGAGGGGTCATACGTGAATTTATGATGTTTGGCAAATTCCATCAAATTACGGTTGATAGTTTTCAGAAGACATTTTCTATTTTATCTCGAATCAGATTGTGTATTTATCCTGGAGGAATCCGATGAGCTATAAAGTTATTTTTTACAGATGTCCAGTGGGGGCGGTTCAGAACGTTGCAATAAGGTGAACAAATCTCTTTAAAAAATATACAAATAAAAACTTAACTTTTTTCATAGCACCAGGTAAAGCCCACCCAAATCCCATTGTCATTGTCTTGAAACGCCGTGAGATTTTTAAAAATGAAAGCCGCTATATAATCTGTAAATATTATAATTAGTTATAATTACTCATCTAACATGCCTGTGACCAAATCACCTGGAAAACGCCCAATCAAATCTCCAGAAGCTTAGCAGCAGGTGTGAGCCTGGACGTTGCTCGGTTGGGTGACCACCACGCAAGCTCGCACGACTTATCTATCCCCTCCCCTCAGCACGCTGGGCCTGTCTGTAGGGGCGGGGGTGGTGGGGTGGGGTTTCCTGCCTTCACAAGGCAAGATGTGGGCAGGGTGGGGGGGGGCATCCGTTCTTGTCAAGGAGCCCGAGTAATCGTCCAACAACAAATATTTTGCCGATAACTATTTCCAATCTCTTCGTCGAACACGGTCGGCCGATGGGTTCCGTCCCCCTCTCGCCTCCCCCCTCCCCGAGCCCTGAACGCAACCGGGGAAACCGGCGCACGAGAGCCCGCTGTGAGCCTCTCACGGTGAGCCGCCGTGCTTCCTGCCCCTCTCCGTGCGGCATGTTGCCAGAGCGGGGGGGGGGGTGTGGGGGGCGACTTTGCCATCGCACGTTGTTTACGCTGCTGCTCCTTGCCGGGTCCAGTCCTCTCTCCCGTAGCGGCGGGCGGGCGGACGGGCGAGCGGGAATTGCACTTTACGCGCAATTTACTGGGCTCCGCGGTTTCAATAAACATCGCGCAAAACTCTCCCTGACAACAGCCAGCCGGCCGCCCGGCGGGGCCTTGTACAGTGGGACAGATAAGCAACGCACAGGCGGTGCCGGTTATTTATTTATTTTTGACTTTCTAGGTATTAAAAGATATGAGAGAGTGTGTTTGGCAAGTATAGACGTAAGAATGCTCATGATAATACCTTATTATCTGGATTAGCAGACGTTTCCGGAAAGTAATACGCACCTGTAACTTGTGGCCGGTGTCGGTCAAGTCCTACAAATGTGGTCACATATCTGCATGCATGCACGCAACTACCGGATTATAAGATGCCAACTTTGGCTTCCAATACAGGGGAAATAAATGCATCGTACAATCCGGAGAATACGGTAATTGTTATAATTTGAAGTGGTTTTGTCATTTTGCTGCTGGATAAAAGTCCTCTCTACACCGTTTGGTCTGTCAGGGGAGTGGTTTTTTTGAACATACTTCACAATGCTGGTCACTTGGCACCTAAATTTGATTTAAAGCTTTCGTAACTGCAGGGATTCATCTTCTTGGTTCTTTCGGTAAAGTCACGTAGAAGGGAAGTAATAAAATAATAAAAATAAAACATAATAAACTAATTCTCACGACGTTTCGGCCACAACGCAAGCAGCCGTCCTCAGGTGAAGAAACAGGTCTGTCTTCTCGACAGAAACAGGTCTGTCTTCTCGACAGACCTGTTCTTCACCTGAGGACGGCTGCTTGCGTTGTAGCCGAAACGTCGTGAGAATCACTTGGCACCGGTCGCTCGTCATGAGCTGTGTCCGGGAATCAAACTCAGAATCGCCTGGTTCACGTTTGCAGTGAACTAATCACTGCACTGCACCGTTAATCCGTAACACGTCAAATAGGTGAAGTGCTGCACTGCGTGCTCGTGCCACGACTGGTGGAAATTGCCTCGACTTGAGGGGGCTCTAAACAGCCCCTCAAGAGAAATGTAGAAATTCTCAATACTCAAAAAAAAATCTCTCTGCTTTGCTCCTGTGTATTTTTTTTGTCTTCTTCTGTTGCAGGTCCTTCAATAACTCCGGGCTCAGCGGCCATGGGTAGGAGGAAGGAAATAAGCCAGACGGCTCACGACATCTGCAGTTGGCCTGTCACCCCTCTCCAGCACCGTCACCGCCATTCCCTACCGCCCCCCCACCACCACTTCAATCTCAACGCCACTCAACCCACAACGCTGTCATCGCTCCTTGATGGGTGTTGTGACGAACTACACCAAGCCCTCCAAACTCCGGCACCCAACCCTGAATCCCCGCTGCCACACCGCCCCTCCCCCCCTTAACCACCCCCCCCCCCACCTCTTCAACAACATCACCACAAGCCGCCTGCAGTCGCGGTGAGAGGAACATTTGAGTGTGTTGGGGGGGGGGGGAATGGGCGGTAACTGAAGTTCACGCTGCAAGTTTATCGGCATGAAACAGAGAGAAGCGGGGCTGAGCATGGGGTGCGAAAGTTCGACGCCGCCGCCGCTGCTGCTGCCCGTTTCACTCGCAAAGTAACCGCCAAGGCACCGTGCGCAAGGGAGGAAGCAACGAGCGTGGAGGAAACAATACGAGGGCTGTCGGGGGTGGCCCCTTGGCATTACATTCAGAGACAGAAAGAGGAGCACTTGGATTAGAGAACACGTGCAGTTCATGATATCGTTTAAACAACGAGTGAGAAAGTGGGCTTGGGCAGGATGCTGTCAATGGACAGGGGGGCGGGTGGGGGGGGCTGGTGACGGGGATGGCCGATGGCAGTGGCAACCGAGGATTGAAACGCATTCCGCGAGACGTCTCCAAAAGAGACGGAGCGATGAAATCGGTTCGTCTGCAGGTGCCGTAGATGCATTGTCACATCGCAGGATTGCGACGAGGGTGGCTGCAGTTTTGGCGCGCCCTAATCCAGCAGTGGATTGACTGTGGTCCCGACGATGCCAATAGTCAGTTCCCATCGGCAGCCGTCGGGAGAGAGAGCGGGACAAGTCTCTGCGAGCTGTGACGTGTTGAGCGGCTGTCACTGCTTCGTGAGTGTTGGCCGAGGGGTGAGTTACGTTTCGGCGGATAGTGCTCCGTGCATTATTCACCGCCGCCCCCCCCCTCGGGCGAGATATCCTTGGGGAAGAACTGGCACCGAAGAGTAGTTTAAAAAAAAATGTTTAGCCTCTGTTTTTACCCTGCAGTATAAATGAGTAGACCACAGTTATTCGATCAACAAGCTGCGTGTGGTGGGGTAAGTGTGGGTACTCTCACTCTTCCTGAGACTCATGGGCAGCGTGGAACAGGAGGCCTAATGCCATATGCAGGGGGCTCTCAAGTGCTCCTACCAGTGGAAGTCGTTTTGTCAACAATGGTTTGAGCGACCAATTGTCTGGCTGCGTCTTTTACCTTCAAAGAAAATATCCAGTCTCAGAAATGTTGATTGTAATTATGGCTGCATTCGATAAACGGTGGCTGTGAGTTCCATGAGAACCTTAAATTCTTCTGCACACTGTCCAGCTTTTAAGATTGGTTCTGAAGTATTAACAGTAAAGACACGGTATTTTAATGGCTTTATAAATAATATAGTTTGTAATGCATGTAGCGTGTAAATAATCCACAGGGCAACCACGCAAACGAGATGAGCGAATTCCCGTTGCAGACAAGTGCGTTCGGCGTCAATTTCCAAACGCACGCGCCGAAGCAGAAGCTGGGCAAGCGGCGGTCTATCTCTGCCGTAGCGACGTTGGATCTGGCACGTGGGAGGGAAGGAGTTACTCGTTCTTTGAGTTGCAATTTCTCTCTTTTTATTTAAAAAAAGGGTTGGCCATCGGCCCATGCTGACAAAACGCGTGACATTTATATGCCGGCCTTAAAAAGCTCCCAATTATGTCGGAATAGTGTAGGGGTGGGTAGGGGGGGGGAGAAGCCGTGTCGTCGCCCGCAGCTATTGTGCTAAAGGTCTATTGGAGGACTGCCCTTTTGACCTCTGAATTGTGTGTTTTGACGGAGTGTTTGTGCGCCCGGCGATGACATGACATATAAGGTTGCTCCGGGGGGGTGGGGACCAGGGGGACCTCACAAGGTGGCGGCCGCTCTAAAGCCATATGGTGTCAACGCGGTGAGGGGTGGGGGGGGGGGGATTTGACCTCGTCGCCCCCCCAGGGTTAATCGCCCGTGACTGACCCCTGCCTCTCCGGGCGTGCGCGGGGGGGGGCGGGGTTTTAAGCGTGCCGGTTTGAAAGGGAGGGCGGCTGCGCGCGTGTGCGAGCGAGCGTGCGTGTGCGAGGGAGAAAGAGAGAGCCCTCGACACTTTTGTTTGCTCCAAGGGGGGGAGCGTTGCGAGGGTTCCCCGGGTGGAGGGGGGGCCGACGGGAATGTGTAGATTTTCACGGCTGTGCTGCTCTTAGCTTCCCCGACGCAACGATGTTTGGGGTTAAACCGAGCATCGATCGTCCGCGTGGTGACTTGACGTTGCCGCTGCCCGTTCTGGGAGTTTCTTCAGGAGCTGAATTCGGTTTTCTTGAGCTTCTTCGGAGATGCGTTATTATTATTTTGTTTGTTTGTTTGTTTTTGGAACGACGTGTACGTGAACTGAATTCCGTTCCTGAATAAGATGCCAGCACGTGGAGTGAAACGTCGGACATCGTGCCGAACATCACTTGCTACAATCCAAATACACAGAGAGCTGTAAATGATAATTGCGGAAATCTTAAGCACTAGAGATAATCTTTCTTAATCTCCACGTAATTGAACCCTCTCGGTTATGAGGATGATTGTTTTTTGGTTTTCCCGCGCGTTCGGGATATTGTCCGACGTTTTGCTCCACGTGCTGTAGGAGCTCCCGCCGTACGTCCTCTCAACACGGAGGAGTTGTAATTCACTTCCCGGACATCGTGCGGAACAACAACACAAGGTAAAAATAAAGGGCATCACTCTTGCGTAACATCCTACACGTTTGAACACGTCACAGGGTCTGTAACATCCACTTAAAACCCTTTCCCGTTCCAAGACGTCTGAAAGCGGCACGGTTGGTGCCCCGTTCACCGCTGAATCTCGAAGCGAGCAAGTGGTTCGGAGTAAATTTTATGTAGAGAGGCGTAGTGCTGTTGTTTTTAAAGACATTGTACTCACGGCAGAGAACCGGAGCGACACGACCGCACTCTGTGATCGCCGACGCCAAAATGTGCCACA
Source organism: Lampetra planeri (assembly GCF_965212315.1). Lineage (NCBI taxonomy): Eukaryota > Metazoa > Chordata > Hyperoartia > Petromyzontiformes > Petromyzontidae > Lampetra > Lampetra planeri. Next base: position 7,215,327 of record NC_136138.1, on the reverse strand, counting down.
CGCCCTCCGGCATGGCCTTGTGGGAGTCTTCAGGTCGGAAGACGTATCACTAAAAGTCATTTTTTGCTTTAAGTATACGTCATTGGAACGGAATCGGAAGAAAAACTGATGACGTACATGTACATACAAGTGCGTCATCGGAAAGGGAAAGGGTCAATGGCAGGCAATGCTCTTTGGATAATTTTCTTTACAAATACGCTCTTTGTTTTACAGCGTGTCATTCGGCACGACGTCCCACGTGTTTCGCTAGGCGTGCTCGGAAGCTTCTTGAGCGAACGAATTCAACTCTTGCGCTGAGACCATATGCCTTCAGTTCCCCGAAGTATCCACAAACGCACGGGGGAATATTGAATTCGGCTACTGAAGAAGCTCTCCCACCACGTGGGTATGAAACGTCGGACAACGTGCCGAACGACACACGCAGTGCGACCCCCAAAACACATCGCACGAGAGAGGGGCGTTTTTGCCCACACCGCGTTAGTGTAGCGGTTACCGCACTGCGCTATGAACCCGGTAACTGGAGTTTGATTCCCACTCACGGACAACACCAAGTGGCGATTATCCGAACTGGCCCTAGGCCTCCCCTAGGTCGACTCAGCCTCAAATTAGTACCTGGTGTGGCTGTGTAAACATCGCCACTGAGGAGACAAAGGCAGTCGGGCGTGGTGCTGCCCACCCACCCCCTCGTGTGCCGTGCCATGCCGGCCTTCACAGGTGCTACTCGCTAACAGCACTTGCCCCGACAGTCTCTCCAGGCTACATGGGGGATCTTTGGCTCCCACCGGTGCACGTGGGGCAGCAGGAACAGAGGCCAAGGGCGCGCGGAGAGCTTGGCCGTGCGTTGGTGCAGAACAGCGTCGAGCGTGTTGGCGGGGCACAGTGCGTACTTTTGTGTGCGCGTTTAGACGGCCCCGGGTCGGCTGAAGTTTGGCACCCACTCTGCCCCTGACTGAGCCCGTTTTTGCCTTGAGCTGATGGTTTGAATTTCCAACTCCCTCCAGCTGCGCTCTTAGGATCTTATTTTTTTTGTTCACAGGGAGTTGGTCAAAACGTGGTGCCCACCGTTGAGTGGATGTTGCTGATCGTGCCATGGTATTACGCACGTGCAGGAGGTCACGACAATAAGACAAATAATACCCATTATTCAAGAAGACTCTCGTTTTTTAAGGCGGCTCCTGCGTTGTTTCGCGAGTTCCATTGATGAACGGTGTAAGGGGGAGAATCGGGCTGCCCGGATAAATCTCCCGCACGCGACGGGGAAATACGCAAGGCTCCACACAGATGTATTTAAGAATCCATTGACGTACTGTCATTACCTGGCCACCTCACTTTCCAAGGTTTACAACGCCAGGTATTCCCAGGAATTTCCACACACCGTGTGCCCATGCAATAGACGGTATCTTAAAAATGACCAGTACAGTGAAATTAATATGCAAGTTCAAAAATTAAAGAATAATTGTTAAAGGGTTTTTTTGGCTGGGTAAAAACCATTCCACTTAATTGTTATACCCAATATGTTCCACTATATGCACTCAATGTACACATATATACGACAAGTTACATTGACCTGGCTAATTTTCGTCAGAAAATAAAAATGACCCAGAATCTGCCAAATCAAAAGCTAAGTAAGCTTGAGCCTGGATATCGATACATTGCACTGTGTATGTGTACCGTATAGAATGTGAATATTTATATTGGAGGAAGCACAGATGCTCAGTAGGTGTGTGCCTGTATATATAGGGACATTTGTTGCAGTGATGAACACGCGATCCGAATTCAATTCCGGGCCACGGCGATCGCGAGTGGCGAGTGATATCCAAACCCTTTCTGGGTCCCCCCCCTAGGTCGACTCAGCCGTTAACGACTACCCGGTGCAGTGTATATATACATCCGCCCTGGAGAGACAAAGGCGGCCCGGTTCCGTTTCACACCGACCTCTCGTGTGCTTTGTTGTCGCCCTTCATGTGTGCTCGCCAAAAGCACTTTTCCCAACAGCCTGTTGTCAAGGCTACACGTGTGTAAGACAACTACGTACGATGTGTGTACAACTGGAGTGTTTAATATATATACCACAATGCACCAACACATTTTACGCGTACACAAACAATACCGTTGGTGTACGTGATTTACAATTCTGAGAATATCGAACTCGTATATTTGCCGTCTTTTCGAGCCGACACATTAACCGGCGCGGTGAAGTATGGCCACACGGTGTGTCCCCCCCCCCCCCCACATGACCCCCGCAAAGCGCCGCGGGGACGATCTCATCCAGCAGTGGATTGGCAAATGACCCCGTGCCCGTTCATTAAGAACAGGGCTTGCGTGACAACCCCCCCGCGTGCCGTGCGCACAATTCGGCCTTATGTCGATCCACTGCTGGATGGAAGAAGACCTCCCCCCAACACACACATATACACACAGACATACACACAGACATACACACATACACACACACATACACACACATACATACACAAACACATACACACATGTACACGCACACATACATACACACGCACATATACATACACATTCACACACATACACATACAGACACACACATACACACATACATACACACACAGACATACACACACACATACACACATTTACACACATACATACACACAAACACATACATACACATGTACACGCACACATACATACACACGCACATACACATACATACACACGCACATACACATACATACACACACATACACACACATACACACACATACAGACACACATACACACAAACACATACACACACATACACACATACATACACACGCATACACACGCATACACGCGCACACATACACACACACATACATATACACACATACATACACACACAGCCACACACACACACATACACAAATACACACATACACAGCCATGCCACGGTGATGAGGGTTGACCAAACACCTCGCCACGCCGCCGGTTTAGTTTGGTGTTGGGTTCGCCGCGACCGCGAATCGAACTCGGATCATGGGGATTGACGCCGCTGGTTCCGTACATGACACACACACAACATGAATGCGCATGTTGCTACAGCCCCCCTGTAAGTGTGTAGAGTATACGGGTACGTGTGTGTGCGCGCGTACGTGCGTTTTACATAACGACCGCGAAATGCGAGTGTGTAAATCCATTCGCACGGCAGCCTTGGTAAATCCACTGCTGGATGAAGCTTGCTGTCCACGCCATAGTAGGACGGATGTGTGTATACGAGCACGTGTCTGTTTAGTGCACACATTGTGTGTACACATAGTGTACATTGTCAAATGGGCTGTGCATATACACACTACACATTTTGAATATGTATACACAGTATAGCCTATGTGAATACAATCTGTACATGAAGGTGTGTGTGTGTATATACACATCTAGGTCGACTCAGCTTTAAATGCGGTGTGTAAACTTCGCTGCTAGGGAGACAAAGGCGGTCGGGCGTGGTGCTGGCCACCCACCCCCTCGTGTGCCGTGGCGGCTTGCATCGGTGCTACTCGCTAACAGCACTTGACCCAACATTGTGTTAAGGCTACACGGGGGATATTTGTTTTTGTACACATACAGGACCTGCAGGACATGGACATGTACAACCCGTTTGAATGTGGACGGGTTTGTGTGTAAACCCATGCAGGGCACACACGTGTTGTATGTACGTGAGTGTGTCTGCACCCACACACTCACAATATAATTTAATGCGCATCCCATATGAATGCTGTACAACAGACTGCGTGGTTTCACGTGCAGACTGAAGTGTATACCAGTGCTGAGTGATTATCCACTAGAGCGGTTAGCACGCAGTTCGATTCCTGCTCACGATTATCTGAACCGGTCCTGGGCCTCCCCTAGGTTGACTCAGCCTCAAATGAGTACCTGGTGCGGTGTGTAAACATCGCCACTGGGGAGACAAAGGCGGTCGGGCGTGGTGCTGGCCACCCACCCCCTCGTGTGCCACAGTGCCGGCCTTCATAGGTGCTCGCTAACAGCACTTGCCCCACCAGTCTGTTCAGGCTATACGGGGGATCTTTGTCTTTGTGTGTCCTGGTGCCGGTGGCGCTACGAACCCGGCGACACGAGTTCTAATCCCGCTCACGGCCAACAACCCACCCCCGCAACTTGCAGGCGGGTCCTGTGCCTCCCCGAGGTTGACTCAGCTTCAAATGAGTTACCTTGCAACTCATCGGGAAGACAAAGGCGGCCGAGCGTGGTGTGCCCGTGCCGGCCTTCATAGGGGGCTAGCTAACAGCACTTGCCCCAACAGCGTGTTAAGGCTGTACGGGTGATCTTTGTCTTTGTGTATCTACACCCACACATGGCATATGCGTGTATATGGCATGTCCCGCGCGACTGTGTGAGTACATGTGTCATCATAAGGGGGCGTGTGGGCTCTGTATAAACTAGACACGATGCTCTCCGTACAACGCAAGCCATCATGCGGTCACATGGATGAGATTATGTAACCAGGAATTCCGAGTACAGTAGCGGTGCTTATGTAAGTGCGGTTTGCTCGCTCTCTGCACGTGCTCGGGACGCACGTGTTCTGTTATTTATTTTATTGTAACACAAAAAAGAAATCCACGTTGCACAAACATCAGTTTCGAGTGACGGCAAATTTTGAACTTTAAAAAAAAGTTATTGGGTCTCGCCGTTATAAGTTGGTGGTGGCTTTTCAAGAAACAACCCACCACCATCGCCACTCCAACAACGAGGTTACAAAACAACAAATTGTGTACACTGGATTATAAGACGCTCCAGAAAGTAAGACACGTGTAACACCAACGCTTGCGGTTGATGTGGAGTAAAAAAGTTGTACCAACGCCTACCGGATAATACGACGCACGCCTCACAGCTTTAACATAATGGGGGGTGGGGGATGTGCGTCTTTCATAAGGCTACTATGTTCCAGTATGTTGAACTTCTTTCGCACCCTACGTAGTCAACCGCGCTAATCGGGAGGTGGGGGAAAGGCCAACGAACTAAAACACAAAAAGCCCTTCCTAGCAGAGAGAGATATGGCAGAAAGATGTTGTGGATTACCAGCACACGCAGGGTGGTCCAGATGTCTTATGATCTCCCTCAAGGATTTGACCCCCCAATAATTGTCCCTTTGCATATTCATTTCTGATTCTAAATAAACGTTTCAATTTTTTTTTTATTTTAGAGAATGAAATGGGGGTCACGTGACATCTGGACCACCACCCTGTAACATGTACAGCACTTTTGTTAATCCACTGATGAATGAGGATCTTACCTCCACACGCCGGGCGTGGAGGGGAGGGGGTTGTTGTACCATACAATCATCACTATGGTTCAGTGTGTGTGTGGGTTGTGAATGCGGGGGTTGGCCACGCGTTTGGCGACGTACGGTGCGAAAGAAATCCAATATACGACGTACAGGAGGACGATTGCTTTTGCTGTACTGCCCTCTTGCTCGTTGTGCAAGTAATTGCAGAGGAGGCAGCTGCATCTTCACTTTTTGCCGTTGCCCTTTTGCGAAAAAAAAAAACGCAAGCTCAGCTTCCAAGGGCCCTCGTAAAATGCATAACACCACTTCCGAACTCAACCCCATCCAATCGGGGTGAGGGTTTTATTTGTTTAAAGCTATTGTTAGAAGCAGAGCAACAGAACACAACACCTTTGCAATGCAGCCCCCCCCCCCCCCCCCCGTGGGGACGTTCCATGAAAATACAAAGTTCAGATTTCGCCTGCCATTGTTTTGGACGGTGGCACGAAATTTTGCAGCTGCTAGAGCTGATTCTAGATTTGAAGCTTTTGTGACTGCAAGGCTTTATACTCTTAGTTTTTTCGGTAAAGTCACGTAGGTAAAAAATGAAATTAAAATTAATAAAACAATAAAAATCACGACGTTTCGGAGGCAACACAAGTCCCCGTCATCAAGTGGGACCGTCACAGCCATATTTGCTGATTCGCCTCACTTGATACAGCAAATCTGGCTGCTAGAGCTGCCTTGGCTGGCGACTGATCAACGTGAGCGACCCTGATTTACTTGGCAGGCATTTCTTGGGAAAGGCGGGAGAGCATCTCAAATCTCATCTCCCCTTGAACGGGGGACCGCGAGGGGTCCCGTTTTTATTGGCACCAATTTTTTTTTTAATAAAGATCCCACCTCCATCCGTACGTAGATGCTCTCTCTATCTCCTCCGCACATGCACACGCGGCGGCCACGGTCAATCTCACAAAAATGAAATGTGCGAAGCGTTGTGAGTTGCTTGCTGACTTTGCGGGGTCCCCCTGGATACTTGAGCAATGTGAGCCGGCTGGGGGTTACAGCTGGGTCACATCGGCCTGACAAAAATCCCAATTGTGGTGGGCCACGTTTGACTCGACGAGTATTAGGGAAGACCCCAACCCCCCCCCCCCCATCGTAGAGATGGTTTTACAGGATTCGTGGCTTTTGTGAGCAGAGTTGTCATCTTGTTGTTGTTTGCGAGATTTGGTGACTTTGGGTTCCTCGAGTGAACTTTTTTTGTTATTCAAAGCGACTTTCTGCGACGAGGACATTATTCATATTTTGAAGCGATTATAGAGCGTTGAAAAAAAAATCAGGTAGCTGTGTACGATACTTGTTCAAATGTGTAGTGATATTTTTGATATGTTTATGGGATTTCTTAGAGACATCTAATGAATGAGGTTTTGTTTGGCAACTTCGTGCTTTTATGTGGTTGGTAACGCTACTGTGGCCTCCGACATTGTTTTACTGTACAGGGCATTTGTGGTTTTTGTTTTGCGTTTTTTAAAATATGGAAGTGTAAGTAAAGTGTTAAGTTTGACATCAGTTTCTCATCATCATCATTAGCCATTGTTTTTATCACTGCAGGATCCAAGGCCTCCACAAATTGTTACACGACAGGCTTTTGCTCACTGCGATGTTCATGACTCAGCAGTTTGCAGGACCAAATCATGCTTAGAATTAAGGCTTTGCATCTCAGCCACCTACATGCTACAATGATAAAATAAATCTTAGGCGGAGGCCATCGTTGATCGACTGCTGGATGAAGGCCCCTTTCCCCGCCACACCGCCATCCCTCTCCGGTTCATCGGCACTTTAAAAAAATCTCATCGCGCCATGGTGATCTTGGCCGCAATCGGAGTTTTTGGTTGTGCCCAGTTTTATTTGAGGCTACAAAAAAAAGAGAACAACGCGGCCTCTTTTTCCGTTCTCGTCGTTTTTTTTTGCCGTTGCTTGGTTTGGCAAAGAAGACTGGCAAAATTTAAGTTGAGCGCCCGAAGTGGAAATGGATGGATTCTGGATGTTCGCAAAGCCATTTCAGGTCTGGGTTGCCCTCTAGTGGCGAATTATCAACTTTACAGCTTTCATCTTCTTGGTTCTTTCGGTAAAGTCACGTATCAGGGAGGACGGCTGCTTGCGTTGTGGCCGAAACGTCGTGAGAATTATTTTATGTTTTATTATTTTATTACTTCCCTTCTACGTGACTTTACCAAAAGAACCAAGAAGATGAATCCCTGCAGTCACGAAAGCTTTAAATCGAAATTTACAGCTTTCAGTTGAATTCCAAGGCGCAGTTTCACCGAGTACGCAAAGGCAGTGAAGTGGCTCAATGGATGACATTTTTTTATATTTCCAAAGGGTCGCCTGAATCTTTGTGTGCGTCATGTTGTAAAGCCCCCTTTGTAAATCCACTGTTGGATGAAGGTTGTTTGGTTGGTGAAGATGTGACCACCCCCCCATTTAATTATCTAAAACTTAATATCAAAAGGTTTATTTAAAATAGAAATGAATATGCAAAGAAAAAAAATGTTTGTCAATTTGGGATCACGATACATCTGGACCGCTCTCTAAAACAGTGTGTTGTACTGCATTGCTGACTGCTTGCTCACAACGTAGCCCCCACAAGCAGTCTTAAGCACAGCGGTGACCCATCCTCGAACTATCCAGACTCAAATCTGCTTAGCTTCCGTGACGTGTGACGTGACCCATCTTAGTTCAGGCTGATTTGGTTTTGGGCACGTTCCGGTACTCGCTATAAATTGTGCTGCACGGGCATTCGTCTTGATGTGTGAACCGTTTCACAACTGCTACGGCAAATGTACGTGCTGACACGTGTTGGACTTCTTTCGCACCTTACGTAACCAACCGTGCGAATCTGGGGTGCGGGGAGGGTAAAATGAGAGAGCACTGTTCTTTTTTGTGTTTTCAGGCCAGAAGCGGCCCTTTCACCAGCCCCCCCTCCCGCCTTCCTGCAAGGCCCTGGCACGGATGGACGGTGTTGCGTGGGCTGTGCGATGAGGTAGTAGGTTGTATAGTTTTTTGGGTGCAATCCCAAACGGGTAACTGTACAATCTACTGTCTTTCCCACGGCTTCACAAAACTGCTCCTCATCCTCCTCCAACCCCTGCTGCTCGAGTGGAGAATCCTGGACAGCCATGCTCCGTCCACTGCTGGGTGAAGGCCTCCCCACAAGCTTGTCTGTTGCCATCGCCCACCTTGCACGTGGTCACTGCGGCTGATTTGATCACGTGCGTCGGCGTCTGTTGCCGGACGCTTTGCGGTCCTTGGCATTGCCGCGACTCGGTATCGAACGCCGGCCGTCGGTCAAAGAGTCATTTTTATGAGACTGTAATAACTTCCACCTTTCTGCGATCAAGCCTCGTCGGTGCACCGTTCGCAACAATTCGTTTGCTCGACTTCTGTCGATCGGGGTCCACAGGTGGATGACGGTCCCGTCCCGTTACTGTGAGTGTCGTGGGGGTTCTTTGACCGTACTTCACGCCGGTCGTGGGTTTGTGAAGGGGGGTGGGGAGTTAACCCAGGACCGGTTGAGATATCGCTCAATGCTGGTTGTTAACTGTGACCCGGCATCGCACGTCGGCAATGAGAGCGATTTGGCCATAACCGACTGCGCCCCAACGCACTCGATGCAAGTCTGTCTATACGCGTCTCCAAAAACAATTGGTGTACAATGATGATTGCATTTGAGTCCTTTTCTACGTGGGGGTGATGCCGCTGCAATGTACAGTCCTCAATATATCCGGAATGACGCATCAAAGGAATTGCATACATTTAAAAAAAAAACCACAGGCAATCTATTGAGGATTACTTTTTTTAAAGATCGCGTGCTCACTCTTACAAAGGTTCCGTATTGATCAAATGTGCACTCACGTTATCCGACCTAATTGGATTTAGATACGCTCGGTTTTATTAATCAATTGTTTTGCAAGCACGCGTGTGTGTGATCGGGACGTGTACACTAACGTACATATTTCCTGCATCACATGCTCACAATCATATTGAAAACGATTGCTTTAAGCCATCGAATGCACACAGAAAATCGTATTATGAAGCAGAACATAAATACTGTATGTCATCAGCCGTGATCAATTCACTGTTGGATGGAGGCCTCCCGCGATGTTAATGATCCAACAACGCACCTGCACAAGCGGATTTTATCGCTCCGTCTCCACGGTGGGGGTCCTTGGGACGGGTTCCATTCGTCCGTTGTGCATTTATTCGGCTCAATTGTGCTGCAAGTTCGGAGTCATCTCTTGACCAAAATAATGCAAGGCATTCTGCCCTGTTTAGTGTTCAAATCGTAATGTTTATAGAGTTTTTATTTGAAACCAGGTTTCATAATCATTTCGCGTGACCGATGAAACGTAGACAATACAATGCCCACGTATTCGTTCGCCTTGTCATTATCGATAGCAATCCACTGCTGGATGAAGGCCTCCACAAATCGCCACAATCTCTCGCCTGCAGGCGACCTGCTAAATTGTCCGATGGCACGGTTCCAGGTATAAGAAGGGTCGTCGTTTGAGTTGACCCCACGTTCTTGGTTCTTTCGGTAAAGTCACGTAGAAGGAAAATAATAAAAAATAAAAATAAACATAATAAAATTATTCTCACGACGTTTCGGCCACAACGCAAGCAGCCGTCCTCAGGTGGAGAACAGGTCTGTCCTTCTACGTGACTTTACCGAAAGAACCAAGAAGGTTGACCCCACGTGTAAGACTCGGTCACTTTTCTTGCGGCAATGTCGATGACGACTTTACAAGTTGTTTGTATCAGACGTCGTCAACATACGGCTCTTTTAATGACTGCTTCGTGACGTTATGCACATTGCATTGTGGCTCTTGAAATATTGAGGTTTTTGTTGTTACCAAAGTCGAAAAAAATTGTCTCCTATTAATGTGGTTTGCTGACCCTCCCCCCCTGGTTATATCCAGCGATATCCAGTGACTTTTTGAGGTTCGTTTGGCGACGTTTCCCGTCTTAAGGGTAAACGACACATCAGCAGACACACCATCCTGCCTTGTCACCACATTACAAATAAAAATGTGTTGTCCCATTGGCTTTCCAGGGCAGCATTCGTGCACTGACCAGCGGCATTTATTCGACCGAGCAAACTCTCCCAACAGCTACGACGTGGATCTCGTGAGCAGGGTTAAACAAATGATGCTTCGGCAGTGAATTGGGGGGGGGGGGGGTTAAATCCACACGACACTTTCAGGATGCTACTTTTGTAAACGTTTTGGGGGGTCACGGCAAGACAAACTCGCGCACGCAACGGCGAAACCACGGCGGCAACGCGAGGTGTGAATGATGACCGGCGGTGTTTTCCTGTGGGCTCCTGGGTTGAGGTAGTAGGTTGTATAGTTTAAGGGGCAGACATTCATCTACCCTTATCGGAGATAAGCTATGCAGCCAACTGCCTTTCCCAGGGCTTCGCACTCTCCTTCAACGCTGCGCGTATTCTTATCCGTCGATCGCTTTTGAAAAGCCGAGTTTTGTTGAGACAACGCGCGTTGCAAGTGCACAGTGTTACGGACAGGGCGTTCGAAAGGTTGGCCCGTTTATCGATAATCCCCGCTGATTTATCACGGCTCTTAAACCCCTCCTCGCGCGGATGGTTGTCAAACTCGATAGCTCTGTAGCTTTCGAGGCGAGCGTAAACTGATTTGTTAAAAAAAAAAAGTGTATTGACACGTTTTAGATTTGAAGTTTTCGTGACTGCAAGGATCCATACTCTTGGTTCTTTTGGTAAAGTCACGTAGGTAAAGAAAATAAAAGATAAAAATAAATAAATTAAATCACGGCGTTTCGATTGCAACACAAGCAAGCATCATCAGGTGTGACGACCATTGCAATCGAAACGTCGTGATTTTTTTTTTACCGACGTGACTTTACCGAAAGAACCAAGAGACGGTTGTCAGAAAATTTAGAGGCATTAGAATTAAATTATGTATCTATAATGTACTATATAGCGGGGTATCAATACATTGATCAGCCAGTACTACGCTGTACAGCAATAATAACGTACTGTATTGCAACGTGGTTTGGTTACAGACGATACATTTTTCTCTGAGTGTCATTATTTTTTTTAAACCAACGCCGTGAATTTTTTAAGTGGAAATATTTACCCGATTTGACTCGGGAGGGCGCCAGGCAACGCGTTGCATTGGCCGCGTTGGACCGCATTCTTTACGATTACGTGGCAGGGTGCGATAATGGGATGAATTTTTGCAGCGGGAAGTTTTGCCGCAGACGAAAAGTGCGAGTTGACATCCAGGCCTCGGCAAGGTAATTGACCCTTTTTACCGGGTTAAAGGGTAAAGGTGTCGACATGCCAAGGGGTAAGGTAAAGGGGTGGTAGGGTAAAGGTAGCCCGAAATATTACCCGGTAAACACCTTGTGTTTACCGCTCGCTAAAAGCTCCGTGGCGCAGTCCGTGGCCTCCATTTACAATTGGAATCATGGAGATTATTCTATATGAACAAAGCGCTCTACCCAGCATTTACCTGTTATAAACCTTGTTCATGTGTAGTAGTGCCCCAGCAATTACCCTGTAATCGGGTAATTTGCATGGGGTAAGGGTAGAAGGTAGGGTAAAGGTAGGCTCGTTGCTTTTGACCTTTTACTATACCTTGCTAAAGGGTAAAAGGTAAGGGTAGAGTGATTGTATTGTGGTAAGGTAGAAGGTAGGGTAAAGGTAGGCTCGTTGTTTTTACCTTATCTTCCCGAGGCCTATGCACATGTCACTGTAGTACAGGATTGCCAGAAGATACAACACATATCCAGAGACATGTTTACAGCCTTTTAAGAAGGCACGTGTAAATACATTGTTTTTTTCCACACCACAATAATTAAAATTGTCCCGGGTTTCTAAGTTGGTTATTTCAAAAATATATACTATACTGCAGTACTGCACACATCTTTTTTGTTAAAGCGCCCGTGTTGATGAACATATTTGTCCTGAATGGTATATGCTACGAATAATTGTCCATCAAGGTGGTACAAGCACAATACAGTACCTGACAATCCACAGGATTCATAAGAGGAGACAATGGACCAAAGTGCCTGGATGACAGATCATCAGTTTCATCGCGACGTCGTGTTTCCAGGTACAGTAGAAGAACAGTAGGATGTAATTGCCCGTCTAGGGGAGGCGATGTTGCGAGTTGTATCTGTTATAGCGCTGACTTCACAAGCAATTTGGAATGTTATGCTCACGCCATTCTTCGCCAATCCAATCACCATCCAGACCACTCGTTATTGGGGGACCAATGATAACATTTAGGTGTTCGGATTTTGGTAGCTATAAGCATATCGGCTGTAATAGAAATGTCAGCTTTTTAGCCCATATGTAATGCGATTAGCATTAATATTTTGAGTCTTAATCGCCTCTGTTCCTAAATAGATGGTTTTACAATGTGTATAAAAACGTCACATTTCATGTTTCTAACACTTCAAGAGCATCATAATGTAAAGTTGATACCACGTTATTCAATGTTTTTTTCCTATACGTATAGGGTAATGCATACCATGCCGTATTTGCCCCAAATTTAATATTTCTAAACGTAAGTCTCCACAGTTAATGAATTTACAAAGTCCACGAAAGCGATGTTACGCGCATTACGTACAAATAAAGTGAGCATGCACTGGAGTGGATTTAATTGTAGGGTTTTTTTAGTTTTTGTTTGCATATGTGGTTGGTGATTAAAAAAATGAGAACTACAGTTGTCTGATGAGTTGTTGTCACATGGTACTTTAAATCTGAAGCCGTGGTGCCCGTAAGAAGACTGGGAGCTAGAGCCATGGTGAAGACGGGAGGCTCCCGATTTACAAAGTGAAAGTGTAAATCGTGTTTTAGCTACACAATGTGGAGTTGGCCAGACCGTCCCTCGTCAGGTCTACAAAGCTAGGGCGATTGTTGGTCTGTACATTTAAACTATCAACTAAACGTTTTCTACTCGTTTTTTCGGTAAAGTCACGTAGGTAAAAAAATAAATGAAAACAATTAAATCACGACGTTTCGGAAGCAACACAAGCCTCCGTCGTGATTTAATTTAGTTTTCATTAATTGTTTTACCTACGTGACTTTACCGAAAAAAACAAGAGTACGGATCCTTGCAGTCACGAAAACTTCAAATCTAGAATTAAACTTTTTATTTTACCAGGTATGGCCCACTGAGCCATATAGCTGTATTTCAGAAGCAACCTGGACACACGATAGCTCAACTAAGTGGCTTATGTGGAAATGTATGTGAGCCAAATACTCTAAACGCGTGTTGATTCTAAATGTGGAGGGGGCGGGGGAAACTGGGAGGACTCGGGAGTAAAATCCACGCGACCACGTGGAGAACACGCGAACTCCAAATATACAGACGTCGGTGATTGGGATCGAACCCACGGACCTCCTGCGCACGAGGCGAGGTAGATAACCTCTCGCTACCGGGGTGCCACGAAGGCCCAGAGGTCGGCAACCTGCCGCTTCGAAGCCGCACCCGGCTGTTTGCGGCCCTTTGACTGCCCCCTTGTGGGCAGACTTTTTTTTTTAAACTGAATTAAACTTTTTCTTTGGGTCTTCCGGTAATTTTTTTTTTACAAAAAACTATGACGATTGCTTGTGTTGCGATCGAAACGAAATTGTATTTTTTTTGTTTTACGTGACTTTACCGAAAGATCCAAAGAATATGAATTCCTGCAATCACGAAAGCTTTAAGTCAAGATTTAATATATTTTTGTTCGGTCCTTAAACGTTGAGTTTTATAAGGGCACCACGGGGTGACCAGCCCCTCCCCACCCAGCCCCACCCCTCCCACCCCCCACCCAGCCCCTCCCCACCCAGCCCCTCCCTGCACGACGGACGGACACAATAAACCCCTGTAGGCTGGTGTAACCAGGAGGTTCCTACCAGTAAAACCCCGTTGTAAATCGGATCGTAAACTGAATCCTTTCCCATCGACGCAATGCCTTGGTGACGATGTGCAGTCAAACTAGAATAACTCGGGGGGGGGGGGGGTGAGATGGAAACAAACTAAATAGACGCAGTTTATTCCATCACCTATTTTGTGGAAAAGTCAGAATGTGTTCATCATCTGCCGTATACACGCTATGTTTGTGCACGTGTACAAGTAAGCTCTCTGCGTGTGATCTGGAAATATATTAGTTAAAGACAAAAAAAAGGCTTTGAAAAGTTTCCGACCCATGATCGAACTGCTCGTGACCAATGTGTTAAGTTTAAACGATAAATAGCTTCTGTAAATATGGCTTCTGTATGGTGCCTTTTTGCAGGAAGGTCCTGCCAAAGTTTTTCCCCCCCACACTGGGGAGCAATGATCGCTATGTATAGTCCAAGCGAGTAATTTTGCGGTGTAGATTTTCGAATTTGGGACCATGACGCTGTCACATGCTGTATAACACATTGTCCTGCGGAGGGAGCTGGTAGGAACGTTGGGTTGCTCGGTCAATGGCCAGGGTCAACGGCGGCGTGGTGTATTCCGCAAATATGCCCGACTGTGAGGGCGGGCACAAGCTGGCGTGAGTAGGTTAAACGTTGAGTTTTATAAGGGCACCACGGGGTGACCAGCCCCTCCCCACCCAGCCCCAGCCCTCCCACCCAGCCCCTCCCACCCAGCCCCTCCCAACCCAGCCCCTCCCCACCCCTCCCCACCATCCCCACCCCACCCTCCCCTCTCCACCCAGCCCCACCCCTCCCATTTTTGGATGCACGACGGACGGACACAATAGTCCCCTGTGGGCTGGTGTAACCAGGAGGTTCCTACCAGTAAGAATAATTAGTCTCTTGCGAATGATCTCACGGGATCTGGAACGGACAGTCTTAGTTGCCACGATGAACGCGAGAGGCGACTGACATCTGAACCTGCCCTGGGCCTCCATCCCTTCTCCAACCAACAATGGTCAGCGTGGTGAAGTATGGCCAACTCCCATGACCTCCACTGGTCCTGGGAGGGCTTCGCCCAGCGGTAGTGGGTTGACAAAAGTCTAAATCGTATTGAATTTAAGCTCGGCTTAAATAAAACAACATTACGGCCTTCAAATTTTGATTTAAAGCTTTCGTGACTGCAGGGATTCATATTCTTGGTTCTTTCGGTAAAGTCACGTAGAAGGGAAATAATACAATAATAAAAATATAAAACAATATTCATTGAATGAATCGTGGCAATTGCCCAAATCTCAATAATTAAGGGTACAATTCTGTCTGTATGCACATAGTCACTTTAAGATGTTTTCTTGTTCATGTTTTTTTGTTTGTTGCGGTTGCACCCGATTCAAGAGCCGAATGGCTCACAGGGCTATACCTAATAAGTGAACTTTGAACTTTGAAATAAATAAATGAACTTTGAACTGTGATCAAAATACCTGGAATGCGACAGATATTGGAAGCCAAGCGGGTTGGAGCCTGGGTCGTGCTTGTGTCCGGCTCCCGTTCACACTAAGCAGCCCCCTTCCGTTCCTCTCTTAAAGCCTCGCCTCTTCTCTACTGCCCCTTCACCTCTTCACTCCCCTGGCCTCTCCCACTCTTTCCCGTCCCTCCCCTGCCCTTTCGTGACCGGCCATGTATCCCTCGATCGCAGTCACTCAATATTTTGCCGTCTGATATTCTGTTTGCACATAGTCACATAGCCACTTTAAAATGTTTTATTGTTCATTTTGTTTGTTTGTTGCGGTTGCACCCGATTCAAGAGCCGAATGGCTCACAGGGCTAATAAATGAATTCTAGATTTGAAGCTTTCGTGACTGCAAGGATTCATACTCTTAGGTTTTTTTCGGTAAAGTCACGTAGGTAAAAGTAAATAATAAAAATAATTGAAATAATAATAGAAATAAAATAATAAATCACGACGTTTCGGAGGCAACACAAGTCTCCGTCGTCAGGTGGGACCGTCACAGCTAGATTTACTGTATTAAGTGAACTTGAATGAACTTGAACACACCACTCAACGCTTGCCCTGCCCACCAAAATCATTCTATTACCATTTTTTTTAAAGACTACATTAAGCGACTCAAGGCGCTTTTTGTAAATAAATATACGTTAAGATTATCGTCTGCGGGGTCACGCGTGCGTGAGCAGCAGTAGACAACGTGGTCAAAACATACGGTACCGTCAGAGCCGGCCCAGCCACTAAGCGACCCTTGCAATTGCAAAGGGCCCCGTGGCCAGCAGAGGGCCCCCTAGAGTCACTGCTAGCTTGTGGGTGAAAAAAATCATACATCAAAGGGGCCTCCAACCAAATTTTGCTTAGGGCCCCCAAAGGTCTAGGGCCGGCTCTGGGTACCGTACTTATCAACTCCCCACGTCTGTCCTTACCGTATTAATCAAACCCGCACAGACGAGCGTGATGGAAACACGGTCAAATTATCCAGCAAGATCCTTACAGCCCCTCTCCCCCCTTAAGCCATCAGTGGGATGTTTAAAGCTGGGCCGTAGCCATGGAATCAACAATTGGGGGGGACTAAATCTTCCAGGGTGTCTGGGGGTCGCAATCCAGAAAAATATCTAAATTTGAAAACGAATTTCCTGCCTAAAATATAAAAACATTCACACAAACACATGGGATGGACTTTTTATTTATTTTTTACAATAAAGTCTAATAGTGTATTGTATTACATTGCTCTGTTTTGACTTTTTTTTACCATGTCTTGTTTCATTGTATGTAATGGCAGAGATTAGGGATTATTAAAGTTCAACCATAACCACAATCATATAAACAGAAATCTATGCATTGATTTATATGAAGACAAGTCCAGATATTATGGCCAAGCTTTAGCAAATTGTTGTTTTTATTTACATAGCATAGCAATACATTTTTGATAGCAATATATTGGCGGCGGGGGGGGGACATTTTGAGCATATTTGAATATTGTGGGGAATGTGTCCCTCCCAATATATATTATAATTACGGTTTAAAGGGATGCCCACGTGGGTGTACGCAGTGCAACGTGGCTCACGCGTCGATCCCAATATTACGAACTCAAGCCACGCCGAAGCAGTGCGTGATGACGCCATCGCGTCCGACGCTGTGGGAATTGGAGCTGTGCGTAATGACGTCGCACGCTTTACGTAACCGGTTGACGGAGCGTCAGCCTTAACCACCCCCCCCTCTCTCGCGCCAACCACAACCGCAGGGCGGTGAGTGCGCGTTGACGTCATCGCGGCGCAAACAACCGAAGGTTTTACGTCGAACGTGATGACGTCACACGGGCCTCACGTAATATTCCCGAGGTGACGGCGCCTGTGCGTGGTTTTGTGATGTCATTAACAAAAACAACCGCCGTTAGCCACTCAGTGGCAGTGACGTCACCACGGCACTTGTGCCAGGCTAGGTGCACTTTGATGTCATCACACAATACCCGTTGTTCGCCACTCAGTAACGGTGACGTCACCACGACGCCCGTGCCAGGCCAGGTGCGCTTTTGATGTCATCACACAATACCCGCCGTTATCCACTCGGTAACGGTGACGTCACCACGACTATTGTGACGTCACCACAGCACTTGTGCCATGCTAAGTGCACTTTGATGTCATCACACAATACCCGTCGTTCGTCACTCAGTAACGGTGACGTCACCACGGCGTCTGTGCCAGGCCAGGTGCACTTTGAGGCTATCACGTGAAGTGTGGAAGGGCTCGCTGCTGGCAGGAAGGTCACGGGACGCGCCACCGTGGTGAGATGTTAACTACCTCGCCTGGTGTACAGGAGGTCGTGGGTTCGATCACGACCCTGGCGCGTGCTGCTGTATATTTGGAGATTACGTGTCTCTCTCATCATCATCACGGTGGCTAGGAGATGTTAACTACCTCGCCTGGTGTACAGGAGGTCGTGGGTTCGATCACGACCCTGACGCCTGCTGCTGTATATTTGGAGTTTGCGTGTCTCTCTCTCATCATCATCACGGTGGCTAGGAGATGTTAACTACCTCGCCTGGTATACAGGAGGTCGTGGGTTCGATCCCGACCCTGACGCCTGCTGCTGTATATTTGGAGTTTGCGTGTCTCTCTCTCATCATCATCACGGTGGCTAGGATATGTTAACTACCTCGCCTGGTATACAGGAGGTCGTGGGTTCGATCCCGACCCTGACGCCTGCTGCTGTATATTTGGAGTTTGCGTGTCTCTCTCTCATCATCATCACGGTGGCTAGGAGATGTTAACTACCTCGCCTGGTATGCAGGAGGTCGTGGGTTCGATCACGACCCTGGCGCCTGCTGCTGTATATTTGGAGTTTGCGTGTCTCTCCCCGTGGTCGCGTGGATTTTTTTCTCAGGGTTTTCCCTTCGCATAAAAAAAACACATACGTCGAGATTGTTTCGATTATTTTGCTGCTATAAATATCCACGTGCAAAAAAATTCACTTTGTTGAGCTATCATTTGTGACCAGGTGGC
Organism: Lampetra planeri; assembly: GCF_965212315.1. Taxonomy (NCBI): domain Eukaryota; kingdom Metazoa; phylum Chordata; class Hyperoartia; order Petromyzontiformes; family Petromyzontidae; genus Lampetra; species Lampetra planeri. Next base: position 7,196,647 of record NC_136138.1, on the reverse strand, counting down.
TTCTGAAAAATAAGTTAATACGGTACTACAGTGGGCTTTGCCTGGCATAGGATCGAGATGGTTTAGTTTTATTTGTAGCGCTCCTACCCGCCCTTACTGGACATCTGTGGAAACAAAAGAGCTTAATGGCTCATCGGATTTCTTCTGCAGTTAATTATTCTGATCATCAAATGATGTCATCATCAGCGTCGTCACCACCATCACACGCCAATTGACATTCAAATTGGGCGTCAAAAACGCGATGACCTAATCAGGGCGTGGTGATTTACAGAGGGCGTGGTTACGTGCGGAGGGCGTGGTGACGTAGGCGAGGGCGTGGTGACGTACGCGAGGGCGTGGTGATGTGTCGAGGGCGTGGTGACGTAGGCGAGGGCGTGGTGACGTGCGCGAGGGCGTGGTGACGTACGCGAACGCGTGGTGACGTAGTTGAGGGCGTGGTGACGTGCACGAGGGCGTGATGACGTACGCGAGGGCGTGATGACGTGCGCGAGGGCGTGATGACGTAGACGAGCGTCCGGTGACGTCATGACGCACGGCCCGAGCCAAGGGGAGTTGCGGTGGGCACCCCTTTAACGGAGCGAATTTCGCTGTCCAAGTCGAGAGAGGAGAGAGAGTGAGAGAGAGGGGGGTGGGGGGGTAACAACGGAGGCGAAAGAGTTTAACACGACTAGCAAGTAAGTGAGCGTCGTGTTCATTGCCACGAGTGTCGAATCTGTGTCTCTTCCCCCCCCCATCCCCGCCGCCGCAAAGCCTCACGCCGCGAAGTGCACAACCCCCGAGTGTAAAACACCAACAAATTGTATCCCTTTCGTGGGCGATTGTGGATGATACACAACTCGTAGGAGGCGATCGCGGGTTCACGCTCGCACTGGCGCACTCGTTGCAAGCAAAACGTCGCGAAACTTCGCGCCCTTTGCTCGTTGCGATGTTCCCGGCGCTGGGCTAAGGCAGGTGAGGCCTAGCAGCCAGCGCCTTGCCTACTAACCTAGGCCTACGGTGTTTATACACAATGTAGGGGGGGGGGGTTAAAAAAAATATGTTAAAACATTTTTACAAGTGAAAATTTTACAATCGTGAAGAAATAATCTCGCGTCGAGGTTTTTGTGATTGCATTCGTTGTATTTTTATTGCTGTTTGCACGATTGGAGGTTTCGGTAGTGTTACCGTTTTTGCCAGTTTCAAAGTATCCAAAATAAGAATAAGTGTCCACCCTTTTTTGGCAAAGACAGGGCAAAACTATAAAGTTTAGAGTATTGTAGACTAAGGTAGAGAGTGTAGTGTGTAATGTATTTGTAGGTAAGTGTATGTACTTTATCCTAGATGTGAACGTAGTGTCTGTGTGTACTTTGTTGTAGACACCAATGTAGTGTTTTACTATAAAGTTTAGTGTGTGTGTGCATTGTAAACTAAGGTAGACTGTAGTGTGTAATGTATTTGTAGACGAGTTGTATGTACTTTATTGCAGACTTGAGCCGAGTGTGTACTGTATTGTAGACTGCGGTGTGTAGTTTAGTGTGTGTAGTGTAGACTGGTGTGTAGTGTACTGTGTAGTGTGTGTACTGTAGACTGGTGTGTAGTGTACTGTGTAGTGTGCGTACTGTAGACTGGTGTGTAGTGTACTGTAGACTGTAGTGTGTAGTGTACTGTGTAGTGTGTGTACTGTAGACTGGTGTATAGTGTACTGTGTAGTGTGTGTACTGTAGACTGGTGTGTAGTGTACTGTGTAGTGTGCGTACTGTAGACTGGTGTGTAGTGTACTGTGTAGTGTGTGTACTGTAGACTGTGGTGTAGTGTACTGTGTAGTGTGCGTACTGTAGACTGGTGTGTAGTGTACTGTGTAGTGTATTGTGTAGTGTGTGTACTGTAGACTGGTGTGTAGTGTACTGTGTAGTGTGTGTACTGTAGACTGGTGTATAGTGTACTGTGTAGTGTGTGTACTGTAGACTGGTGTGTAGTGTACTGTGTAGTGTGTGTACTGTAGACTGGTGTGTAGTGTACTGTGTAGTGTGTGTACTGTAGACTGGTGTGTAGTGTACTGTGTAGTGTGTGTACTATAGACTGGTGTGTAGTGTACTGTGTAGTGTGTGTACTGTAGACTGTGGTGTGTAGTGTACTGTGTAGTGTGTGTACTGTAGACTGTAGTGTACTGTGTAGTGTGTGTACTGTAGACTGTAGTGTGTAGTGTACTGTGTAGTGTGTGTACTGTAGACTGGTGTGTAGTGTACTGTGTAGTGTGTGTACTGTAGACTGGTGTGTAGTGTACTGTGTAGTGTGTGTACTGTAGACTGTGGTGTAGTGTACTGTGTAGTGTATTGTGTAGTGTGTGTACTGTAGACTGGTGTGTAGTGTACTGTGTAGTGTGTGTACTGTAGACTGGTGTGTAGTGTACTGTGTAGTGTGTGTACTGTAGACTGGTGTGTAGTGTACTGTGTAGTGTGTGTACTGTAGACTGTGGTGTGTAGTGTACTGTGTAGTGTGTGTACTGTAGACTGGTGTGTAGTGTACTGTGTAGTGTTTGTACTGTAGACTGGTGTGTAGTGTAGTGTGTGTACTGTAGACTGTGGTGTGTAGTGTACTGTGTAGTGTGTGTACTGTAGACTGTAGTGTACTGTGTAGTGTGTGTACTGTAGACTGCGGTTTGTGTGTGTGTGAGAGAGACACGCAAACTACAAATATACAGCAGGTGTCAGGGTCGAGATCGAACCCACGACCTCTTGCATACAAGGCGAGTTAGTTAACATCTCGCCACCGTGGTGCCCAAACTCAAGTAGCCGGATTCATAGCGCACAGTTCACTAACCACTACGCAACCGCTCCTTTTCTGTGAGCTCTTGATGATTCAAACAATATTCTCCGACTCTTGTGAGGAAGCACTGCTCTGCCCCCCATACTAAATGTGTTGATCAGGTCACTTAAAAAAGCCTCTGAGAGATACCTCCGATATCTGCTCTGGAGGGGTAATTCTCAGACACGAAGCGTCTCAACCACTTCTCTGGCAGAGTTCTGAATGGGTTTAAAAAAACAATTGGTCTCATCGCATGACATCGGGAGCACAATCGGAATAAAAAAGTGCGAAACGAAAACAAATTCAGTCGACACGGCACCTGTGTACCCCTGCACTGGCAGAGATGCCTCTTGCAAGCGGGAGCTGCAGAGAGCCCCGTGTCTCGAAGGTCGAGCAAGCTCGAAAGTGGCTGCCGTGGAGTGAAAAGGGTTGAGAGGGGGCCCTGTTTTGTAAGAGGGTATTTTGGCCGACAATTTTCCCATGTATGTTGCCCGGCTTTTTTTTGGTTGTTCCCGTTGTGTAAATTTCACGATTTCTGTACAGCGTCTTGACTTGAATTTGCATTCAGATTTGCCATGTGAATCCAAATTGCTTTGCGTAATTGTCATTGTCATTATTATTGTACATAAAACACTATTTCAAGTCTCCATTGAGCGACTTTGCAGTCATTGTTAACAAAGCTACACTGGCGTTGGTTCATGTACATGGATAGGCTCGTGTAATGATTTGTATTTACTATACTATACAGTATATACACGTTTTAACAACTTTTGCATTTGAGAGTCACTTATATAAATGAAAGCACCAATCTATTATAAAAGCCCAGCGTTCCATTTTTCCGTTTGTCAACTAAATGATGAGAGCCTTTCAGAAGGCCTGAATCAAAACGTGATAGAAAGTGAACCCCCCCCCCCGCCCTGAGATGTGGGGGTAAAAAGTTGATCCAACATCTTTTCAAAAATGGTTGACACCCCCCAAATATTCCCCCCCCCACCAAAAGAGAAATGTATTTTGTAGGAATATATGCCTACAAACCCTACATACAATACAATAGAGTCAATAGTATCTGCACACATGTGCAGGGGGGGGGGACACCAGTGGGGCGATGGGCGAGGCACAAAGTGCTGAGAAGCTAGAATTTCTAGTGAATCAAACTACGAGCAAATTGTAACAAAGCTGCCACCAATTCTATAGATTTTAAAAAAATGTTTGCTCGATAAATGCTTTGTAGTTTGAATTGACTCTACAACAAAGCAATGTAAATGTCGGTTTGAACTAAAGTCCTTGTAATGTTTGCCAATATTTCGTGTGCCTTCTTGAATTGGTTTAATTAGGCGGTGAGTTACTGTTCATACATCATCTAAATAATGGAAAGGAAAAAAATCTAGCCCACCTGTCTGTGAAATACATCTATTCTTTGATTATCAGATGTCCTCATTGTTTGACTGTGGTGTTTTGACATTGCTCAATCCTTTTAAAAGCAAGCAATCCCACTGGGTTTTACACGTGTTTGTAAAGTATCCTTTGACAAATTGGTCGTCAGAAAATTGTGTTGACTGTCATTTGTTTTATTTTCTATTTATCTTAGGATACAGTGAACACGGTGGCTGACATATTTTGCCGAGTTCTCACAACCTCCCTATATTCAAGAAACATAAATATTACACCGTTAAACAGTTATTGCTGGCCGCTTTGTGCTTGTGTTCAGCGACTGTGATTAAGACAAACGTTATTGTCCACACTTGTGGTTTGATTAGCCTTTTTATTTTATGTTACACTCAAACACTTGTTGCCTTTTGACATTTCCTAAAATTCATAAACACAAGGAATATATAATGTACGGGCCTTTTTTGATGTAAAGCTTTCTTGAATGCAGGTGTTCATATTCTTGGTTCTTTCGGTAAAGTCACGTACAAGGGGAACAATAAAATAATAAAACATATAAAACAATAACAATCTCACGACGTTTCGATTGCAACACAAGCAATCATCAGGTGTGAAAACCACAGCAAGAAAATTTTAAAAAAGTGGCGTATTTTTTCCAAATTTTATTGTTTTATATTTTTTATTATTTTATTGTTTCCTTCTACGTGACTTTACCGAAAGAACCAAGAATATGTACAGGCCTTTATCAATCCAGCCCTGGATGAAGGCCTCTCCGTGGCTGTAATGGAAGTTGTTTGACCATACTTTACGACGCGAGCCAGCGTGGGTTGACTAGGTGTGGGTGCTGCTCACCAGATCCGGTATCGTTCTCTACTGATGTTAGCTGTGGCTGGGAAGTTAATCTCAGGAATTGAGTTCATAGCGCAGCGCGCTATGCACCAAGCTGCCGTCGCTGTTTATAAAACACATTGGTAAAACGTTCAATTATAAATTGTGTGCGCACATGTGTTTGTAACCAACAGTGGCGTGGCATCCACATAGCAACAAGAGGATGATGCCAATGGATCACCACGGCTACAGAGAGAAGTCAACATTTGTAAGTACAATCCTGGAGCGTTTACAGATCTCATTTGATATTTTGTTATAAGCCCCCCCCCTCCCAAACAGTAAAGTGATTGGTATATTTTACGAATGCCGGTGAGATACCTGTCAACTCATATGATTTACCCCGTATTCTTGTACAGGGCACTGATAAGGGGTTGACAGGCATGCGGTACGATGATTCAGATGTGGCCGTTGACAAGAGCTGATACAGATTATAGTCAAGAGTTACCAGAGTCAAGGATTACTTAACTGTTTTTTTTTCTACACCTGTGCATTTTTTGACTGTGTGTCAGCGTTATTTAATTTTAGTTAATTTTATAGAATATAGAAATGTTATGGATGTTCCGGTTCGGTGGGATTTTACTCAGTTTTATGTTTTGAGTGGTACAAGAGACCAGCATAAAGCTTATCTGTAATTAAACATGGTTAAAACATGTTTGTTGGAAGTAATTATAAAAAAAAACATCAGAAATTGGGATAAATAGATCTATTTATTTTATTGTGTTAATATTAATTTGAATTTGAAAGGAAAGAAGAAAAACACGTGACTACTGTCATGTTCTGTTGTGCTTTGGTTGTTTTATATGGGCCCCTAAAGCAGCACTTTCTCAAAAATGTGTGCGTGTGTTCCATTTTTTCACGCCTCTAGATGGACCAGGAGCCTCGTTGGCTGGACAACCCTGATGACGTACCGATCTATCATGATCGAGGCATGGAGCGGCGTAGGTCACCCAAAGAATGGGTATGTGTCTGTGTGTACCATGATACCTAACCCTAAGCAAAGACAAAGATCCCCCCCCCTCTATAACCTTAACAGACTGTTGGGGCAAGTGCTGTTAGCTAGCACCTATGAAGGCTGGCACGGTATGCGAGGGGGTGGGTGGTCAGCACCACGCCTGACCGCCTTTGTCTCCCTAGTGGTGATGTTTACACACCACACTGGGTTCTAATTTTAAGGCTGAGTCGACCTAGAGATGTCCAGGACTGGTCCCGCACCTCCGATTAGCACGGTTGGCTACATACAGTGCGAAAGAAGTTCAACATACATACATAATCGTCACTCGTGTTGGCCGTGAGTGGAAATCGAACTCGGGTTGTCGGATTAGTAGTGCAGCGCACTAACCGTTACGCTACCGCTCCCCCTAAGCAGACTCCTCTCTCTACCTGCATTGTTGACTTACCAAGTTCGACAGCCTGGAAACTCTTTTGGGGATGGGCTGCAGATAATTAGTGGTTTATTTCGCAGGGAGATGCTTATATATTTGTTTGGAGTTCTATATATGTATCTCTACCTCGATCTGCTTTATTTCACGCATCTACAAATCTAAGGTTTATATGAAACTGGTCTGGCAAGGCCACTGTGGCTCAGACTGATGGTGACAGGTTTGGGAAAATCACGGACTCAGCACCCGAGCATGTCAAGCGACTTATCAGAGGTTCTAAGAGCAGCGGGAGAAATGACCCAAGCTGTCTTGCGTGCCTCTCTTGTTATTTAATGTCTTTGTTCTGGAGAGTGACCACTTATAATGTTGTTACTAGGCAGCAAGCAAGTGTCTAGCACCACATTTCAGCTTTGGTGATAATTTTTTGCGTAAATAATTTTAGTTCATTGCTCTTTATCAAGGTGTGAACCTATTGAGATGTATTATCTTCTTTGCAAGGTACACTCTCTTGTAACCTTTGTTAGCGTACAAGCACGTACATTAGTTCCTCATTCTGCTACAGGGTAATATTTTTAAAGAAATTTCATAAATATTCCTCTCATGCATGTCATGTCTGTTTAGTCACGACTGCACGTGTTTTGAACATTTATGTACGACACACTTTTTTAATTAATAGTTGCCGTTTGATTTGTTTTAATCTTTAGTACGAAGAAGATCGGGACGTCCACCGACAGTGGGACAGACGTTCAGCAAGTCGCGCGCCAGAATACAGGTGAGTGAAAATGTTACCATAAAGCTACCAAACATGCCGGCTTGGCTGGGGGGGGGGGAGTCTTGGGTTCTGAAGTGGTGGCAGGGCTATCTGGATAGTGGGCAGGGTTGGCAGAAGAGTTGGTGGGGTCAGAGCGGTAGGGCAGGCCACTCATTGTGTTGGCAGACCTCTAACGATCTTTGAAAATAGATTTGTAGCTCGTCAGATTCCTCCTGAAATAAAAGGGGGCACGGTTGACTCAGGGATGGGGCTGCCAGCTCGCCGTGTTGTTCCCGGTTGAGCCTCCACCAAAAAAACGTGTCGCTTTAAATTGACAGGTATGTAACAATTCACCCTTCCCTTCACCGGGAGTCTGAATTTCCACAATTTAGAGTCATGATTGGATTCAATAAACAAATCTATTTTGTTTGTACTGCCTCATCTGGATTGTTTTCTTTATACCATGGTTTCCCAAATGCCAGTCTTCGCAACCTGCCATGCTACATCTTTCTGCATTTACCAATTTACTCCAATTCAAATAGAAATAAACAAGTTCCACTGCGCACACGCTCGATAATTATTAAACACATCCCACACGACAACGCGCTACCCGCGTCTCGTGGAACACGCGTGTACACGCAGAAGCAGAACACACGTGTACACGCAGACGCGGAACACACGTGCACACACAGATCTCAAGCTTAATTTGAAGCGGCAGCGTTAACTGCTTGCCGCGTCACGTGGGACTGGAGTTTGGGAAACTCTTCTTTGCACTGTCTTTGTCTCTGCTACCTCTCTCTGTACCGACTGTCTCGTCTGTACTGTTTTATCTGTGCTGTTTCACCCACCTGTGCTGTTTCATGCATATCATCGCATTTGCATTGTCACTCTTATTTTCATTAAATAACGAAGTAAAAGTTATTTAACCGCGGAATGAGGTGGTGCCCATCTCTTGTTTACAGCTCTGAGCCAGTAGTGGAAATTCCATCTTTGCATGGGTGGGTGGGGGGGTGCCACCTTATCTACAGGGCAACCACTGTTTACGTCCCCAGAAAGTCGTGCCCAGTATATCGACCCATTCAAGGCTGATGGCCTGAGTCAATCCCCCTACCAGGGTTTGAACTCACAACCCTTCGATGGCGGCGATCTGCTCGTCGTACCGCTTTGCCACCTGATCGGTTTGCTCTGGCCAGACGTGAATGTTGAAAATTATATGAATCGTAATGCTTTGATGATGATTTTATTGTGAATGACGTTTAATGTTTTGTAGCTTCCCAATGGCAATGTTTTGTTCTAACACGATTCGTCACTAGGTGGCAGACGCACATAACAGACGGGGCATGGTGCAGACTTTGATTCTCATGCATTAAGTAGCAATTTCTAAACGTTCCTCAGTATGTCGTAAGTAATTTTGCGACGTATAATCTTTTGCACAAATACTGAGGTCGTTGAAACTAAATGATACCAATAAAATGTAACAAAAACAAGCGTATGAGCTAAAACACTTCATTGTAAACACTGACTCAATCCACTTACATTCCAAGGCCGATGTTTAATAGATTTACTTAATGTATTTATTATTTTAAAACAAACATTAACGGTACATTTGTTTAAGTTAATTAGAGGAACCTCTCTGCAACAAACCCTGAGTAATGATGACAAGCGTTGGGTGGGCATGCAGGGATTTATTTATTTTGTCATTCCGCTTAAACTGTTTTGATTAATTGCCACGTTTTGAAATACACATTTGAACGTTTTGTTGTTAATATTCTCAAAGGGTTTTTTTTTACACAATTGAATATATTTTTTGTGTATCATTCCATTTTATCTTCCGAACCATGAGACCGAATTTGCGAATAACGGTATCTTCATATTTTGTGTTTTGATACGTAGCGTACTCAGATACACTGGATCGAGATGTTACGAGTAGGTGTGCAATAAATGTCATATACGCTTTTATCAAATGTGTTTCATCTATAATTTTCTTATACATCGAGACCCAGAAACTGAGTGATGGAAAGAAACCTGTGAGGGCATTATACATGGAGGTGGAGCAATTATATCAGCTTGTGTGCAGGTGCTTGACGGATCGTTATATTGCAGCGATTGCTGCCGCTCAGGGAGACCTTCATCCAGCAGTGGATTGATCAAGGCTGCCGCTGATGAACTTAATAGCAGTACAAGTGCATCTTTGCGTGCACAGTAGTCCCTCGGTCAACAGTGACATCGGTTAATGGTTTTTCGGTGAACGTTTCGCCTACAATAGGACCCCCCCCCATGGTTTCGACTGACGTTAATATTTTGATGAACGGTCCGTTTACGTTATGCACGCTGGCGCTAATTTCGGCCAATCTCAGCGCTCGTGAGTGGGCTAAGCATGCCTCAGCCAATCAGGGACACACATTGATGAGCGTTTAGATCTCGACTGGCTTTGTTTACATTGTTTTCTGTTTGGGCAGTGTAAACGGCTCTCTTGCAGACGCAGTGATTTTTACTTATTTTTCAACTTATAAGTGAATTCTTAGTGTTTGCAATGGCACCTCAAGTGAATTTGCAAAAGGAATAGAGGAGGAGGAAAGTAATTTTTCTTAAACAAAGCAGGAAATTATTGATAAGCATGATTATTTATTATAATTATTGATAAGCATAATCAGTGTACTCATGAGTGAGTTAGGCTTGACCCAATCGACCATTTTTACAATTTTGCAAAATACGGACAAAAAGCTGCCAATGTGACGGATTCCTCGACCAGGATGTTCAACGGTAGGGAAATCATTTTAGAAATGGAGAGACTGCTAAGGATTTGGATTCGGGATACGGAAATGCGCGGTGAGTCTGTAGATAGCTTCACCATTTGTGAGGGCGAGATTGATCTTTGAAAACCTAAAACGCAAAGCACCGCAATCCTCTGGTTCATTGTTTGAAGACTTTAAGGCAAGCAAGGGGCGGTTCGAAAAGTTTAAGAAGAGAAACTGAGATCAAAAATGTGGTTAGGTAAGAATTTTTTCACGCTCTCTATTCATTGTTTAACTATGTTGCCATTAATATGAACCCTTTTCGATATGTTCTCATAATGTGTATGAATCTTGAGTGTTTAAATGTTATAAACTATGTTTTCTAGGGTCAAAAAGGTCAACTTCTGATTGTTTTGGAATGGGTTAAAGCTTTTAACAAGTAATTCCTATATTTGATTAACAGTTATTTCGGTGAACATTCGTTTTCGTGGAACGGATTAAAAACGTTAGCCGAGATACTAACTCTATAAGTAGAATTTTAAGGGTCATGAACATGCTGGACTGTTGAAGTACACTTTTTTTTACGAGCCAACTTTGACATTTATTTAACAATAAAATCATTGGATGCCAATTTTAAGTCCTACAATTCACAGGATTACTCACTGTCAAAATATCAAAGCAGCATTCATTAATTTGCATTTGCTAGGACTAAAATGTCCCCATTCGAAAATGTCAGTCAAGGCGCAATGCTTCGTGTGAAGTCCTGGGCTAGTCACACTCGACGTAATGTCACTGCTTGTGACCTCTGTAAGGTCTGTCTGCTCGGTCGTAGAGACCACAGACCGCATTCACTGAGCTTGGGATGTGAATCCAACACCTTACCCACACCTTCACCGCCACCTAAAATTTTCTGGGGCCCAGTATGAATAGGCTCCTTTTTATCCCCCATTTTGTTATTGCCTTTTCAAGAATTTTTTTTCCGTCCAGGCGATTTTTGGGGGTTGTGTGAATTCCTCACTTTGTTCAGCAGATTACAACTGACCTTTTGCCCCCCCCCCCCCCCCCCGGTTGAAGGGCATTACGGTAGTATGGCGCGCAAAGATTGGACCTACGATACAAGCCGGGACTGTTGGATTTAAGCAGACGTAAACACGCTGAAATTAGCTTAATTGCCTTGGCTCTAGCTTTCTGGCCTCCCGTTCTGGCCTTAGCCCTGCAAATTTAATTTGGGTTGCGTAGTTGTTGATTAACCTTACACTAGGTATAGAACCCCTTTTTTGTTTTTACTTAAAATAGTTTTATCGTAAAGAGTGGCCTTGTGTGATATTTTTTTTTGGTAATACAGGGACGTATACAACATGCACGTTGCAGTCAGCGTTTCGCTGTCGCGGGTGCACGGCTGGACAGTGGAGTGAGTTGTTGGAATAAAAAAAACTGTACAGTTTCCTTTGGTTGTTAGTCAGGGAAATGTTTCTTTCATGGGATTACGGTGTAAAGCATTTCCTGGGTACTGTGTAGCAGCTATTCCTGGGCGTCCCTCGTTCCCAAACGGCTGTGCCAAGGGTACGGTGTAGAATTCGCGCTCGAACAAAGAATGTTGCAGAAAGAGCCGCGGCTGTTCAACTTTGTTTGACAATGACACGCTGTACACGTACAGCCCTGTTGTCAAGTGACTGCTGGATGAGGGCCCTCCCCCATGCCATGCGGGTTATGGGGGTTGTTTGACCGACCGTCACGCTGGTCAGTGCTGGTTGATGAAGGCGGAGAGCACTGATGTCGTAGCTTTACAAATACGGCACAGCAATGGATTTTGCTGCCCACCCTGCAGCTCCGCAGGCTACAATAACACGTCACGCACGGCGATCACGTATCCAAGTGCTTTCCAGGCTCAAAACCTGCTTAGCTTTTGAAAGCTGATGAGATCACGTGCATTCCTGGTGATTTGGTCATAGGGACAGACTGCTTAAATTCCCTTTTTTTTCTCACAGTGCGCTCAACTGGTATATGAAGTCCTTTCGTTGACTTTCCCTTGTCGTTTGTGTTTTAGCTCGGAGTCTGTCTCGCCATGCTTAACAAACTGCAGCGGCTTAGGCACCACGTCCAGGGATTTATTTTTCAGTGGCGGTTAAAACGCAGCTTTTTTTTGTCTTCCCCAAATCTGCCACCCACATCTCCGCGGTGTTTCTTATGCACCACTGACAGCAGCTTTAGCCCGTCTGCCACTTTTTCTCTCGGTTTTTTTCTTCTTCTTCTTCTCTTTTTTCCACCCTCCTGCCCTGCTGTCAACGGTGGCGGGGGTCTCCAAGATGTCCAAAGAATTTGAGGAATGCTCTGCAGAAGTGGGAGATGTGGCAGTGACCTGGAGCACCCCGCTGAAAGACAATGTTTGCCTTGGGTTTTCGCAGCTGAAACCTGCCGTGGCTGGTTCGGCGACATTTTAAAGGGATCACTGCTAAATCTGTACCAATATTTACAGTACGTTGTGGTCAAGATGCAGTTATTTGCATTCGGAGCGCTAAGCCGGGCTATGGTTTTTAAACTACTGTGCCGTGTTTTGGGATTGATGGCACCAAAAAAGCTGGTGGGTTTTGTCGCAACCTTAAGTTGGTAATTATATTTGTTATTTAAAACAGATATTTCATTCGCAAGGTGAACCCTCACTGATGTTCGATGTTTATTTTCTAACAGAAACCTTATCAAATGTGTGTTAATGTGGTTAAAGTTAATGTTTATGGTATTTTCCATTTATAATTGGTTATAAGTAGAAACTTTATGTAAACATTGTTATTTTGATTACTGCATATACAAGACATCATATTTATGTTCGTGAGCTGATGTATTGAATGAAAATTAACAACATTAAATTGAGTAGCTATTTGTGAATTGCACTGAGAGACAAAACGAGCAACACATGGATTCGAAAATGTATGCAAGTTAGAGATATATTTACTATTCAACGTAAAGTCACTGGCCTTGAAGAAAGACACGTCTTGGCCAACGATGATGCCCAGTGGTTGAGATGACAGCGGCAGTCAAATGAGGAAAAACCCTTGATAGGACATCAACCGTAGAGACTGAGCGATGTAGTAAAATTTGAATGTGACCATAAACATTTGAATGCAATTAACATTTGAATTTGACCTTCCATGCACATTGGGTGGACCATGAAATACAGCGACGTCTTGGGAAGGCCTTCATCCGGCAGTGTTATTAATCGTATCTGATGACGACGATTTACTTAACACAGGCAAATCTCGTCTTTCCATTGTAACCTCGTTTACCGCAGTGAGCAAGACCACTACCGCCACCAAATGCCTCGTGGCAGGCCCTGGGCCGACAACACGCCGTCCAGTGCGATGCCCTTCGACGCTCGCACCGTGCGCAACACGGCTCGCGGCGGCAGTGGCGACGACGGAGTTGGTGTGCGGGACCGCAGCTTCTCCCCCTACGAGCGTGGCAATGACCTGCGCCGCAGCTTCTCGCCGAACAACGACTCGTACGAGCCGGGGCCCGAGAGGTGGGCGAGTGGCCGCAGTTACGAGCGGGAGCGGTTGCCCCCGCTGCTGCCCGGGGGCCGCAGCATCGCTGGCGACAGGCGGTCTGTTTTGCCGCCGCCGTACTTACAGGGCCGCCCGAGTTTCACGGAATGGGACAATGCACCCGGGAGATCGAAGGCTGCCAGGCCGGAACCCAAGAGAAGGAGGAGTCCTCTGTTGGCGCATCCCAAGGCGTACAGGTCGACGTTGCCAGCCGCGGGCCATGCTGTGGGTGTCTCATCGAAGCCGCACACGGTCACCAGGCAGAGCAAAGGTGTGGTGGGGTGGTTGTGGTGGTGTGTGTCTATTTGGTACTTGCCTTCTCAGTGATGATAGGGTTACTCACATTTTTAGGCAAAGTGAGAATGTATTCATTTGTCCCCCCATCGGAAATTGCATTGATCAAATATCCCAATGCAGGATTATCCCGAAAGATCTTGAGACTCAAAGGAGGCTTTCCTGGGTTAATATTTGGCATCATAATTTTCAGTAGGCGTGTAATAATGAGTAATAATTCCTCCCCCCTCCAACTCAACCTGCCAGTGATTCAATTAATTGTTACAATTTGAAAGCACTTATTTCAGAATTAATTATTTTCAATTGTGAATTTAAAACCTTTGGGGGATGTGGTGATTTCCTGAACCAATTACATGCAGTGTGTCCAATCAAAATAATTTGGACACATGGGCCCGATACAAGTCGTGACCATAAGAATTGATTTTGAGTAGGGTTGTTCAACATAGTAAATGTTATATTAATACATGGTATTTTAATTATTATTTTGAATGATACAAAATATAGATTTTTTTGTAATCTTTTTTTTTAATTGATAATCAATTCCGAATCGATAGTTGAAACCGGGAAGATGTTAGTAACCTTCGGTCTGCTCGGCACGTGCGAACGTTCAAACTGCACGGCGTGTTCCAGCGTGATTGGTTAGCAGCAGCCGTTGTGTGCACCAACATTCAGTCCCTGCATGGCATGCTCGGCCAGACACAAAAGACGCGGCCTGGGTTTTTTCATTTTTAGATCCTTAGATCTGTGTGGAAAACCCAGATTTAATGTTTTTAATAGTTTAATTTTTTGCTTTACGGTTATCGTAATTGATAACTTTAATTTTGAGTGATGAATCGACCGATTGTCATGTGACTGGCACGAACCGTTTGCTCTACTTGGTGCGACCGCGACCGGGCGAGCGAGTGTCCAGGTGGCAGTTTTGGCGGTGAGGTGCACGTGCCCTCGGTGGGTTACGGGAGCAGACCCCCGTCTTAGAAGCTGCTCACCGGAGTGTTGAACCCGGAGGGTTATTTATAAAACAGTTCTTGATTTACGGCGACGTGCTGTACGTCGAATTCCAGGTTTTCGTCAGTAGTTTTTGTCCTTTTTTTATTTTCACATGCATCATTGACAAATGTTTAGGCTTAGCTGCTAACTTTAAAAAAAAAACCCGAGGTTTGAAGGGAGATCGTCTTTCGGTGTGTCGATGGACGGATAATGAAGCGGCAGGCGGAGGGTTAAGATGGAATTCACATCTGTGATCCGTGTTGCTGCTCGAAGTGAGTTCACATTTTTCATGCAACGTATGCATGAGCGCATTAATCAACGTAAAAATGTATCACTGACATGTTGGCCTTTTTTTATTTGCACTTAGATTTATGGCCCAGTGATAGTGGGCATACTTTGGAAAATGTAAATTGAAAAATATCAGTAATAGTTAAAAACCGCAAAGATAATTTAACTTACGTTTTGAGTGAAAGATTGGAGTCGTGTTCTGTTGGCAACCAAGTTCCATGAGACTCTGGAGGTCGATGGGAACAAAGTGCTGCTGATGGCTGATAGGTGACACCACTTTAATGAGAATGCATCGTCGTTGACCCTAAAGTTTAACCTTAGCCCCGACTTTTGTAGGCGTTTATCAACATTGCTTTGCTCGAAGAAAAAAAAATTGATTTCCTTTAGCCTCTTTTTTTTTGCCATCCTCTTAACTTTATTGTGGCTCTCCTCTCCAATTACAAAACACGGCTGACAGTAAATGTCTGGAACAAAAGCCACACAGGACGTCAAAGCTCCCCCTTTTCTTCTGCAGAATTTGCCGATGTCCCTGATTTATTGCCATCACCTGCGGGAGGGATGAGGCGGGCTCGGGAATGAAGAATGTCGTTACCAGCTGGTTTTATAGTGAGAGCCGGATGCCCGGCCGGTCGCTTGGAGCTTTTGTTCGAGCAAGGTCCGACGCTCAGCTGGAGTTCCTCGCCATTCGTTTTATTTACCTCCAGACAGTTTCACTCCGTGGCTCGGAAATAATGAAGGTGAAAGGCACGGGGAGGTCTGGAAACTCTATCAGGGTGCAATCTGCAGAGAAACCTGGACCATATATCTAATTATTTGGAGAATTATTAATGTGCTTGAATGTATAGAAGGGAAGAGAAAAAAAACATCTGGGAAGTAATTCAGCTTGTCCCCCCGTCCCCCTCTCGTCTGCCAGAACGTGCAGTGAATTTGTGGAGCACACCCGATCGGCGCACGATGTCATGCGGCTACGCTTGAGTTACAGTTTAACCGTGTGTTTTGAATGTCACACATTTTCCCAATTTGAAATGAGTGATTAATGTGGATTTTTTTTTTCTCCTTCAGGAAAATCTGCGGAACCGCCGAAAACTAAACTTGGTTTCCGCAGCCCGTCGGCCTCCCCCAAGGTGAGCTGACGTCTGATACGTCTCGCGTCCACTGAGAGAGAACACTGCCTGGTATATTTATAGATTAATGACTAAGAATAACAGGGCATTGAGAGAAAAGTTAGTTTTCTAAAGTTATTCGAAAGCATATTTGCTGACTTACTCTTAAATAATTTCTACACCTATGTCAGTAAAGGCTTGCTGTTACCCTGAGTGTTTTTATTCACATTATGTATCTATTTAAAAATATATTTTTTTGTGCAAGCCCTGGTTTTTACATTTTTTACAGGGCGACTTCAGCACTTGATCCGGTTGAGATCTGTGCTCAGCACACTTGCCCGCTGAACGAATTAGCAAAGTTAGAAGGTTGTATTCCTGTATGAGGAGGTTCCCTGGCTGCCTTTGCTGTCCCTGAGACTTGGTGTTGGTGCCAGTCCACGTTGCAGTTTGGCTCTCCTCTCTTTCATATTGCTCTGCCTTTACCCACCTGAGTGGCAAGATATTAACTTCCTCGCCTGGTATGGAGGAGGTTGTGGGTTTTGATCCCGACCCTGACGCTTGTATATTTGGAGTTTGCATGTTCTCTCCGTGGTCGCGTGGATTTTTCTCCTGGTCCTCCCGTTTTCCCTCCTCGTTTTGAAACACGCGTTTCGAGTATTTGGCTGCTATATATTTCCACACGATAAGCCACTTCGTTGAGATATCATTTGTGGCCAGGACGCTTATAAAAAAGAGCTATATAGCTCAGTGGGCCTTACCTGGTAATATTTAAAATAGTTTTACCTCCACCCCCGATCCCCCCTTTCACCTCAATGTGTTATTATTTACTTTTATAAAGTGTATTCTGAGATCTGCTTGCATATAGATGCTTTATAGACTATTAATCATCGCCATTGGAACGTTATTTTTATGGTTTTGGATGGTTTTCTTTGCAAAAGACCTCCCATGTTTTTTGTAAACTCTTGGCCGCTAATTCTCCCCCTCCCCCCCTTGCCATCTGTGTGTGTCAGGTGCTCGATGCCGCACAGCCACCAACGCAAAGCGGACAGAGCAACTCGAGCCTGGCCGCCGAGGAGGTCGTCTCTTCAGCGGTGACACAGGCGGCGGTGACACAGGCGGCGGTGGCGGCGGTAAAGAACGCTTCCCCCAAGCCGTCCGATTGGACGGAAATGACGAACCTCGCCGACATGATGGTCGGCGCGGACGCCCGCGTGGGCCTGTCATTTCCCACCAACGGTGTGCCCAAGGACCACCCGACGGAGGCGTTCGGCGCTACCTTTCTCCAGAAGTTTGGCCCCAAGGGCGACGAAGACAAGGGACGAGCCAAATTTGCCGACAGCAGCGTCGCTGGAAAGTCGTGCGAAGATAGGCCGGCCACGGACGCTGCGGGCGGTGCTCCTCCGGAGCCGGTGATATGGAACTGCGGAAAGCGTTTGGCGGCGGCGAGCGGAGGGATTCCCTTCCTGTCGTCGACGCTCCAGGAGCAGCAGCAGCAGCAGCAACAGGATTCCCCGAATTCTCCCGCTATGCGCGGCGTAGGGAAGCCGCTTTGTCGGGGCGGCTTGGCGGAGATTTCGACTTCCTCTGACGAGCCGGCGGCGGCACGTTTGGAGAAGGCCTCCGTGGGACCGGCGGCGGGGCCTTCGGATGGCGCCGTTGGCTCGAGCGTGGCCTCTCCGCCCATCGGCATCGGAGACGCGGAGGCTGCAGCTAAGAGTGAGTGGCGCAGTTTTGGTTTCACCTTAAAAGTACAGATTCGGTGGCCGGTGGCGTCAACGTGGCCTCTGAAGATGCGTTGGTTCACGGGTTAAGTTTGATATATTTTGCTTGTGATACATGCACTGTGCCTGTAAAATAATTGTTTTCAATAATGGCTATTATCTGCTATGAAATGGATACAAAAAATTGACAGTATACAATAAGCAAAAAACTTTCTTCCGTCTGTCGGCACAATGCATTTGAATAACAGTTTATTACCTGCTATGACAATGATCGGAAATATAGAGATGTTGACAAAAGAAGATTGAACACAAGCTGAATGGCGCGCAAAGAAGCATAGAGAGGTTGCATGCTTGCAATTGTCTGAGAGACGAGAACACTTTCACGAGAGAACATGTGCTCGTTGGAGACATCGCATTGTCAAGGAAAGAGCGAGGGTTTCGGCAGGAGACACGTCACGGGAAGAGATCATGTCCTAGTGGTCAAGACTCATGACAGTGGCAGCCAAAGGAGAGAACACACCGGAGAGGTCTTTGTGGAGATGGCACAATGAAATTAGTTCACCTGCATTACTAAACGACACTTTGTTTTCTTCTACCACGTAAGGCCCACCGAGCTATTTATAGCGCTTTTTCAGAAGTAACCTCGCCACAATTGGAAGCCCAATGAAGGAGCTTATCACTTGGAAATTTATAGAAGCCAAATACTGCAAGCGCACGTTGATTCTAAATGTGGAGGGGAAAAACCGGAGGAGCCAGAGAAAAATCCACACGACCATGGGCAGAGAGACACGCAAACTCCAAATATACAGCAGCAGGCGTCAGGGTCATGATCGAAGCCCCGACCTCCTGTAGACCAGGCGAGGTAGTTAACATCTTCTAGCCACCGTGATGATGATGATGAGAGAGAGACACGCAATCTCCAAATATATAGCAGTAGTACACCAGCCCACAGGGGATTATTGTGTCCGTCCGTCGTGCATCCAAAAATGGGAGGGGTGGGGCTGGGTGGAGAGGGGAGGGTGAGGAATGACCTCCTGTAGACCAGGCGAGGTAGTTACCATCTACCCACCGCGTACAGCTGCAAGATGGATTGTTGCATCACGAGACCTTGAGGGAGAGCGGTGGTTTGGGTAAATCCTCCTCAAGCAGTCGATACATTGTGGCTGCTAATGTTGATGACATGCCTATTATCGTTTAAAAATATATATATTTACAAATTGGATTTTTTTAGATTTAGCACATATACGTGCTCCATTTCGTCAGATATCGGAAGCTAACAAGGATAGAGCCTGGATAACATTTTTCATCACATCCTTTAATTATAATTTTTTTGCCTCCATGCAGTTACTTTTTCTGCACCGCGATAGTTGCTGCTTTGTCATTCAATGGCCACACCCGAAGGTTCACACACATTGCAATAGATACTTGTCTCAATGGGGGCTCTCACTTGGGTAACACATTAAGTCTGCCTGGGTGTGTGTGTGTGCGCGCGCGCACGCTTGACAAAGAGTGGTGGCACAGTGGCTTGGCGAACTGCGCTACGCATTCAGCCACGCGAGTTTCGATGTCTGGTAACATAATTTGTGAATATTTTAACTGGTCTCGAGTCTGCCCTAGGTCGACTCGGCCTTATACGAGTACCTGGAGCCATGTGTAAACGTCATCACTTTGGAGAAAAAGGCGGCCGAGCGTGTTGCTTCCCGCACCGCCACCTCATGCTCCGTGCCCAGCCTTCATCGGTGCACGCAAACAAAAAACAGACTTGCCCCAATAGCCTGTTCGAGCTGTATGTGTGTGTGTGCGCGTGTGCATGTGCGTTTACAGGTGTGAAAGAGCCGGAGGGCGAGAAGCACCTGGACACGGTGGACGAAGAGGTGCTGAAGAAGAGGCGTGAAATCGAGCAGGTGGGCTCCTCTGCGGTCTGCAAACGGGTTTGACCGTCGCGATGTCGGTGAAGCCGCCCGCGAAATAATAATGCCCCCTCTTGTGTACCTGCATTACGCAAAAACGCACGCTATTTCCTCCGCGGTTGTGTAATGTGCACTTAAAGGAGGAATGCCGCTTCAAAAATGATTGCAGCTGTTTAGGGGTGGGGTTTGAATCCGTCTTGTCATGTACATCGCATGCACACCTACATGTGCGGCTTGTTCAATTCCACGGCTGGATGAGGGCTTCGCCGTGCGCCGTGCGTCGTTGCGAGTTATTTTGACTGTACTTCACCAGGCGGGTCATTGTGGGTTGGTGAAGGCAGGAACACGGGAGCATATAAGTATTGTACAGCGATTGACTACTGTCGATCTATAGCCCCTCAGTAGTCGTCTATATCAGCACTATCAAAGTTCAACCCTCCTTATCTTGCGAAATAATAGGTCACACACTACTGTACGGAAAACTGTTATTGTAATCTCTTTGTTTTTAATGTGTTGCGTGTCTTACGATCATTGGACGAAATAGATTTGTGTTCCGGTGGGGATTGCTTTGTATTCAGGTTGAGGTTTGCACGCATGCCTGGGTGATTTGGTCAAAGGGCTGTGTGTATACATATGTGTGAAGAGAAAAGCCACGGTTAAAAGGGGAAAACTCGCCGCGGTCGTGTACCCACTTTAGTCACACAGAGTTGTGTTTAAGTCGTTATAATGGTGAAAGAGTCAAGTTTGGCGTCGGTGCAGACGATGTGCAGGTCTGCACCGTCTCGGGCCCTGTGGGCCTCATCTTTCAACCCCGACAACAGAATAGAAGCGTGAGGGCTTGCTCTCGGCACCTCTGTTCCTCTGCGGCTGCATTCTCCTAATGACGTTTTCAGCCTGCGAGACGCTGCTGGCGAGCGTGGGGAGGAGAAAGGAAGGCATCTTTGGTAGAGCTCTGCTTTTTTGAGTGAAAAAAAAAATTCCCGAATTTTTTTTGCGGTTTGACATCAGGCACTTAACGACGGCTCCGTTACGACTTGCCTTTGACCGGATTTTTTTTCCCCTCTGAAAAAAAGTACAAAAAAAACAACGTTGAGGTACAGTAAATTGTCGCTGGGACATGTTAAAAACCTGAAACGCTATAAAATTGTTGGCCATCTCGGGAAATTCACCGTTAATGATAGGTTCTCGAAAAACGGAGATATTTTGGTTTTCTCGATCTTGACAAGACCCGTTTTTTTTAATAGGGCTCTGGAAAATCCTAAACATGGCTAATGGCGATCGTAATGATGGCGGTTTTACTTTCTGGGCGTGCGTGTGTGTGCGTGTGTGTGTGTGCTTGCGTGCGTGTGTGCGTCTGTGTGTCCTTGCCTTTGGTCACCTTCTGGTGTTCTGTACGTGTTGGTAGATTTTTTTCTTCTGGTCCGTTTAAGCGCTAAATTAACACCCTGTCGCCTAATTAGTTGGACTTCCACGGTCGGTGGGTGATGACAGAGAGGGGCTTTTTTTAATGAGGCTAAATCCGCTTGGCACGACCGACTGCTGCCGTTTAGAAAGTGGGGCCAAGGGACATTTTGGGGGGGACGGGGAGGGGGGGTGGGTGCGGATGGTTGCCGGTGTGTGTAACCACCCTAATTACAGCTTGCCCATCGCCAGGGTTCAAGAGAGGGTGTGCGGCTGCCGCTGGTTGGAATGCACGGCGGCGATTCGATCTGCTCAGAATCCCAGGCCCCCCTGTGTACGGTGTAGCGCGCGGGGGGGTTGGTTTTGGTCACGGGAACAATGCACACGAGTCATTTTTGTGTACCGATTATTTGTACGGACTTGGTTTGTATATTTTTTGGGTACATTAGGAGAGCGAGAGAGAGAGAGTGGTGTCTGGTTCTGTTTTGCTAACGGTGTTGGTTCTTGGGAAGATAAACAGCCCCGCCGCGGTTTCCGAATTAATGAAAATCCACAAGTCTTTAATGCACGAATAATAATTGCTCTTTTTGAAAAGGAAGTGCATTCTTGCGCAAACAAGGGCCGCTTTTAATGAACCATTTCATTAAAAGAATTTCAACGAAGGTATGCACTTGAGGCTTGTGACCAAATCACCTGGAATGCGCCCGATCACATTGAATCTCCGACGGTAAGCAGACGTGCGCCTGCAGAGTGCTTGGATGGGCAACCACCGTGTGCATAACAGTCATTATAGGCTGCGGGGGGCTGAGTGGCGGACAGCAGAGGGCAGTGCCGCAAACCGTTGTGGCGTAATTGTCCTTTGCTCTCACACCTACGCTGCCCACCTTTCATCAACCTGCACCGACCACCATGGTGAGGTTGGGTCCATTAACCCCCACAACCTCCCGATTAGCACCCCACACTCCGATTAGCACGGTTCACTACGTGCGGTGCGAAGCAGAGTTCAACGTGCAAGCTGCACGGTGTTGGAGAGGCCCTAATCCAGCAGTTAATTGACAAGGGGGTGCGCACATATACATGCTCTTAATCACACATTTGTGTGGATTATTTGTATCGGTGAATATCCTTGGTTGTGCATTTGTTTCCTTCCGTGTTTTGAGTAGATATTCTCACAAAGATGTGCTTTGTAGGTATTGCCGCTGAATTTTATGTACGTAGCCAACCATGCTAATTGGAGGTGTGAATGCACAGTCGTTAAAACACCAACTGCCTATGCTGAACGGTCACATTTAAATATGAGAACTATCTCTTTCTTGACCAACAAGGCTCCTCTCGTTTGTGGCCGACTGGTGCGGCCAATGTCTCGGGAGTGATTCGAGATTGTGTTCTGTTTGAATACTTAAAAAAACCATCCCAGCACGATCGTCGGCAAGGGAGCGTTATGCGTTGGTTCTCGTAATTAGATGGGAGATGGGCGAGGCAGTGTTAAACATCTACGCAGAGGAAAATTTGGAGTCGCACGTGCTGCACGGTGGCGAGATGTTAACTCCCTTGCCTTTTATACAGGTGGTTGTGGGTTCGAACCCAACCCTGACACTTGTGTATTTGGAGTGTGCGTGTCTCTCTCCCCGTGGTTGCGTGGATTTTTCTCCGGGTCCTCCGGTTTTTCCCTCCACATTTAGAATGAACGTACGTTATGAGTATTTGGCTGCTATATATAAAAAAGCCACTTTGTTGAGCTATCATTTGTGGCAAGGTCGCGTCTGGAAAAAAAGCTATATAGCGAAGTGGGCTTTGTAAATATCATGAAGTTGATGCCTGGGGGGGTGTGTGTGAACGCCTTTGACTCCAGAACAAACTCGACAGATTGTCAATAAATACATCGTCAATTATTAAAGAATTATAATTCGACAGCCAGGGGGAGCAGTCTCACAGATGTTCGCAACACTGCGCTGCAAATCTTGCGGCTCGAGATAGACTCTCGACTGTGGCTAATGTCGGTGGCGAGTGAGATCTGAACCAGTCCTGGCTCTCCCACTCCCCCCTCTCAAACCCGCGCCGACTGGTGTGGTCAAGTACAGGAACAAAACAACCCCATGACCGACACGGCTTTGGGATGCCATCATCCAGCAGTGGATTCACAAATTGCTGTATTTTGTGTAAAATTAAACAACGGTTTGAGCTAGAGGCCATCAAAACTACTTAGCGGTACGAACATTTGTATCTCATTCCTCTAAACTTCCGTATTCCACCCTTGTCATCGGCGACACACATGTTGCATCGACATCTGTAGAGTCTTGTGGTCGCCAACGTCTCGGTTACGTTTCGTGGCATTTTTGTCGCGCGCTGTTTGAGGGTTCGCTATGAAGATTTTCAGCCGAACAAAAAAAGTTAACTATTTGAGGAATACATTGGAAGCATTTCAACCGCGTAGTTCAAATTATCATTTCATAAATGATTGATGATAGCTTCATGAACACCCTTGCAAGTTTTCGCCGTCTGTATCTAAAGGTCGTCAGATGTCTGGTGACTGCCATAGGTGAGATTAATGATCGTCTGACTTGTGCAGTTCTATGCAGCTCGAAAAACGGTGATAAAACGCAAAGTCTGAAGAGGCTAAAATGTTTTGCCCTGAATGGAAAGGGAGAAACTGGTGGTGTGTTATTTTACACTCAAAAGCTTCCTTAGAGATGTTCGTCATTTGCAGCGGATCATAGGCGCGTAATGCTTCAAACGTGTAACTGTTTGGAGATATGGACTTGACATCGGAGCAGCAGGCGGCGTGACAGATCATTTGTCATCAGACGTTGGCGTGGAGAGATGTGGCCACTTTGTTCAGAAGTGTGACGCCGGTGTCGGCAAGCCAAGAATGTGATTATTGTGGCAACTTAGTGCGAGCCTTCGTCTTGTTCTCTAGATCTGTTGTGCTTGTAGGCGATTGGAGCTTGAAATCCTGGCTTTTATTCGTCAGAGAGATTGTGTGTTTTGTACGTCGCGTCTCACAGCAGGGGAGATTTGTTACCGATGACCGCAATGCACAAGTGTACGGCAAGCCATCGCTTGACGCAGGGGTTGTGTTCCTGACAATGTCCGTGTCAAGTAAATTTGCGTTCAGCGGGGAGTAGTTTCTCCATAGGGGATAACGGTGAAGGTGGGGGTGCCGTTCCAGCCCGTAATTTTATCGTTGTTTTTAATCGACAGGACACTGTTTTACACGTTTCTTTTTAAACGTGTCGTGTTTATATAGTGTTTCCATAAGTATGCCATGTGTGACAGTCATTTATTTAAATATAACGAAGTGTGAGCGAGAGAGAAAGAGAGAGATATGGGGAGTGAAAAAGATCAGGGGGTGAGGATAATGCTACGCACAAAGGTGCCGGAACACAGACTGGGGAAGAGGAAGACATGACATGTAACACAGCACGCATCCACACAGTGCCAGTACTACATTACCTCCGATGAGTATGGTTGGCCACGTATGATCCGAAAGAAGTTCAACATACAGACATACATACCAGCTCCAGCATCACTGGACAACATTGCTAATGCCCACACCACGTAGAAAGTAGTCCGTCACATGCGCTAGACTCTCATTATAGTGAGTAGTCCATCACATGTGAGACTGCCTTATAGTGAATAGTCTGTCGCGCGTCACACTCGTTATCCCGAGCGCAGTGCACGTTAAGCGGGAAACGTTCCATAAAAGACGACCCGCGTTAAAGGGAAAACGCCGAGTGTGAACGCCACGCGTTAAACGGGAATTTATTACTGTCAGTAGAAATATGCCATGAGGGTCAGTGTTGTTGGCTCCTAGTGCAGGGAGTTAAATGGGGGGGCACTTTGTCTTCTGTCATTCATTTAATTCATTCAATTAATTTTTTGAGTAAAAACTCGCCTCCACTAAGGCGGGCATCGCAATACTTTCCAATATAAATTAAACAAAGGTAGTCCTACCTATAAAATCGAGGCACATATAAAAAAAAGATTTATCACTGGCCCCATAGGTTTCTGCGTGCAGGAGGCAAAGTTTTACGCTTGCACGTTTCCAACAGTAGGCCGAGGCTTCTTAGGTGCTACGTGGTGAGCAGGTCATGTCAGAAAAATCTGAATCGGGCGTATTGCAGGATCATGAGATAGTGACGGCTTGGGGGGGACCCTTCTTCCATTTGGCTGCTGTGAATTTCCACGTGATAAGCCACTTCGTTTAGCCATCATTTGTGGCCAGGTTACAGTGGGCCTTAGCTGGATAAATAAAAATAAATGTTTAGTTTAGACTGCCGGGGAAGAATGAGAGCGAGAAGCCGGGCCAGTGACGATTCATCGACGAGAATCATCGATGACAATCGTCGGTCCTCTTGAAGCGCAAACCCCAACCAGGCGAGCCAAGCAATTAGGATCACGCTAATCCGTGTGAATTAGCTTATAATCAGGAGGTACGCACCTGGCTCTCGGATAGTTTAGTTTAGTCATGGCTGTTGACCATGATGATGACATCATGGCTGATGACGATGATGACGTCATGGCTGATGACGATGATGACGTCATGGCTGATGACGATGATGACTTCATGGCCGGTGACGATGATGATGACGACATCATGGCCGGTGACGATGACGACGTCATGGTCGGTGACGATGATGATGACGTCATGTCTGATGACATCATGGCTGATGACGATTATGACGTTATGGCTGATGATGACGACGTCATGGCTGATGACGATTATTATGACGTCGATTATGACATCATGGCTGATGACGATGATGACGTCATGGCTGATGACGATGCTGATGACCAGCATGCGTCCTCATCTTTGTTCTGCGTCCACTTTTCGTAGGCATACCGGGAGGACTGCGAGACGTTCTGCACGGTGGTGAGGATGCTGGTGGACAAAGACCCGTCGCTGGAGAATGCCGTGCAGGCCTCGCTGAGGGCCAACATCATGGAGATGGGGCAGCAGGCCCTGGAGCAGCTCCGGAATTTTGTGGCGAGCCGCAAGCGCTTGCGGAGCAAGGAGCACTCGCCGGCGCTGCCGCAGGTCTGGCCGGCTCCGTAGCGCGTCTGCAACAGCGGCCGCGGTGGTCGAGGTGTTTCTCTTGAGAAATGGAAGTGGACTTGGGCACAGGAAGGCGTGATAGTGTTGAATGTTTATAATGTGTACGTGTGTAAAATGAGCGTGTCGAAACTTGGGTTTTGGAAAGCCCTTTGTGTTGGTTAGCAGTATTGGTTAACCATTGTCTGTATTGTTATTGTTGTTTTTTTTTACAAATCGTGTACAGATGTCAATAAGTGCGTGTGAAGTTACGTTTGCTGTAACTGTTATATTATATAAACCATCCGGATACGACTGTGGTGGTGTAACAGTTGTTTCTTCCGGAGTGGAAGTTGGACCAATGGAACTATTTTCTTAATCCCCCTCCCCCCCCCCCCATTTTAATGGATACACCACAAGGCAGTCGTCAGGTTCTGTGTGGTGGGGTAAACTGTGAGTATTCCCCGAATGCTTCTAAGGGTTCTGTCCAGAGTCGAGGGGGAGTTAGTGGGGTTTTTCTGGAGCTCCCTCCCTCCAATTGCGGGGCCTGGACCTTCACCTTTTGCCTTTGCAAACCATATTCAGATGATCTACATATTTTTTACATCGAGGCTACCGAAACGCAAAGAAAACAATACCAACGGGAGTGAAGAGATGAGGAGAAAAAAAGAAAATAGGACACAAAACAAAACATCGTTATTTAATTGGAAGGCGGCCGTGATTTCGTGACACATTCAACGAGCCGATGTGGGAGCGGTGAATCGTTACATCCTAGATTTGAATCTTTCGTGACTGCAAGGATTCATAGCCTTAGTTCTTTAGGTAAAGTCACGTAGGTAAAAAATGAAATTAAAATTAATAAAAAATAAAAAACAATAAAATCACGACGTTTCGGAGGCAACACAAGCTTCACCTGAAGACGGAAGCTTGTGTTGCCTCCGAAACGTCGTGATTTTTATTTTACTTTTATTAATTTTAATTTTTTACCTACGTGACTTTACCGAAAAAACCTAAGAATATGAATCGTTACGTCGCTTGAAGGGTGACTGCAGAGGTTCAACGGTGGGGGGGAAGTAAAGGTGACGTGGTTTTTTTATGAGCGCGACATCGTTCTATTTTTCCTAACACTCACTCAGTGCGTCGTTGAGTTTTGTTGTCTTACTCTTATTACACGGTGGGCTTTGTTGCAAGTCCCATTACCCCCTGCTGGTTCAGTAGGCAAGTGTACCGTATTGAAATGTGACACCAGCATACTGCACATACGTCAAAACACTACCGGCGTTGGTAGGGGGGGGGGCAGGCCGGGGCTGGTGAAATTGGAACCATCTGGGCTTTATTTTAACCTAATTCTCGGGACGACTGCGAGATGTTTTATTTTTTATTTTCTTCTTGTAATACAATGGTGTGTTTTCAACGTGCCGTTGTGCATCTGCCTGTGTGTGCTTTTGCCGTCGGGTTTATTTTTTTATTTTCTGCATGTTACGTTACAGAGCGTTCCCTTGTACTATGTTGGGCAGAAATGTAATTATTTACAAAGTCAACGTGCGTGACGTCACACATTGGAATAGCAAAAGCATCTGTCCGTCTCAACGAGATTTGTACATTTTGTGTCGTGGATATTCTGTAATAAAAGCCAATGTACAGTGTCTTTGCGGTTGTTTCACTTGGTTTTACGCGGACATTATTGCGCGTGTGTCATGTACTTGCAGCTTATATACCTTGGCAGTGAGGGCTCGAGTAAATTGGAAGCGATTGAAACGGCGTAAAATCTTCCCGTTCCCTCGTCGTGTTTGTTTTTTATCGAATGCCGGATTGAAGGCCTTGGCCACCGCCAAACCCAGCCGGTCCCCGTGGCGCCACGGTCCATCTCGCCGCTGGCGCACACACGATCTTCGTGGCATTGCTCCACCCTCCCGCTGTTGGTCGTTCCGCTCTGGTGTGGATCCCCTGCTTGGGCTGCCCCACCCGGCTGGGTGAGTGAGAAGGTTTGGAGTGGCTTGGCTTGGCCGCTTGGGTTGAGAGGGAAACAACCTCCAGGTCGGGGAAACGAATTTCGGTGCATCCATATCGGGTCGGGCGCTCGCTTTCGGGCAACGTGTTTGCAATTACCGCGGTGCAATGTCTTGTGTTCTGTGCTTTGCACAGGCAGAGGGGTTGTGGTGGAAATGGGTGTGGTCTTTAGCTTGGGCCTTGTTGACCCCCTGCTTGAAGGAGGAAACATTGAGCACAACTTCAAGGTAATTTATAAGTGCCTTAATGTTTTCTTGCCTCATTGAGGCTTGGCGTTTGTACGTGCACATGTTAAAGAGTTCAGCGTTTATGCAGTTTCACAGTTTGGCTGCAGTTGGGAAAGATGGCTGTAAGTGCATGCTGGTCACAGCGTCTCAAACCGTGCAGAGATTTTTGAAAGTACAGTCTGTTCAAATTTTCTTGCTGTGGATTTCACACCTGATGGTGATTGCTTGTGTTGCAGTCGAAACGTGATAATTTTTTTTATTGTTTTATATTTATATTATTTTATTATTTCCCTTCTACGTGACTTTACCGAAAGAATATAATACAGTCTGTTCTATCGCGCTGCGTGTTTTCACAACGTGAATTGGATGTAACGCGACGATGAACGTATTGGAGAAAACTTTTTTATAACGCGGATGCAAATTTGGTATAACGCGATCGAGTGAACGGAACGACGTCGCGCAATTAGGAATAAACGTTTGCACGGCTGCCTCCGGTGTAGCGTCACACAAGGCATTGGGATGCTGCTGGATGCTTCGAGATGCTCCCCACGTGCCTCAGTCTTTGGCCTGCGTACGCATCTCACGTGTTATCGCGGACCGCTTTAGCCTATATTACATTTATTAGAATGCGATTTTTCCCCGTAACGCGGTGTTCTTCAGGAACGCAACTACTACCGTGTGATAGAACAGACTGCTGTTTAATTTGTCCTCTGTAGGACAACATTTGGAACAGCAAACTGAAAAGTTTGTAAAGAGCTGTGGAGAGAAGCAATGCTTGGAGTTGCATTGAGAGATAATGACACGTGGATTTGCAAATGTACACGGGTTGAAGGAAATTATTTTGACTCGAGGAATGAAGGTTGGCCTGAGCAAAATGGGCACGTTGCAAGGAGGGGGAAGGGGGGGGATGGTTGGCTCGTGGTCAAGAATAATGATGGAGTTGCAGCCAAGGAGTGGAACGCATCCCAGCGAATGTTCGCCCAGGAGCGAGATCGGGCGATGGAATTGGATTGCGGGTAGATGCTCGGTGGATTACCACACGGCATGAGAGATGGTGGTGAATGGCTTTGGCGGTAGGCCTTCATCCAGCTGCGGATGGTGAGGAATATTTAATAACGTTGACCGGGGTTCTGGAATGGTTTTCGGTGATTTTTGAGACTTGGCAATTGTGAGTTGTGTTGATGCAAAAAGCAACAAACTTTAATTTTGGGGCTTGCAGTTTTTGTTTTAAATGGTTGTTTGGGGTACATTTTCAATGTTGGCTACCTTTTTGGGTTTTTCTGGCCAGATGCTGGAGCTGTGTTTTTTTGTAGTCGCTGCGTTTTTGGTGAAAACCCCCCCCCAAAACTTTATTTTTACATTAAGAAGGAAAAAAAATCCCTGCATGGATTGCATCTGCATTTTGTTGGATTAATTTCTGTTTATTCAATTTAAAAGTTGGGACACTCAATAGCATGGGAAATAAAAATGATGCATCCTTCCAGAAAAATATTGCACAAGCAAAAACAATTACGTGGATGTTGTGTGTGTTTATATATATTCCATGGCACATATATGATAGAACGTACATGAAAGAGAGTGGCTGTGAGCCACACACGGTGAATTCCATCCAATAACAAACGTCTCTAAACAGAAGGCGACTTTGAAAAATCATGCATTGGTTATCATCATCATCAGCCACTCATTACACACAAAATGCTCGCCACAACTGAACCACGGTACCTTGCTGCTCTCGTCAAGTACCATAAAACCATCATCACGCAAACTCCGGTCATCCTCACAGCGGCTTTTGGCTTTTCATTGAGATTGAAAATTAATTTCTTTACAACTGCTTTTTGTGTTTAATATGTTGTTCTTCCCCCGCACCTCTGATTAGCATGGTTGGCCACGTACGGTGCGAAAGAAGTTCAACATACATATAGCCGTGGTCAAACCATTGCTGTGTCACCTGCTGTTAGCCTGCTGTGTGATTGCCAGTGGCCGGTTGCGTCAGGCTCAGTTCGCACTTCATCAAATTCACAACCAGGCTGCCAACCCCAACTCTTCGTTTCAAACCGCGTGTGAAGGAAAGAGCTGCACCTGCCCTGTGTCGTTCAAGTGTGGGCTCAACGCGTCCTACTGCCTCCTACGCAGGCTGTGAGCCAGGCGAGGTGATTCCTGCGTCGAGCCCCGGACGAGTCGCTCATGCTGGACACGTCAGGCCGACCAAACCAACTAAAACCAATGAATGTTTTATGTTGTTAATTGTTTTTTTACCCTTTTATCTGGCAACAAAACTGACACCTTTTTTTTTTACAAGGAGTCATGTTTGCATTGACCACAATACCTGCAGTCGGAATGCAAACAAAAACACAACTCTGATAATGTATGCACTGTCCTTGAAATGGATTGATCCACACCCGAGACAGCTCTCTTTAGAGCCTAGTCTCACATGGTGTTGGACCAGATGACGCCATGACTCCTGGTAAAAAGGTGTCAATTTTGTTGCCAGATAAAAGGGTTAAAAACAATTATCATATTTTGCTACTGGCAAATGAGGTTCCAATGAATGTTTTATGTTGCCAGGTATTGACCCACTGAGCTCCATAGCTCTTCTTGAGAAGCGAGCTGCCTGTCACAAATGGCACCTCAACGAAGGGGCTTATCACGTGGAAATGCACAGCGTGACGTTGATTCTGAATGTGGGAGGGAAAAACCGGAGAACCCGAAAAAAAAATCCACAAGACCACGGGTAGAGAGAGAGAGACACGCAAACTCCAAATATACAGCAGCAGGCGTCAGGGTCGGGGTCGAATCCACGACCTCCTGCATACCAGGCGAGGTTGTTAACATCTCCTAGCCACCGTGATAATGATGAGAGAGAGCGACACGCAAACTCCAAATATACAGCAGCAGGCGTCAGGGTCGGGGTCGAATCCACGACCTCCTGCATACCAGGCGAGGTTGTTAACATCTCCCTGCCACCATAATGATGATGAGAGAGAGACACGCAAACTCCAAATATACAGCAGCAGGCGTCAGGGTTGGGGTCGAATCCACGACCTCCTGCATACCAGGCGAGGTTGTTAACATCTCCCTGCCACCGTAATGATGATGAGAGAGAGACACGCAAACTCCAAATATACAGCAGGCGTCAGGGTCGGGGTCGAACCCACGACCTCCTGCATACCAGGCGAGGTAGTTAACATCCCGCCCGCGTTCCCTGACCTTGGCAATCGGGAGCGTCTCACCGGTGACTCTGCAATCTTGCGAGACGTTTCCTTGTCAATGAATTTGGTTGTTGAATGAATTTAGTCTGTCTGTCTGTCTTTTTACATTTATTGTGCGGAATTTACAGTGCACCAGTAGGCGTGCTTTATCCTGATTGTGGTCAACTCGTCCGGATATAGTGGTTGCTGCCTAATAAAAAATAATGTAAAGTAAAAAAAATGTTCAGCTGGCTTTTAAGCGTTTAGTTTACACGAACGAACCACGCGGGTTCTTTTGTGCGAACGTTAACGAATTGCGTGGCGATGGTGTTATGTCTACAGCCGTGTAACATTTGTTATCGTGCTTTCTATTCCACAGAAGCCGGCCTTCTCAATTTGTGAGCAGGCATTTTCGCATGCGCCCGACCTCTTGTTAGATCCGAGAAGCTAAGCAGGTCCTGGAACCTGGATAGTGCTTGGCTCTTTGACCACCATGCATCACAGGTGTAGACGATTAAAAAAATAACAAGGAAGGGCTCACTGAGATGTTTGGCTCTTTTTCAGAAGCGACCTGGCCACAAATGCGAACTCAACAAAGTGGCTTATCACGTGGAAAATTAGCAGCTGTCAAATACTCGAAATGCCTCCTGTTCATTCTAAATGTGGAGGGTAAAAAAAAAATCCACGCGACCACAGGGAGAGCGAGACACGCAAACTCCAAATATACAGCAGGCGTCATGGTTGAGGATCGAACCCGCGACCTCCCGTATTCAAGGCGAGGGAGTTCACATTTCGTCGCTGTGGTTTCGTCGGCTTACAGGCTGTGGGGCTCCGTGGGCAACGGAGCACAAAGCAGCAAAATCTAATGTCGTATTGA
This sequence comes from Lampetra planeri, assembly GCF_965212315.1. Taxonomy (NCBI): domain Eukaryota; kingdom Metazoa; phylum Chordata; class Hyperoartia; order Petromyzontiformes; family Petromyzontidae; genus Lampetra; species Lampetra planeri. The sequence continues at coordinate 7,164,147 of NC_136138.1, read as the reverse complement.
ACGTCTACGCTCCCACATCGATGCATTTTCATTGACAGTTTGTCTATCCACTGCTAGATACAGGCCATCCCCAACGCGATGTCAGCCACGTGGGTTGTTTGGCCAGACTTTACCCCACTGATCAGTGCGGGTGGGTGAATGGAGGCTAAGCAGTGGTTCAGATGTCAGTCACTCTAATGTTAGTCCTGGCTGCTGGAGATGAATCTCAGGTCTGTGAGTTCATAGTGCAGGGATATCTGTGCTACTGGCTCCCCACGTGTTACTTGTGTACATATCTATAAAAAAAGGTCTGATGTTGCAGAAAGAATGTTACAGCTTTGCTCGTGATTAATTGCGATCATAAAACGCACCGGTTAAAACATATATTGGTCTCGGTTCAACACGCGCGTAATTTGGCTACATTCCAGCTCTGAAAATTAAAAAGTATCGTTTGATTCATATTCTTGGTTCTTTCGGTAAAGTCACGTAGAAGGGAAATAATATAATAATAAAAATAAAAACAATAAAATACATTTCTCACGACGTTTTATTATTATTTTTTATTATTTTCCCTTCTACGTGACTTTACCGCCTGGTACACAGGAGATCGTGGGTTCCATCCGGACCCTGACGTCTGCTGGTGTATATGTAATGCGGGCGTAAACGGCTTGGCGAATATGACGTCATGGGGGGGAGGAGTTAGGTCACGTGTGAGAGAGGGGTGAGGTCTTAAGGGAGAGATACCGGAAGAGACGGGGGGAGTGTGGGAGATAGAGTTAGAGTGAGGCCACGCAGGGCGAAGGTTGGAGAGTGGCGAGATTGCCACACGCGCAGAGTAAGACTCGGCACCGTCGGCCAGCGGTGACCGAGCACGGGGGGAACGCGGAGCAGCGGTGGAGCTGCAGTGAGGGCAGCCGGAGGACTGCACAGGGGATCTGCAGCGGAACTGCAGAGGCGAGGAGGCTACGGGAGCGAAGGCAGCTGTGGAGTTGCCAAGCGGAGGGGCTCTGAGCGAGGGCCGTGTGGGACAAGTGTAAGAACCCAAATAAAGGACAACGGAGACAGACCCGGTGATCGAGTCCTTTATTACACTGGTGTCAGAAGTGAAACGGCATGTCAAAACAGCTCAGAAAAAAGAATATTCCTGCGCCATCATCTGCATCATTATCCGACGACGACGACCTTCCTCAGGCGGTGGACTTGCCTGCGATGGAGGAGGAGATCCATGCGGGAACGAGTACGGCTCCGGGAGTCCAAGATGTCGCCGCGTCGGTGGACCCGTCCGCACCAGAGGACGCAGATTGGCGATGGAGGCAGATGGCGGCGCAGCTGGAGACACTGAAAATCGTGCTCGCGCAATTGTGCGAGCTCGTCACGCCGAGGACGGCGTTGGGGAGAGCCGATGGAGGTCCGCAGGTTGCTGCCTTGCTTCCGCTGTCGGCGCCATCGGCCACGCGGCAAGAAGACGCCATCTTGGGCGTGGCAGGAGAAGAACGGCGGGAAGCCGCCATCTTGTGCTCTCCGCGGCGAGGGGCCGCCATCTTGAACACGTTGCGATGTGACGTCATTTTGAATATGCCGCCTGGTGAGTCATCGGCTGAGGACGGTGCAACAAGGAGTCGCAGTCGTCATCTCACGACCGTTAAAGAATTCTCCATCGGGGGCGATTGGAGTGCTTTCGCCTGCAGATTTTTGGCGGCGGTACGCTCAGCAAGGTGGACGGACGCTGAGGCATTGGAGGTTTTACCGACTCTTCTCGATGACGAGTCGGTGAGATTCTTCCGTTCTATAAAGGCCGAGAAGAAGAAAACATTGAGAGGAGTTTTTGACGAGATGGAAGATGCATATGAGCCACCGGATGATGCTCATCGCCGGTTTGTTCAACGTCAGCGAGCACCCGAGGAGTCGCCGGTGGCATACAGGGGTGCGGTATTGGAGTTGGCCATGGCTGCATACCCGGAGACGGAGCCTGACCTGCTCGAACCTCTCATCTTGGGTAAGATGCTCGAGCTGTCCCGGGATTTGGGGATTCCTATGCCGGTGTGTGGCCACGAAAAGCTCACATCCCGGGCGGCCGCTAAATGTCTTGATGCCCAGTTCAACCTGCGCCGTTGGAAGCAAGTCACGGCGTGGACGGGGGGGGCCCATCGTCGATGGAGGTGCCGCGGGTTGGGATCCCAAGAAGGCGGTGTACATTCCTGACGGGGGGCCCGCAGGAGCTGACGGCCGCCTCTGCTCAGTGGTCGGCCCGCAGTAGGCCGGGGCCACGATCTGCGCCGCCGCCACATGAGCGTCGGGACGGAGGGCCTGCGGCGCGGCGCAACGACATCGACTGCTTCCGCTGCGGCCGTAAAGGCCATTACGCCAGGGACTGCTGGGCCCGTGTTCCGGGTCCTCCCCAGCAGGAGGCCTCGACAGCGGACGTGCCATGGAAGGATCCTCCAGGACAGACAAGCCGGCCGTGACATTGCTGGAGACAGGAGACTCTGCTCGGGGTGTGCCTACCACGGCTGCGGGGACTCCGAGCCCCGCCGCCCTTCCGACCCCGTCAAAGACACGATCGCGACGCACCCCCGACGCTGGGCCTTCAGGGACACGGGACCGGGACGTTGACGGGCCTCCAATAGCGACAGGAGGACTTCATCCTGTCGCTCTTAAAACCCCGTCACGTTCCCGGTCTGCAGGAGGGCCGCCGCCCGTCCGGGACGGACCGGCGACCCGAACGCGCTCAAAGTCCCTTACATTTCGTTGAATTTTACTGTTGTGTTTTGTTGTTGTTGTTATATTTATTGTATGCTTCGTTGTCCTTGCATGTGTGATGGTTGTGTTCGCTCGCATTACTTGTCTCGTTATTGTTCAGCCGAGGTCGGCTGGATTTTCTCTACGGGGGAGGGTGGTGTAATGCGGGCGTAAACGGCTTGGCGGATATGACGTCATGGGGGGGAGGAGTTAGGTCACGTGTGAGAGAGGGGTGAGGTCTTAAGGGAGAGATACCGGAAGAGACGGGGGGAGTGTGGGAGATAGAGTTAGAGTGAGGCCACGCAGGGCGGAGGTTGGAGAGTGGCGAGATCGCCACACACGCAGAGTAAGACTCGGCACCGTCGGCCAGCGGTGACCGAGCACGGGGGGAACGCGGAGCAGCGGTGGAGCTGCAGTGAGGGCAGCCGGAGGACTGCACAGGGGATCTGCAGCGGAGCTGCAGAGGCGAGGAGGCTACGGGAGCGAAGGCAGCTGTGGAGTTGCCAAGCGGAGGGGCTCTGAGCGAGGGCCGTGTGGGACAAGTGTAAGAACCCAAATAAAGGACAACGGAGACATACCCGGTGATCGAGTCCTTTATTACATATATTTGGAGTTTGCGTGTCTATCATCATCATGATCACGGTGGCTAGAAGATGTTAACTACCCCGCCTGGTTTGGAGGAGGTCGTGGGTTCGATCCGGACCCTGACGCCTGCTGTATATTTGGAGTTTGCGTGTCTCTCATCATCATCATCATCACGGTGGCTAGAATATGTTAACTACCTCGCCTGGTATACAGGAGGTCGTGGGTTCGCTCCCGACCCTGACGCCTGCTGCTGTATATTTGGAGTTTGCGTGTCTCTCTGCCCGTGGTCGCGTGGATTTTCCTCCGGGTCCTCCTGTCCCCCCCCCCCTCCACATTTAGAATCGACATCACGCGTTTCGAGTATTTTGGCTGCCCACGTGACGATGGCAAGCCTCTTTGGTTGAGCTATCATCATCTGTGGCAGCCCAATCCGCGGCTTCGTACGTCGTCGGCGACTTCACGTTCAGTGCCAATCGTCCACCCCGGAATGGCTGCGAGAAAAAACAAAATCACCGGACCCATCGCTCTCGATCGCTCGCGAAACCGCGTCCGCCCGAGACTTCGTGCCGCAGCTGGCAAGCTCCCTCTGGACGCCAATCCTCAGAGCTCTCTGTCACCGGCGATGATGATGAAAAAATTGCCGGGTTCTGGAAAAGCGATAATCCCTTAAAGCGGAGAAACCGCCCCCCCCAATCAATCGCACAACAATAACAAGGCATCTCACCCAGCTGCCCGCTACACAAATACGGTAACACTATCCTTTGATAACTTCCCTGCATAAGCACGCTAATGCCAAGCTCTATAACGCTTACAAAAACAACGCTCGGAACATTCGGCCTTTCTATGGCAATGCCGAGTTAGTTGATTGTCATCCACTTAGCAACCCCACCCCCCCTCCCGACGAAACCATTTCACCATAATTCATTGCCTCTCAAATCACTAACGTCAACACGTGAAGGCAGTGGCGTGTCCTGCAGCGCGCTTTGCCATAGGCGCTGGTAGTGCAAGACATTCGTGTGTTGCGGGGGTGACCCCCGGTACAATTTCACCTTATTCATAGCCCAGAGCCTTGGGTCTGCTCTGATTCACTGGGCCCAGGTTGCACGCTGGGTATCTAGCGAATGCTATTGCATCGTAAGGTACAAAATATACAGGGTGCTTACATTTGTTTTAACACTTAAATGGGACTATCGAGTTTTATTGGAAAGAGAACGGATAATACACCGTAACATGATAACAAATCATCCTTATGGTTTTACCCCGGGGTACCAAATCATACAAAATGGGCCGAGGTAATTAAATATGTTATTTCTGGGACACTATTTTTTGTCCAGGGGTGTACTCAACTCCGCGACTGGGGTACCAATCAATCCGAAATCAGTGCCACACTCCGCGCCGAAACCCTGAACGCTCGCGGTACGCACCGTTGTGGTGCATCGTGTACAGCTCGTCGAGATGAGTCGATTGCCGCATCGCCGACCATCGACAGACTAAAAATGACTGCATAGCGGACATCATGCGAGAGCCGGGGTACTATGCTTCCCCGGGGTACCGCCATGAGGTTCAAATGTAATGTTCATTACATTCAAAGAGTCTCCCACTTGTCCGCCATCGTTGTCAACACATGGCCTGGAATCTTCTCCAGGTGGTCTCCAGAGCCCGGACGAGGCACATTTCTCGTGGGTTATTGTTGCAAATTCTCAGAAGCCTTAAAAACTATTTTTGAAGCGCCTTGAATGAAGAGGTATGAATTTTTCAAAGCTTTAGTGCGAGGTCCCTTGAATGGATTAAGTAACCTTGGCGTCCGAGAGACAACTTGGCCAAGCGTCTTACATGGCTCGACTCGAAACTCGCGGCTCGAGGACTCTCCAACCGGCAGAAGCTCGCAGCGTTGAAGGCGTCACCAGACCACCACGAGACACGGCGAAAGCCTTCGCGGTCACGGCTGCTGCTTGTCCACCGATGTCGTTTCTGGGTCGTACTGCGCTGGGAGCTCCTCCAGGAACTGAATTCAGGAACGTGCAGTTCCCGATGAAGCTCCCCAGCACGTGGAGAATGAAACGTCGGATATTGTGAACCGGTTCTGGGCCTCCCCCAGGTAGACTCGGCCTTAAAATGAGTACCTGGTGCGGTGTGTAAACATCGCCACTTAGGGAGACAAAAGCGGCCGGGTGTGATTCTGGCCACCCGTCCCCCGCTCTCGTGTGTCGTTCCGGCCTTCGAAAGTAAAAAAAACACACACACACGCACAAGACTTATACGTTTCGTGAAATCCACTGCTGATTTAAGGCCTCTCTCCACGCTGTTGGCCATGGAGGTTGTTTGACCAAACTTCACGCCGGTCCGTGTGGGCTGGTGAAAACGGTTTGGGGTGGCCATGACCGGTTGAGCTTTCGCTCGCCACTGATGTTCGCTGCGGAGGGGAATGGAGCTGGGAGTCGGTGGGTCAAAAGCACAGCGCGCAGACCACTGCGCCTCCGCTGTTGGTGGTGCTGCTGATGATGATCACGTGTAGATAAAAGTCGAATTTTGGGAGTTTGCTTTCGAAAACAAAGTGGGAGCCAGTGTGGGAGCAGCCAGAGCCGGGGACGTGAACACAATTAGCTCTGGCAAGCAACATTTTCGAACAACTTCGTCGCCAGCACCAAATCTTTGCAGAGATTCCAATAAAAAAATGATTATTTGCTTAAGCCAGTGGTTCTTAACCTGGGGTGCACGCTCCCCCTGGGGGTGTGAGACATGGGCAGATTGTTTTTTTAGAAGGTGAATAATTGAAAACACAAATGTAGCACGGGTACGTCAGTACAACTTACTTTATTTCATCAAACCCCTATGCATTTATTAGCATTATACTTATTTTAACGATTGGCAACCAAATTGGTGCAAGGCTGCAGGAAAGGTTAAGATCCACCGGCTTAAGAGGTCAGGGCCTGACATCTGCGACGTTGACTTGCGAGAGTATGAAACGTAACACATTTTTTTGGTTGTGCGCTGTGTGCTCCGCCGGTGGACGTTTAAGACCCTGCGAAAAAAAAGTGTACCGGCAGATTTTCTCAATTGGGAAAACACAGAGCACACACTCATTGCGCGCTATTGCAAAAAAAAAAACGTATCAGGGCCATCTGGAAAAAAAATTCTTAAGAGACTCGGTGAATATTTAGTTGGAATATTTAGTAGGAAACTATATATTTAATAATAATAATAAATACTAATATTTAGAAAATGTGAGAAAGCCTGGTAACATTCTAGATTTGAATTCTAGATTTGAAGCTTTCGTGACTGCAAGGATTCATATTCTTAGGTTTTTTTCGGTAAAGTCACGTAGGTAAAACATTAAAATTAAAAAAAGTAACATTCCACACACTACCAAGAGGCAATGCTTCTGCAAAACACAAAACGCTGTATAACCAACCGACGCCTCTTGCCGTTGGTCTCACATCATCATGACTCGGCACGATCTATCCACTGTTGGATGAAGTCCATCGATGGTTCCGCGCGACCCATCGACGCATCTGGCTCTTGCGCCAGGAGTCCGTGCCCCCCCCCCCCGCATCGCTCCCACCCACCCGAACGGTCCAACCGAGGCAGCGGTCCACACCCCCCTGTTTGCCGCGACGCTGCGTGTGTGCCCTCTTGTTTAAAAAATAAAATGCATCCTAAGTAATTGGCTGCTCCAGGAGGAGCGTGGGGGGGAGGTGGGGCTTTCATCTGCACCCTGTGTGTCGGGGCTGAAGAGACAATGGTGGCTAAGTGGTTTCGCAACCCCTGCCCCCTCTCCACTCACCCGGGCCTCTGACGCCCCCATCTCATTGTGGGACCAGGGCCATCGCCAGCGACCGTGCGAACGAAAGACAAAGAAGGGGGCCTCCAGCAGAGCCTTTGTCTCGCGGCGCCGTGTGGCGAGATGACGCCATCGTTTCGCGGTGGCTAGGAGATGTTAACTACCTCGCCTGGTACACAGGAGGTCGTGGGTTCCATCCGGACCCTGACGCCTGCTGCTGTATATTTGGAGTTTGCGTGTCTCTCATCATCATCATCGTCACGGTGGCTAGGAGATGTTAACTACCTCGCCTGATATGCAGGAGGTCGTGGGTTCGATCCCGACCCTGACGCCTGCTGTATATTTGGAGTTTGCGTGTCTCTCATCATCATCACGGTGGCTAAGAGATGTTAACTACATCGCCTGGTACACAGGAGGTCGTGGGTTCGATCCGGACCCTGACGCCTGCTGCTCTATATTTGGAGTCTGTATGTCTCTCTCTCCCCGTGGCCACGTGGATTTTCCTCCGGGTCCTCCGGTATTTCCCCTCCACATTTAGAATCGACATCACGCGTTTAGAGTTATTTCGGCTGCTATACATTTACACGTGATGAAAAAGCCACTCCGTTGAGCTATCATTTGTGATAGCCAGATGGCTTATGAAAAAAAGAGCTCCTTAAGCTCGCCTGACCTGATCAAATAAATTTAGTTTAATTTCGACTGCCGGGGAAGACGGAGACCGAGAAGCCGGGCCGACTACGAGACAATGATTCGTCGATGGGAATCGTCGATCTTCTTGAAGCCAAAACCCCAACCAGGCTAGCCAAGCAATTCTGAACGCGCTCATCCGTGTGCATTAGCTCAGAATCAGGAGGCACTCGCCCGGTTCTGGCACAGACCTGGGCTCGACTCCACGCCGCTGCTGTTGCTATTCGCCCGTGAGAGGCGGTGTTAGTGCTGAGCGCGCTGCGATACGAACCCGGCGTACCCGAGTTCGATTCCGGCTCACGGCCATCAACACGAGCGACGATTATATGAACCGGGTCTGGGCCTCCCTTCAGGTCGACTCAGCCTAAAAATGGGTACTTGGTGCGGAGTGCGAACATCGCCGCGCAGGGAGACAAAAGCGGCCGGGCGTGGTGTTGGCCACTCACCCCCTTTCGTGTGTCGTTCCGGCCTTCATTAGGTGCTCGTCGCGTCGAGGCTATACGGGGGATCTTTGTCTTTGCGCGTCTCTCACAGCGACCCTCGACAAACGAAGGGTCAGCTCCCGGCTCCATTCGACTGCGTTAAGTCTCTGCCTGGGACCAGGGATCGGCAGCCTGCCAACTACGGAGGCGCATGCGACCTTTTGAAGGACCGCTGCTTCGTGGCGTAATTCGCGTAGCATTGCGGCTCTTGAAATATCGAGGGGGAGGTTTTTTTCCTCCCGAAATGGGGGGGGGGGGAATGGCTCTTATTTTCACTTTGGTTGCAGACCCGTGGCCCTCGACCAAGAAAATTACTAAATACAAACTCCACAAGTTGTTACCCACTTGACTAAGACTATGCCCACGTCACACCGCTGATCTCCCGTGTAAAATAGCCGGGCAAACTGGCGACACGGGGACCGTCGTCCGTTTCGAAATCGAACATCAACTCCAACGTGGTGTTTGTTGGGGGTCACCGCTTCTCAGAACGTGAATCGGAATATTTTTTTATTGCATGGAGAAATCCGATGAGCCACGATGCTCTTTATGTTTTCACATAATGTCCAGTATTCGCAGACGATGTCCAGTACTTAACGGTGGAAATCTCTGCCCATTCCACGGCAGTTGAAACAACGGAGCAAAAGTTGTGCACGTACGCACAGGATGCTGGACTTCTTTCACACCGTATATAGCCAACCGCGCTGTCGCACTGTAAATGGGTTCACCGAGGTTTGATCGGGGCAGTTTGGTGCGAGTTTTAAAGTTAATCGTGGGGTATTTCCACCTTCTCGCAGAGGAGGAGGCCAAAATGACCTCTTCGTGGAGGCGGGCCCTCTCTTCGACTTGAAGAGTATGGGGGAGCCCCTGCAGGTGCCGCGTCGTCGTGGTGTGAGCAGGGCATTGCAGAGGCCTGTACCTTCACTCGCTGTTGTTGCCGTTGGTTGTCTGGTTGAGCAGCAACAGCAGAGCGCTGCTTGGGCTGAACGAGCGAGCGAGCGGAGACACCGAGACGAGAGACTGGGACCGAGACTAACCACCCAGACAGAGAGATCCCTAAGTTTTCGTGACTGCAAGGATCTCTTTGGTTCTTTCGGTAAAGTCACGGAGGTGAAAAAAAAATTAAAGAAATTTTTTTTTAGAAATAACTAAATTGTGATTTAATTGAGTTATTTCTATTTTTTTTCAAAAAAATTTATTTTAATTTTTTCACCTACGTGACTTTACCGAAAGAACCAAAGAGTGGAGAGATCCCTCTTCAGGGCGTTCCGAGCCACGGACTTCGGCTCCGAGCTCGTCAACTTCTCAAAATCAAGAGGTGGCGGCGGTTGTTTTTCCCGGTTAACTATTTCCAATACACCACTCTCCCGTTTATTATTTGTTTTTTTTGCCTGCCTGCCTGCCTGGGCTGGCTTGGCTGGCGCATGTCGGAGCATCGGCAAACTGCGAGCGGGCCACCCACCAAGGAATGTTGATTTTGTGTGACTTAACAAGTTTCTTTTTTTACACACCCCGACCGACCGCCCTTCCTCCTCACCCTCCCGTACTTATCCATCTCCCCAGACCATTCCCCCTCCCACCCCCCACCCCGAGTCTTGCTATAACAGCTGAAACGAGAGGGGAGTCGGAGTCGAGGTAAGATGAATTGAAGGTTACATTCCCGTTAGCTTGAGTCTCTCTCGGCGACTGCAAAATAAAACACGGATGCAGCACTGCGACTTCACGGCACTGCTGGCGGAAAGGGCCGCCTCCTGTGAGAGCCACCCTGAGAGGGTGTTTGGCCTACTCTTCCACGCAGGTCAGATGTCGCGGGAGAGGTTGGAGCATCCACCCAAAGTTAGCCCCACTAAATAATAGAAATTGAAAGGCAAGCCACAGTAGTAGTGCGATTGTGGACCTGCAACCCAAACTACGGAGCGGACGAGTGATAGGAAAACGACACGAACTCTCTCTCTCTCGGTCTGCTGAAGCCCTCTTGTCCTGGCCAGCAGACATTGGCATCGAAGCTCCTGAACAACGCATTGCTGCCATACTTTTCGATTTAAAGCTTTCGTGACTGCAGGGATTCATCTTCTTGGTTCTTTCGGTAAAGTTACGTAGAATGGAAATAATAAAATAATAAAAATAACTATAAAAATAAAACATATATTATATTTAATTACGTTTTATTTTTATTATTTTATTATTTCCATTCTACGTGACTTTACTGAAAGAACCAAAAAGATGTTGCCATACTCTTAAGCGTTTAATAGAAACCTCCCCGCTGCATACGAGCTCTCGATTGCAAGTTGACTATTCCTGCTATTACACGTTTACACCGCAGCAGCAGCAGCAGCAAAAGAAAGTCACCACCACACGTGTGTGTGCGCGTGTGTGTGTATATATAAGAGTGAAAACAAAATAAATGAAATGGAGTTGGGCCAGGCACACCGAGCTCAGACATAGGAACAGCCTAAACAAGTGAACAGAGGAGGGAGGCGGAGGCCGATGGAGAGAGGAAAGTAGTGGGACGGAGCACGAGTCGTTGGGACAAAGATTTCGGAGATGTGTTGGGGGTGCAGCGAGTGACGAGCGGACGTCTGAGAAACCGCGGGACGCGGACTTCAGCAAGGCAGGCAACTCGACGAATCCCGCGCGCGAGAAAAAAAACCGGCGGGGCGTTTGAGAAAAAAAAAGATCATTTAATGTTTATTCAAAAAAATTGCATGTGCTCACCAGTTTACAAAGACATGTACATCATTTATTATTCTTGGTGTTGTTTACCTATCAATAATAACAGTAATAATTAATATTATTTCAAACAACAATGGCTTACAGAGTGAGTGCAGGTATGTGATATATATATATAAAAAAAACAATACTGATGAAATGCTCTTAAAATAATAATTATTCTTTTTTGGTGAAACTGATGGCACGCGCTCCTCCTCCCTCTCCGGCCACCATCCCGACGCACTTTCTTGTCGACACGGACGCCCGCGGACCGAAAGCGATCGAAGGCCGTCGAATTCTGATTTTTTTGACCGTTGGAAACAAAACCCGCTAAACGAGCGATTCCCAGAAAAATTCCAGCACTTTCCGCGCAAACGGTGACAAACTCCCCACCCCCCCCATCTCTCCGTTACGACAAGAAGCGCGTTGAAGGCCGGTCAAACCTGGGGGGGGGGGGGGGGGGAGACACACATCAAGTCGCAGAGGTGCTGCTGCTCGCGACGGGAAAGAAGGCGTCAAAACTCTCGGATGGACGGCGCCGCACCCCTAACGGCTCCTCTCGAGCTGGTGGTCTAGACAAGGCTGCCCGGAAGCATCGACCACTCGGGCTGCAACGCGGCGGGGGGGGGGGGGGGGGGGGGGCTCGTGTGACGGGAGCGAGCGACGCACTGTCGCTGCACGGTCGTTTTACAAACCGCGGCAGCCGCTCCCCCGAAGCCCCCCGCTTTGAAGCCCTTTGGATTCGACAACTTTGCGCGCGACGTGAAGAACCGCGAGTGGACGCGCGGAGGCACCCCGGCGCACACGCGCACGCGCTGCTGGTATTGTTATAAATACGTTACGCGACGAAATAGCGGCACCGCGTGACAAGCAAAAAAAAAAAGGTTTTACATGTTGTAATACGCGAGTTAAGAAAGTCGAAGGAAGAATTAAAAAATAAAATACATATATAGGTGCACTTAAAACATTAAAGCTCTGTTACATTTACCGTTTGTACTTTTTTATAATCAGCTTTAGCGTTACTTACACGTTTTTTTCTTTTTTACATTTGCCCTTGTTGTTTAGATGTAGAACGTGGAATCGTGTTTTGGTTCGAGGGTCAGGATACCTCCGAGGATCAACTCTTCCGCACGGCGACAAACCGAGAGCCTTGCGGCCTGAGCGCGCGTTTGCCGCGCTTTCGCGTGCAAAGTCGGCCAAATCACAGGATGATCGGTCTCAAAATGACGACGCGATGATAGATAGATAAAGATAATAAAAAAATCTACGCACGCCGACGATAGGCGCAACTTGAAAGGCGGCTCGGCGAAACGCCATCGTCCCATCCGTTGCATGAACTTCGCCGTCAAAGCACGCTCCAAGCACCATCGCAGTCTCGTTCCCCCCCTTCCACTTAAATAACCGTTCTCGCCCTTGATATGCGCGAAAGGAAGCTTCGCGATCGAAGCTCAGAACCTTGGAAGCACGTCCTCTTAGCACCATGACATCTGAAAATGTGTGGACTTTACAAACGTAACAGACGGTTCGGTCCGTTCGCACGGTAAACGAAGTGGCGTTTCTTCTCATCATTTCCAATCCCGCCCTCTCCGTGTCTCTCTCCATCTTTCGCATGTGCGAGCGCTGCTGTCCCGATTTCGCGAAGCGATCATCGCCGTTGTCCGTCGGGCTCGCTCCGTCGCGGCCGGACCCGGCGTTCCGGAGGTGCTCACCGATCCGGTGGCTACGAGATGATGCAGTTCTTATTCCTGCGCCGGCGCTGCTGCTTCCTCGACAGCGCTGGCATCGTGATGGAGTGTGGCGGCTGCCCGCCGTACCCCATCGTCCCCGCCATCGTCCCCGCCAGCGTCCCCGTCAGCGTCCCCGTCAGCGCCGCCGCGCCGCCACCGCCCTCGCGGTACTGACACCGCACCGGCACCACGGTGCGCGGGATCGGCTGCCCCAGGAAGAACCCGTCGTCGTCCGAGTCCGACGAGGAGGACGAGCAGGTGGAGCACCAGTCGTCCGAGCTGTCATCCCCCTCGTCGTCCAGGTCGAGCGCCAGGTCGGCCGGGTAGCGGTTGGGGAAGCGCTCCACCGTGATGTGGTTCTGCGGCGCGTAGATGGAGCGCGGCGCCTGCGGGTAGCCGCCGCGCGCCCCGCCGTCCCGCCCGGACTTGCGCTGCATCAGCTGCTCGTAGTCCTCGTGCGTGTGCACCTCCGGCTCGTCCTTGAAGCGGCACCGGCGCCGTTCCACCGCCGCCAGCTTGTGCAGCGCGTTCTCCGAGCGCGAGCGCCGCGACTTGCGCGATCGGTGGTGCCCGTGGTGGTGCCCGTGGTGGTGCTGCCCGCTGTGGTGCCGCTGCCGGCTGTGGTGGTGCTGCCCGCCGCCGCCACTGCCGCCGGAGGCGCGCGAGCGTCCGTCGTCAAAGTCCATCGGTTTCCGGCGGGGGCGCTCGCTCAGGGGCGCTCGCGGGAACGGCATCGCCATCGGCATCGCCATCGGCGCTGCCGCCGCCGCCGCCGCCGCCCCCCGCTCCGGTTCGAACTGGGCGAGGAAGCGCGGCTGCGACTGGGAGCGGCGCGCGCGGTCGGGCGGTCGGGGCACGGCGCCGCCGGCGCGGCCGCCGCCATCGCCGTGGAGGGGAGGCAGCTCGGAGGGGCGGCCCCGCTCGCGATCGGGGCGCTGGCTCGAGCAGAGGCCGGAGAGCGACTCGGCGCTGCGGCAGCGAGAGCTGGAGTTGAGGGTGCCCGCGGTGCTGAGCTTCTCCGCCGAGCCGAGGCCGCACTCGCTGTCAACGAACGGCAGCGAGAACTTGGACAGCTGGTCGGGCGACTTGCCGTCAATGTCCACCGAGAGGCCTGGTGATGTTTGAACGAAAGAAAAAGGGAAGGGGTTTAATTTTTTCGTGAAATAATTTACACGTATTAATCAAAGGAGAACTGGAAAACTGTCAGTTTCCTTGCATCGGCTGCGTACACTGCTGTGATTTTTCTGGACAATATTAATTTGAAATCGTCAGCGCCTTCGCTTCAGGATGTTTGAGCACACTTCACCGCATCCTGTCAGTGCGGGTTGGTGAATGGGAGGCCCAGGACCGGTTCAGGTATCGCCTCGCCACCGGTGTTAACCGTGGCCGGGAATCAACTTCAGCTCACCAGGTACGTACAAGCAGCACGCTCGCCACTACGTTATTAACTTCACCAGCGGACGACGACAACAAAGTGATTTAAACAACACGTAAATACTAAAGGCATCTCAACGATGCCAGGCAGGACTACATAAACAATAACACAAGTTTGTCAGATTGGGTCACGTTGTGACACACGGCGTACGATGTTGCTACGTACTTAAATCACCAAACACATCAGCTGTCCTGCCTTATGAGCATGTGTGTGTGTGTATTTATATCGTGTCATCCGTGCAAATCGCAGACAAAGTGGGAAAGGCAGCCAGAGCCTGAGTGAAATCATTGCCCAAGTTCTGTGGTTCTATATTGGGGGTTGTTTGGCCAACTCCATGCCATGAGCAGTCACCACAAACAAAACCAACATTTTTGTTCCATTGCTCATTAGTTGGACGATTCGGGATCGAGCGACGAGACGGCCGAAATGTTTACATTGGCAGCCTGGCTTCTCTTTTAATGTACTCACTGTCAAAATATATTTAAAAGTTAAGCTTTTAAAATCTTTTTTAAGGAGCCTAAAAGCTTACGTTGACCAGTTTCAAGCCGGAATGACCGTACACGCGTCTGCGCCCGTCTAGCCGCCCCCCCACCCCCACCCCGTTCAACTTTAGGTTGCACAAACAAATAAAAACGATCCGTCAGCGTCTCCCGTTCGAGACGCGTCGCTCCCGCCGAATGAGACGAATCGGCACGGCACGACGTGTCACTCACCTGATCCCGGGGACGTGGCGGCGACGGCGGCGTCGTCTCTTGAAGCGCGAGAAAAATGCATCGAGAGCCAAAAAAAAAAACGACGGCGTTCTGCTGCCGACAACCCATTTGCAATCGACTGAGCAGCCGAACGACCGATCGATTATTCCAGGGCGCATTTTAGAGGCTACACGGCGTAGTCGCGATTCTCGGCCGCGGATAACATGGGCGGCGAGAGACGTCTGAACCTGTCCCGGGGCACCCCCCCCTCCCTTCAACCAAGCCGCGCTGAACAAACGCGGTGAAGTACGGTCAAACAACCTCCATGACCGGCACGGCGTGGAGACACCTTCGATCGGTATTGGATCGATGAATGTATGTGTAAGAGGCTAAATGTCCAGCCCTTTTGCAAATCCACTGCTGGATGAAGGCCCCCCACCCCCCCTCCCCTGCCCCACCCCGCCTCACCGTGCTGGTCATGGGGGGCGACGTAAATCCGAATTGTAATGTAGCGTGTGACATGGATATTCATCTTTTCGCTGTCCCGAGCCGCTCTTGTGAAGCGTTCTTCTGTATCAAAACCACTCCCGTTCCTTGGCACGCGGCGATGCGTCGTACAAACGCACAAACGCACGCCCAACGAAAATCGACCCGCCCACCCAGACCAACCTTCCTGCGCACACCTCCTGACCACGAAGCAATCGAACACGCCCTAGATATTCCTCTCCGCCCCTAGCCCAACCGCGTCGGGTTATTGCCAGTGACGACTGAGGCACGCGTGCGTTGTCACGTGTTGCGCTCGTCAAACGCGTCACGCGCTTTCTCTCGGCGGCTCTGTTGACCGTCGCACGTTGCCCGGCGCTTATCTGACATCCGTGCCGACTTTGTACTCAACCCATCTCTACCCGAGTGTGACATGTGGCCCTATCTCACATGACGGCCGTTACTTACAGCCGATAGGAAGAGGCTGTCCAGGCGGAGGAAGGGGGAAGAGAAAGAAAGAAAAGAAAAAACAAAAGCTCTCGTGAACGTCGCTCACCGGTGATGTTGGAGAGAGGCAGCGACTCGATGGAGTCATGCGGCGACGCCCGCCCCGATTCCATGTCCATCAGCCCCCACACGGCCGCGCCGAGCCGCGAATGCTGCTGCAGCTCCCTGGCGCTGAAGGCCGCCGCCGCCGCCCCCTCGCGATGTCCATCCTGGATCCACGGCCCAGGCGGCAGAGGCGGCAGGAAACTCATCTCGCCCGCTGCCTTGTAGGCGGCCTGCCGGACGCCGCCGCCGCCGCCCTGGGGGCCATCTTCCGTCCGCTGCCAGCTCTTCGCCAGGCCGTACAGAGGGTTGTAGTCGACCAGCGGGTTGCCGTAGTCGCCCACGGCTTTCGGGTCCTGGAGTAACCGCTCTTTGGTGCCGCTCGCCTGGCTGCCAAGCGACTCGGCGGGGCTGCTGGCGCGCCGCCGGTATCCGGCTCCGCCGCCGGCGCCTCCCATCGCCGCCTCGGGGGAGCTTCTCCCGCCGCTCGACGCCACCGAGCGCTGCGTCAGGAAAGCCTGAGGCTTCTTCGGAGTCTGGTCCAGGCCGTACGCCGCCGCCGCCGCCGCGGCAGCAGCGCCGGCGGTGCCCTGCGGCGACTCAGCAAAGCCGCGGAATCCCGGCGCGCTCCCCAGCTTGTCGAGCGTGCTCTGCGCCGACGCCGCCTCCAGGCTGTAGCCGGACGACTTGGGCGCGAGCATTGGCTGAACGGCGAGGGCCGGCGCCGCCATCATCATCGCGGGCGGCGCCGTCATCCCCGACGCTTCGATGGCGAGCGGCTTTTGAGTGCCGGCGGTGGCGGCGGTGGCGGCGTTCGTGCGGAAGCTGCGGCGAGAGTCCCGCGAGCGCGCGCTCTGGAAGGCCGAGTCGGCCGAGTCGGAGGCGTTGCCGTCGTCGCCCAGGCTGCAGGCCTTGGAGCAGAAGACCTGGCTGCGCTGCGGCAGGAAGGGGAAGCCCAGCAGGGAGCTCTTGCAGCGCGCGCAGCTGAAGCAGCGGTCGCTCGCGTGCCAGAACTGCCCGCCGTACGTCACGCGCTCCTCCTCCAGGCCTGGTGAGTCGGAGACGGGAAAGGATGGCGGTTGAAAGACGGGGAGGGGGGAGAGGGGTAGAAGTCGTGCGTGCGCGGCGCATTCGGTCACGCTCGGTGAGTCGCGTCGTCGTGTTTGCCGTTGGCGGAGAGGGGGGTGGGAGGGTGGGGGGGGCATTTGATTCACGCGAATTTGATGGCTGTGCTCGTGCCAAGCGCGGGAAACAGCGCAGTCCGGAGGCCGAGACCAAGGGGCCCAGATAGCGTCTCTGCTGAGTGGGGTGTGGGCAATGCTTTAATGATGAGTCCCAGGTGAAAAGTTTCAATCATATCGCAGCGTCTTAGCAAGAGTTATCGTGCTCGCCGCAACCTGCCCCCCCCCCCCTTACCAATTATAGACACCCAGACAGGATAGAGCCAATGCATTGACACTGCAGTTCCAATGTGAAAGTCAACACGTCCGTAATGCACCCTCTACCCACGCCCCCCCCAGCAGACATTTGAAACTTCAAAAGCACTCGAGTAGGGAGTGGACAGGACAGTGGAACAACTTCTCCCGAGACTCCGAGTCTCTGCAGCGAGGATCGCGGCAACCCCGTAGCTACAAATCCTGTGTCTTTATTCAACTGATGTCCATGGCCACAATCGACCGTGGTCATGCAACGCAAACTATGGACCGTATGAGCAAGCCTCACTGTGGGTCTGTGTGCTCGGAGGAGGAAGGAGGAGGAGGAGGAACAGCAAAACGACACAAACTCTCTCTCTCTGCTGAGGCCCTCTTATCGTGGCCAGCAGCACCATCAGGACCTCGACATTGGCATCGACCTCCCGAACAGATTGCCACCAGTGTCAAGCGGGGGGGGGGGGGGGGCAACACGAGGCGGCGGGCTAGTGGCACGGCTGGCGAACGTGCCCACGGCGATGCCGCCTGCCCAGTTAAGCGCGGCAACTCCGGGCCTCCTCACCGATGTGCTGGTGGCAGCTCTCGCACGCCACCGTGTGCCGCGCCTGGAAGCACGAGCAGCAGAAGGGGCGTCCGTCCTTCATGATGTAGCGCTGCCCGCCCAGCACCACGTGGCACTCGACGCAGCTGAAGTGCGAGATGTGCCAGTGGCGGCCCTCCGCCTCCGTGCACTCGTCCGCAAAAATGATCTGGGGTTCGGAAGGGTGGAGGGGGGGGGGGACAGGGGGGCAGGTTCGGTGTTAACGCTCGAGACGCTACCGGAGTAAGACCAAGGCGCCCCCCCCCCCGAAGGTCTGTACGGTTCAGTGTTATTTGCAGAGGGTGTCCAATCCTGACCGAGTAGTTACCGTTGTTATTGCTCGCGGCTCAGGGAGCCGGACTTAAAGGCATCTTTAGCATTGACGCAATGGGACAGAGTGACCCATGGGAGAGAGAGAGAGTGCGATGGGGGGAGGGAGGGAGGTATTCTGGCTGGCAAACGAAAGGGAAACGGCAAACATCGTTGGCAACCATCGCCAGCGAGAACCTTCCAGAAGAATGTCTCCGGTGCGTGAGTCTCGTTCGTCCGTGGCATTCGACAACGAACATTAACTTCGTCATTTTATTGGCAATTTCGGGAGTCGTCATTGGTGATGTTGTTATTTATCAGCGTTCTATTTCGCTTCGATTGCATCGATACCTTTGAGTGTAGAGTTGTATTTTTACGTGTAGCACTGTGAGACGCTTCAATGTGAAGGAGGCTTTTATGATTGATAATAATGAATTCCTCAAGGCAGCACCCGCTTCACTAGTGGAGTGCATATAAAAGAAACAGAGAATATGATTTTGTATTTTAAAAACATTTAATCATTCAGCGCACAATATATTCCACGTAGTTCACATTCACGGGGTGTGAGATGGATTGCAGCATCGCAAGACAAAGAACTACGACTTTTTTTCTTTTTATTTCACCAGGTAAGGCCCACAGAGCTGTGTAGCTCTTTTGCAGAGGCAACTTGGCCACAAATGATAGCTCAACGAAGTGGCTTATCGTGTGGAAATTCACAGCAGCCAAATACTCTAAACGCGCGTTTAGAGCATTTGGCTGCTGCGAATTTGATAGTTCAACGAAGTGGCTGATCGTGTGGAAATTCACAGCAGCCAAATACTCTTAACGCGCGTTGACTCTAAATGCGGAGGGGAAAACCGGAGGGCCCAGAGAAAAATCCACGCGCAATGTCTGACGTTTCGATCCCAGTCACACACGCAAGCGAATCGCCGGGCATCGTTGCCGTGCGACACGATGCGGCGGAGAGCCGCGCGTCGCTTCGGCGAAAGCCTCCGCAGTGACAGACGCTTTGGTGACCGTGAGCTGCCCTGCTACCGCTGCTGCGGCCGTAGGAAGAAAAGAAAAAGTTCCTCGAGCCTGCCAACTTCTGCGTCTTTCGCAGCGCACAACCGCTAAAAGGCCCAAACGCAAATAAATCAATGTCAGCAGCGTGCGTTGCGCGTCGCAGGTGTCTCGCGTGAAACAATAAATAAGCGCTGCCTTTTACAAACAGAGCGCGCGCCAGTTTCGTTTACACATCTGCGAACTGGACGAGAGCACGCTTGGAAACGTGCGACTCGGAAGAAATGTGTCGAAAAAAAAGTGTTTTGCCCGATTAATGCGGCTACCGTATATATAAAAAAAAACGAGAGAAAGTACATTTTCACAACAATAATTTGTGTGAGTTTTCCTAAAACGGTCCAGGTGGATGGGTTCGTGTGACTCTTGGCACAGAACCCCCGCGCGGTTTGCGTTTGTGATTTGCAAGTGAAAAAAAAAAGTGGAAATTAAAGGAACAAAAACACGCCGTTGTGGAACAGTACTTCGACACCGCAGACGTCTTTAAGCAAATTAATTAAAGCACAAAAAAGTCAACCTTGCCCGGCGCGCTCTCCCCCCCCCCCTCACCGCTCGGCAAAGAATTTTAGCGAAATTGACTTGTCAGCTTTTAGCGAACGTGGCAACAGATGCAATGTGTCACTGGGCCCTGAAAACTCGCCAACCCAAACCCCCCACACCCCCCCCCCACTTACGGGAGGGTTGGTTGGTGGGGGTAACGACAAATGATATATTTTCGTTTACGGACAAGGGAAAAATGGGGCGGGGAACAAAAAATTACGGAAGAAATTAAAAAAAACGGGAAAAGTAGCACTCCATCACAGCCCTGGCTTTCGTGTGGTCACCAACTTTACTTTAGGGGGAGCGGCGCTAAAGGTGAGAATCTTACGGACGTGCGGATTTTATTCTATTACGTTACCGCAGGTCTCACGCGGGTGGGCGGTGGGAGGCCGTGGTGGGAGGTGGGGGGGGGGGCAGCGGCTACCACCACCGCCGCCACTGCCGCCAGCGCCGCAGCTGTAAATCTAGACGGTAACTCAATCAGGTGAAGCAGCCATCGGGGGTAGGAGTGGAAATCACGGTCAGTGGTGGTACTGGCCCCACTGGGCCACCCCCCGCCCCACCTCCCATCACCGTTCAAATAATAAAATCCTAATGAGATGGACAGGAGGGGTATAATAGACACAACGGCAGAAAGAAAGGAAAAAAACCGGAGACATACTTTATAGGATTCAGTGGGATGAGAAATGCTGATGGGGTGGACATCAGATAGATTACTTGGATTGTTGTGTTAATCGTCTTGTGTTGCGGATATCAGGATTTGAATATTGAGCCGATTATTAAATATATATATTTTACCCAGATAATATCTTGAGACAGAACATTTCTTATGCAAGGGTGTCCAGTGAATTATACATATTCATTCTAGATTTGAAGCTTTCGTGACTGCAAGGATTCATACTCTTAGGTTTTTTTGGTAAAGTCACGTAGGTAAAAAATAAAATTAAAAGTTAATAAAAGTAATAATGGAAATAAAATAAAAAAAATAAATCACGACGTTTCGGAGGCAACACAAGTCTCCGCCATCAGGTGGGACCGTCACAGCTAAAATTACTGTGTTGCCTCCGAAACGTCGTGATTTATTATTTTATTTTCATTTTATTTCCATTATTACTTTTATTCACTTTTAATTTTATTTTTTACCTACGTGACTTTACCGAAAAAAACTAAGAGTATGAATTATACATATTTGATGCGCCGCCAATTTGTCCACAAATCCGGGCCTCGCCTGAGCTGCTTGGCGCTCTGAGCTTTTGCCCGGCTTGCTTTACGCCCCACGACGCCACTGGGAGTGAGGATTACATTCGAAGCCTGGCTCGTGCCGCCTGAAAGGGCTCGCTTGTCTGCTCAGGGACCTAAGTGGTGCTGACAGGTAGCGGTGGGGGCGGTGTGGGCGGTTTGGGGCCTGTGTGGGCCGGTGGGGAGGGAGGGAATTATGATGATGATGGTGGTGGGGGGTGGTGAGGGATGCAAATGAGGCGAGACAGAGGCCTTTAAAAATTCACGGTGGTGGTGGCGGCAGCAGCTCGAGTGATGGATGGAAGGAGAGATTGGAAACACAGGAGGGAAAAAGGTAAAAAATAAAGTACAGACAATCCCGCCCCCACCACTCCTCTCACCTACGTCTCTGGTTAACCCATTGGCCCTGTCCGGCATCGCTGTGGGACACGCCAGTGACCGCCGCCTATCATCAGAGGACACACGTAATCACAATCGTGGCCTTCGATCATGCGGGACAGAACCTGCCGAGTCCTCAGTGCTATTCTGCCATCTCCAAGCCCACCTTGCAGCGGCTCGCAACACTTAAAGCTCTGCATAGGATAGAATTAATACTCCGTTGCGACACCGTCATCTCCCACCTCGGGAAGCGTAAACAACTAAGCCTCCGCACAAATTTGATTCAAGAGTCCACGACTGTGCCACCATCTGGCGGTCACCTCGCGTGCTCAAACCTAGGGTTGGTCTCCCATCCAAGTGCCTTCTTATTGAAATCGAGCACGAAAGCAGGGAAACCGGGAGTGCAAAAATTGCCAGGGGCATAGCTTGTCCTTCCCCCGGCACCTCCGATTAGCGCGGTCGCACGCAGGCACGCACGTTGAACCTCTTTCGCGCCGCACGTCGCCAGACGCGCCAATCGGAGGCGGGCTACGGACGGTGCGAAGTAAGTTCAAACACACGGATCGTTTCGCTTTTTTGACACTCGGGCCGAGCGAAGCGCGCGCGATTGGCGGTCGGCTCGCGTGCGTCTCAGTCGGCCCAGCGATCGCGGCGAGGGCCGCTGGCGCTCATCTCGCCGAGGAGCGACGGGAGGGGGGGACGGGGCACGCCGGGGTGGACGTCGAGGTGAAGCCCGAGATGGAAATTGGTGCGGATTTGTTGTTGTTGTTGTTGTTGTTGTCCCCATTAATGCAGAATCCCCCTACGGGGGGGCGAGCGAACGGGAGAGTGCGGTGCCGATTCGTTGACAACGGAGGAGGCGTGCGTGTCCATAAATCAACGTCGCTTCGACTCCCTGTGGCCCGTCGCGTTTCTTTGGGTTTTTAATCCGGCAACGCCCCGATGAGTCGTCATGAGACTCTCTCGCGACAAGAAGGGTCACGCATCGAGTTTGGCGAAGCGGCGCGGCGCTTCGCGAGCACCGCGCGGCGAACCCGGCGATCCGAGTTTCTATTCCTGGCCACGGACAACATCAGCGGGCGAGCGACGTCTGAACCGGTCCCGAGCATCACAGTCGCCGCCACTCACTGCCACCACCGCCGTCGTGTCGCGACCCGCACTGACCAGCGTGGTGAAGCATGGTCAAACAACCATCACAGCCGACACCGCATGGGTGGGGTATTGACACAGGGCTGCCAATTATTATTGAATCCCAATCGGTACTTGGGTTAAGAGAGACGACGGAAGGAGGCGGCCATCAACAGAGAGCATTAATGACGGGGCAGAAGGTGTCCTATTTAGTTATGTTTCGAGTCTGGCTCACTCGGCGCAATGCCGAGGGTAAGATCAGACGCAACACGCATCCCAACGAACGTGTCCGACCCTGCCCGGCACGCACGCCCCAGCAAAATCAGAGCGTTCCTTCTGTGCGCGCATCCGCCCTCGTCCCGTCAGCAGCAATCGCGTCGTCGTCATCGTCCAATTTAAACACGTGGGTTTGCATTGTTGGCCGTTGGAAACGAACCTCCGGTTAAGCACGAAGGGCTACCTACGGCTGGCCACGCAAGCTTACGTTAGACGCATACAAACGAACGCGCTCTCACGGGGAAGAGCGGCGGTGTTGGTTCAGGCGACGGGAAATGCGCGTGAAGATTGGAGGTGATGGGTGCGGGTGGGGGGGTGAGAGGGTGGAAGGGTGAGGGGCGGTGTTGGGGGGTTTGGTACGGGGGGGGGGGTGGGGCACGCACGAACATGGCTTGCAGATGTCTCCGTGAGAAGGCAGTGGCGACCAAGAAATCCGTCGGTACCATTCGGAATATAATAATAACGGAAAAAACTAAATACATAACACGGCCGTCAACTTCGCAGTGGCACGGCCAACGTGACGCGAGTCGGCGAGGGCGCAACGTTTAAACAAACGCAAACGCTGATGGACGCGCAGTTTATAAAGCCTTCTAGCACCCGAGGTCGGCCTCGATGACAGCTCGAGTTTAGAATGATTCAATACAAATTGGATGGGACCGCTGATCGAGCATCGCGGGTGGGAGCCTGGCGACGCCGGCGAGCGCGCAGCAGATTCCCCCCCTTACCGCTCCCAAGCTGCTCACGCTCTGAGCTCCACGAGGTTTGACGGCGGTAAGCCAGCCGGACAACACTGCGGTTAGGCCACCCGGTTAGGCCACTCGGTTAGGCCACCCGGTTAGGTCATCCGGTTAGGCCACCCGGTTAGGTCACCCGGTTAGGCCACCCGGTTAGGTCACCCGGTTAGGCCACCCGGTTAGGTCACCCGGTTAGGTCACCCGGTTAGGTCACCCGGTTAGGCCACCCGGTTAGGCCACCCGGTTAGGCCACCCGGTTAGGCCACCCGGTTAGGTCACCCGGTTAGGTCACCCGGTTAGGCCACCCGGTTAGGTCACCCGGTTAGGCCACCCGGTTAGGTCACCCGGTTAGGCCACCCGGTTAGGCCACCCGGTTAGGTCACCCGGTTAGGCCACCCGGTTAGGTCACCCGGTTAGGCCACCCGGTTAGGTCACCCGGTTAGGCCACCCGGTTAGGCCACCCGGTTAGGCCACCCGGTTAGGTCACCCGGTTAGGTCACCCGGTTAGGTCACCCGGTTAGGCCACCCGGTTAGGCCACCCGGTTAGGCCACCCGGTTAGGTCACCCGGTTAGGTCACCCGGTTAGGCCACCCGGTTAGGTCACCCGGTTAGGCCACCCGGTTAGGTCACCCGGTTAGGCCACCCGGTTAGGCCACCCGGTTAGGTCACCCGGTTAGGCCACCCGGTTAGGTCACCCGGTTAGGCCACCCGGTTAGGTCACCCGGTTAGGCCACCCGGTTAGGCCACCCGGTTAGGCCACCCGGTTAGGTCACCCGGTTAGGTCACCCGGTTAGGTCACCCGGTTAGGCCACCCGGTTAGGCCACCCGGTTAGGCCACCCGGTTAGGCCACCCGGTTAGGTCACCCGGTTAGGCCACCCGGTTAGGTCACCCGGTTAGGTCACCCGGTTAGGCCACCCGGTTAGGCCACCCGGTTAGGCCACCCGGTTAGGTCACCCGGTTAGGTCACCCGGTTAGGCCACCCGGTTAGGCCACCGGGTTAGGCCACCGGGTTAGGTCACCCGGTTAGGCCACCCGGTTAGGCCACCCGGTTAGGCCACCGGGTTAGGTCACCGGGTTAGGCCACCGGGTTAGGCCACCCGGTTAGGTCACCCGGTTAGGCCACCCGGTTAGGCCACCCGGTTAGGCCACCCGGTTAGGCCACCCACTTAGGCAACCCGTGCTAGACCCACGTTCGTCCGCGAGATCCATTCCGAGGGTCGACCTCGGCCCGGCGTCCCTCCTGCACGGTTTCATAAAAATGTGGTACCGATTTGTGGGAAAGGCTCTGACCTAACCGCCTAGAATTGTGCTCGGTCGGCTTGAGCCTGGGGTAGTCCCTGGGAGGGGCGACCTGAAACGCGCAAAACGAAGGGCGCTGCGACGCCACGCTGGCAATCAAAGGGTCGCGCGGCAGAAAACCCATCTGGCGCTGCGCTACGCCGCATCCTGCCACGTGTGCTCCCAACAGCTGAGCGTGACGTCTCGCCGAGCGTTATCCGGGTCGCTGGTTGACTGGAGGAGGCGGCACGCGACGCTTATCGGCACATCCCATTGTTAGAGGTGCACGGGACGTGGCGTGCCGGGGTGCGAGAAAAAACAAATTTCAGGGTTGCCGACAAGGCGGGAAGGACCCGGCAGAAGTTAGGCCCCCCGGAAGCAATGAGCATGTTGGGGCCGGGGGCCCTCGACAGTCCGTAGCTCGCGGGCAACGTCCCGAGGGTGAGCGAGCGGGGCGAGCTCGCCAAGCGAGAGAGGGGCGACTACGCGAGCAAGGGAACGAGCGAGGGGACAGAGGCGAGCGAGAGACAGCGCTGCACCCCACGAGACTCGCGCCCTCTCCTGCACGATGAGACCGTCCCGGTGCAAAATCAGACACCCCCTACTCACGAGACCTGCCCCCCCCCCATCTCCTCCGCAGCGGCAGAGGATTAACTCCGCAGCTGAGGCCGTCAAGGATTTGTACAGAAATAGACGGCCCCCCTCTGCCTGAAGCAGGTTAATAAATAAATATCGTGGGGTGGGGGGGAACCAAACAACCCCTCAGCGAGGAGGAAAAGCCATAAAGGGTTCAAATGTCAGCATGGGGAAGAAAACGGCCAATAAACTCCACACTGGCTGGGGGCGAGAAAGAGAGCGGGAGAGAGACCCCGAGGTGCATTCGGGGCGCACGCCGCTTATCCCGGGGCGACAGAATGTGCCGGTTAATGTGCGCAGGCCCTCTCCGAAAAGGAGACGAAAGAAAAAAATAAAATGCCGGACATATTACGACGACAACAAAAAAAATTATAGACGCGGAACTGTGCGGCGGGATTGAATAGAGTTGCCAGCGTTATTAAAACTCCCGTTGCGTGCGTTTGTGTGTGTTTTTTTATTATCCCTCAAAGCCACGCAAGAGTCTTCGGATGGCAAAGTGGATTAAAAAAAATATATATAAAGTAATCTTCCTCTCTTCGCTCACCGCGTCCCCCTTATAATCACCCAACCGTGGAGCGCCGCGGTTGAGTGCGGTGCCGCGGTGTGACCGGTTACCGAGCCGGCATTCTGCCATTCCGGCACGACGATCATTCCCACCGAGGCGTTACTGTTTGCCGACGCGTGCCACGTAACCGGACTCAACCTCCCGCGAATTAAAACGAGCAAGACGAACGATGAAACCGAAGAGACGTGAGGACGAATATAACGCGGGGGAGAGGGGTGCTGGCATTGGCCCTGGTGCAATGAATTAATTGAGCCCCCTCCCCATCCCAATTTCTACTCCGACGACAGTCCGTGATGATCTTGGCCGAGAGTTGGTGTTCATACACAACGAGGGTACAAGGGTGCAGCCCTGCGCTATTGCTTCCTCATGCCAGTGTTGTCAGGAGGAGCTCTGGAGTGGCCCCTTGAGCGAGTATTTTGGGCCTACTGCTCTTCCACATGGGCCAGACCATCAGGAGAGGATCGGGCACAAGAGCGGAACGAAACGGAAGCACGAGGATTGGGCGATCGCTGTGAAATCGCAACGGCGATGGACAACGTCGGCAGCGACAGCAATTTCGTTTTTCCCGACTGTTCGCTTTGTTGTCGTCACGATCGTCATTATCATCATCACGATCACGATCGTTGTCATCGTCGTCGTCATCATCCCCCCGATCGCGATCGTCATCACCATCATCACGATCATGATCGTCGTCATCGTCATCATCACGATCATCGTCGCCATCATCACGATCCGCGTCGCCATCGTCACGATCACGATCGTCGCCAACGCGACCGCGATCGTCGCCGCTGCTCCGCCTCACCTCGTCGCACGCGGCGCAGCGCGGCTTGAGCCGCTCGGCGTGGTGCCGCCCGCAGTAGAGCTTCCCGTCCACGAAGAAGTAGATGAGGTCGACGAGGAGCTCCCGGCACGCGGCGCACACGAAGCAGGCGGGGTGCCAGCACGGGGTGTGCCCCGCGCGCGACGCAAACACCGCCATCTCGCCTCCGCCGATGCCACCGCCGCACTACGGAAGAGAGGGTGGCGGGGGGGGGGGTGGATGGAGAACGGGCGCGGGGAGCGGAGGGGAACACGGAAGATTTGTTCGTTAGTATAGAGAACCGCTCTCGCTTGCTCGCTCGCTCTCTCCTCTCTCTTCCCCCCACGATGACCGGTCGCGTTCCTGTTTTCGCGGTTGCGCTTGGCGCGGTTCTCCGCTGCGTTTTCCGGGTTGTACCCGGGGCTGGGGGGTGGGGGGGGGGACAGGCGGTCAGTCGTAGGCAGAGGAGAAGAGAAAGACGTCGAGCCTGCACTTGCAACAGGCAGAGCAGTCGACAGCACGGACTGTAGGGGGGAGCTCCACCGAGGCTGCGAGGGCCAACGGAGGAGAATGCGCGACCTCCCACCGAGCGGAGGCTGACGTGGCGGGGATCGACAGAGAGCCTTGGTTGCTGGAGCGGAGAGCGCGCATGGAGGGGAGTAGAGTGAGCTCAGAGGGGGGAGAGGTAAAGGGTGCAGGGGAGTAGCGTGAGAGGGGGGGGGGGCGAGTCCACGGAGGACGCGAATCTCTCTTCTCCGCCGCCGCTACCGCCCCCCCCGTCACGGCGCAGCGGAGTAGAACGTGGCAGCAGCGTACGTTGCTGCCGAGTCAAACGGCGTCGGGAGGGACCCAGGTGGCGGTGGGGGGGGGACCGGTGGTGGCGAGTGGGGGGTGCAGAGGAAAACAACGCGAGGCCCCGGCAGGGCGCGTTTTGCGCCGCAAGCCAAAACACCAGCGGAAGTGGCGAGAGACGGGATTTTGTTTGCTCAGGGCACGCGGGGGGGGGGGGGGCTCACGAAGGATGCCCTCGTGTTTTCATTAAATATCTGGTTACACGTCGAGCGTCCCTCGCCGCCCAGACTAATTTTCTCTCTTCCATCGGGGGGCCAGCTGTGCGCCGAAAACCGTTAACGAAATAATGAAAAGTAAATATATATATAAAGGTGGGTCGGACATGGGCCGGTCAAGAGATGCCCCCCCTCCCACCCACCGGCCTGGGAATGGGCTAAGATACTGATGCGGTTGGGGTTCTCACGCGGGCTGCCAGGCGATGGCCTCGGCCAGGTGTTTTTAACAATCGCTGCTCGCGCACACAATACAAAAAAAAAACCCATCATGTTAAAAGTTAGTTTTTCACCTGATCCACCAACCCCTTCGTCACGACCCTCCACAGCGCTCGATTACAGGCAGCCACAACGCAGCAGGAGCAGCAGTGGCGGTAACCACCGCTGGTCCAATCGAGCTCGGATATGAACAGCAGCCCCACGGGCTCAGAGTATCATAGCTTGCGCACGCACGCAGGCAGGCAGCGCGCACAGCATCTACCCTGCTAACATTTGCCTCCTTTCTTGTTTTGTTATTTCCTTCGGATTATGTTTTTGTTTAAACCTGCCACCGCCAGGCCAGGCAGGTGCGTGCCAGAAACATGACATCGCCATCATCCCAAGGCTCAGGGCAAAACATTTTTATATCTAGCGCTTCATAAGCCCACGACGTGCCCTGTAACGACGACTCGGACGCTGGCGGCTATTTGTTTGCTCCGGAGTCTTTCATTAACTCCGCCGTGGCGACTGGGGGCAAATTGCGGCGCATGGCATCGCTGGCGCGTAGTAAAGTCCACGCGGCCGCAAGTCGGGACATGGGGCCCTCAGAGGGGGGGTGGGGAGAGAATGGGTGGGGGGGGGCGAGGGCAGGGGTGGGGTGAGGAGGCAACGAAGGCTTGGGGATGGACGTGACGTGTGAGCTTCTACTCCTCCAAGGGGGGTGGGTCACGTGGCCGTTATCACTTTATATGTCACGCATTGTTGGCTCTCCTTGAAACGGATGGCGGCTCTGGGGGCACGCGCGGGGCAGTGATGTCATCCGGCTGCCTCCGTAGCCCGCAGCAGAATTGGCCCGTTCAGCGATGGCTTAATCGCTCGGCCGAATAAATGTCCTGATGGTCGGCGCGTTGGCTCGTTAGCCGCCGCGGCCGTAGCGAGGGGCACGGCGGGCGTGGTGTGCCGCACGGTGTGCGCGTTCAATGTTTGCCGGGTGACTCTCTCCACGGGGCTGCTCGGAGCTCGTGGTGGAGGTTCCGCACTTCCCATGGCGGGGTCTGGTGTCACCCAAGGACGATTAATGTCAGCAGAAATAACATGCAATGGGGTGCTTCAGTAATCTGGTTTAAATAATTGTATATATTCTTTTTTGGTTATTCATGACGGGTGCCCATTCCAAGTCAATTTTGTTCGCGTAACGTGCCGTTATCCTCCTTTTTGTAATTTTAATCCTGTCTAAAAGGTACGGCCCCTCTTAAGTTCTTCACGCTCGGCTGGTTATATAGGACCCGGCTAATCCCTGGGCCAACTCTGGGCCAACTCAGCGGGGGATCTGGGTGGGGGGGGGGTTGACATGGGGGCGGGGGAGTGGTGGTGTTGGTGGTGGGGGGGGAGTGGGATGGGAAACGTCACAAAGGCAATGGGGGGAAAGGTGACGCCCGCGACTTCGGGGGAGGCAAAATAAGCTTGACTTGAACACTGGGGGCTGGGCTGTACTTTAACCCATTCACAGCATTGATTCATTTGAAAAATAAGAATAGGTTTTACCCTTTCTGGCAATAAAACAGGAGGTGTTGCGATATTCGAACGCCAAATAGAAACCTTTTGTAAGGAATCGAGTGCTGCATTAACCACACACAGCGCTTGTGATGGACATGCAAACAAACACGGCTCTGATAATTATCGACTTGCATCGTCTTTTAAACGGATTGGCCTCCACCAGAGACGGCAGCCTTCTTCGTGGCCTCGTCTCACCACCAGTGTCAGACCAGAGGACGCCAAAAGGCGAACAGCACAAAGGCAACGCCACGCGTATCGGAGCATTGAAAGCTTGGCGGCGAGCAGCTACGTCATGGGACCTTTTTTGGGACCTGTTCTTATTTTTCACTCTTTGATGCTGGCAACAACAACACATTTTTTTTTGGGAGCCTTGGGATTCGTCGCGTGCGACGATACGTTTCGGAGGGCGAACGCGGGACGACGGATCAGAATGTGACGCCGAGAAACAGGGCCGCTGCTGCCACGACACCCTTGGCTGGCCGATCGGGCCGATCGATGTCGTCGCCACCGGTGCCGTCTTCAAAACGGGGCACACGGTTTGTGTATACCGCTCAACGTTCAAATAAGCGTGCGTTCAGAGTGTTTGTCTGCGATAAAAATGTTGCACGCGATAAGCCACTTCGTTGAATTTTCGTTTGCGATGGTCCAGGTCGCTTCTGAAAAAGAGCTACGTAGCTCGGCGGGGCCTTGCCTGCTCAAATGAAAAGTAGTTTAATAGTTTGGATTCCTTTGTGGAATTACCCAAGCGCACCGTCTGCTGCCCCGAGTGGACGACCAGAAAAACCCCGAGAGATGACTCGTCAACGACGCGGGCTAAACCCTTCGGCGCGTCCTGGAGGACCCAGCAAAGAAACCCCAGTGCCAGCGAGCGAAGGAATATCATCATATCGTTGGGAGTATAAGACACGCCGGAATGAAATACGTGCCCCCAAATTTGTGCCCGGCGTCAATAAAGTTATGCAGATTTGGTCACACGCAGACACCTACCGGATTGAAAGAAGCACCCCAAACTTTTGTACGACCGATCATATCTGGATTCGAATGGAATGCCGCTGGACTCGCATCTCATTCGAGACCCAAACATCACAACCTCCTGACCTTGATATTCCTCCTCCTCAAACACATTGGTGTAACCATTAACCACATCAGAACATCAGCAGGCCAATGCGCACATGAAAATGGAAAATTAAATACAGGCCACGGCAGTGCGATTGTGGCAATGCAAATCGCGCGGCCTGGACACGTTACCTGCTCACACGTGGCGCCCAGGGCCGTGATGGGGAAGGTCTTGACGGTTCCCCGGCCGAGCGCCTCGCGCTTGCGCTGAGCGCTGAACTGCTTCAGCTCCTTCTTCTCCTCCTCGCCCAGAGAGCTGCAGTACCGCACCTGCGCCGCCGTCGCCACCGCCGTTTAACGTCGACAACAAGTCCATCGATGGGCACACCATCAACATTGCCATCGCCACCACCATCACGTCCATCAGCGACACCATCAACAACACCAAAATCATGAACGCCATCGATAACTACGACAACACCACCACCGCCGACAATGAACTACCCAATGACAACCCCACGACGACGAGCTATGTACGATGCGACAGAAGTTCAACATCATCACCATCCAAAGCACGGCCACCAAAATTCACGCGCCAAATACGGGCAGACGTGGCATCTCAGTCAGACCCTCTGCACAGACGGATTCAAGGATCCGTCTATGAACCGCCATTTTCTGTCACTCGACAACCCTGACGTTGATGCCACTTAACTACACGCCATGCCCTAATTTCTCCACATTACAAACCAATTAAATAACGCACGTCCCCCATTACGGGGGTAAATCCTCAGGTGGCACTTAGAAAACTCAATTACACCGCGGGCGATTTGCGTAGGGGGGCCACGTGGGCCGCTTACAACCACGCCCAGCCCAGCAAATATCACCAAGAGGCATCCACCACCCACACGCAAGGACAAGCCGTCCCCGTGAGGCCTACACAGGCTGCTGGGGCAAAGTGCCCCTGCACCCATTACGTGGAGGTGGTGTGGCCAAGAAGCATCACGCCCGAGTCACCTTCGTCTCCCCAGCGGAGATGTTTACACACCGAAAGGTCGGCTACGATTACGTACGATTGGCACGGTTGGTCACATACGGTGCGAACGAAGTTCAACGTACACGCCAACAAGGTACGTATTCGAGACCGAGTCGACCGGTTCAGATGATCGCCACCGCTGTTGGTCAAAGCGCACTAACCACTGGATCCCCCGCATCCACCACACGCGCACACACCACACATACATACGCACGAACGCACACACATATACACCTCAAAGACAAAGAACCCCTGTATAACCTTAACAGACTGTAGGGGCAAGTGCTGTAAGCGAGTAGCACCTATGAAGGCAGGAACGGTACACGAGGGGGGGTGGGTGGCCAGCACCACGCCCGACCCCCTTTGTCTCCCCAGTGGCGACGTTTACACACCACACCAGGTACTCATTTGAGACCGAGTCGAGCTAGGGGAGGCCCAGGACCAGTTCAGATAATCGTCACTGGTGTTGGCCATGAGCAGGAATCGAACCCAGGTCGCCGGGTTCATAGCGCAGCGCGCTAACTGCTACACTACAGCTCACTGTATACACACCACCCACACACACCACCAACGCAGGCATGTGGTATCATGCGGCCTGGCAATCGGCCGGATTGCAGATCTCCCACCCGCATGAAGCGACACACCCTTCGTGTGAGGCATCTGGATTAGTCATCATCATCATCAGCAGCTCAGAAATGTACTTTCGCTGACGAAAAATCATTTGTCTAAGACTGCAGGAATGGCATTCCACGTTAAAATTGGGGGTTCCAGACTGGCTGTGTTCGTTCCATCGCTGAGGATGCTTAGGGTGGTTGGTGGTGGCGGTGGTGGGGGGTAGGAGCGGTAATGGTGGTTGTGGTGTGGTGTGGTGGTTGGTGTGGTCGATTCTGTTGGGTCGGGCTGATCGTGAACTGCACTGGGTCACTGGCGCATCAGCCCATCTTGTGAATCGGGACTTTTCCTGGAGTTTCGAAGGCATTTAGAAATTGTGGATGTTCTGGTCTTGAAGGCGAGTTGCAATGTAATCGGTACAACTCAGAATCGATGCACGCATATTTTACGTCCCTTATTTATAACCCGTTAAGTGCCTGGTGAGATCAGAAGTCTCTTTCTTTTTCAACGTGTATGAATTATACAAACCACACAGCCAACTTGGTGGAACAAAATATGCTTTTAAAACAATGACCCGTTACAAATGTGCATGAACATCCACACTCGGCTGCGACCAGTGAACGAACAGCGACCCCGAAAATGTTTAATCCGCTGTTCATAGGTGGCAATCTTTGCACCAGGGTCTCATGCCAACCGTACTACACCGGGAAAGCCTCACGGAGCCCCATGCCTCTTTTTCAGGAGGCTGCTGCCAAGATTTCGCAGTAAGGAGGGAGATAATAATCACTAAGTACAATTCCATTTGTGTGACGTGTGTGGCAAATATGTGGAACCCCCGACGCAGGCACGCGGCCGCCAGCCCCCTCGCGAACGGCATCGCGGGGACCTTTTTAAACCTCCGCTCGCAAAGCGGGCGGGCCGCGCACGATTATGACTACGCTCGATACGCACGCCGCAGCATTGATCAGGGTGGCCACTCGAATTCGAACCGAGCCGCGGACCTCTGCAACGCCGCTGGGCCACGTCTCCGGTAACGGCACGAACACGCGAGCGTGCGAGAGAGCGCCGTGCGTGTGGTGCCGCGGGCGACATCGCGACCCCCATCCCGACTCCCGGGGTGTCCTCACCTCGTTGTCGTGGGGCGGCAGCTGTCGCAGCAGTTGCTCGATGCGGTGTTTCTCTCCGGAGCTGTTCACGTACGGCACGCGGTCCTCCGGCAGGCAGCAGAAATACCGGTGGACCTGCGACGGTCATCGTCGTTGCGGGAACAGAAAAGGGTTGTTTAGTTTACATATCGATATTTTTTTCTGTTAGATGCAGTCAAACGAACAAGTTGGCGTGGGAGCAGATTCCAGGGGTGGATTCTAGTAGCCGTGCATATCCGCACAAGTTAGTCCGCTCAAGGGTTTGCGACCAAGCACAGTGTTATTCCGATACATGTGTATGCATACAAAGGGCTTGATATCTCACGGAGTATTCTCCGGCTCTCTGGCAGACTGGAGTAGGCATGTGCCTCGTGGTCACAGCTGCAGGTGACAAGCGTGGCGGATGTGGTGTGCCGAGCGCGGAAATGTTTCGCCGACTTGGGACATGTCTGGCTGAAATGAAGCTTTGTATATGACCCGCGTGGTGAAGTATGGTCAAACCATCCCCCCCCCCTCCCTGTTACCGCCATGGAGTTGGGAAGCCTTCATCCATTGGTGGAACGAGATGGGCGAAGTTTATTTATTTCTTCTATATAAACTATATATTGAAATCACCAGAGGGGCCTTAAAGGTGTTTCTCAGAGGGGAGAAACATATTAGGCCTAAGTTAAAGGCATACCATTAAAGCGTTGTTCATTTTAAGAGCTGGCTAAGTTTACATATTGGGACGGCTTGAAGAAAAAAAAAAAGATTTTCCCCCTCCTAAAAAATTCCAAATTGTGCCCAGCGCATGCCGAATATAAATTACCTGCAACGTCTACACAGGGCGCACGGTCATAGCTCAAGTCAATAAGCATTTACATAGTCTCCAGTTATTTTGGCGGCAATAAGTCACATGGCTTGCAGGAGCAGCAGCCAGCAGCAGCGAGCAGCCATCCAAGCCAACCGGCGGAAGACGGTGGCGATATATATTTTTAAACGCAAGCGTGCGACGTTTACAATGCCCACCTGCGCTCTGCTTACCGCTATCGACAGGCAGACGATAACAACGTCCATCAGCAAACAGAGACAAAGATCCCCCCCCCGTACAGCCTTAACAGACTGCTTGGGGCGGCAAGTGCTGTTAGCGAGCACCTATAAAAGCCGACACCGGCGCACGCGGGGGTGGGTTGCCAGCATCACGCAGGGCCGTCTTTGTCTCCCCAGTGGCGATGTTTACACACCGCACCAGGTGCTAATTTCAGGTTGAGTCGACCTAGGGGAGGCCCAGGACCAGTTCAGACAATCGTCACCGGTGTTGGCCGTGAGCCGGGTTTGTGGCACAGTTCGCTAACCACTATGCCACTATACACAGACTGTCGGAGCAAGTGTTGTTAGCGATTAACTATTAAGGGTCGGCACGGCGCATGAGGGGGGCACGAGGGGGAGGGGGGGGGTGGTGGCCCAAACCACAACTCCCTGGTGCTGATGTTGTACACACTGAAACAAACGTATTCATTTAAGGCAGAGTCGACCTATTGGAGGCCCGGGACCGGTTCTGATAATCCTTATTTGTTGTTGGCCGTGAGCGGGAATCGAACTGGGATCGCCCGGCTCGTAGCGAGTCGTGCTAACCGCTGCACCACCGCTCCGCCCACGTCGGTGCTCACGCTCGCACGCTGGCACGCACGCACGCACGGAGTCACGTCCGCGAGTCGCATCCACAGCGCACAGCAGCACGAACCCATACACGCCCCATATTTGAACACAGGAACGCATTAAGAAACACACAGAGGGGGGCCGCTGTTTGAATTTTTTGTGTTTTTGTGCCGCGGTTGTTTGTGTTGACGCAACGCCAGCAGGCCCCGAATGCCAAGGGCAACATCCCCACCGCCCGCGAGAGAACCACAGTGCGATCCGTTCAAGGCGGTGTTTGCTTTAAAGCGCGAGTTGCCTTTTCTGAACCGACCGAGCGGACGAGGAGGTTTTTAAAACACGCGCGGGTATGGGCGGGCGGGCGGGCGCAGACGGGCGTATGGGCACTCGCGAGGGCACTCGGTGTGACGCTTGGGAGGCCGGTCTGATGCGCGGCGAACGCACACGGATGGCACGTAGCCTCGGTGGCGATTCTTCGACGGGGCTGTCGCGACCCAAAGCTGCGATCCGATTCGAGGATGGACGCATTATTTTGTTCTCGCGTTTGCCGTCTCGCTCGTGTCGTTTCTAACCGTCGTTATTTCTGGTCTCGTTTCTCTCCGTCGGCGTGCGTGCGACGTTCGCATACGTTTTGCATGACATTTGCAAGAAGTGAAAACACATTTTGGGGCACTTAGTCGTCGCTGAACTTTGTGACATTAGCTGCAGACGCCGCTGCGCGTGTTATTACGTCTCGAGTAATGTGCAGTGGTGTCCGCCCTGCGCTTATGAAAACATCGATTCCTTGTCACGTGATTTCACGAGTGTCCTGCAATCTACAGTGCCAACGACTCGACGCATCATTGCACCCTTGGTCACTGCCTTCTCCTCACCTCCTTTTACGTCTTACAAATTGGTAATAAAATCTCCGCTGGAAGCAGAAGCCGTTTGATTGGATCTCAGCGGTAGCTCTGTGGCGTCTGCTTCTGTGAGCCATGCTTCACTTGAAGGGTTGCAATGCTCTGCTAGAGATCCGAACGAATTCTTCGTCCCGTGGCACGATGCCGATGGACGGAAATTACCAAAAAAACGAGACAAAAATCTCCACTGTAAACATTATTCACAATTTCAGCTTGAAAAATGTATTTTGCAATAAGTTTGCGAGGGTCTGTTTCGCGTCTGTATCTGCTCTCGTAACCCACCCAGGTCTCCCTTGCAATGAG